>NW_006408541.1:17571082-17572515 GCF_000296735.1 Chrysochloris asiatica | reverse complement strand
AGTGTTTCGTTCTGCTGTGCATAAGTTCGCTATGAGTCGGTACTGACCTTTGGTTGTTTAAATGAATATACATTACTGTGTGGTTTTTTGAAAAGAATCAATGCATTTGAATTATAGTATTGTTGAAGAATACTGAAAGTACCAATGAACTGCCAGAAAAACAAACAAATCTGTCTTGGAGAAAGTACTGTCAGAATGCTTCTTAGAAGTCTTTCATACTTTGGACATGTTGTCAGGAGGGACCAGTCTCTGTAGAAGGACATCATGCTTGGTAAAGTGAGGGTCAGCAAAAAAGAAGACCCCTAATGAGATGGATTGACACAGTGGCAGCAACATGGATTCAAACATAACAATTGTGAGAATGGCGCAGAACTGGACAGTGTTTTGTTCTATAGCGTTGCTATGAGTGTGAACTGACTCAAGAGTACCTAATAATAAGAACAACCCACGACTACAGGATGGATTATGAACTAGAAGAGGAGCAAGGCTGAAAGACAGAGGTCACTTTGGAGATTATCATAATCATCTTGAAATTATTATATATATATGTTGTATGTTTGTATATATGGATTTAATATATAATCTATCCTTCAACAACAAGCTCTGGTATGGCATTATAGGATAAGCACTGGACTGGTAACCACAGGATCAGCAATTCAAACCCACCAGCTGCTCTTGGAAACAGAGAGTCAGAACCGACTCTATGGCATTCAACAACAATAGAATAGATGTACAGTGGAAAATAGACTATAACAATGAAAACAAACTAACTATAACTACATGCAACACCATGGATGAATCGTAAAACCTTCAATGTTGAGCAATAGAAGCCAGATACAAAATAATACTGTATAATCCCATACAGATAAAGTTCAAGAAATAGGCAAAACCATAGTGTTTAGGGATGCATGCTCGGGTGACAAAATGACAAGAAGAATAAGGAAGTGACTATCACAAAAATGGCAGTATTGGTATCTTGACCTGAGTCATGTTTGTCTAAGTATTCTCTTTGATTTACATTTGTTTTCTGCTGATGTCTTACAGTTACATTTATTGTGGTTTACATTTATGTTCTATACACTTTCTGCATGTGTGTTATGCTAAACTGTATGTGGAAACTGAGGAGACAAGGAATACATTGGGAGGAACAAGTTTGGGGAGGTAGAGGAAGGTGAGGAAACTAGTAAGATGTTCAATGTTTATAGCAGCACTATTTACAATAGCAAAAAGATGGAGACAGCCAAAGTGGCCAGGTCCTCTCAACGCAAACCTCCCTCCAAGACTAAGACTCAATGGAAATGCACGCTCTGATTGGTGACCACACACATCACCGATGGGGGGAAATGGGGTAAAAGCAGCAATGAAGCGGCAAGCTAAGCCCTACAATGTTCAGTGGACTTCTGTGAACCCAGCTGGGGACCTGGAGGGCAAGC
>NW_006408541.1:17567904-17568507 GCF_000296735.1 Chrysochloris asiatica | reverse complement strand
GAGCCCGGACCCCGACATAATCCCAGAGCATAGGAAAATCTATGGGTTTCCTTTGTCATTTAGGGTCACTATGAGTCAAAATCCTATGCTGTAATCCTTATGAGGGAGTACTGGTGTGGCACTGTGGGGTAAAGCACTGGATCACAAGGTCAATTTGAACTACAAGGTCGCTATGAGTCAGAACCGACTCGAAGGCACTTCACAACAGCAACAACAAGCCCTAGGAGAGCAGATTGCCAGCTCTTTTGCCCTTGAAGTAACTGGTAGGTTCACAGTAGCTGAGCGCTTAACCATGGTGCTACCAGGGTACCTTTCCTCATGTGTAGACTTGAGATAATTACTACTAATGAGATTCTTGAAGGAGGATCACGTGGTAAAACAAAGGAATAAACACATGGTGTAGTAGTGAAGGTTTTGTGTCAACTTGACTGGGCCAGGATTCTCAGTGGTTTGGCAGTTGAGCTGTGGTTATCTCCATGGTGAGATCCAATAAAGGTGTAGTTAACTCTATGGTGATTGGATGTTGTTGTTGTTGTTGTCAGGTGCCATCGAGTCGGAACCGACTCATAGCGACCCCATGCACAGCAGAACGAAACAATGCTC
>NW_006408541.1:17561798-17567362 GCF_000296735.1 Chrysochloris asiatica | reverse complement strand
GAGCCTCAGGGTCAGCAGTTCGAAACTACCAGATGTTCTGTGGGAGAAAGATGAGGCTTTCTACTCCTATAAAGATTTACAGCCTCGGAAACCCTGTACAGGGTCACTATGATTTGGAACAGACTCCACGGTACATAACAATAACAACAACAACAACAACAATATATATATATATAGTCCTGGTGTGGTGCTATCGGTTAATGCACCAGACTGCAAAGCCATTTGAACTGCAAGGTTGGCAGTTCAAGCTCACCAACTGCTCCTTGGAAACCCTATACAAGTTTACTATGGGTCGGAACCGACTCGACGGCACTTAACAACAACAACAACATGTATATATATGTTGGAACCAACTCGATGGCACTTAACAACAACATATATATACACATATATGTTGTTTTTGTTGTTAAGTGCCATCGAGTTGGTTCCAATACATAGTGACCCTGTATAAGGTTTCCAAAGAGCAGCTGGTGAGCTGGAACTTCTGACCTGTGGTTCAAACTGGACTCAGTGCATTGACACACAGTGCCAGGACTCCTTTTATATATATTGTTATTGTTGTTGTGTGCCACTGAGTTGGTTTCAACCCATAGCAACCCTGTATAGGGTTCCTGGGGAGTGGCTGGTGAGCTTGACCTGCCAACCTTGCAGTTCAAACCAGCTTTACAGTCTAGCTCATTAACCCACAGTGCCACACCAGGCAGTACAGGGGGTGGCATGAAGACAGTACAGCTGTGGATTCTCTGTCCATGGACTGAGTATGGCTGTATGCCTAAGGGCAGGAGACTGGTTTTCGGAAAGTGCCTTTTGAACATTTAAACAAATATATATGTGTGTGTGTGTGTTTTGTATGTGTGCATCAAATATTTTGGATTTGTTCATTTATGAAATATAAGATGTAAATGGGGCCAGTGCATTTTCATTTGTTCACATTTTAGTTATATCATGCTAGGCACAAATATGGACTTTACAATTTTCTTTATTTAGAAATTTTGCATATGGTTTATAGGTTGCCAAGTTGATAAGGGGTCGATTGTGTTCAGGTTTTGTGTTAACTTGACTGGGCCAGGATTCCCATTCGTTTGGCAGTTGAGATATGATTATTCCCATGGTGAAATCTAACAGAGGCATAGTTGACTCGGTGATGATAAGGCTGCTTCCTTAGGGGTGTGACCTCATCCTAATGTAATGGACATGCAGGAAAGCTGCTTTCTTTTTTTTTCACTGGGGATTTGAAATTCTGCAATTGTGAGCCATTTCCTTGATATAAACTTCTCTTTAAATACATACAAATGTAAGTTTTACTGGTTTTGCTTCTGGAGAGAATTCAGCCTAAAATAGATGAGATGTGCTTGGTTATTGTTAGAAGTGTATGACCAATGAACGAGACAATACTTTGAAAACAAAAACAAGAACAAGTTGCAATTATATCATGTAAGATCTTGCTGGGAAGGTTGTAAATCTGGGAATTCTTTAGGTGTTGGGTGACCATATGATTTATTGTCCAAACAACAGCACTTTTGACTAAGAAAGTAATTATACCACACAACAGGCAGAAACTAAGACATCTCGGAAAAAGCGGGATATGTGATATCTCTATGTAGGCTTATCATGGGGCCCAGGCATCGAAATTAGCAAGTCTTTCAGCTCATATGTAAGCTTTATGGGTGCAAGAAATACTGCATCTATGGTTCCAGATAGAAATGGGATATTTCTGAGGGTTCATATCTACTTGGAGAAATCCTTGCCACCACAAACCTGTGAGGTGATAATACACTTTATTACTTGTATTTGCTAGGTACCATCCTCAGTATTTCACATGTATCCCATTTAATTTCACAACATCTCTGAGATTTATTTTCTTCCATTTGAGGAAAATAAGCTGAACGATCATTCGCCTGTAAGTTTGTCATACTGTAGTGGCTTGTGTGTTGCTGTGATGCTAGAAGATATGTCGCCAATATTTTAAATACTAGCAGATTTTTAATATTTTTAACCTGCCGACCTTGCAGGTTTCAGCACAGCCTCCAGACTAGGAAGGAAAAGTAGCCTGCTTCTGAAAGGTTAGCCACAGAACGTTGTCTGATATCGTGATGGAAGATGAACCCCTCAAGTTGAGAGACACTCAAAATCAAACTGGTGAAAAAACTGCCTCCTCAAAGTAGCCTACCTTAATTATGTGGATGGAGCAAAGTGTTGTTGTTAAGTACTGTCGAGTCAGTTTATATCAAAGTTTTAGGAATCTTCAATTGCTGATAGGGCATTGACTCAAAATGGGAAGAAATAGCAGCAAACATCCACTAATAATTAGAACATTGAATGCACAAAGAATGAAGTTAAGAAAATTGGAAGTCATCAAAAAGAAAATGGAGTACATAGAGATTGATATCCTAGGCATTAGTGAGCTGAAATGGTCTGTTAGTGACCATTTTGAATTGTGCAATCATATGGTTTACTATGCTGGGAATGACAAACGGATCCTGCTGAGATTGATGAGTATGTTATGTTCATTGTCAAAAAGAACATTTCAAGATCTATCTTGAGATATAGGATAGATAGTATAATCAGTGGCAGGATAATATCCATCCATCAACAAAGAATATCAGCTAATATGACTATTATTCAAATTTACCTACCAACCACTAAAGCCAATGATGAAGAAACTGAAAAATTCTACCAATTTCTTCAGCCTTAAATTGATCAAACATACTATCAAATACATTCATAATTAATGGTGATTGGAATGTGAATGTTGGAGACAAAAAGGAAAGATCGATAGCTAGGAAATATGACTTTGGTGACAGAAAGGATACTGAAGATCACATGGCAGAATTTGCAATTCCAATAATTAATTGCAAATTAGTTTTTTCAACAATATAAACAGCAACTACGTACATGAACGTCATCAGATGGAATACACAGGGATCAAATTGACTACATCTATCGGAAGAGACAACGGAGAAACTCAGTATCATCAGGCAAAACAAGGCCAGGAACAGACTGTGAAATAGGCTATAAACTGCTCATAGGCAACTTAATGCTGAAGATGAAGAAACTGAAAATAAGTCCAAATATGACTTGGATTTATAGAGAACATCTCAAGAACAGATTTGATGCACTGGACACTAATGACCAAAGACCAGAGAAATTGTGGGATGACATCAAGAATATCATACATGAATAGAGCCAAAGGGTCATTAAAAAGGCAGGAAGCAAAGAAAAGACCAAAATGGATGTTGGAAGAGACTTTGAAAGTTGCCCTTGACTGTAGTGAAGCTAAAGTTGATTGGAAGAAATGAGGACAGAAAATTCCAGAGGGCCACTTGAGAAAACAAAGTAAAGCATTGCTGACATCAGATGGATGTTAGCTAAAAACAGAGACTACTAGAGATTTTTACTTGTGTTTTACTGAGTATGTAAAAGAATTTGACTGTGTGGATCACAACAAACAATGGATAACATTGCAAAGAATGGGAATTCCATAGAACTTCATTGTGTTCATGATGAACATGCACATAGACCAAGAGGCAGTCATTCAAACAGAACAAGGGGATACTGAGTGGTTTCAAATCAGGCAAGGTGTCTGTTAGGGGTGTAACCTTTGACTATACATTTTCAATCTGTATGCTAAGCAAATAATGCGAGAAACTAGATTATATGAAGAATAATGTAGCATCAAAATTAAAGGAAGACTCATTAACAACATACGATATGCAGGTGACACAAACTGGCTTGTAGAAAGTGAAAAGGACTTGCAATACTGAAAATCAAAGAATACTACAGGAATAGAGAGCAAATGCTCCAAAATGGCCACGCTAAGTGTCCTGGTGTGGTGCTGTGGGATAAGCACGGGACTGCTATCCCCTTTAGTAGTTGCTCCTTGGAAACCCCATACAGGGTCACTATGAATTGAACTGACTAGGGCACTTAACAAAAACATCAACTCGAACCATATTGCCTATCCCTTCTCCCGGCTCTTGCTACTTCATGCTTTAGTCATGCTAGGAAGAAGCACCTGCCCCACTGCTATGCATACAGAAACTCTTACATATATGCAGAAAGGGGCAGACAGCACCGTTCTCCTGCAATGCATACCCAAACTCTTTGTTCTCTAGGAAGGGCCAGACAGCCCTGCACCTTGTGATTTTCCTACCTTTTCCACCCTTAACTGCCCTGATGCATGTGAATCTTGTATACCCCATAATATAAAAAGACCCTAACCCATGTTTCTCATGTGGAACATCAAAACAGTAATAAGATATCATTTCATATCAGCACTGATAGCAACGTTCCAGAAAACGATAAATGCTGGTGAGGCTGTGGAGAGACTAGGAACCTCCTACATTGTTGGGGGGACTGTAAAATGGCTCAACCACTGTGGAAAACTGTATAGTGCTTCCTCAGAAAGTTGGAAATAGAAATACCATATGTCCCAGTATTCCCTCTACTTTGTATATATTCACGAGAAGTAAGAGCCAGGACATGAGTAGATATATGCACATTGATGTTCATTGTAGCACAAATGATGGAGACAGCCTAAATGCCTATCAATGGAAAAGTGGATAAACAAACTTTGGTACTATACACAATGGAATGCTATGCAAAATTGAAGAGTAACTATAAATCTGCAAAACACCTCATAATATAGATGAAGCTGGAAGACATTATACTGAGTGAAATAAGTCAAGCACAAAAGGACAAATATTGTATGGGACCACTATTATAAAAGCTCAAGAAATGGTTTTCATACTAAAAGAAACAGTCTTTAATGGTTACCAGGGATGGGAGGGAAGGGAGAGTAACCTACTGGCTAGAGTGTGATTTGGTGTTGTGCCGTGGAGTAAATTCTGACTCATAGTGACCCTGTATAGAGTTTCCAAGGCTGTAAATCTTTATGGGAGCAGAAAGCCTCATCCTTCTCCCATGAAGCAATTGGTAGATTCAAACTGCTGACCTTGTGGTTAGCAGCCCAACTTGTAACCCACTATGCTCCAGAGGTCCTTGGTTAGAGGGAAAACACATGATAACTCGTGAGACAGGAAGGGCAATGCACAAGAAGGGAGAGGGTAATATACAGGAAGAGGCAGAAGAAGGAAGATAGGTGAAGGCGCAGGGAGATAAGCAAGGCTAAAGAGGATTGAGTTGTTATTGTTAGGTGTCTTTGAGTTGGTTCTGACCCACAGTGATCTGACGTACATCAGAACGAAATGCCGCCTGATTGTGCACCATCCTCACCATTGCTGCCACACTTGAGCTCATTGCTGCTGCCACTTTGTCAATCCATCCTGTTGGGGGTCTCCACTTTGCCAAGCATGGTGTCCTTCTCCAGGGACTGGTCCCTTTGATAATATGTCTGAACTTAAGAGAGATGAAGTCTGGTCATCTTGGTTTCTAAGGAGCATTCTGATTATACTGCCTCCAACACAGATTTGTTTGTTCTTCTGGCAATTCATGTTGTTGTCGTTAGGTGCCATCAAGTCGGTACCGACTCATAGCGACCTTATGCACAGCAGAACGAAACACTGCCCAATCCTGGGCCAACCTCACTATTGTTGCCATGCTTG
>NW_006408541.1:17400242-17560823 GCF_000296735.1 Chrysochloris asiatica | reverse complement strand
CCTTGTTCCACAGCCTCTTCTGAATCTGGCTTGAACCTCTGAAAGTTCTCTGTCAATGTATTCTTGCAGCTGTTTCTGAATTACCTTTAGTAAAACTTTACTCACATGGGATATCAAAGAGATTGTCCAGTGATTTCCACATTCTGTTGGGTCACCTCTCTTTGGAATCGGCACAAATACAGATCTCTTCCATAGTACCCTTAATATTCTCCAACACTGTAATGCAAATGCATCAATTCTTTTATGGTCTTCCTTATTCACTGTTCAACTTTCATATGCATATAAAGCCATTGAAAATACCATGACTTGGGTCTGGGGCACCCTAGACCTCAAACTGACGTTTTTGCTTTTCAACACTTTAAAGAAGTATTGTGCGGCAGATTTGCCTAATGCAATACATCATTTGACTTCTTGACTGCTGCTTCCATGAGTGTTGAAGGTGGATCAGAGCAAAGTAAAGTCTTGGCAACTTCAATCTTTTCTCCATTTATCATGTGCCAGGGACCAGCCTCGACAAATTATTAGGAGGCTTTCGAGGGGGATATGGAGTCGGCGAAATGAATTACACGGAGTCAATGGGTCATTTTGAGTCTCAGGCAGATGATGGTGATGACTCTCTCTTTACTTAAAATTTTTGCTTCTTATATACCATTTAGAATATACTACGATCTCACAATAGTCACGTATAAGCAGTTACAAATCAATCAAGTATTATATTCTTACATCAAAGGTACAAGAGGAACACAAGGTCATCAAACATTCCTGCATCTCTATACTCCTTAGCTACTTTGATAATATCTGTCTCTTGTAAGTGATTTTGTTTTTCTCTAATCCTCCCTAAAATGTCTAGTTTGGCCTTGATTTATTTTTCTCTAATCCTCTTTAAAATGTCAGGTTAATTTTAAACAAAGTTCTACGTCTTAACTTCTAACTTTACTAACATCGATTACTTTCTATAGATTCATTAATTACAACTTACAATCAACAACATAATTTTTACTACTGGTCATACATATAGTTAATTTAACAATAAAAACAAGAACATAAAAGTACCCTAAAGTTTCATAGTTAATAACAAAGCAATAATTCTCTTATACTAACATTTTCTCAAAACCTCTAATCAAATTTTTACTTCTGTTCTTAAGCTCCCACTGCCCTTGACTGTTTCTAAGCTGCTTTCTAAAGGCCTTAATGTCCTTGACTGAAACTACATGGAATGTTTCTTACAATCTTAAGCTTGGATTGCTAAAACTTTAGCTAGTGTGGTTATCTCTAATGTTAAAACGTACTGTTAATGTAAAAAACAATTTTTATAACTACATAAGATTGAATATGGTGTGAAAGTTAATGTTAATGTGAAAGGCAACTATTATAAACTGAGGTTTGTTTAAAATATATTTATATTTTGTTACTACTAAAGGTATCTAATGATTATGCAAAATTTTCTAAAACTTCTTATAAGAAAATCAGAAATAAACTATTTTTCCAAAGAAAAGCTAGAAACCGCGGGGCCCCTGCATGAAATACCCCTTGTGGCTTTGCCAACCAAGGGGACATTCATTGTCACTTTGCTAAACAATGAACTTTTCATGCATAAGGCTTCTCGCTGTTCCGTTCCTTGGCAGGATGGCATCCACCAATCATGATATTATTTATGGGCCCAGTGGTGAGGATTTTTGTTTTCTGTACATTGAGGTACAACCCATTCCAAAGACTGTGGTCTTTGAGCTTCATCAATAAGTATTTTAAGTCCTCTTTGCTTTCAGCAAGCAAGGCTGTATCATCTGCATATCACAGGTTGTTAATGAATCTTCCTGCAATCCTGATGCCACATTCTTCTTCATATAACCCAGCTTCTCAGATTATTTGCTGAGCATACAGATTGAATAAGTATGGCAAAAGAATACAACCCTGGTGCACATCTTTCCAAATTTTAAACCATTCAGTGTCCCCTTGTTCTGTTCAAATGACTGCCTCTTGGTCTATGTACAGGTACCTCCTGAGCACAATGAAGTGTTCTGGAATACACATTCGCTGCAATGTTGTCCATAGCTTGTCATGATCCACATAGTTGAAAGACTGCATAGTCAATAAAGCACAGGTAAACACCTTTCTGATATTTGCTTTTGCCCAAGATGCATCAGTGGTCAGCAATGATATCCCTCATTCCATGTACTTGTCTGAATCTGGCTTGAACCTCTGGCAGTTTTCTGCCCATGTACTGTTGCAGACATTTGAAAATTAGCTTTAGCAAAATTTTATTTGCATGTGATATCAATGATATTGTCCAAAGATTTCCACATTCCATTGGGTCATCTCTCTTTGGAATGGGCACAAAAGTGGATCTCTTCCAATCCGTAGGCTAAGTCTTCCAAGTTTCTTGGCATAGATGAGCGAATACCTCCAGTGCCGTGTCAGTTTGTTGAAAGATTTCAATTTGGATTTCATCAATTCCGGAATCCACACCTTGGAGTTCTTCCTTCAGTAATAACATTGGCTCTTGATCATATGCTACCTCTTGAAATGGTTGAACACCAACCACTTCTTTTTGGTACAGTGACACTGTGCGTTTCTTCCATCTTCTTTTGATGCTGCCTGCATCATTCAATATTTTACTCAAAGAATCCTTTAGTATTGCGAGTCAAGGCTTGAACTTAGTTTCCTTAGTTCATTCAGCTTGAGAAATGCTGAGCGTATTCCTGCCTTTTGGTTTTCTGACTCCAGATCTTTGCATACTTCATTATATCTGACTTAGTCTTCCGGCATTGCCATTTGAAATTTTCTGTTCAGCTCTTTTACCTCATTTCCTCCATTTTGCTTTAAATAGTGATAAATACACTGCCTTGAAACAACAGTGTGCTGTGTGTAGCTACATAGACAGAGACACAGGCTGAATGGGCATGGGAAGAAGAGTGGATATGCATTTGAATTGTAATGTTGGCCAAGAATACTGAAAGTACCAGGACCACCAGAAGAATGAAGCTGTGTGGTAGGAAGCCCCCAAAGAAATGGCCATAGCAAGACTTGGACATGCTGTCAGAAGAACTAGTCTGTGAAGGACATCACACTTGGTAAAGTGGATGGTCAGCGAAAATCAGTAAGACTCCCAAGATAGGTTGGCAGTGGCAGCAGCAATGGGCTCAAACTTGTGAGAATGCTATAGGACTGGGCCGTGTTTCCTTCTGTTCTATGTGAATTGAATTGAATGTGAATTGACTGGGTGGCACCTAAAAACAAAAGCTTGTTAAGTGCTGTTGAGTCGATTTTGACCCATAATGACCCTGTTATTTAGGGTTTCCGAGGAGCAACTGGTGAGCTTGAACTGCCGACCTTACGGTTCAAATAGACTTTGCAGTCCAGCGCATTAACCCACAGCCCCACACCGGGAGGTTAAATATCTCCTTCAAGGCCATCATTTGAGTGAAGGGGTTGGGATTTGAACCCAATCAGACTGAGAACTTGATCTTAATTACCATTGATACAATTGCCTGTTTTTACTGACCACTTCACTGTCTCAACACATAAAGCTGCACGGGACTGGGTCTTTGCTGGGCCATCCTGCAGCCTCTTGGCTGCACAGATCAAGCATGAGTGTAACAGCAGGTGGCAAACTTGTGTCCTTCTGAGCTACCACTGGGTGGTGCAGCTTCCATCCTGCATTGCTTGCAGGATTTTAGGGAAGCATCACTCAGGCAGTAGGACTTGGCACCAAGCAACAACCTTCAGTGGGCTCGCTAGGCTATAACCCTCATAGCCGTCTTAAGGTTTCTGTTTAGAACTTCCCAACTAGGCCGGAAGTTCTTTATTATGTGTCCCCCATAGCTGATTCGTTTCACACCAGAGCACTTATAACTCGTGCTTGTGCCGCTATAACTTGAACAAGGCGGCCTAATGAACCTAAAGCCAGAACAAGCAAAACGGCTGAGAAATCTTCCCAAGGGTCTCCATGGTAGAGGCCCAGAGGGAAGGCGAGAGACAAGTCGTGACGCCGCGCCGAAGATAGGACCCAAGAGCCGGCTACGTCCACAGCTACGTCACCAGGACTCCGCCCCCGGGTCACCCGCTAAGTCCAAGCCCCCAACTAACGCCGCAGCAGCCCGCGCCCCCTGGTGCGCACGCTCAGTTCGAACCTGCCAGTGCACCGCCCACATAAGTCCTCAGTGCCTTCGGGTGTGCTGAAAGGGGAAACTGAGGCGGGGTATGTGCGTGTGAGCTCTTTCCTTCCTCAACCCACACCTCAGGGCAAAGCTGTCTCCCCATTTCCTAGAGCCGCGCGGAGCAGCTGATTATAGGACGAAGGGGAGTGAGCCCAATGTAAGCAGGTTCTGAGAAGCCAGCCGAGCTTGCCACACTCAATATGGCGGCGCGGCCGCGGCGAGGGCCCTCAGAGGCGGTACCAGCGCATGCGCAGCGCGGAGTCCCGGGCCGGGACACAAAATGGCGGCAGCGGCGCTGGGGAGGGCGAGGCGGAGGCGGCAAAACGGGCGGTCGAGCAGAACGTGTAGTCGCGTCCCCTCGAGTCCGCTCCGGGCAGGTAAGGGTCCCAGGAAACCATGGTCCCATCGCGAGCTGCGCCAGAGTCCGGGGATCCGATGCTGGGAGACGGCGGCCCCTCTAGCGCTTCCCGCTCGAGGCTGCCGCTTGCCCTGTCTCTGTCGCCGCCGCCATCTTAGGCCCGTGCGTGGGCGGCTGGGCCGGTGGCCGGAGGGAGGAAAGTGGGCCTGGAGAGCGCAGGCGGAGCGGCCTCCCAGGCCCCTCCGCTGCTGCCGCCGCCACCGCCTTTGTGTCGGGCTCCGACTCTGAGTCGCCTCAGCCCGGGGGCGGGAGCGCGCGGCGGGGCGGGGGGCGGAGCTCGGGAGATGGGCCGGCGCGCGCGCGCCAAATAACCCGCCCCCGCTAAGCCTGACGGTGGCGGTCGGGGGGAAGGTGCACGCGCTGCTGCTTGCCCCACCCCACTTCGCGTGTCCCTGCGCCGGCTCATTTTGCCAGCTCTTTGACTCCACCCTGTGGAGCCGGAGGATTCTGATTGGCGCATTCTTGAGACCCTCCCATCCCATCTTCCACCATTCCCGGAATCTGACTTTTTTGCTTTCTGGTTGCGCAGATACAGTTGTTTATACTTTAGCTGCTCTGCACCTTACTAACTGTGTTATGCGTCGGGAAGTCACAGGCCCAATAAAAATGTTATCTTAGGAGTAGCTATTTATTTCTGAGTGTGTACAATATGCTGGACCAGAAGGTCGAGTGGTTCTGATTTATAAAACGGATAATAGCTGAAGGATCGGACATTGTTTCGTTCTGCTGTGCATGGGGTCGCTATGAGTCGGTTCCGACTCGATGGCACCTGACAACAACAACTACAGCTGAATGATCTGGAGCCCGAGTCGGCCCAGCCTTAGAGCTGGAGCTAAGGCCACAGATCTACTGTCCCCAAATCACCTGGGAAATTTAAAAAAAAAAAAAAAAAATTTTTTTTAATGGTAAAAAATTTTTCAAACGGCGTGAAGTGAAAAAATAAGTCATTCTGTTTCCCCTTACTGCTTTTAGTGTACGTTTTCAAAATACTAGTTATTGTGTCCTTCCTCTCCCCATTTCTTAGTCCTGAGATTTGGACTTAGGTTCAGGAATTTGAATGTTTTCCCAAGCCCCCAGGAGATTCTGATAGCGCAGCCAGCGTCCTCATTTGCCTCTTTGCTAAACTGTTGTCTGTACCTCTTCAGCATAGTTCGACCTCCTGGCGCATCAGCATCATGGACTGTTGCTTGCGAGGGTTGAAATATTTTCAAATAAAGATGGAAAAGATGTATTATATTTTATATACATTGTTGTTGATAAGTGCCATCTAATCAGTTCCGACCCATAGCGACCCCTTAATAGAGTTCAGAGCAGCTGGTGAGCTTGAACTGCCAATCGTGCATTTCAAACTGACTGTAGTCCAGCGCATTAACCCACAGCGCCACACTAGGACTCCTTTATATGCATATATATGGTGGTGTGCCATGGAGTTGGTTCTGACTCATAGCAACCCTGCATAGTGTTTCTGAGGCTGTAAATCTTTAGGGGAGGAAAAAGCCTCAACTTTCTCCTGCGTAAGAGCTGGTAGTTTTGAACTGCTGACCTTGAGTTTAAACAGTACGACTTGTAACCACTACGCTTCTGGTGTTGAGCTGCCTGGTGTTGCACTGCCGGTTAATGCGCTGGACTGCAAGGTTGGTGGTTCAAGCTCACCAGATGCTCCTTGGAAACCCTATACAGGGTCACTATGAGTCAGACAGCCCTTAACAAGAACAATATAGTTAATTACTGTCAAGCTGATTCCAACTCATAGTGTCCCTGTATAAGGCTTCAGATTTGATATGTATGGAGTCCTGGTGTGGTGATGTAGGATAAGCACTGAACCATGAGGTTGGTTTTAACCACAAATTCTGCAGTTCAAACCCACCAGCCTCTCTGGAAACCTTGTATGGGGTCGTTATAAGTTGGAACCGACTTGATGGCATATAACAACAAACAACATACATATGTTGTTGTTGTTGTTGTTGTTACGTGCCGTCGAGTTCCGACCCATAGCGACCCTGTACAGGGTTTCCGAGGGTGTAAATCTTTACGGGAGTAGAAAGCCTCATCTTTCTCCCGCGGAGCAGCTGGTAGTTTCGAACCGCTGACCTTTAGGTTCGCAGCCCGATTCGTAACCACTACGCTACCAGAGCTCCTTTGTATGTATGTATATATGGAATCCTGGTGTGGCACTGTAGGATAAAGCACTGGGCTGCTAACCACAAAGTCAGCGGTTCAAACCCACCAGCCACTCCTCAGAAACACTATAAAGGGTCCTATGAGTCTGACCCAACTCGACTCTACTGCACTTAACAGCAACAACATGTAGTTTAAAGACTTGCTGTTGGTAGGTAGCTCAGGGTTGTGACCTCAGCTCTCGGACTGGTACGCCTGTTCAGGGAAACCCTGTACAGGGTCGCTGTGAGTCGGAACCAACTTCATGGCACCACCACCACCAGCAGCAGTTTATGGGAGAAAGACCTAGTGATTTGCTCCGTTAGGGTACCGCGAAGAACACCCCCTGGGGCATTTCTAGTCTGTCACATGGGGTCGCCGTGCTATCAAATTGACTCCTTCGGACAGAGCAACAGCAACAGGGGTCCTTTGCTTGGCTAGACTGGGTACCAGATTATCAATGAAAGCGTGGAGCTCTCTGTTAAGAAATGAAGAATGGGAAGACGCGTCAGCCAAACAGTAACTCGAGTGCAGACCCCCTCGGACTGTGGGAGCCTTGTGAGGCTGCGTACCTAGGAATCTTTGAAGAATGAAAAGTGTCAGAAGTACCATTTTCATTCCCTAGAGTACCAAATATCTCCACAGTGTGTTCTGCAATGTCCCGGGGGCTCCTGACTTGTGTCCTTGTCCCTCTTGCTGCTGTCCTGCCCTGTGTCATTTCACAGGTGTGTGACTTGCCTTCTGTTTGCTCTCCAGCTGCTGATACAAGGAGTTCCCTGGGCCCCCGTCTGCGCCACTGCTGACCAGCCCAGTCACGTGTGCTGAGCCTTCCTGCAGACCTCCCTTCTGCCTCTGGGATCCTGTGACAGAGGGTCCATCTGGCCAGAGAAGAAGCCCTCTCATGCTAGCGTTGCAGACCCCAGAGGGTGAGAGAGAGAGGGACCTCATTCCGTCCTGAGACCTGTGGGCTCAACTCCCAAGGCACTGGGATACCCTCTTCCCCAGAGAACCAAGGCAGCTACAGCTGTTTCTCCCCTTGGTCAGTGATTCCAGACCTTTTTGTTACAAAGACCTTTTGTTGTATACATGCCTTGTTGTCTTGCAATTTTTTCTGCCAGACTGTACCAATGAAATAATCATTGCTTGATCCTTCTCCAAATTAACAACTAATATTTATGCCAAAGTATAAAATAAAAATCAACGTCCCAGTGATTTCTATGATGTTGTCAACAGCCAATCAGAGCTTCTGATAAGCAAGAGAGAATGTGGCCGTACCAAGTTGATAAAAATTTCAGCAAGCAAAGATAATTCATGTTTAATGTTGCCTTTGTGGTCTCTTTGTGGTAACTGATTTCTGTTGGGTGTTGTGAAAGCAGCTTCAGCCTCTCCAGCCCCGTCTCCTTTGACTCCAGGAGTCCAGCTTCTCCACCGTTGGAAGCACTTTAGCATTGAGGCTTGTGCCACGGGTGCAGTGGGTGGGGGACAGACACAAATCTGAAGGAGCTGACCTTGTTGGGACTTCAAGTAAAATTTATCTGGGGATTATGAAGGACAGAATTAGATATTCCTTCTCAGTCTCAGTATCATATTGCTTCCTGTTCTGGTCCAGTGTATAATGGGCCATCCATTTACTTTGCATGCCCCTTCCCCAGCTGTGCTGGGCTCCAGTCCCATGTTAGTGAATGGAATGGCGGCTCAGGGCTACTTCTGTTCTGTTTGCCACTCTCGGTGCCTTGTGAACAATTGCAGAATCGGCTGCATTCGTATTGGAGCTGGTACCAAGCTGAGCACTGGAGAGCCAGCTGTGCCGTACCTAGTGCCTCGCTTTGGGAGAACTGGCAGCCTATGGGAGAGGAGGGGGAGCACCCCACCTTGATCAGAATGCAAAGGTGGCACCCCAGGCCCTGAGGAAAGACTGACCGCCTGGCTAGGGAATCAGGGAAGTCTTTCAAGGGGTGGTGAACCACATGGCAAGCCAGGCAGAGAATTGTGGGGAGAATATTCCAGGTCCGGGCAACTGGAGCGTGCTCCATTTTATCATTGAGGGAACTGCAACCTAAACCCCAGGGCTTCTGTGGCACTATGCTCACCCTGCAGGAGAGGACTGGGTGTCTCCCACTTGGGGTGGTCCCCAGAGTCCTCAGTGGGTTGAGATGGGTGGGTGGGGCTGGAGCTAACTTCCATATCTTGCTGGCCCTGACCCCCTTTGGTCCTCTGTGTGGCAGGTCCCGTGTGGGTGCTGAGATGGCCAATGAGAATCACGGCAGCCCCCGGGAGGAAGCGTCCCTGCTGAGCCACTCCCCCGGCACCTCCAATCAGAGCCAGCCCTGCTCTCCAAAGCCCATCTGTCTGGTGCAGGACCTCCCAGGTACTGGCAGGGGGCAATGGTGGGGTGGGGGTGTGGGGCAGGGTTTGCAGGAGGGCCCTGGGAGCAGCCCTGAGCCTGGCTGGGTGCCTGTTTGTTTACAGAGGAGCTGGTGCACGCAGGCTGGGAGAAGTGCTGGAGCAGGCGGGAGAACCGTCCCTACTACTTCAACCGATTCACCAACCAGTCTCTGTGGGAGATGCCTGTGCTGGGTCAGCACGACGTAATTGTGAGTACAACCTGGGGGCTCCACCAAATGTACCTTGGGCCAGGACCTGGGGACGCAGTGACAAGCAAAACAGAGCCAGTCCCTCTCTGTCCCTCACTTACTCTCAAACAGGGGAGACAGGACAAGCAAACAGACAGTTAACAATAGCATATGGGGCTGCACCGCACCAGGGATGCGTTCGTGAATTAGATGTGGTCCCTGCTCTCTCGGGGACAGGCATTGACCACATGTAGGATGACAGCTGGACGAGTGGACGTTAGATGGGTGGAGGTGGGAGTGGAGTAGAGAAAGCTGTTGTGAGAATGGTGGAGGGGAGCATCCGGGGATGGAACTGTCAGTTTGTGTGTGTGTCTTGGGGGGAAGCACAAGCTGGCTGGCAGCAATCGAGGGACCTTTAGGTCCCCCACTTGGGACAGACTTTCTTCACTGGACACAAGCCACTGGGCACACATCCATTTTTCAGATACAGAAACTGAGGCAAAGAAAGGGGGAGTGACTGGTGCAAGTTTTCACAGAGCAGGCCTTGCACATTTATCTGACTCAGGGCACATGCAAACACGTGCTCTCAAGGTCACAGAAATGCCATCAACAGGAGCCTCACCTTTTCTTTTTAAACAATCAAGCCTTTCTTGAATTTTTCCTTTTGTTTTGGTTGTGAAGGAAAAGGAATTAACAGCCTTGGTTCTGACCCATTAACAGCCCTCCCTATGTGGGGCAGTGGGCTCTGTGGTGTTTGGAAGGCGAGGGAAGAGGAAGGGGGTAACTTGACACCCATGGTCTCACAGCTAGTGAGAAGCAGGCCAGAGTGGAATCTAGGTCCCTGCTCCAAATTGAGTTGGCCTGCATCCTGGCCCCCTCTGCTCCTCTCCATGGGGTGGGCGCAGGAATCCACAGGACTTGGGCTCCCACACCGCTGGCCCGAGTTGCAATCTGCTGGTCTCCTCCACTAGTCGGACCCTTTGGGGCTGAATGCGACACCATTGCCCCAAGACTCAAGCTTGGTAGAAACCCCCCCGGCTGAGAACAAGCCCCGAAAGCGGCAGCTCTCGGAAGAGCAGCCGAGCGGCAATGGTGTGAAGAAACCCAAGGTGAGTGTCTGCCTCTCATCACTTGGTAGGGTGTGTTCAGCTCCATGAGGAGTGCCTGGGAGGGCAGGATGGGGCCTGCTGCTCAGGAGGGGGCCCTGGGACAGGGTCACTAGGGCTGGAGTGTTGGAGTCTGTCTGCTAACTTCTCAGCCTGATGATTCCTGTGTTCTCTTGCTGCAGATGGAAATCCCAGTGACACCCACAGGTCAGTCAGTGCCCAGCTCTCCCAGTGTGCCAGGAACCCCAACACTGAAGATTTGGGGCATGTCACCTGAAGATAAACAGCAGGCAGCTCTCCTCCGACCCACTGAGTGAGCCTTGGGACACCTGTCAAGGATGGTAGTGGGCAGGGCACCCCCTCAACTTTCCTTATTGCTTCTCTGTGCCCCAAGGGTGTACTGGGATCTGGACATCCAGACCAATGCTGTCATCAAGCACCGGGGGCCTTCGGAGGTGTTGCCCCCACACCCCGAGGTGGAGCTGCTTCGCTCTCAGCTCATCCTGAAACTTCGGCAGCACTACCGGGAGTTGTGCCAGCAACGCGAAGGTAACCACCCTGGGCCTCGGGCTAGCAGGGACAGACCTGCTGGAGCTCCAGCTCCACTAACTGCTAGCTCTGTGACCTGGGACTCTACCTCAGTGTCCTCATCTGTAAAATAGGAAGTAAGGGGGCCTGCTTAGAAGCGTGGCTGGCATCAATGGCAGCGGCAATTGCAAATGCTTCCCTTGTGCTATGTCCGAGTCCTCCTCCATATCTAGAAAGATGCATTGCATGGGGCTGTTATCAGGAATAAGTGGAGTGGATACGTGCAGCCTTTATTAGTAGTAAATAAAGTCACCAAACTTCGTGGAAACACGACGCCCCCCTGCCACACACACTTTCTTTTTCACAAATTCCACACACTTGAAACCAGTGATTCTGAGTCTACCCTGAAAATACTGCCTAGGATGTAGACTTCTGTCATGCCAGGATCTCGTCTCACTGGCTGTGCTCCTCCACGGCTGCCTCTCAGCCCAGGCTTTCATCAGCTCTCCTGTCATGCAGGCATCGAACCACCCCGGGAGTCTTTCAACCGCTGGATGCTGGAGCGCAAGGTGGTGGACAAAGGGTCTGACCCCCTGTTGCCGAGCAACTGTGAGCCAGTCGTGTCACCTTCCATGTTCCGTGAAATCATGAATGACATTCCCATCAGGTACCGCTCTGTCACGGGGAAGCCGGGCACCTGGCTTTTGAGCCCAGGCACGTAAGGAAGGGCTCTGACACCCCCTGCTCTCAAACCCAGGTTGTCCCGCATCAAATTTCGGGAGGAAGCCAAGCGCCTGCTCTTTAAGTATGCGGAGGCTGCCAGGCGGCTCATCGAGTCCAGGTTTGCCTCTCCTCCTGCCCCAGCAAGAGGGGTCCGTGACCAGAAGGAACTGGTCCACATTCACTCAGGATTAGTCTGTCACTACTCTTGGTGACAGACGTGGGACCAGCTCCCCTAACCGGCTTGAAATGTGCAGGTGGACGCCCCTTTGTGGAAGTGGAATGGAGGGGGCAGCAGACATAGAAGTGTAGGCCCTGTGCTTTGCTGAGCCACCTCTCTCCCTGTCACCTGGCAGGAGCACATCCCCTGACAGCAGGAAGGTGGTCAAGTGGAATGTGGAAGACACCTTCAGCTGGCTGCGGAAGGACCATTTGGCCTCTAAGGAGGACTACATGGTGAGTGGGCCCTGCAGCTTTGCAGCCACTCCAGGAAGCCCCTACCTGTCCAGTAGCTTGCTCTCACCCAACACAGCAACCCCAGACTCATGAATATGCAGACGTTTACCCCGGCTCCCAGTCTTCTCCCAAAGAGAACTTTGTGTGGCCATACACAAATAGCTGCCTCTTGACCTCAGTGTACATTCTACACCTCCCTTGAGGACATTTTGCTCTTTCCTAGTATGTGTGTTTGTGCCACAGTTAAGAGCTACCACCAAATTTGTCTTTCCTCTTAAGTAGCTGATAGCTCAGATTTCAAAGCTACAATGACCACGGATCCCCCAGTTGTAATGTCTCTCTGTAACTGTCAGTCAGTCAGTTGGTCTATTGCCCCAGTATTTATCGTGGTCTAGGGCAGTTGAGTCCTGGTGTGGCGCTGTGGGTTAATGTGCTAGACTGCAAAGCCAAAGCTGTTTGAACTGCAGGGTTGGCGGTTCAAGCTCACCAGCAGTTCCTCGGAAACCTGATAACAGGGTCGATATGGGTTGGAACCAACTCGACAGCACTTAACAACAGGGCACTTGAATGACCCCCAGTAACTGCTGGCTTGTGCTTCGGCGGGTTTCCTGCCAGCCTTGAGCCTTGGTGAAATGGTGGCTCTCAGGCTCAACAGTCTTATTAATGGAGGAGACTGCAGTGTTATGCCAGGGACTCAGTCAGCCTACACTGTACAGAGCTGTAAGCACATTCCTTGATGGTAGAGAGAGGCTTAAGAGAAGCCAGGGGATTTACCCACAGGACATAACTTGCACGGAGCAGGGCCAGGTTCACACTGGGGTCTGCCTTTACCTGCTGGCCTGACAGAGGTTCTCAGCCCTTGCCAGAGCCCTGACCAGCAGCCCTCCCCCAGGACCGCCTGGAGCACCTGCGGAAACAGTGCGGCCCCCACGTCTCAGCAGCAGCCAAGGACTCAGTAGAAGGCATCTGCAGCAAGATCTACCACATCTCCCTGGAGTACGTCAAACGGATCCGAGAAAAACACCTTGCTGTCCTCAAAGAGAACAACATCTCAGGTAGGGGGCAGGGGGCTGACCCCTGAGGGGAGGAACAAGTGAGACTGAAGTAGGGCTGTAGCTTGGCTTGGGGAGGCCGCTCCTTTCAGCAACAAGAGTGTGCATTGGCTCGGGTAGGGCATTGCAGCATACCCGGAAGGATGAAGAGAAGGCCATTTGCCCCACCCTTGGCACCTCAATCCCTACACCCTGTGCCGTGCCTGCCCTAGACTTCAGGGAAAGCCAGAGGTAGCCCCAGAGGACCCCTAAGGCACTGTGGCTATGGAGAGGAAGGAGACCCCTAGGCCAGATGGCACAGTGCAGCCTGTTCAGTACTCAGCTTCTATCGTGCCACTTGTCGGGGGTTTTTCCCATGCTTTTGTACTATGCCTCGCTGAGCCCCAGCCGACTCCTCTGGTTACTGGGAGGCTTTGGTGCACACTGGAGAGAAGAATGAGCTGAGCCGAGGCAGACCACTCTTCAATGCTGTCCGTGCCCACAGAGGAAGTGGAGGCCCCCGAGGTGGAGCCCCGCCTGGTCTACTGCTACCCTGTGCGACTGGCCGTGTCTGCGCCCCCCATGCCCAGCGTGGAGATGCACTTGGAGAACAGTACAGTTTGCATTCGGTACAAAGGCGAGATGGTCAAAGTTAGCCGCAACCACTTCAGTAAGCTGGTAAGAGCTGGGCATGGGCTGGCCAGGCAGGGAGAGGCTAGAGGGACAAATGTTCTAGCTGATGGGCCAAGGTGATCACACCAAAAAGCTAGTGGTGAGCATAGGGGCCCCTGTTAACCCCCACCACTCTGTCCCCAGTGGCTCCTTTACCGCTACAGCTGCATTGATGACTCTGCCTTTGAGAGGTTCCTGCCCCGGGTCTGGTGTCTCCTCCGCCGGTACCAGGTACAGGCCTGGGCAATGAGGGGAGGACACCCTGGAGGGAGTGGGGAGGCCAAGCCAGATGGTGACCGCGCCCTTCTGCAGATGATGTTTGGCGTGGGCTTCTACGAGGGGACGGGCCTGCAGGGTTCACTGCCCGTGCGTGTCTTCAAGGCCCTCCACCGGCTCTTTGGCGTCAGCTTCGAGTGCTTTGCCTCCCCCCTCAACTGCTACTTCCGCCAGTACTGCTCAGCCTTCCCTGACACAGATGGCTACTTTGGCTCCCGCGGGTGAGTATGAGGAGTGCTCCTCAGAGCACAGAACCCTCGTCAGCCAGCTGCACAATGTTCTAGGGCAGTGGTCCTGGGGTAGGCACGCGGGACCCCTAACGGGCCTGTTACTCAGGTTGGAAAAGGAGAGGAATGAGAAGTGGTAACAGACCCCCAAGATGTAAAAACTTAAGAGGTGGGGGTGAGCATGAACGTAAGGAGAGGAACACAGACGCGGGGTGGGGACAGCTACTAGAGGATTCTTGGGCCTGGCCTGGAGTTGGGCTTGAACCTGCATGTCTCCCCCACCTCCCTGTGGGCTTGGGCAGCCAAGCCCCTCAGGCTCTGTGGAGAGGGCCACAGCTCACCCCAGGGTGGGGCAGGAGGGAAAGGGTCACCTCGTCAATGCTCATGTGACGGCTCCTGTTTTGGCTGAGGGACCCGGGTGCTCACCTCTGTCCCCAGGCCCTGCCTGGACTTCTCCCCACTGAGCGGCTCCTTTGAGGCCAACCCACCCTTCTGCGAGGAGCTCATGGACGCCACGGTCACTCATTTTGAGGTGAGAGGACTGCTGCTGCCAGCTGGCCAGGTTGTCACTCACCAGGAAGGCAGCCCCTGATGTCCACCCCTCCCCTACCCCCACAGAAACTGCTCGAGAGCTCCCCAGAGCCCCTATCCTTCATCGTGTTTATCCCTGAGTGGCGGGAGCCCCCCACACTGGCGCTCACCCGCATGGAGCAGAGCTGCTTCAAACGCCACCAACTGGTCCTGCCCGCCTTTGAGCACGAGTACCGGAGTGGCTCCCAGCACATCTGCAAGAAGTAGGTGCCCAGGGCGGCCGGGGTCGTTGGGCCAGGCTGGCTCCGCCCTGGGGAGCTGGCCCTGAGTGCTGCCTTTGCCCCGCAGGGAGGAGATGCTCTACAAGGCGGTGCACAACACGGCAGTGTTCTTCCTGCAGAACGAACCGGGCTTCGCCAAGTGGGGGCCCACGGCTGAGCGGCTCCAGGAGCTCAGCGCCGCCTACCGCCAGTCCAGCCGAAGTCACGGCTCCGGCTCCTCCTCAGAAGCCAAGGACAGGGACTCCGGCCGCGAACAGGGCCCCAGCCGCGAGCCTCACCCCACTTAGCACATTGTGCAGGGAGGAGGAGCCCAGGGGTGCTCATATGGACTGCTGGGACTCAGGCCTCTTGACTGAGCAGACTCCAGGGCCCTCCCCCTGGGGTGGCAGTGGGTCATGCTGCCGATGACATAGGAAGATGATGGCTCTGCCAGGGTTCCCCTCCCTGCCCCAATGCCACACCTTGAACTCACTCCAATCTCCTTGTAAATAGACCCCGGTGCCCCACCCCCGTACCCAGCCCTCCTTTGACCACTTGTTTTGTTCATAAGAGGAAAATACAGAAACCCTCCCCAGAATGTGTGAGGGTCTTGAGGGCAGAGAAGGCTGAGGAACCTGGAGCAACTTCTAAGACTACACCCTGGCTATATCGTGGTCATATAAGTTCACCTGCCCACCCTGCTGATCCCTGAGGCTCAGCCTGTGCCCAGTGGCCCATAAAACCTGGGATCTGCTGTGACACTTGAGCCAGAGGCTGTGCTGTGCCCACAGTACAGCCAGATGCCAGCAAAGCCAATCTTCCACGTTCAGGCCTCAGTAGCCGTGTACACTTACAGAGGTGGGGAGGAAGCTGCCTGGTGGGGCCACTCCCACCCTTGAAGGGTGTTAACCATGCTCCACCTTCTTCTGCTTCCCAGGTCCTTGCCTGGTTCAGGCTGTAGCAGCAGTGGACAAACAAGCCAGCCAGGGCTGGACTCTGGTCCCTTTATTGAGACTGAGAGGCCAGTGGTTTCATCCAAATGAAAATAAAGTTCTCTCCCAAAGCCTGCCTGCAGGCTAAGACTCCCAGCTAGTCCTGGCTGGGGCCTGGGACACCCCCAGTCCTTGGCTCCTTCAGAGTCCCAGCACCCTGGTAGGGAGCTGAGTTCCTAAGGCCCCTGCTGCTCCCAGCCAGGTTGGCCCCAACATCCATGGTTGGCGCCAGGGCTCAGTCATCAGTCAGGGTGATGACGTCGTACTCGATGCCCTGGTGCTGCAGCTGCTGAATGTGCTCCGGCACCGTCTCCTCCGAGCTGAACAGGCCCTGGGCCTGGGCCATGGCAGCATCGGCCACAGCTGCCAGGGAGGGAGGGGGGTGAGCCTGAAGGCCAGGCACTGGGCCCACACCCACATCCCCACGGTCTGGTCCCGTACCTGTGACAGCCGAGTGTGCTGCGGC
The DNA here is from genome assembly GCF_000296735.1 of Chrysochloris asiatica. Taxonomy (NCBI): domain Eukaryota; kingdom Metazoa; phylum Chordata; class Mammalia; order Afrosoricida; family Chrysochloridae; genus Chrysochloris; species Chrysochloris asiatica. Next base: position 17,544,253 of record NW_006408541.1, on the reverse strand, counting down.
CTCCAGTTGAGCCTGTGTGACAAGCTGCTGGCCCGGGGACACAGGCACATACTGGATCTGTGGAGGAGGGGGGTGATGAGCTGTGGCCCAGAGGCTCAGCCCGTGCCCCTGCTCCCCAACCTCAAGGGCCCACCTGGGACTCCTGGAGGAACGGGGTCCCTTGTTCGTACTGGATGTGTGTGATCTGGCCCTCCTGTACCTGCAGAGAAGATAACCTGTGAGCCTGGGAGGAGACTGCGGCTCTCCCCACAACTCTCCGCCCTGGCCCCAAGCCTGGCCCACCTGGATGTGATGTCCCTCAGGGACCACGACGTACTCCTGGGGAAGCAGATGCTGGACCCCATCCTGGGAGATGATGTACTGCACCTGAGACAGCAGGGCCAGAATTAGAGGCAGCCGCCTACTGGTGGGGGCTGAAGGGCAGGCAGGCAGGGCAGAGGTGCTCCGCAGGTGTTTTACCTGGTTGTCAGAAGTTACCAGGTGCTGTACAGTCTGGCCGTCGGCTGTGGTGATCTCCTGGATATAGGTGGCTTCCTCCTGTCAGGGCCATGCCATCATTCCCAGCCTCAGTGCTCAGACTCCCCACCCCTGCCAGGGACGGTCAGCAGGGACCACTACCCTCACAACCTCGCACCTGGTTGGTCACTGTCTGTTCCTGGGCCACAATTATGTGGTCCTGACCCAGTGCCTGCTGCAGCCGCTCTGGACCCAGGACCCCATGACTGGACTGGAGGGCTGCTGGGCAGAGAGGGAGGACATGAGCTCAAGGACTCAGGAACCCTGAGCTGCCCTGCCCCCACTGAAGGCTGCCTTCTGGGCAGCGGCTCAAGCCCCTGGATGCCCCCAGTGTCCACCCTGTGGTCCCAGAGGCAGCTCACTGTGGAGTGTGGCCAGCGTCTCCTCATCGCTGTTGAGGATGATGGTCTGAGTGGGGGTCCTGGCTGGAGGAGCCCCTAGCTTCCTGCCATCAGGACTGTGCAGACGTTGGATGTGGAACTTGAGGTGCCCGTTACGGTTGAACCTAAGGGGAGGGGCAGAGTCTCAGGACTGGCTCAACCTGGGGGCCCAGAGCCCCTCCCTGGCAGCCTGGCCTCACCGTTGCCCACAGAGGCGACACTCAAAAGGCTTTTCGTTGGTGTGGGTCAGCATGTGCCGCCGCAGGTCCTTCTTGTTCTTGGAGGCGAAGCTGCACTGGTTGCACTGGTGGGGCCGCAGGCTCGAGTGCTGCGCCATGTGGGCCTGCAGAGGGCACAGGTGACCAGGCAGGCCAGTGGCAGCAACCCCCAGCTCCCCCGAGAACTGTTCTGAGAACTCGTCCCCAAGTGAAGTGGACCTGGGGGAAACTCACAGCAGACCAGAACCTTCTGTTCACGGGTGAGAAAAGCGTGAGGCCCTGTCCCTAGTTCACCTGGACAATCCTGACCCTGCTCAGAATGTTTAGCCATAGCTAGTCTCCCGGGTGGGTGAGCAGACTTTGACAGTGCTCTCAGGCCCCCTGGCACTTGAGGCACAGAGCCCATTGGAAGGTGAGGCTGAGAAGAGGTTCATGACTATTCTGAAGACTGGAGAGAGCCCACAGTTCCAGATCTGACTCACTTGCCTTCTCAGCAATGTCTTCCCTTGAACTTGAACCTCTGCCCTCAGTATTCTAGACAACTTAAATTTCCCAAAGCTCGATGCCCGTCTCCACACCTCTGTGCCTTTGGTCCGGAGGGCCGAGTTCAACTTCCCTGTGTATCTCCCCCAGCCCTCCTGACTTGTTCTCCGTTTGTGCTCTCGTCCATGTGCACTTTGTCCTCACTGGGGAAGCTTCTGGTGTGTGTCCCATTATGTCTGGTCTGTGAGCGGGGACCTTACAGTGAGAGGGCCGAGCTTGAGGGTGTACGCAATAAAGGTTTGTTACAAAAACAAGCAGCCATGTGAATGACATCCGGGCCCCACCTACCCGGACCTCGGGCCACTGGCGGGCACTGAAGGGGCAGTCGGGACACTTGAAGGCACTAGGCCCAGCATGGGCCCGTTTGTGACTCTCCATCTCGGCTCGGCCAGGGAAGGCCTCAGCACAGATCTTGCAAGAAAATTTCTTTGACGTGGCAGCAGCTGCAGACGGTGGGGACGGGGGCACTCCGAGGCCCAGTGCTTTGTTGGTTGCAGGAGACGGGGAGGCGGCGGCCTGGAGGTCCCCGCCTCGGTGGGTCCTGGCTGGAGACGGGGGCTCAGGGCCGTCTCTGGGCAGCCCCCCACACTGCAGCAGGGGCCACTTGGTGCCCGAGGCCAGGGCTTCAGTATTCGGGAAGGAGATGGAGCCATCAGCGGCCAGCTGTTGAGACACAGGGGGCATGAGGGGCCGAGGGAAGGGAGGCTGGGGGAAGTGAGGTAGGGCCACCCAGGGTCTCACCTCAATGTGGTGTAGCTGGGTGCCATCGGCTGCCATGATGTAGTGCGTGCCAGCTCCCTTCAGGGCCTCGTTCACCACCACAGCCTGGGCTGCCTCCCCGGGGGGCTCCTCACTATGGGCAGAGGGAGGGTTGAAGTGGGCTTCTGGGAGAGGGTGAAGGGCCACAGGTCCCCTTCCCCAAGAAGCAGCCATCCTGCGGGTGACGTCTACCACAGAGGACTCGGGAGTCAAAGGACCTGGTCCGTAGGCGCTGCGAGGCTGACCCAGGGCACAGCTACTGGGGACTCAGGTTCTCCCTGAGACCGTGTCAGCACTCCATGGATATATGAGCATGTCTGCCCAAAAGGTGCTCAGGGCAGGGAACGCTAGCACCTGGAATGCTGGGAAAGGTGCTTGGAGTATGGAACCCTCAGTGGAAGAGAACATGGGTGACTAAAAGGCTAGTTCACCTCTTCTTTGGAAAGCCGGGGATACATGCGTCTCAAGGACATGAGACAAGTGCCTGGTACAAGTGGCCCCACCAGAGCCCAGGCACTTTCTACTTAGCAGGGTTTTGCCTCCTGCCATCTAGGCTTGGAAGGGCAGAATCATCTGAACTCACGTACCCTGCCAGCATGCTTGTAAAAGACTGGAGGGGTCCCGCAGGTTGCAGGTCTCACCTGTAAGGGGTGCCAGGAGCTGATGTCCCTTCCTCCATGGGGGGTGCCGTGATGACACTGTAGCTAGACCCCCCAAATGACCCAGATGCCAGGGTGATCTGCTGTAGGTCTGGGGTGCCTAGCTGGCTCTCGGCTGACATGCTGCTCCCGGGCTCTGCCACGTGCAGGGTCACTACCTGCGGAGCAGCCCCCGCTGGGGAGGGCTGCCCACCAGAGGGCGCTAACTCTGCTTCCACATCCCCAGACTTCACGACAGCCACCTGCAACAGGATCACAGGGCATTATGGGTTGGGCAAGGGGTGGAGAGCTCTAGTTCTCCCAGTGCCCAGGGCCATCTCCACCCATTGCACAATCCAAGTTCCTTATAAAGCACACTCTTTGCAAACCTCACCTACCAACTGGAAATGGGCTCAACGAGAATAGGGATGGAGGGGTTTGTCCTCCAAGGGGCATGTGGCAATGTCAGTGTCACAATTCAGGTTGGGCTGGGGGCGGTGCTACTGGTATCTACTGTGCACAAGGCAGAGATGCCTCTGAACATCCTTCCTTGCAGAGCAGCCCCCTCCTCAAACAATGATTTGGTGCCAAATGGGAACAGTGCTCAGGTTAAGAAACCCTCCTATTGATGAGAATAAGATTCTTATGATTCAATAGTGAGTAATTGTTACCATAACTAATCACTATTGTCACAACTGTAAAGATGGAGGTTTTGTAGCAAAAAGGGGGGGGAGTAGTTAGTTTTACATTCCAGCAATGTAAGGTCCATAAGCGGACCCCTAGGACCATCAAGGGAGAAGAGCAGGAACGGAATGTGGGCCCTATCTAGAGAAGTGGTGATGCCGGGGTTGGAGGCAGAGATGATAATGTGGAGAGATGGAGCAGCTGAGGACTGGACTCATGGAGGGAGAGGGGCTGTGTATTGGTGGCCAGGGGGCAGGCTTGCAGTGTGTGCCCTTTGGTTGTTTGGATGATGTATATTCCTGAGTCTTTTGGTGTACATCCCCCGCAAAAAAAACCCAAAAACCCAGAAGGAATAGAGGCAGGTGCTGCTGAATGATGAATCATGGAGGGGATTGTAATCATTGCAATGATACAAAATATATAGGGTGATTGTAAAATTGATGTTCTCCCATGTAAACTATCACTCAATTCACAATAAAAACTTTTAAAAAAGGAAAGAAACCCTCCTACTATATATGAAAATGAACTCAATATGGATCGATGGCCTAAATGCAAAAGCTTAAACCTCTTTAAGAATGAAACATAAGGATAAATCCTCAGGACTTTGTACTTGGCAACAGATTATTAGATATGATACCAAAAGCACAAACAACAGAATAATATATTTAAAAAAAACAAAAAACAAACAGATCACTTGGGCTTCATCAAAACAAAAATGTCTATGCATCAAAAACATTATCGAGGACTTTCAGGCCAAGATGGCGGAGTAGGCAGACTTGTGGAGCAGACCCTCTACAAGGCCATGAGAGATGAAGTAAAACAAATACAGATTGTGATCCTGGAATGCGGAGCTCTGGAGGATAGGGACAGAAGCACATTCAGTGGTAACTGGAAGGCGAAGCTGAACAGGAACACACACCAAAAAGGAAGCAAAAATGGTGGTGGTAGGCTGGCCTGGAAAGACCTGGCTATTATGAGCTTTTGAAGGTAGCTGCTGATACAGTGGTCTAGAAACACAGGACAAAGCTGGAGGTTGGTGGCAAAGAGAACGCAGTTCTTCCTTGCTCCCCATGCCCTTGCCAGCCCAGCCGTCTGTAAGACGCCCCCCCTTCTGTACAGCCCCGGCTCCGTCTGGGGTTGGGTGTTGGAGGTGCACGAAGTTGCCCTGAACGATACAGATGGTAAACAGAGAACTCGGTTCATACTCCCCGTCTGTCACACCCACCCAGACTTGGGTGGTCAGTGCCTGAGAACACACCAAAATCATCAATTAAATAAATACAATGTCTCCGAGAAAACAATTTCTGCTTACACGAAGAAACCAGGGAGAGTGTCTCAAACAAGTGTCCAAAATAGTCAGAAAATACAATACCAGCAATGGTGTTGAAACACCTGATAATCAATTTATCGGCATACTTTCACTGACAGAGAAAATGGCACAAAGAATTAAGGAAAACACAGACAAAATAGAATTCAGGAAAGCCCAAGAGCAAGCTGACAAAATAAATGAAAACTGGGAAACCATATAGAAACAGCAATCAGAAAGCCCGATGAACAAGGCTAAGACTTCATAAATAGTTAATACACTGAAAGGGTAGAAAAGCAGAATTAAATCAACGGAAAGCTGAATTGGTGAGCTTCGTTCAACATACAGCCACTCGCTAGAGGAACCATCAGAAAAAAACAAAAACAACAAAATCTGGAGAAAGCCTTTGATGTATGTGGGACACTATAAAGAAAAAGAACTTACAAGTGATTGGAATTCCAGAACAGGAAGAGAGACACACACACACAAAAACAAAACAAAAAAACCAGAGAAAACTGTCGAAGAGTTGTCAGAAGAAAGCTTCCCCAACATCATGAAAGACGAGAAGATATGTATTCAACCAGTTGAACAAACTCTAAAAAAGGATAGAGCCCAAAAGAGAATCACCAAAACATATTATAATTAAACTTTTCACTATCGAAGACAAGGAAAGAATCCTCACAGCAGCTCACACACACACAAAGCTGAAAATTTGCCTACAAAGGAGAGCTAAAGACTAAGCTCGGATTTCTCACTAGAAACCAGGCATGGAAGACAACGGAATGACATATACAAAACTCTGAAAGAAAAAATGACTAATGAAGATTCATATACCCAGTAAAATTGTCCATCAAATATAACCATAAAATTAGGACATTTCCAGAGCAACAAAAATGAAAAGAATTTGTAAAAACCTGCGCAGCCTTACAAAAAACACTCAAGGGATTTCATTGGACAGGGAAGCAACAGCGGCAAACCTGAGGTTAACATAGACCACCCAGAACTCAACCCAGATAGAAAAGTATTCAAAGTAAAACAAACCTACAAGACTAAAAACGGGGAGCCAGAGACCCCAGTTTACAACAAGAAAACCAGAAAGCATAAAGAAGGAGAATGTAGTTATAGAACATTTCAATGAAGACAAAATCAAGCAGATTTCAAGAATAGATCAAAATAAACCCACCTGTAACCCTAAAACTAAACCAAGTTTTAGTTCTAGCCTTAGCATAGCCCCAAGCCCTACCTGTAAGGACTGAACTGCAAACCACAAGGTTGACTGTTCAAGACCAGCAGCCTCTGTGTGGGAGAAAGATGAGGCTTTCTGCTCCCACAAAGATGTACAGCCTTGGAAACCCTATGTCAACTTGCTGTGAGTTGGAACCTACTCGATAACAATAATATTCAGTATAAAGAAGTTCAATACATAAAGGAACATACAATATTTATTTTATGTCTGATTTATTTCACATAGCACAGGCTCACTCATAAGGAGCCCTGGTAGTGTTGTTGTTAAGTGCTGTCAAATCGATTCTGACCCATAGCAACCCGGTATAGGGTTTCCGAGGAGCAGCTGGTGAGCTTGAACTGCTGACCTTGCAGTTCAATTGGCTTTGCAGTCTGATGCATTAACCCACAGCACCACACCAGGACTCCCCCGTTAGTGTAGTGAGTTACTATTGGGCTACCAACGACAAGTTCAGTAGTTCAAATCTACCAGCCACTTCACAGGAGAAAAATGAAGCTTTCTCTCCCATACAAACTTATAGCCTCAGAAATCCAATATCGGGGCACTGTGTCGGAACAGCGCCACACCAGGACTCCAGAGTAATATTCCATTGTATGGATGCACCATGTTTATCTTAAAAGGGCAACTTTTAGGCTCTGTAAGGTCGTGGTTATGAGTTGCGTTGCTAATCTCAAGGTCAGCAGTTCAAAACTGCCAGCCATTCCACAGGAGAAAGATGAGGCTTTCTACTTCTGTAAAGATTTACAGCCTCGGAAACCCTTTGCAGGGTTGCTATGAGTCAGAACTGACTCCACTGGACACCACCACCATATTTGACCACAATTTAAAAAAATAGGGTCAAGTGGGCAAAGCATTTATGAAAAAGACAAAAAAAAAAAAAGAACTAGAATTTTCTCTCACATCTTACTCGGTGTCCAGCTCAAATGGATTAAAGATTGAAATGTAGTCAATGAAACAATAAACATATGGAAAGAAAATCTGTTCTTTCAGTCTTGGAGTGGAAGATTCTTCTATGACAGAAAAAGATGATAAAACCTGCAGCAAAACAAAAGAATAAAACGAAGCCAAAAAATAAAGGAATTATGGGAGTTTTTAACACCTTTTAAGAAAGCAAAAGGTGGGTTCCTTCATTTATAAGAGCCCTGTGAGCACCGTATTCTCAGCTGATAACCATACGATTAGTGGTTTAAACTCACTAGCTGCTTCATAGGAGAACACGGTGGCCGTCTGCTTCTGTAAAGATCTGTTGTTGCTGAATACCATCGAGTTAGTTCTAACTCATAGCAATTCTGTATAGGGTTTGAACCACAGACCTTAATGGTTAGCAATCCAGTGCTTATCCTACAGCACCACACCAGGACAGCCTTGAAAACCCTATGGGGCAGTTCTACCCAGCTGTACAGGGTTGCTGTGAGTCTACCTGATTCGAGAGCAATGGATTTTAGTGAGTTCCTTCATATACAAAGAGCTCTTGCAAATCATCAGTAAAAAGACTGACAATTCAATGGACAAACAAATATGGACACAGCAGGTAATTCAGAAAAAAGGAAAACAAAACTGGCCTCTGACCACACAGAACTTTTTAAAAGTCCCCTCAAAATAGAGTCCTGGTGTGGCACTGTAGGATAAGCACTGGACCCCAAAATCGGTTTGAACTGCAAGGTCGGCAGTTCAAATCCACCAGTCACTATTAGAAAATTCTACACAGAGTTGCTATGAGTCGGAATCAACTCAACGGCACTAAACAACAACATAAACCTAGAAGTGTACAATGGGCTTTAAAAAGTTCATGGAAAATGGAAATGAAAAGATAATGGAATTTCTTCCATAAATACCTTGAAGCTCCCTCGTATAATCAGGCCTTTATAAAGTAAGACCACGCAGTATATTTCTAGCAAACTGGCAGACATGAGACAAGAGATACAACTAGGGATGGCCTCTGACCACACAGTGCCCCTGTAAATGGCCCTCTGTCCAGAGGGTTTCATAGCCTCTGTCTATACCAATAGTACTTTTGATGGTGGTGTGCCGTGGAGTTTGTTCCGACTCATAGTGGCCCTATATAGGTTCTCCGAGGCTGGAAATCTATGGGAGCAGAAAGCCACATCTTTCTCCCGTGGAACGGCTGGTAGTTTTGAACTGCTGACCTTGAGGTTAGCAGCCCGACTTGTAACCACGATGCTATCAGAGCTCCTGTAAGTCTATACAGTACAGAGAATTCATCAGTTACAGAAGAGGACTTGGTCAACATCTTTTTCTCTGGTTCTGTGCATGTTTCTTTCTCACCATGCCCATCTCCCATCTAGACAACAGAAATTCTGTCTCCTAAGGAGTAACTCCCTAAGTGGGGCAGTGCAACCTGGGCATAGGAGGCACTGGGACCTGTGAGGTGCAGAGACTCACCTGCAGAGCAGCGCCCCCCAATTCCCGCTGGGCGCTCATGTTCAGCAGCAGATCTAAGGCTGTCTGGGTGGCCACTGCAGTTGACTCGTCAGCTCCTGGGGAATGGGGACCCAGGCTTTAGGAAGGGCCAGACAACTGGTACTCAAGGCTGTTCTCCCCTCTCTCAGCCCCACCTGCTTGACCTGTGTCCTGGGCCCCCCGCTGTCATGCCCCTCCCGGAGCTCACCCTGCTGGTAGATGATGGTGGCACCACTTAGGGCATCAGAACAGAGCAGCGGTGTGGGCTCAGGTGATTGGAGAGGTGATGCTTCTGAGCGAACCTGTGGGATGGGGACATACTCTGAGAAGGTGACTGAGATTTGAGAGTCACCCCCTCAGCCCCTGTGCATGTCAGACACACTATGTCTGTTGGCTTATTTCACCGTCATCTCCACTTCCTGTGCTGCTCACCGGCCCTGGAGCCCTGAGCTACAGATGAGTACACCGAGGGCCAGACGGGGGATGTGGCAGAGCTGGGACTCGAACACAAGCCTGTCTGGCTGCAGGGCATGGTGTTCTTTTGATGTACCATGCAGTTCATCTGCGCAGGGCTGTTGCAGGAGTGCGTGTGTGGCTAGAACCACTGGCTCCGACGCAGAACCTATGCTCTCTTCTTTCTTGTTAAGAGCTGAGTTTTATCAGGGAGACAATGTCCCCAGTACAAGACTATATTTCTCAACTTCCCTTGCAGCTAGGTAGAGTGACTAAGCAGGAACTTCAAGTTCCTGAGGAAAAACATCATTTCTACCCTTCTTCTAACTCTACTTTCTGTTTCTGCCTAAGAGGTGGCTCCAATGGCCGGAGCTCCTGCAGATACACCAGACCATGAAGCAACCATGAAACTGGAAGGCCTGCATCTAGGATGACTAAGCCAAAAACACAGAGGGAATCTGCTTCCTGATGACTCTGGAGCCATCACGCCAGGTCTGGACTGCAGACATTTAGTATTCTTTTACGGCGCTGTGGGATAATGCACTGGACAGCAAGGTAGGTTTGAACCACAGGGTCGGCCCTGTATAGAGTTGCTATGAGTCAGAACTGACTCGATGGCACTCAACAACCACCTAAACTGAGCTACAGGCCATTTCTGTTCTCTAGGATGAGCACCAAAACACCACCCTTGCTCTGAGCTTTAGCGTTAGTGAACAAAGACCTGACCGCAGCCCAGCGCAGCAGGCACATGCCAATAAAGATGCTGAGGCTGAGAGAGGGACCCTCACACTGTCCTCCTGGCCCATGTCCCAAGCCTCTTTGGTAAGGTGCTGCTTCCTTGGCTAAGCTTACCTCAGAAGGCCTGGAAGGGCTGGAGGGCGGCCCAGGGGCCGAGCTGTGTTGCTGCTTCAGTTCCTCAATCTGCTGCAGAGAGAAGAAGGGGCGGCGGCGGGAGGGGGGCTCCTCGGGGTGGCGCCGAGCCCACTCGTCAAAGCTGCTGGCATGACGACACCGCACGTGTAGACGCAGGTTCTTCTTGTGCCTCGTGCTGAAGTGGCAGTACTCACAGGCGAAGGGCTTAGCACCTGCGGGCACATGTAGAGGATGCGTGTGTCCACCCTACCCTGGCCCAGCCCCTCCAGGAAGCCATCCATGACCTCTCCACCTGGTCCCCTTCTAGCGACTTGCCCCTCGGCGCAGGTGAGTCCACACCGTGTCTGCTCTGGTGACCTGAGTGAATCAGGTCCTCCCTTCCAGGTCATCTGACCAAATAGCCCTCTTGTGAACTATCTCACCTGGGACATGAGGCAGGAATCTGGCTATTTCTCAGACTCCCTTCAACTAGTCACCCAGAGTACCAGTTCAGGTACTGCCCAAAGAAGCTACACTGGCTTGATGCTGCTGCATGGCTAGGGACGGGGGCCTCGGGCAGAGCTGTTTCTGGCTCCAGTGCCCACAACACAGAACAGGACGGACTGGCTCCCTAACACGCCCAAGGCAGGCACGTCTGGTGTCCCCATTTCACAGCTAAGGAAACTGAGGCCCAGGGAGGGCAAGTGACTGGTCCAAGGCCACTCAAGAGCTGGAATTTGAGGCAAAGGTCACGAGCTGAACTTCCCCTCCCAGGGGTGGGGCTGGGGTGCAGCTAGCCCACCTGTGTGCTTGACAGCCACATGGGACAGCAGGAAGTCCTCTCGGAAGGTACGGTAGGGACAGAAGCTGCACTTAAAGGGCTTGTCGCTGACATGGGACAGCTGATGGTTCAACAGGACCTTCTTGTCCTCACAGACAAATTCACAGAACTCACACTTGAATCTAGAGGCATGGAGGGAGGAAGCTCAGTAACAGGGTGGGGCAGGGGTGCTTCCAGCCCCCCCAGGAGAACCTCAGGGGGCGTACCTGCGGTTGGCGACAGCCTGGATATGCGTGAGCAGGTGCATCTTGAAGGTGTAGCGCTTCTTGAAGGATTTTCCACACTGGGAGGGGTGGGGGGAGCGTCAGATGGTAGTGGGGGTGGGGGGGGCGCTCAGCCAGGAAGGCCCCTGGGCTCCAGCCCTGCCCTTGGCTCCCACCCACCTTGTCACACATGTGGGGCTTCTCGGTGCTGTGTGTCTTCATGTGCTGCGTGAGCCTCTTCTGCATGGGGTAGACACGGCCACACACGGGGCAGGGGAAAGAGCTCAGCTTCGGGGTCTGAGAAGGGACCAGAAGGGCCGATGGAAGGGATGGGAGAGAGTTAAACCTACCTCAAAAGCAGCCCTTCCCAGGCCAGGGCCCCACACTCACCGGATCTGGCCTCTTCTTCCTGTGGGAGAAGAGCACAGGAGCTGGACCCAAACCCCCCAGGCCCGGCCCACAACCCCTCATATGGACCCACCCAGCCAAAGCCAAGTGTCCCTACTCTGCACCCAAGTCCCTCTCCAAATGGGTTCTCTGGGGGAAAATATCAAGGAGCAATGAGTAAGCTCTGTATTCAAGTAGGCAAGGGAGATGGCGCACTCTCCCTCTGAGTCACAAAACACACTCCTATGTTATTACAAGCTTTGAGAAGTCCTGTGGGAAACAAATCTGGCATACCACCTTTAAACTCGGTATCCCCTAGTTACACTGGAATCCTGTATCCAACCTCTGCCCACCTGTCCCCACAGGACATGAGGTTCACTCCTCCTTGAGGCTGCTGAGTAAGTACTTCAGCGAGCTATCACTGCACCTCGAAGGACTTTGGTCTCTCCCTGGCCTTGTCCAGGTCTGCTCTCTCTGCACTGTGTGAGGTGGGCACGGGCTAGCAGGGGGTAGATCCCTGACTACATCCCTATAGGCACACAATTTTCTTTAATCCCCGTAACAACTGTCCCCATTCTACAGACGGGAAATTAAGGCTCAAAGCAAAGACAAGCCTGGATTGGGTCCGCAGGCCCTTGTTGAGCAAAGTCATCTGGGGTGAACCGCCTTGCTGGTGCTGCGAGTGGGGCTGGCCCAGAGTCGGGGAACAATGGTCCCCAGGCCTCCCCACACCTACTGACCGGTCCCGGCTGTGCACAGCTGCGTGTCGGATGACGTCCTTCCGGTAGACACTGGTGTAGCTGCACTCATCACACTTGTAGGGTTTACTGCCCACGTGGTTGAACATGTGCTCCTGGGAGAGAGGTGGAAGGACAGTGGGCCAGGGCTCAGCCTCTCATATCCCCACCCTTGGTGCTACTGTGGGGAAGAGCACACAGAACCAGGGGATCTGGACAGCCGACCCTCTGGAACAAAGGCTGGGAAGACCCTTTCCCATGAGCACACCTGTCCTGCACTCGGCAGAGCTGGTTCTCCATTTGACAAAGCAAGAAACCAGCTCACCTAGGTCCTACAGTGACCTTGTGAGCAGCTGACCTCACAGGGCATACTCTTTTCACCAAGCTAGGCTCCAGAGAATAACTTCTAGGCCACAGGCTGCTGGTCTACAAGGGAGTTAGCCTTGTTCACAGAAAGCAGCAAAAACCAAATGAGATGCTGTAGGTCGACTCTTGGCTCATGGCAACCCATGTGCCACATCAGAACTCCAAGGCTCTCATGGCTGGTTTCTTGAAGTAGATTGCCAAGTCTTTTTTCTGAGGTATCTCTGGGTATACTCAAACCTCCACCCTTTCAGCTGGCAGCCGAGTCCGTTTATAGCACTCAGAAAGCTTCCAGCAAAAAGCACCCCAAACCCCACCGCCATCAAGTCAATTCCAATTCACAGATATCCTACAGAGGGTTTCTAAGACTGTCGATCTTTATGGGAACAGACAGCCTCATATTTCTCCTACACAGCAGCTGGACAGTCTGAACTGCTGACCTCTTGGTTAGCAGCCCAGTGCCTGACCCACAGCGCCACCAGGGTTCCTTACAGCAAGCTTCCTCACTCCTGGTCCGCTCGCTGTGATACTTTGACCAAGCTAAGCCACAGTTTCTGGGTCAGGGCTCTCAACAGCATCACTAGACCACCATGAGGGTGAAATGAGAGGGCTGCTGTTGCCCCACATGGCACCTTTAGGCTCACAAGAAAAAGGAACCCCCTTTTTACTGCCACCTGCTGGAGAACTTCTCTAACATTTGGAATCAGTTAAAACAAGATTTTGACGCCATCTGTCAGTTTGTGGTCAGGACAGACAATGGTGTGTAGCGCAGCGGCGCCACTATGCATGGCACAGCCTGCAGAGCCACCATGGTGGCCCCTTCTCCCCAGGCCCAGGCAGACAGTCCTCTGTGTGCCAGACGCAGGGGGCGGCGACCAGGACGAAGCTAACCCCTCTGCCCACTGCCTCCTCCCTGCCCTGCCCCACCTTGAGCGAGGACCAGCGGCGGGAGCGGTAGCTGCACTGCAAACACTTGAAGAGCTGGGGGTCGCCGGCCTCATGGGAGTTGACGTGGAAACGCAGGTCCTCGTGAGACAGGAAGCGGGAGCCGCAAATGCGACACAGGAAGGGCCTCAGCAGCGGTTTGGGTGACTTGTAATAGTATCTGCCAGGAGGGTGTGGGGGGTTAGCTGGACTGGGGACCGAAGGGGGACAAGAAGCACACCCCCCCACAGCAGCTTCATCTCGACTCCACGTACTTGCGGTATTTCTTGCCGAGGAAGCGCCGGGAGGGCCGGCCGCGGCGACGTGGTGGGACTTCAGGCTCATCCTGGCTAGAGGGGGCTGCGTTCTCTGTATCCGACTGGTTCACGGTGGGTTCCCTGGGGACTCTCCCAGCTGTAGCCTGGGTTGCCTGGTGTCCGGGGCCTGAGGAGCTGGGAGGCTCGGGGTCCTGCGGCTCTGGGGGTCTCTGTCCGCTCTGGGAACTCACCAGCGGCTCTCCTACCACACCTGCTTGGACAGGTAGATAACAATTAGTCCCAGGCTCATCACACACTTGATGGGCACAGGCGCAAACAGTCTGCTAGAGGGGGACCAGGACAGCTTGCTTCCTGCAGAGCAAGAGTTGGGGAACCGGGCTCCCGGAGTGAGTCAGGAGACCTGGGTTCTAGACACAGCTATCACAGATTTGCTGCGCACCCGCCCACATCCCTGTGCCTTATTTTCCCCATCTGTCAAAGGTGCACTACTGACCTCGTAGAAACATTCTAAGGTGTGGGAAACAGCAGCAGTTCACACTGGGTGCTCCCAGGGAGGGGAGCTGAGTGGCTAGAGACAGGGAGAAGATGCCACTGTCCAAGCTTTCAAACCTATTCCATTCTGAAATATCTGAATGTGTTCCTCATTCAAAAAACTACACTGTTTGTTGCTGTTGAGTTGGTTCTGACTCATAACGAAGCCCCACATTAGGACAGAACTGCCCCATCAGTTATTCTTAACGGCAATCGTTACAGCCGCAGATTGGTAGGCCTTTCTTTCGTAGTGCCACAGGATGGAATTGAACTGCCAACCATTAGGTTAGTTGCTGATGTGTTCTTAAGTGCTGTCCATTGGATTTCCAAGGAGCAGCTGGTGAGCTTGAACTTGCAGTTCAAACAGCTTTGGAGTCTGGCACATTAACCCACAGTGCCACACCAGGAGTGCAAAATGAGCAAACAGGGGTCTTCAAACCAGTAAATCGTGAAGTATGTTGTTGCTGTTGTTAGCTACTCCCAAGTTGGCCCCTGACTCATGGCCATGCCCTGTACAAGACAAGATGCTGCCTGGTCCTGCACCAGCCCTCTGATTGGCTGTGGATGACACTGCTGGGATCCATGGGGTTTATTACTGGCTGATTTTCAGCAGTGGATTGCCAGGCCTTTCTTCCTGGTTCATCTTCATCTGGAAGCTCTGTGGAAACTTGTTCACCATCAAACTTATCCAGCAACAAGCCAGCCTCCACTGACAGGTGGGTGGTGGCTACACCCAAGGTGGAATGGCTGGGACTTGAACCAGGGTCTCCAGCATAGGAGCAGAGAATCCTGCTTCAATTTGCACGGCTGACCCTAGCCAATGACTGGCAGATGCAGGAATACAAAGTCCCTCTGGCTTCAATTTGGGACAGGATATTCCAAATTTGGGAAGGATATCCCAGCCTCAGAGTGATTTAATCTATAGCTTTTGACAGTTTTTCTGTGATGTGTATACAAGTGGATCCTGCGTGATTGAGCTCTTTGGATATGCAGATTCATTTAAAAATGAAATTTAGGACATTTTGGCCATTATTTCTTCAAATACTGTTTTTGCCACTTTCTTTCCTCACCTCTAGGATTCCCATTATGTACACATTGCTAAACTAGATGGTGTTTCAGAAGCCTATTAATTTTTCTTAATTTGTTTTCATCCTATTCCTCAGATTGGGTTTCCAAGGAGCGACAACATCGTTACTGTTCTCAGGTGTCTACAAGTCAATTTTTTTTTTAACATACTTAACCACATTGTTGTCAGGGGATTGTCAACTAGCAATCCCATGACAGAGAACTGCCCCCACAGGGGTTTCTAGGTTGTAATATTCAAGGGGAGGCTGGTGTTGGGTTGTAGGATAAGCACTGAACTGCCGACTGCAAGACTGGTGGCTCTAACCTACCAGCTGCTTCTCAGGAAGCCTATACAGGGGTCACTATGTGTCAGAACTAACAATACTTAAGGGTGCAGATCACCAGGTCTTTCTCCCGTGGAGCTGTATCAGTTGTTTTTTTGTATGTAGCATTAAAGACTCACAACAATATTTAAGGATTGCTGTCGCCTCCAGTGATAAAGGGAACAGCAGACGCAAGAGGCAGAGCTGCAGCAGTGCATGGCGGAACCAGTCCGGGTCTTTCCTGCCTGCTGGAATGTGCCAGGACAGGACTCCCAGGACATGGTCTCTGCTGTTAGACTGACTCCTCCGCCTGCAATTCAGTACACACAATGCACACATACCTCACTCCATACCAACTCACACACAAAGACTCAGCTTCGTTTACCACTGCAAGGCATTTTCATGAAGTTCAGGGTTTCTCAAGCTTGGGTCTAGGAGGTCTTTCCCCTCCAGCTCCATATGCACACGTGGCTCTGCAATGCATATAGGGTATGGGGTCTCCCTGGACCCCAGGGACTGAGGTCCCTTCCCCAAACAATTCTCACCATCTGGGAGGTCTGAGGTCTCCAGGCGAGGCAGCTTCCGGGGTCGGCCAGGTCTCCTTCGCGGTCTCGGGGTACTGGGGACAGGGCGCTGGGGCCGAAGCTGTCGGCTACGGGGCTCATCCTCAGCTGGATTGTAGTCACTGTCCTCTGTGGCGGGAGTAAGAAGGGGTTGTGTCTGGAGCTCATAGCTCCCCCAGGAAGCGGCCCACTTTCCCATCCCCGCCTATTAGCACTTCTACTCCTCCTTCAAGCCCACGAGTAACGCCTCCACCAGGAAGCCCTACTGGCTGACCGGGCACCTTTTGCAGTCCTTTCTCTGCATCTTTCCTGACACCTACACACAGCATCCTTATGAAAATCAGAAAAACTCTTCCCTTCCTCAAAACCCCTCACAGCCACTGTTAGAAAAAAGAGTTGAAATAAGCATTCTAGTCAAAAATTTGGACTGAGCCGTCAAACACAGCAGCCAGTAATGCGGTTACTGAGCACTGGAAATGGACCCTGTCCCAGCTGAGGTCATCCTTCAATGTAGAAGGGACCTTAATGGTGCAGTGGGTTAAGCACTGGGCTGCTAACCACAAGGGAGATGGTTCAAACCCACCAGTTGCTCCTGGGGAAAAGAAGAGGCTGTCCGCTGCCGTCAAAATTTACTATCTCGGAAACTCAAGATGGGGTTGCTTTGAGTAGGAATCGATTTGATAGCAGTGAGGATTTTTTTATTTACTGCCCAACATACTGAACTTAGTATGAAAAAGAAAAAAATCTTATGGTGCACTTTTATGATGACTGCACATCAGAAGACCATAGGAGAACTGATGCTTTTGAGTTATGGTGTTAGAGGAGAATATTGAAAGTGCCATGGACTGCCAAAAGAACCAATAGATCCGTTTTGGAAGAAGTACAGCCAGAGTGCTACTTGGAGGCCAAGATGGCCAAACTCCATCTCTCATACTTTGGACATATTGTCAGGAGGGACTTAGTTGCTGGAGAAGGATATCATGTTTGGTAAGGTGGAGGGTCAGAGGAAAAGAGGAAGACCCCCAACAAGATGGATTGGCCAAGTCCATCGATGGACTCAAGCGTGGCAACAGTAGTGAGGCTGGCCCAGGATCGGGCAGTATTTCGTTCTGCTGTGCATAAGGTCGCTATGGGTCGGTACTGACTCAATGGCACCTACCAACAAGCACATCAGAAAGATAACATTTTAGATATTATTGTTAAATGCCATCAAGTCTGTTCCAATTCATAGCAATCCTGTCTAGGGTTTCTGGGGAGCAGTTGGTGGGTCTGAACTGCCAACCTTGTGGTCAGCAGTCCAGTGCTTGTCTTACAGCAGCACACCAGGACTCCATTTCAGATAGAATGGGTAGGTAATACACATGACAAAGCTCGTCCTTTCTTTTGGCAAGGTTTGTGCTCTATTCCTAGCAGACCGATGGAGCTCTTTTCCAGGGCAAAGCCTGCACAGCCGTACACAGCAGGCCTTGTTCCAAAGCATGGCCTCCTTTGTCTCACAATGAAGCCACCTGTGGCTGGGTCTGTGCCAATTCCCCCTTCCTGGCCCTCCAGCCAAAAGCATCTGGGGACAGGGACAAGGGTGGAGGTGGCAGGCCTGGGAGCCATGGTGGCCTACCTTCTAGGTCGTCAATGGCGCCAGCATCTACAATGTCGTCATCCTCCTCCTCCTCAGGACCCTCCTCCTCCTGGGCCTTGGCCGAGGCACCCCACTTCCGCAGACGTCCTTTCTTATTGGCTGCTGCCACTGCTGCTGGAGAGGGTGAGACAGGGTGGCCAGGTCCCACTCCCTGCCCACCCCGCGCCCCCTTCTGTGCAATTCCAGGCAGGTGGGCTGCTATGGACGGACCTGGGCGGAAGTGTCGCTCGCGCATATGCCGCAGCAGTATGGCCTTGGTGCTGCTCCGATACTGGCACATTTTGCACTTGAACTGCCGCACCACCACCACCTCCATCATCGCCTCCAGGCTCTGCAGGTCTGGCTCATCGGTACCAGGGCCTGGAGGAGGCTGAGTTGTTGGGGAGCTGGGTCCACCCTGCGCCTCCTGCAGCGGCTCCAGGCATGTGGATGTGGATGTGGGTCCATCAGCCAGAGCCTCGATGGCTGCCAGGCTGTGGGCCAGTGTGGAACTGGACATCGGCGATGCCAGGGGTGCGCCTGCAGATGGGTGAAGGGAGCAGTGGGCAGGGAAGTAGATGGCAGGGTTGGCTCGAGGTCCTGGACCTCAATTCCCCACAGAGGCCACCTGCCAATGGGAAAATGGAAGTCCAGAGCAGTGGATAACCTGCTCAGATGATACAGTGAGGTGCCAGCCAAGTCCAGCCTCTCCCTGAGTCTAGTCTCTGGGGTCTTACCATCATCTGGGCCCTGAAGGATCAGGAAGCGAGTGGTCTCGGCCCCACCATCCTCAGCGCTGGTCACAGTGATGCAGCCTGGGAGAGATGGGGGAATCCCAGCTGCTGACTCACACTCCCTACTCTGGCTGCTCCTTTGGCTCAAGCCAGCCCTATCGTTCCTCTCAACCTTTGGTGTCTCCACCAGAAGAGCTGTTCGAGGCTCTGTGTGTGACACGCTTGCTTTGTGCCTCAGATTTCTCATCTGGAGTGTGAGGATCCACTGTTTGGGGTTACTAGAAGGATTGAATGAGCTACAGTATGTAGAGTGTTTAGAAGACTCCGCAGCACAAAGGAAGCTAGTCCTGTCCTGGGATTTACTGAGTGCTCACTGTGTGCCAGGCCCTACGCTCAGACCTCACGGCACTGTCTCAGTACCCTCGTTCCGCTTCCTCGTCTCAGACAGGGCCATCACAACGATTTTGGGCTTTCTGAGCTGTAAGGTTACTTGCCAGAGGTCACTCTACAGGGAGGGAAACCCCATGGGTGACCCCTTGCCCCTTGTCTGACTCACTCTGGATGAGGTCTGGCCCGATGGTGGACTCGATGATCTTGTCGATGGCTGAGCCCAGGTCTGAGGAAGAGGCTGCGCAGTCGGACACCAGCATGGCGGGCTCTGGGAGTGCGCTGGAGTGTACCAGGGCTAGGGGGCTACCTGTCACCCCTGTCACAGGACCGTGGGACACAGAAGATGAGTCTGGGAGGTAGCCATGGGGCAGGGGATGCATGCTGGAGCTGCTCTCAGACACCTCCTCCTGAGGGTGGGGGAGATAGAGTGGGAGCAATTCAGGAGCTAGGTCTGGAGACATAGTAACCAGAGATACCCACACTCTCAGCCCCACCTGGGACCAGTGGATGAAGCCCTCCAATCACAGAGCTCCCCATATCAAGCCTCAGGGTTCCAGGCTCTGTCTGCTTAGGGGCCACCCCACAATAAAGAGCAGAGGCTCCCATCCCCTACATCACAGCCAAGCGGCGCTCTTTCCACTGGGCCTTTGCATAAGCTGTTCCCTCTTCCTCCCATCACTCCACAGTGAACCTGTCTTCTCACCACCTCTTAGCTGGCCCCTCTTCTAGGAAGCCGACTCTGACTCCCACGGCCTAGTACCATCTCCCTGAGAGCTACAGGTTCAGGACTTTTCCTAGCACATCACTGCTCACTCAGCACTGCAGTGTCCCCACGTCAGTCAGACTGTCCTCCAGGAAGGCTGGGCCCATGCCAGTCAACAACCCTGCTGTATCTCCCCAAGGCCCAGCCTCGCGTGGCACACGGCAGGCCCGTCTCAGCTGAATTCAGGAATCCTAGGATTTCAAAGTGGGGGCTCTACTGCTGTCAAATGATATGGATACTATCCTCCGTGTTTTATAGAGGAAGAGCACAGTGCTCTGTATGATAACCATTCGACCGCAAACCACAAGGTCGGCAGTTCGAGCTCAACAGTCGCTCCTCAGGAGAAAGATGAAGTTTTCTGCTTCTGCAGAGATTCACAGCCTCGCAAATCCTATACAGGGTCACCATGAGTTGAAACTGACTCGGCTGGCATTGAACAATAATTTACAGAGAAAGCGGCCCTGGTAGTGCTGTAGGATAAGCTCTGGGCTGCTAACCTCAAGGTCAGCAGTTCAAACCTACCAGCTGCTCCTCAGAACGATGTAGCTTTCTGATGCTATAAAGACCCACAGCTTCAGAAACCCTCTAAAATCATTATGAGTTGGAATCAACGGGATGGCGTTGGGTTTGGGCTTTCTTTTATAGAGGAGAAGCCCTAGGTGATGGAAACAGTTCACATGCTCGGCTGCTAACCCAGTGGTTGGAGGTTCCTGCCCACACAGAAGCACCTTGGAAGAAAGACCTGGCTATCACCTGTGAATCAACCACTGAAAACCGTATGGAGCATAGTTCTACTCTGACACATGGGGGTTGGCTTGAGTTGGAACTAGTTTCACGGCAACTGGTTTGGTTTTTTCAAGAAATAAACTTGAATATGGTTCACTATTTTGCAGACCATAATAATGAAAATGACTGGTTCTCATCTAATCCTCTAAAAAACTTTGAGGTAGGTATATTTATGGTCCCCACTTTACAGATAAAGAAATTGAGATTGAGAAGTTGGATAGTTTGCCCAAAAGCACAGAGCTAGGAAGTAGAAGTCAGGAGGAGATGGTTTAGAGCAGGGGTGTGGAACGTCCGGCCTGTGGGCCTTATATTTGGTATGCCCCTGACAAGGCAACCGCAGTTCCAGCCAGCACATTAGGGGTGAGTCGATTAAATGTTTGACCATATAAAGCAGGCTAATTTTAAAGTTGATAATTTTAGATGGCCCACGAATGATGTTATCAATTTTGGCAGAAAAAAAGGCTCCCCACCCCTGGTTTAGAGAGGCAGGTGGCAGCCTCTGAGACAGGTATTCTTGGTCCATCTCACAGATGGAGAGAACAAGACTCAGCTAGGTCTCCTGGGGGACCCGGGGCTAGGACGCTACATCTCAAAGTGTGAGGGCAAAGTGTACTGGGTGACAACACAGTTTAGATCTGAATCCTGGCTCTGTCTGCACTCTGTGCCCCAGTTTCCTTTTCTGTAAATCACGGATGTACTTTATAAGGTATGAAGTTTAAATGAGAAAGTCCATATTAAGGGCTTGGAGTTCTGGTTTGGTGATGTACGATAAGCCCTGGATAGCAAGGTCAGTTTGAACTGCAAAGTCAGCGGTTCAAATCCACCAGCCGTTCTTCGGAAACCCTATATACGGTCACTGCTAGTCAGAACCGACACAATGGCACTAAACGACATGGTCCCTGGCTCACAGTAAACCAAGAACAACCGACATTAGCTCTCAGTCAGTCTTGCTGGGGGCTTCCCTTGGCTGCCTGGCCCTGCTGCCGTGGAACCTGCCTCCACCCGCGTCGTCCAGCCCAGTCCAGTCCAGTCCATACCTGAGAGCTGCCACGGTCCGAGCTTTGCCCGACTCCCGTTTCGTCAGCCTCTACAGGCCCTGGGGTGGCCGCGGCGTCGCTGCTGTCGGCCGAAATGGCTTCCGAGGTGCCCACATCCAGGCCACTCTCGGACGGTTCCTCGGGCCGGCCAGGCCCAGGGGTCGCATCGCTACTGCTCTCCACCTCGTTCTCCTCCATCAGCTCCAGGACCCACCTGGTAGAGGGGCGCAGGGTCTGTGGTCCTCACTCTGCAGAAGAGGTAGTAGGGGCTGGAACAGGTGGGCGACTTGCCGGGCCTCGGTGACCACAGCCCACACATCTGAACCCTTGCGCCCATTTCGCAGCTTCAAAGACTGAGGCCTCCGACGGGGCGGGGCTTTCTCCAGTCCACAGAAGGGAACTCTGGGAAAACAAGACTGAGAAGCCTTGCTTCCCAGTCGAGAGTCATTCCCCATTCCCGGGCGTGTGGTCAATGATCAGTAATCTTGACCATATCCCCGCCCCTCCCTCACCCCATGGCTTCCACAGAGTGGTTTGCTCTACGAGCCCCATTGAGGCTTAGTGGTTCAGCCCTTCGGCCCCCGGGCCCCCCCTCAGTGCAGGGTGGGTGGTACAGCCCGCAGGGCCCCTGGGTCAGTGGTTTGCTCCCCCCTCCCTTCTTTCCCCTGTGGAGGGGGCTGACAGAGACGGTCCCGGGGCCTGGTGACTCGGGGCTGTCCCTGGCGCTGCCTGAGCTCCAGACCCGACGCCATCTTGCGGCGGCGCGGGTTTCCGCTCAGGCAAGTACGAGAGCGACTAAAGGGCCTGGGACCCTGGGGCCCTGTTCGGACAGCCCCGCCGGCCTGGTACCTCGCTGCCGGGTGCCCCCGTAGTGCGGCCCCACTCCGCGGCAGAGAGCAGTGGGACGACCTGATTCTGGCCCCCACTCACCCGACGCTCTTGTAGCCGCGTTCCTCTCTAACTCCGGCATCGACGAGGTCGCCATCCTCTTCCCCCCGCCGCGGAGGGACCCATCGGCCTACAGTAGGCCGGAACTACTTCCACTGACGTCTCGGAGAAAAACAGGTTTCTGATATGCCGGAAGGCCGTTCTGAGGTCCCAGAGCCGTAATCCTGCCTGTAGAGCATCTAGTATTTTGCATTTTGCCTAATTTGGGGGAGGGAAGACGATATGAGTTGAGGACTACTTTACCTAGTGGCGGAGGGTTACACAGGTGCGTGGTATGACGTCACTACCTGGGTCCCTTCCTTGGGTCGCAGGGTTGGACGCGACGAAGCCGGCCCCACTTTCTGGGGCGTGGCTCCCAGTGGCCTAGTCCCGCCCCTCTCAGAACGGAAGCGGAAAGCATTCCCTACAGCGTAATAAAGTATGGAGTGATAGCAAGGTTTTACTTTGGTGGAAAGGAAACGGATGCGATCAGTTATTTTGCGAAGGCTCTTTACCATTTATTTAACGCTTCATCATATTTAATCGGGTCCTCTCTGGTTAGGCTTAATATGCCCTGTGTTGTTGTCTTCGCCCAGATGGAAAACAGAAGTGGCGAGTCCAAGGTCACATCAAATAAGGGTCGTCCAGACTCAAGTCCGGATTGGGGGGTGTGGAGAGGAGCCCTTAGTGGGAATTGCATGCATGTTTATCAGATGATTAGACCTGGAGGTCAAGACATCTGCCTTACCACAGCTGCCCTTTGCGCAGTGTAGATAAGGTGGAGTTGTGTTTAAAGGCCTCAGCCCCTCCAAAGAGATATCCCCACCCCCTGAGACTCGAAATGTCATCCTTAACCTTAGGGTTAAGTCTTTTTAGTATTTGGAGAAAAGGCACTAAAGGAGGGAGTCAGGCTTCCTGGTTTTGTTCCCAAGTCTTTATGTTGCCCCGGCAAGTCCCCGACCCTCCTGAGTATGAGAGGGTTTACCTGGTCCCTTTATAGTAGGTTTTGGTAGGAATAGTAGAGCACAAGAACCCTAGATGTGTTTGGCCCTGCGTAGGACCGGGCCCCCAAGGCAGTCCTGAAGAGCCAGGTAAGCACCGCACGGATGGCTGGTTGGCTTTGCCTTCCTCAGGCAGTTTTGGAATATGGTCCTGATTCCTCAGCTCCACAGCTACCTCCTTGTTTTGCACCCTATGCCCCCCACCTTGCCTATGGGATGTGTCCCATCCTCAACCCTGACACTGAACTTTGCCACCCAATCACAAGACTGTAGAGTGTTATGGTCCAGCCAATGAGAGCCTCATGGAATACAAGGGGAGCCCCAGCCAGAAACAACATATCAGGATCCGTCAACCAAACCCTGGTTTCCTGACTGCTAATCCAGGGTTCTGGTGTGGCGCTGTGGGTTAATGCACCAGACTGCAAAGTCGTTTGAACTGCAAGGTTGGCAGTTCAAGCTCACCAGCTATTCCTTGGAAACCCTATACAAGGTCGCTATGGGTTGGAACCGACTCAATGACACTTCACGACAACAACAAATCTAGGGTTCATCCCAGCAGAGCACTAGTCTGTAGGTCTGACCTTAGCTTGTTGAGACTTGAAAACAGTGAAGGGGTTCCAGGTCAGAAGAACATTAAAGTGGACTATTAAGAAAAATGCACAGAAGAGAGTGGCCAAGAGGGAAATGTTGTTAAAGTGCCATCGAGTCGATTCCAACCCATAGTGACCCTGTATAGGGTTTCCAAGGAGCAGCTGGTGAGCTTGAACCACCGACCCTGCCAGTCAGACTGATTTTGCAGTCCAGTGAATTAACCCACAGTGCCACACCAGGACTCCAAGAGGGAAATAGAAGTGCCGGGAGCCAGCCCCAGCAAACTTATTCCAGGGTTTTTCCGAAAGCGGGTGCGGCGTCGGCTGTATACGGAGTCATGGATCATGATAAATTCAAGATCTTCTCATTACATGCTTTGTTATTATTATTTCTATGGCTACTCTAATACTCTACTTCTCTCATTCTTTACTGTCCCGCTCATTCTTTACTCCCTTGCTCTCCTGCTCATATCTTTTGCGTCCTTTCTCCCCTCCCCTGCTCCTGCTTCCATTCTCTCCTCTCCTGCTCCCCTCCTGCTCTCCTCTTATGCTCCCTTCCTCTGCTCCCCTCTTCTGCTCCCTTTACTAGCTTCCCCTCCCTCCATTCTTGTCTCGTTCTATTTTCCTCTACTTACTCTTACTTCTACTTCTTGCCTCTAATTCTTCTTCCACCCATTCTTCTACTTCCCATCTTCGCTTCTTTCTTCTCTTCATCCCTTCTACTTCTTGCCTTCTTTACCTCCTTCTTCACCTCCTTCTTCTTTGTCCTACACCCCTTTTGTTCTATCTTCCAACCCCCTTATATACCATTACAAAAAACATTGCTTTCATAGTAATCAATGACATCAAGGTACAATCTATCTTGGGGCACATTTCTTATGGTTTCCAATACTTAAATTTACAACAGGGATGAGAAGTTACAGCAAAAACATTATCTCAAGGCATAGGAGACATTCAGGCGCCTTGAAACTTTTTAGTTAAACATTTGTTCATACATAAATCTATTCTTTTCTCTGAGAAGCAAGTTAACCTTCACATATTTCTTAACCTTTGTCTGTTAAGTCTTGTTAATTTTAGTTGTTAGGTGCAATTAACTCTCCATTAACTTCTTCCATACTCTATCTGTTTATAGCCTACAAAAACATCACTTATTAGGGAAACTGAGGTTATGAAAAACAACTTCTCTAATTTACTGATCATTAATTTAAGAACGTCTAAGTCAGACTTTTTATTTAGTATCTGTATATACCTATAGCCTTTATCTAATTGTTTTTAGAAATTCTTGTACCCACGGCCCTTATTTATTGCTATTCAAGTTTAGGATTCTTTATTGCCTTAAACTAAGGCTACAAGGAAGAATGTTTACAATCACTAAACCTAAGCTGGCAGTAATTCAATTGACAAATCCTGTTTCCTAGCAGTCTTAAGAATATTGTTAATATAAGTATTAAAACTACCTATGATTACAAGTAGAATGAAATGTAGCTAATGTGTGGCTTCTAACTTTTAATAAAAATATACTAAAGTGTAGGAGAGTCAAAAATCTAAAGTAAAAGGGATACTAATAAAATCATGAATAACTCAGAGAATGATTCAGCAAGAGAAAAATTTAACCTAGGGGTCTGTGCATAAAAATAATAAAAAAAACTCTTTGTGGCTCTGCCATCCAAAGAGAGAAAGAAAGAAAAAGAAAAAGAAAAGAAAGTATTTCATTGTTGCTTTGCAAAGACAATGAATTCTTCATGCACAGGTTTTCCCCATGTCTCATTTATTTAATTCCTCGATTAATATGTCTCAATTTATTTATTTTAATTCCTTAATTAATTATGGCCCTGGCCATAGAAGTACTTAATTTAAAAAATAATTTACTTTTTTAGACCAGTTCAAGTTTCTACATGTACATTTCAGTGACATTGATTGCATTTTTTGAGCTTGCAGCCATACTCACCCTCCTTTTGTGAGTTCTTCCCCCTTAACATAAACTCACTGCCACCTAAAGTTCCTGGCTGGTCTCTTGAGTTGCTATTGTCACTTTGATGTGTTATAGAGAGATCTTAAAAAAGCACAACACTCAAGGTATTCTTTACTAGTTAAGCTAAGCTATTGTTTGGTTTTAAGAGGGCTTCACGGGTAATTTTGGTTTAAGGTTTAGAGATTATTTTAGGACATTGACTTCAAGGATTCACCCAGTATTCTTAGCTCCTGAAAATCTGGATTCTGTAAGAATTTGAAATTCTGTCCTATAGTTTTTTCCTTTTTGATCAGGTTTCTTCTGTAGAAGTTTTGATCACAGTGTTCAGTAATGGTAGCCAGGACCATCCAGTTCTGTTCTCATGGCAAAGGAGGCAGTTGTCCGTGGAGGCAACTAGCCACACATTCTATTTCCTCCTCCTCTTTCTTCCTGACTCTTCTTCTGTTGCTCCAGATGAATGTTGTTGTTGTTAAGTGCCTTTGAGTTGACTTTGCAGTCCAGTGCATTAACCCACAGTGCCAGCTGAGATCAATTATTGTGCCTTGGATGGCTGCTTACAATCTTTTAAGACCCCAATCACTATGCAATGAAACTAGGAGGGTGAACAGAAACATAAGAATTTATTAAGCCAATTAACTGGGATGTCTCATGAAGCTATAACCCTAGACCTCCAAACCAGGAAACCAAATCTCATGAGGTGTTTGGCTACAAACAAGCAACCTCAGAGTCACTCTTCCCTTTCGTCACTGTTGTAAATCTATCTCAGCCCGCTTTTGCTTTTCGTCACTGTTGTAAATCTATCTCAGCCCGCTTTTCGCTTTTCGTCACTGTTGTAAATCTATCTTAGCCCGCTTTTGCTTTTCGCCCGTTCGGCTTTTTTGCAGGTAGGTGTAAAACTGACTGGCAGTGTAATCCTAAGGGGAGGTCGTGTTCTCAAGGAGCCGGGCACAGGGTGGCTGCTTTGCTGCCTCATGTTCTTTTCAGGGAGGCAGGGTTATCACCCTCCACTGTAGAGAAGGGCTCTTGGAGTACCACTGGAGGAGCAGCCAGTTTCATTTCATTGTCACCACTAATCACAAGGTCGGTGGTTTAAACCCACCCTCTGCTCCTCGGAAACCCTAGACAGTGTTGCTATGAGTCAGAACCGACTTGACAGCCCTTAACAACCAAGCTATAGAGAGGAGAAAGCTGAGGCTCAAAGAAGGAAAGTGTAGTCGCACAGCCAGACAACATGGAGCTAAGATGTGGCTGACTGCAAAGCAAGTTAGGTGCCATGTGACATAAAACTTCTAATACTCTGCGCCAGGCAACATTCTCACTGCTTTACCTGCACTGATTTCTTTAAACCTCACAGCCAGACTCAGAAGTAGATGCCACTGTTAGCCCCATCATACAGGTGATGAAACTGAGGCACAGAACAGTCAAGGGTAGAGCTAGGATTGAAGCCCAAGCAATTTGGCTCCAGGTACCCCACTTGTACAGCACTTTGCCACCTCTCATATAATAGGAATACCTTGTTCTTAGATGAGGCTTGAACTGTCTTCCTGGGTCAGGCAGGATAGTTCTGTTTTCCCATTTTGTTGTTATTTGCTGCCATCACAGTGATTCCAATTAACAGCGACTACAACCCATAGCAACCCCCTGTGTAAGAACAGAACTGTCCCTTAGGGTTTCTGCGGCTGTCATCTATATGGGAACCGATTGCCAGGCCTTTCTTCCACAGAACTGGTGGGTGAGTGTGAACCACCAGCCGTTCAGTAGCACCCAGTTAGTACCACTAGGGCTTCTTTCCCCCTTTTTATACATGAGGAGCCTGAAGCCCAGACAGAGGGACTTGCAGGTCCCCAGGACGTCTACCGGGAAGGGCTGCAGCTCCAGGCCAGGTCTCTGGTAAATGGTCTCTGTAGCTCATGTTGGCCGAGCGCTTACCCGGTGCATTCAGTACGTTCTTGCACTTTAATCACAACCGGCAGTGACAGGGACTCTCCATGTTCCCACATTACAGCCTGGAGAGCAGTGAAGTGTCTTACCCAAGGTCATGCCCGTGGGTCTCAACAGGGTTGGAGTAAAACCCTGGATGGTGGCCTCCCAGTCTAGGGTTCCTTCCATTGTAGCAGATGCCCCAGGAGGGCAGACTGAGTAGGCAGACAGCTGGTGGGTGCTGTGGGGCACGTTACCTTCTCACTTCACTCTGTCATCTGTGGGTTTAGTGAAACCTTTTTTTAAAAGTCTATTTATAGTTTAGAACTGTACCACCACTTGGGATAATGAGTCCCTTAAGTTGATCTCCCATGGTGTAGATTAAAGCTTCCTTTTATTTGTCCTAAGTCTTCGTCTTTCAGAGGGGGATGGGGACAGTCAGGAGAGGCTGGAGGATGATAACACTGGAGTTCAGAAAGCAGGCTGATTGATGTCCAGAGAGTGTCTGCTTGTTTGTATATGTGACCACTCCTGCCCCCAGGCAGCAGGTGTCTTGTTTCCTGTGGTATCCCCAACACCTCGCTCACTTTGGCGTAACAAGGCAGACACCGCATGCTTGGTTGCTGTATGATCGACGCTCATTTTATAAACGTGGAAAGAGCATCAGGGTCTCACTAAGAAAACAAGAGCATGCCAGATGATCAAAAGAGTACTTTTAACATGGGGGATTCAGTACAAAAGTGTTTGAAGGACAGAAAGAGGGATCAGAGAAAGTTGAGACACACCTGAAGATTGCGACTTTAGGAAGCCACTCCCTAGACGGTATTGCCAAGACCAGGAACTGAACCTACTGGCCCAATGGGCCTGGCTAGCTAGCAAGAACTGAAACCATGGAGAAGTCAAAAGGCAGAAAGTGGGGAGAAATATCCCGCCTTTTCCTTTCCTCCTACCCTCTAATCTCACCAGCGCTTCCCACTGACAGAAGCCAGTTGGCAAGGGCACTGTTATGGATGGGATTGTATCCCCCACAAAATACACGTCACCTTGGCTTGGCCTTGTGCCTCAGTGTTATGTCAGCATCCTCCAGGCTGTGAACTGATGTAATCGTCCTACGTGATAGCACTGGATGTTAACCACCAGGTCGGCTGTTCAAATCCACCAGCCACTCCTTGGAAACCCTACACAGGGTCATTATGAGTTGGAACCAATTCAACGCCACTTAACAACAGTAAACTGTGAGAGGATAAATTCGTTTGGTAAAGCCGTCCAATTGTGGTATATCTGTTATGTTGTTGTTAAGTGCCATTGAGTTGGTTCTGATCCACAGCAACCCTGTATGGGGTTTCCAAGGAGCAGCTGGTAGGTTTGAACCACTGACCTTGCGGTTCAAACTGACCTTATGGTCCAGTGCGTTATCCTGCCAGCAGCACTTAAAAACTTTGGCCCTCAGGAAACATGGCTTGCAGGTATCGCCCTCTGTGATAAGAGCAGACGTGCACAGAATGATTTGAGAGAAAATAAGCCGGTTCACACAATTCCATACTGAGAAAAGACACATGCCACCTATGCTTTGTGAGGTCACCTTGCCCCATATCCCATGTGGTCCTTCTAGGCTCCTCTTCTTTCCATGTCCGACTTAAGCATCACCTTTTCCTCCAGGATGCCTGCCCAGACTCCTTACCCCAAGAGTTTTCCCTAGCAGACTCTGCATGCCTCCATCATTAACACATTGAGAAGCTGCCTACTCAAACACTCAGCCTCCAAAGCCAGAACTGGGTGGCTTTTCTCTCTGCTGGACAGAGAGTGGTTCTGTGAGTCTGCTCATGGGGCAGAGAGTTGGACGCAGAGGCTCCAGAATCAGACTGTTGTCCATCAAATCCCAGCTCCACTTTGTGACCAAGCTCTCTGCCCCTCTGCTTCCTCACCTAGAAATTGGGGTTACTAGTACTTCTTAAGGCTCTCTGAGGAAAATGAAACCATGTATGGAAAGCAGTGTAAGTGCTCAGTGACTATGGCAAGTATTCTAGCCCGGTGGGTGGGTAATAGACCACAAACAGGAATCTTGTCATTCTTGCTCCCAAGAGGAGTCTGTTAGCCACTGAACAGTGACTGAGTGAGTGCAGGGCTGTGTGACCTCCCCTCTACCACAGGAAACACCCCAACACCACTGATCCAAACCTGCCGCTGAAGCATCTTATCCAGGTCAAGGAAGAGAAGGGGTGGACTGCTGGGCCTGTGGGGAGGGCTGCACACAGGTGACGGGTCTAGAGAGAAGGACCAGCGAAGGGATGTAACACTGATTGAGCACCAACTGTATATCAGGTGCTGTACACACTTGATTCCATCCCCACAGTAGTCTACAAAGCCCGACTATTGTCCCCATTTTGGAGGTCATGAGGTGGGGGTTCAGGGTGCTGAAGAAACTTGCCCAAGTGCCCGGAAATGCAGTGACACAACTGGGTCTGAACTCCAGACTGCCTGCTTCCAGCTCCTACTCTTTCCATTGTCCCAGCTGTGCCCCAAGCCCTCAGGGAAACCCAGTGTGGAGGCTCAGGCTGAGTGACAGCTGCAGATCACGAGTGTGACAGCTGTGCCCAGGTGGCCGGGAAACAAGTGGTGTTTGGGAAGAAGAGCTGTGATCCGATCGACAGGAGGTGGCCAGGGGCCTCGGCAGGGCACTGTGGAGGTGCTGAGCTGCAGCAGACTGCCCTTGGGCTCACCCCAAAGGGAAGAAGCTTCTTATTAACTTGCTCTGTGACCTTGAGCAAGTCCTTCAACCATCTCAGTTCAACTTCCTCCCTTGTCTGTCAACAGTCACCAAGCCCACCGGGCCTGTTACACAGACCAACACAAGGAGTCAGAACAGGGTCAAGCCCTTCCTGGTGTGTGCTATGAGGCAAGTCACTCACCTTGAGTCTCAGTTTCCCCACTTGTACAATAGGGGTATACCTGATTCACCAGATTACTATGAGATGCAAGGATTAAAAGTACAGGCTCTGAAAAGATTTTGGCAATGACCTGTCCAACAAGGAACTACTGTCTAAAATGTATAGAACACTTCAATACCTCAGTAAGAAGATGCCAGATCATCAAATTGAAAAATGAGAGCATGAGCAGATACTTCACCAAAGGACGTTGAAGTGGCCAACAAACAGGAAGAAATGCTCCTGACCACTAGCCATTGCTGTTTTGTTGTTAAGTGCAGTTGAGTTGGTTCCATCCCTTAATGACTCTGTATAGGATCTCTAAGGAGCGGCTGGAGAGAGATGCAAATCAAACCAACAATGAGCTATCATCCCACTCCAGCATTAATAGCAAAGTTCCGAAAAAGAGAAAACAATGAATGCTGGAGAGGGGGTGGAGAGTATGCGCCCTCCTAGACTTCTGGTGGGACTGGAAAATGGTACAACCGCTATGGAAAATAGTATGGTACTTTCTCAGGAAGTTGGAAAGAGAAATACTGCATGACCCAGCAATCCCTCTACTTGGTTTATATCCTCAAGGAAAAAGAGCAGTAATACAAATATCTGCACACCCATGTTCATCGCAGCAGTATTCACAGTCGCAAAAAGATGAAGACAGCCTTGATGCCCATCAGCAGAGAAATGGCTGAACAAACCTTGGTACACAGCATTAAAGGATAACTGAATCTGCAAAATACCACATAACATGAGGGAACCTGGAGGACTGGATGTGGAATGGAATTAATCTGTCACAAAGGGACAGACTGAGGCCACTACTGTGAAAAATCAAAGTTTTCATTCTCTGATGTTTACTTGGTGTGGTGCTATAGAGTAAGCACTGGACTGTTAACTGAAGGGTTGGCAGTTCAAACCATCAGGCGCTCTTCAGAAACCCTATATGGGGTTAGTATGAGTTGGAACCCACAATATGGCACTTAACAATAATGATGGTTCCCAGGGGTGGGCGGGAAGGGAGAATTACTCACTGGGCAGAGTGTTAACACATGGGTGACAGGGAAGGCACAAAACAAAACAAAAAAAGTGTGGGCTCGACTTCAACTGCCTGGGTTCAAATCACATTCTCTCATCTGTAGGCTCTGAGCCTCAGGGTAAGTTGTTTGGTCTCTCTGTGCCTCAGTTTCCCCACCTGTAAAGTGGAGGTGAATACAAGAGCTCTCATCTCATGGAGCTGTGAGGAGGACAGTACCTGCTCACATACAGTCACTGAGAAATCAGTAGCCCAGGGCTGGCATCTAATAATAATTAGTGCTTGCTGCCTGCCAGGCACCACTAAACACTCCACTTTTGGTGCTAATCCTCAAAACAGTCCTGTGAGATAGGTGATGTTACCACCCCATTTTATTTATGAGGAAACGGAGCTATTCCCAGGCTCAAGTACTTGGCAAAAGTCACATGGTGAAGTAAGTGGAGGGACCAGGGTTTGAGCCCAGGCCAACTTCTGAATTTACTTCCTCAACCGTCTCTAACAAAAGCACTAGAAATGGGAGCCACTAGAATGTCTTTCTTACGTGTGAGGTTTTTTTAAAACCAGAAGTGTTGTGTCCAGGTCGGGAGGCAGTAAAGGTTGGTGGTAAAGGCAGGTGAGGATACCAGGTGAAGGGATGGAAGAACCCTTTTGCTCAGCTCCTGTTGTTTCCAGTAGGGGGCGCCCGTCACCTCCACTAGGTCTCGCAGACCTGAACCAAGCAGGTGCTTGGCGGCTGACCCATAGGCTGACCCATAGGGGGCCGTGATGAGAGGCAGCATAAAATGGACAGGTTAGCCTGTGCAAGGGCAGGGGCACACCAACAGGGCAGTCAAGACCCTTTTTCTCCCCTCAGTTCCCAAACCACACTGATGGGCTAACCATTTAGTTTCTTTGATATCAGAATCTTAGGTGTGAGGTCAGGATTTTAAAACTTGAAGGAAATACAGTGTGGGAGTGAGAAATCAGTAAATCAGAACTATAGATAGTCACATAAAGCTGAAAAATGTAATACTGAGAGAATGAAAGTTGGGAAATGTGTAGTTTGTAATGTGTCGGTAGAGGGTTCAAGCAAGAATACAAGTGGAGGCCCTCATCTCCATCCCTTTCTCTGGTCCCCTCCCCCGCCCTCTGTGCTCCCTAGTGTGGTCACTCCCCACTCCCATTGACTCTGGGATAGGGCATGGACTGACCCTGGGCAGAGGCCTGCACACGTGCTGGAGACAGGCTCCACTAGACCTCGGGTATGGTCTGCAAGAAGCTCATAAATGAGATGAAAAACATGCATGGGAATGAAAACGCGTGTTTTATGACACCAAATTCAGTATGCTGTTACCTGTAAGGAGGAAAGAAGGGAATGGGGTCCCAGAAAGGTGCACAGGGTCCTTCAAATTGTACTTTTGTTAACTTACTTAAACTGGGTGGTGGAACCAGGATTTGTTTCAGTATTAGCTACATGTGGCCTATGATTAAGCTATTCATAAGTGAAGGTTTGCATGTTGCTATGATCCTGGTGTGGCACTATGGGTTAATGAACTAGACTGCTAGTCTAGTTGTGGTTCAAGCTCACCAGCTGCTCCTCAAAAACCCTATACAGGGTTGCTATGAGTTGGAATCGACTGCACTTAACAACAACATAGTCAAAAATAATTTAAGGACCACTAGAAAGGTATAGCATTCCAGTAAATCTCTCTGTGTCCCCCAATCTCAATGCCCACTTCCTAGCATCAACATCACTAGGTAGGTAACGGGGTATGGACCACACTGGGTAAAACTGTCAGAGGAGGTGACACCAAAATATTTGTCTATAAAATTTTTATCTAGTGTTTCAGCTGAAATTTATGACTTTTTATAAAAATATCCCAGTAGGTATAACAAAAACGTTTTTCATAAATCCTGCTTCCATGAATCAATATGCCTAC
Organism: Chrysochloris asiatica; assembly: GCF_000296735.1. Lineage (NCBI taxonomy): Eukaryota > Metazoa > Chordata > Mammalia > Afrosoricida > Chrysochloridae > Chrysochloris > Chrysochloris asiatica. The sequence goes on along the minus strand of NW_006408541.1, from coordinate 17,510,417 downwards.
AAAGCTAACACTATGCTACTTTACTTTCGAACCTTCTAATGCACTGTCCACCACTTGTCTGTCAGTCTGTCGTGCTGGGGTGGCTTGCATGTTGCTGTGATGCTGGAAGCTATGCCACCAGTATTTTAAATGCCCGCTGGGTTACCTATGGTGGCCAGGTTTCAGCTGAGCTTCCAGACGAAGACAGACCCCATAGAGAGTTGGACTACTTCTGAATGTTTTGTCACTGAAAACCTTATGAGTAGCAGTGGAACACAGTCAGAGAGCACCAGAATGTTGAATACTGAAATATGATGAAGAGCACCAGAATATCATCAGATATTGTCCTGGAAAATAAGCCCCTCAGATTGGAAGGCATTCAAAACAACTGCGGGAGAGCTACCTCCTCAGAGTTGACTGTGATGACACGAATGGAGTAAAGCATTTGGAACAAGTCAAAATGAAGTGAAACAGCTGTAGACATCCATTAATAATCAGCACATGGAATGTATGAAGTATGAATATAGGAACATTGGAAATTGTCAAATGGGAAATGAAATACACAAATATCGATGGCATTAGTGAGCTGAAATGGACTGACTGTTACTGGCCATTTTGAATCTGACAATCACATGATTTACTCTGCAGGGAATGACAGATAGAGGAAAGATAACACATTCGTCATCAAAAAGAACATCTCAAGATCTATTTTGAAGTACAATGCTGTCTGTGATTGGATAATATCCATAACCTACAAGGAAGACCTAGGAGCTCTGATAGCGTAGTGGTTATGAGTTGGGCTGCTAACCTCATGGTCAGCAGTTCAAAATTACCAGCCATTCCGCAGGAGAAAGATGAGGCTACGGTAAAGATTTACAGCCTCAGAAACCCTATGCTGGGTCACAGTGAATTGAGAACGGACTCCGAACTGACTCCATGGCACACCACCACCATCGCCACAAGGAAGACCAGTTAATACCACTATTCAAATTTACGCACAAACCACTGAAGCCAATGATGATGAAATGCAAGAATTCTACCAACTTCTTCAGTACAAAATTGATCAAATACACAATCAAGATATATTGATAATTACTGCCAATTAAAATGCAAGGGTTCAAAACAGAGTAAGGATCGGTAGTTGGAAAATATGGCCTTGGTATTAGAAATGATGCTGAAGATCACATGACAGAATTTTGCAAGACCAATGACTTCATTGCAAACACCTTTTTTAAACAACATAAAAGATGACTCTATACATGGACCTGACCAAATCAAATTGGCTACATCTGTGGAAAGAGACTGTGGAAAAGCTCCATATTATCAACCAAAACAAGGCCAGGGAAAACTGTGGAACAGGACATCAATTTCTCATATGCAAGTTCAGACTGAAGCTGAAGAAAATTAAAACAAGTCCACAAGAGCCAAAATAAAACCTTGAACATATCCCATCTGAATTTAGAGACCATCTCAACAGATTTGATGTATTAGACATTGAAGACCAAAGACCAGAAGAGTTGTGAGATGACATCAAGAACATCAAACAGGAAGAAAGCAAAAGGTCATTAAGAAGACAAAAAAGAAAAAAACCAGAAGATGTCAGAAGAGTTTCTGAAATTGTTCTTCAGTATAGAGATGCTAAAGCAAATGGAAGAAATGAAGAGGCCAAAGGGCAGCTCGAAAATACAAAGTCAACTATTATAATGAAATGTGCAAAGATATGGAGTAAGAAAACCAAAAGGGAAGAACACGCTCAGCATTTCTCAAGCTGAAAGAACTGAAGAAAAAATGCAAGGTTTGACTTGCTGAAGGATTTTATGGGCAAAATATTGAATGATACAGAAAACATCAAAAGAAGATCAAAGGAATCCACAGAATCACTATACCAAAAAGGAATGGTCAATGTTCAACTATTTCAAGAAGTACTCATCAAGAGCCAATGGTACTGAAGGAAAAAGTCTAAGGTGCACAAGGCTCTGGGAATTTATGGAATAAAAATTTTAAAAATACTTCAACAAACAGATGTAGCTCTGGAGACACTCATCTATACCAAAAAATTTGGAAGACAGCTACCAAACGATTGGAAGAGATCCATGTTTGTGCCCATTCCAAAGAGAGGCAATCCAATGAAATGAGGAAATCATTAGACAAGAGCATTAAAATTACATGCAAATGAAATTTTGTGAAGATAATTCAAAAACAGCTGCAATAGTACATTGGCAGAGAACTTTCAGAGGTTCAACCTGGTTTCAGACAAGGACTTGGAATGAGGGATATCATTGCTGATGTCAGGTGGATCTTGGCTGAAAGCAGAGAATACCAGAAAGATGTTTACCTGTACTTTATTGACTATGCAAAGGCTTTTGACTGTGTAGATCTTGACAAGCTATGGACAACATTGCAGAGAATCAGTATTATGGAACATTTTAATTGTGCTCATGAGGAACCTATACATACATAGACCAAGAGGCAGTCATTTGAACAAAATAAGGGGACACTGGTTTAGGATTGTATTATTTCACCATACTTTTTCAGTCTGTATGCTGCACAAATAATCCAAGGGGATGGATTATATGAAGAACATGACAGGGTTACAGGAAGACTCAGTATGAACCTTTGATATATAGATGATACAGCCTTGCTTGCTGAAAGCAAAGAGGACTTAAGATACCTAAAGATGAAGATCAAAGACCACAACTTTAGGTATGGCTTGGACTTCAATGTAAAGAAAACAAATATTCTCACAACTGGACCAATAAACAACATCATGATGAATGGAAAAAAGTTATCAAAGACTTCATGTTGCTTGGATCCAACATCAATACTCATGGAAGCAGCAGTCAAACAATCAAAGGACATATTGCATTAGACACATCTGCTGCACAAGATGCCCGTTTGAGCACTAAAGTGTGCCTGACCCAAGCCGTGGTATTTTCAGTAACTTCATATGCATGTGACAGCTGGACAATGAATAAAGACCATAGACGATGCATGTGAATTATGATGTTGGAGAAGAATATTACAAATACCATGCACTGCCAGAAGAACAAACCAATTTGTGTTGAAAGAAATACAGCCAAGAATTCTTAGAGGTCAGGATGGTGAGACTTTGTCTCTCATACTTTGAACATGTTGTTGTTGTTGTTATGTGCTGTAGGGTCAGTTCCAACTCATAGTGACCCTGTACAGGGTTTCCAATCTTTACCGGAGCAGAAAGCCTCATCTTTCTCCAGCGGAACAGTTGGTAGTTTCGAACTGCTAACCTTGCAGTTCGCAGCCCGATTCGTAACCACTATGCTACCAGAGCTTCTCTGAACATATTATTAGGAGGGACCATTTCCTGGAGAAGGACATCATTCTTGGTAAAGTGGAGGGTCAACGAAAAAGAGGAAGACCCTTTTTTTGACCACAGCAGTGGGCTCAAGCGTAACAACAATTGTGAGGTTGACACAGGACTGGGCAGTGTTTCGTTCTGCTGTGTATAAGGTCGGAACTGATTCAATGGTGCCTAACAAGAACAGCAAATTCACTTTGGTCAGAGCTGTCATTATTACCCAATTAGGATGTTTCAAATCATGTGGTTTTGTCTGTACGCCCTACAAGCAAGTGCTGTTGTCTTTGTTGCTTCCAGTGGTGCTTTAAAAAAAAAAATATTTCAATGAACAGAAATTTATTTTCTCAGAGTTTAGGAGGTTAGAAGGGAGTGCCCTGTTGGCACAGTGGTTAAGCACTTGACCGGTAATGGAAAAGTTGGCATTTTGAACCTACAAGTGGCTTTGTGGGAGAAAAGAGGTGCCAGACTTTTTCTACAAAGACTCACAGCTCTGAAAGTGCTCCGGGTGCTTCGACTCTGTCCTTAGGGTTGCTCGGAGCTGGAATGCACTTGACAGCAATGAGTTGGATTATGTGTTTTTTTAGATGACGACAATTTCAAATTTGAGGTACTGACTTCAGGGGAAGGCTCGTTCTTTTTCTGTGGATGATGGGGAAAATGTCTTTGTTTCTTTATCTTCTCTTCCTTGGTTTTTTGACACTCTTCATGTAGCATAGCATCTACCTTCTCTCATCTGTGCTTCCTTACTTCTGTGCCTGTTCTGCTTGTGTGTGTGTGTGTGTGTGTGTGTGTGATTGGGGTAAAAATTTACAGAGCAAATTGGTTTTCCATTCAACAATTCATACACATTATTTCATGTCATTGATTGCAATTCCCACAGTATAACAGCATTGCTGCCACTTCCTGTGTTTCTCTCCCATTCATTCTTCTTTGCTGCTCCTTCTTGCCTTCTGGGCTGGATCCCTGGGCAGATGCTCTCCTTCTGATCTCATATGGCTGGTTACCCTATGGAGCGTTACTGCCCTCCTTACAGGCCTATCTGATGTTTGGCGGAAAGTAAGCCACAGCGGTGGTTTCAGTTCTAGGCTTGAAGGGTGTCTAAGGGCCATAGTCTTGAGGGTTCCACCAGTCTTTCTATCAGACCAGTAAGGCTGGTCTGTTTTATGATTGAGTTTTTCTCCCACTTTATCCAGGGCCTCCTATTGTGATGCTTTGGGAGCAGTCTGCTGCCACTGTAGTCACTGATTTTGTCACCTTTTCTGGTGTTTTAGCCACAATTTCTTTATAATTAGGATTTGTGAACTTATATAACTTTTTTTTTGAGAATGAAGTAATAATTAAAGGAAAAGGAGAAAAATCACAAAAGGCTTCCGCTCAACTACAAATAATGTTGTAACTAATGTTGTAATTCAATGTAGAAAGATTTTACAAAAACAATTTTATTAGTATTTTTTGTAATCCAAGAACTATTATATTTAAACTGCTTACCACTATATTTATCTCATAGTATTCTGTGAGTAAAACTGAAAACATTATTCAGGATTCTATATGGTCTGGAGGAGAGGAGACCTTGGTGTATGTGTGGTGGTGGTGATGGTGATGGTGATGGTGGTGGGGTTAGCACACTGGATGACACAAATCCTAGTGACACCACCACTTCCTAAAAGTAACCACTGTTTAACCACTTCCCGCGTACCCTCCAGAAATGTTTGAAGAATATACACATCCTGGATCATATATCACTGTTGTGTAAACTGCTTCTCACCCCCACTCAATAGTTTTTATCTTGAATAATTTCCCACAAGGATTGCTCTTTATGGATGTACCATATTCCCTACTGGCAGTCACGTAGGCGGTTTCCAGTTTGCTTGCTATTATTAAAAAATGCTGTAAAAGACATTCTTGAGTCTATACATTTGCTTGAGTTGCAGGAATAGTACAATAAACACTCATATGAGCATATCTGTAAGAAAATCTCTTAGCAGTGACATTACTGAATCAAAGGTATGCCCATTACATGATTTCTAAATTCCATTCCCAAAAGTTTATGGCAGTTTACATTCTTAGCAGTAATGTATGAGGTGGTCTATTGTTCTGTGCCCTTACCAACACTAAATTGTTTGTATTATTGATCTGTAGGAACTTTTTGTATATTACAGAAATGAATCCTTTGTCTCTCCTTTGTGTTGTAAAATGTTTCCAGGAGGCCATTTGTTTTCCATTTTTAATTGACTTAAAAATTTGTCTTCCTAATTGTTTTGCGTGTTGTTTCTATAGTGTGAAATTCACATGATATAAAACTAACCATTTCGAAGTTCATAATTCAGAAGCATTTAGTGACAGTTAAGGTTTTATGTCAACTTGGCTAAGCCAGGCTCGTCAATGGTATCATACCCCCAACGATGAAGACTGGCTATGAGCAGCCAACCAATTCGCCCGCACACAATACATGTGGACGCCGTGGAAAAGCTGGCTTGCTTGTTGCTGAGTGTGGATCCTGCATCTTTTTCATCATCTAACCTCCGGTTCTATGGATTCAAGCCAATGGTCCGTCGTAGGCATCCTGATCCTAGGAGTCATCAGCAGCTTGCCATCTTGCCCACTGACCTCGGATTCATTCATCTCTGCAGCTAAAAGCCTGCCTTCTGACATGCTTATCATGGGTTCATCAGCCCCTGCAGCTTTGTGAGTCAGAGCAGCCTTCATTCTGACATCTGACCCATGGACTTGAAACTTGCCCTCCTCTACCACTGTGAGCCATTTCCTTGGCGTAAACCTCTCTGCATATATATATGCAGAGAAAACTTACACTAGAGAAAACTTACGTTTTGCTGCTCTAGAGAACCTGGCCTAAGACGATGTTCTCAATGTTGTGTAGCCACTCCCATTATCTAGTTGTAAAGACTTTGCTTTACTCCAGAAAAAAAAATCAGACCATTAACAATCTGACCCCATTTCCCTCTCTTCCTAGTACCTGGTAACCACCCATTTGCTCTCTGTCTCTATACATTTCCCTATTCTAGATATTTCTGTTAACTTATTTCTTGATAGTCTACACATTGCATGTATACATGGAACCATATGATATGTGGACTTTTGTGTCTGGTTTCTTTCATGTAATGTGTTTTTGACATTCATCCATGTTGTAGCATTATATCAACACTTCATTTTCCTCCCATTTTGTTTAAAACGATTTGTTTTTATGCAGTCAAATATATTAATCTTCACTATGACTTTGAGATTTGATACTGTACATAGAAATGCTTTGCCTCTTCTAAGAGTATTAAGTCAAATATATTAATCTTCACTATGACTTTGAGATATGATACTGTACATAGAAATGCTTTGCCTCTTCTAAGAGTATTAAGTCAAATATATTAATCTTCACTATGACTTTACATATGATACTGTACATAGAAATGCTTTGCCTCTTCTAAGAGTATTAAGTCAAATATATTAATCTTCACTATTCACCTAAGTAAGGGACTTAACAATTATTAGTGATCAGGGAAATCTTAAAGACGGGGCACCCCTGTTCTAGATCACCCTCACTCCAATGTGAGTATCAGCAGGGCAGCCATCTTTATTCTCATAGGTGTCTTGTGTACCTTGAAGTTGATTCTAACTCTATTGCCCCTTAGGACTTCCTATCTCTAGTCTTTATGGGACCAGGGGTCTTTTCTCCTAAGGAGTGGCTGGTGGGTTCGACCACCAACCTTTCAGTTAGCCGCCGAGTGCTTAACCACTGGGCTACCAGGGCTCCTAAGATTAGGTAGAGGAAGTATTCAGTAAAAGTTTGCTAAAGGCAGCTCTTACCTTAAGACTTAAACAAAATGTTCTTGTGTTCTGTTAGTCCTTGTTTTAATTCAAATTTGTTGTTGATCTGGAATTTATTTTGATGAGTAGAATGTGGTAGAGATAACAGCGTGATTTTTTTTCCAGGTGGCAAGCCAGGTGAAGCAATACCACATTGAATGATCCGTCTTCCTCCACTGATGTGAAATGTCACTTTACCATATACTGAACGCCTCTGGGGATTTGGGTCTATTTCTGGCACCCCATCGTGTCCTAGTGCTGTCTCTGGGATTCGGTATTTTTTTAAAGCTCCCTGGCTGATTCTGATGCAGCCAGTGTGACGCTGGTACTTATCTGTGATGAGACAGCTTTACAGATTCTGAGCAAAATGAAAGAAAAGTATCATGAAGTTAAATTTCATCCTAAAGCCCTGTGTTCATTTCTTAGGGATGTTGTAACAAATGACCACAAACTGGATGGTTCGAAATAATAGAAAAGTGTTCTCCCGTGGTCTGGAGGTTAAAAATCTGAAATCAAGGTGTTGGCACAGCTGGTTCCTTCTGGAAGCTCTGAGGGAGAATCCGTTCCGTGCTTCTCTCTTCCTTTCTGGTGGCTGTTGGCAATCCCTGGCTTGTAGAGCAGTCTCTGCTCTTCTCACAACAGGCCCTTCTCCCTTGTGTAGCTCTAAGTCTAACGATGTGGCAGTCTGCTTCCAGAAAGATCACCGTTTTGGAAACACGATGATGCAGCACTACTCTGTCCTAAAGGATCACATGACTCACAGTTGACTTGACTGCAACTGATTTGGTTTTGGGTATTTGGGGGGGCTGTTTTTTTCCGGTTACAAGGACATCAATCATACTGATCACCCCCTGCTCGGTGCCTGATGGAATGAATGAGTGGTTGCCTAGTGTGAATGAGTGAAGGAGGGTGTCTCCCTCAGATCTCACTGGAAAGGAAGGACAGAGAAGACAGGAGATGGTGCTGCCAAGGAGAAGCGATCTGGCCTGGCTCAGGAAACTCAGTTCCTGTCCAGGCATTGGCCCTGGCTCATGTGTGTGTCCCTGGCAAGGCCCTTCTTTCCTCTGGGGCTCAATTTCCCCAACTGTAAAATGCATTAACTAGATTAGTTTGGGGTTCCAAGGCCAGCCCCTCTCTATGCCATCAGAATGAACAAAGCAGAGCTTCCAGACTAAGATGGACTAGGAAGAAAGACCTGGAATTTGACTCCCAAACAGCATCTTGTCATCATCATAATCTGTTTTACATATTAGGATGTCCTAGAGATCCAGTTTACGAAAAGGTTTCTGTTGCTATAAAAGCAGCTCACTGAGCCCAACCAAGGAGGCTCCCAGCACCTGGAAGGCCAGACTGAGGACAACCTGCTGTGGAGTTTTGGAGTGCTTTATAAAGAAGAGAGGAGAGAGGAGGCTTCCTGGTGTACCCTACAGGCTCCAAGGCTGCTCTGAGTCCACACCTGCCTGGAGGTGTGCATGCTCAGGACTTCCTTGGTGTGAGGCAATCCCTACAACAAGGGGTGGCACTTCCAAACCAAAAATTTGAACCTCAAGGTTCTCGCCCACGCAGGGACCAAAGGACTAGAGCCCAGGATGAGTGTAATTTACCCTGCCCCGCCCATAGGTGACTCAGACCGAAGCTGGGCTTGAGTTCACTTGGTGTAAACCTCCTTGTCAGTGTCTGGAACACTGTTAGTTGCCTTCAGGAAAATGCAAACCGACAGGTGGGCCCAGATGAAAAACCCCATGTGTCTCTAGGTGGAACTGTACTCAACGGCTGGTATTTTACAAGTTGATTACCAGAACTTTCTTCCAAAGTTATCTATGATTGGACTTGAACTGTCAACCTTTTGATTAGCAGCTGAGTGTGTTAACCATTTTAACGCCCCCAGGAAATTTGAGGCCCAGATTATCAAAACACAAAACACCAAACCCACTGCCGTCAAGTTGATTCTGACTCCGGGCCACCCTGTACAGGGTTCTGAGTCTGTAAATCTTTATGGGAGCAGACAGCCTCATCTTTCTCCTGCGGAGAAGCTGGTGGGTATGAATCACTGACTTTGGTAGCAGCCCAGAGGTCATAAAATCTGAAAAGCCCTATTTCTCCCTGTCCACTTGGCAGACTCCTGTTCACTCTTCAACATCTGATTCAGGTTTGTCTCTGCTTATGTCTCCTCTGACCTTTGACTTCTTGGTGGAGTTAATCACCCCCTCTTCTAACATGAAAATCTTGAAGCCAATTTTCTGGGTTTGAATTCCTACTCTGTCACTTACTAGCTGTATGACCTTAGGCAATTTACTTAACTTCTTTATGCCTCTATTTCTTCATCTGTGAAATGGGAAAATAGCATCCATCTCACTGAGTAGTTGTGAGGATGAAATAAGCTAATACACATAAATGTTACCAGCACACGGTAGGTGCTCAGACTTACCCTTGCGGTGTTCCAGGCTGCAGGCAGAGATTGCAGATGAACAGGAAATTTACTCTAAGTTGTGAAAAAACAACACAAGAAGGGAAGTGGTATATCAGGGGGGTCATGGGAGCACATAAGCGGCTCCCTTCCCAGGTTGGGTGGTCAGCAGCATTTTCTTGGAAGTGATATCTCTGCTGAAATCTAAAGGGTGAATAATATTTAGCCAGGCAGAAACAGAAGGCAGAAAGGGAAGGCGTGGGAAGTGTTTGAGTCAGGGGAGTGCAGAGTGCAAAGGCCCTGTGGCCAGAGCCTGGTGTGCTCAGGAACAAAGGCTCAGGAATAGCAGTGTGTGCAATGTGGTGTGAGCACTGGGGGAGAAGGGGAGGTGGGTGCTTTAGGCCTGTACAACAGGGCTACTGAATGTGTCTGTGGGGTCTGCCTCCCTTCCGGGATCCTGAGCTCCTTCCCAACACAGCTCATGTATCCTTTTAACTCCCTCCATAGGCCCAGCACATAGGCTGGCTCCCAGCAGGAGTTCAATTAATATTGGCTGAATGGAAATGAGAACAGAAAACCCAGCCTTTCCCATCAGGGAGCTGCCAGCAACCTTTTTCTTTGCTTATACCTGAAAGTTAAGCCTCCTTAATAGCCTCGGGAAGTCAAGTGCATTTGTTTGTTAGAATTGTCATCTGCTGTAGATCCCAGACGGCTGTGAATTCAGTGGTTCTCTCAGAACAAAGTCAAGTTTCTCACCCAACAACGTGACCACAAGGGGCCTGCTCCCATTGGTCCTCCTGTTGATGCTTTTGGTATCTGGAAACTTTCAAATTTTAATGTGCATCTGGGGATCTAGTTAAAATGCAGGCTCAGATGTCCACCTGAGATTCTGCATTCTAACAAACTCCTGAGAAGTCCTGGTGGGGCCATGATTAAGTGCTCAGCTGCTAACCAGAAGGTCAGCAGTTCGAATCCACCAGCAACTCCAAATGATATGCTCCTGTAAGACTACAGCCTAAAAAGTTAAAAGAGAATGCAAGTAAATCCTGTTGTATATGTTGTTGTTCAGTACCATCAAGTCGGTTCCGACTCATAGCGACCCTGTATAGGGTTTCCGACCAGCAGCTGGTAGATTTGAGCTGCAGACCTTATGGTTCACAGTCCAGTGTTGATCCTACAGCACCATACCAGGAATCCACAATAACAATGAGGTATGAGTGTATACATGGTGAGATATACAGACTGAATGGGTGTGGGAGGGACACAGGGAGTATATCCACATATCTATAAAGGTTGGACAGAGGATATTTGTATGTGCGTATTTACCTTAGCTGTAAACATATCCATGAATATGGTGGAACATTGCTGTTGTTAGGTGCCATCGAGTCAGTACCGACCCATAGTGACCTTATGCACAGCAGAACGAAACACTGCCCAATCCTGGGCCAACCTCACTACTGTTGCCACGCTTGAGTCCATCGATGCTGCCATTTGGCCAATCCATCTCGTTGGGGGTCTTCCTCTTTTTCTCTGACTCTCCACCTTACCAAACATCATATCCTTCTCCAGCAACTGGTCCCTCCTGACAGTATGTCCAATGTATGAGAGACAAAGTTTGGCCATCTTGGCCTCTAAGGAGCACTCTGGCTGCACTTCTTCCAAAACATATCTATTGGTTCTTTTGGCAGCCCACGGCACTGTCAATATTCTCCTCCAACACCATAACTCAAAAGCATCAATTCTTCTACAGTCTTCCTTATTCACTGTCCACCTTTCACATGCATATGAGGTTATTGAAAATACCATGGCTTGGGTCAGGCGCACCTTAGTCCTCAAACTGACATCTTTGCTTTTCAGCACTTTCAAAAGGTCTTGTGCAGCAGATTTGCCTAAGGCAATAAGTCGTTTGATTTCTTGACTGCTGTTTCCGTGAGTGTTGATAGTTGATCCAAGAAGGGCCAAAAATATGAAAACTTCTTGGATATTACCAAACACCTTGAGGGAATAAGTTGCTGGGCCCAGGGTCTTGGGGGACACCATGGTCAATTGGCATAACTTAGTCCACAAAGACAATGTTCTACATCTTACTTTGGTAAGTAGCAACTGGGAACTTCAAAGCTCATGTATGACCATCTATGGGGCAATTGGTGCTCTCCCTACCCAAAGGAAAGAAGAGTGATGAAAATTGAAGACACTTGTGAACAGTTAGTTCAGTGGCCTAATGGACCAAGTGGACATCAGTCTCCATGACCCTGAGAGCGGAACTGGACGGTGCCCAGCTCCCATTACCATCTTCTCTGAAAGGGATCAGATTAGAAGGTCCTGGATAGAATGGGAGAAAGTGTGGAACAAAGGTCAAAACGATAAAAAATGAAAATGAAAAAAAGGCTAGGCTTACTAGTCAAATAGAGACTGGTGGGACCCCAAGACTATGGTCCTTGGTCACCCTTCAGCTCTGGAACTGAACTCATCTCTGTGACTGAGTTTTCAGCCAAGCAGCAAATGGAAACATAGCAGGGACAACAACACTAGTGAGGTATGCACACCAGAGAATGGTAACCATTCAAGATCAGAAGGGCAGTATTAAAGACAAAATTCAGAAGAGTGGGGAAGGGAGGAGAAATGGAAACAAGAATTACAGGGAGGAAGATAAATGATGGTACACTGAAGGGATTGCAATGTCACTGATACGAAATGACATGGTTTATAGAAGATAAAATTGATGACCTGCTCGGTAAAGCTTTCCTCAATTCACAGTAAAAAGAAAAAAGAAAAAGCTGACAGCCTAGGAAACCCTCTGGGGTAGTGCTCCCGTCACAGGGGGTTGCTCTGAATCAGAGTTAAGTCAGTGCACGGCAGCAGCAAGTTTCAGGTGATGCCAACGTTTCCAAAACCAAACCCAAACCTGTTGGCGTTGAGTTGGTCTGACTCACAGGGACTCCACAGGTTTCAGAGCAGAGCTACTCTACAGGTTTTCTGGTTGCACTCCTTACGGACGAGGCCTGGTGTGCCGCTGTAGGATAAGCACCAGACTGCTCATCGCAAGGTTGGCAGTTCAAACCCACCAACCTCTCCTCAGAAACCCTACACAGGGTCACTATGAATTGGGGCTGACTCGAGGCTCTTAACCACAACAACCGCAATCTTTATGGAAACAGATCACCAGGCTTTCTTCTGTAGCACCTCTACGTGGGTTCAGACGGCCAACTTTTAGGTTAGAAGTTGAACGCAAAACGTTTGTACCACCCAGGGTTCTGCCAATGTTTCTGGTCCACGCATTATGTTTAAATGGCAAGACACGAGCAGCGGTGGCTCAGTGGTATTCTTAACTGCAGTATGGGAAACCTTGTTTCAATTATGGACCATGGCACCTGTGCACAGCTGCCAAGATCTGTTAGTTGGAGACTTGCTTGTTGCTGTGATGCTGAGCAAGTTTCAGCAGAATTCCCCACCTTGAGGAAATAGGAAGACTAGGAAGAAAGGCTGGCAATCTACTTCCAAAAATATCAGCCAATGAAACCCCAAAAGTTTGGGGTCACCATGAGTCTGGGGCTGACCTGGTAGCAGCAACGAAACAATAGATAACATTCCCATTTCTTTCTAGCTTTCATTGCAATAATTGCAAAAGCAGGTGGGAGCTAGATTCTGAAGGGCTTTGAGTGGCTAAGGTGGATAGACTTTATTCTAGAGACACTTTATTCTAGAGGATCTATGGAAGCTCTGAGCAAGGTGCAAGAGAGCCAAGCAAATTGATGGAGCTGTGAGTATGGGCGCTGGGTACCAGAGGAACTGAACTATTGCAGTTAACAGGTGAGAAGCGACAGGTCTGAGCAGGAGCAATGGCAGTGAGAAGGCAGAAGGTGGAGGTGATGGATTTAGATGACTGTCCAGCTTGTTAACTGATTGGATAACATGGGTGGGGGTGGCACTATCAGATTATGTACTGATTGTTTAGAATCAGGGCCCGGGAAGTGAGGTTGTCCTGAACTGGAAGCAGGAGGGAGAGATCAGGGGAAGGAGCAGGGCTGAAGAGGAATGCACTTGGCCTGCTTTGAGCTAGAAGTGTCACTGGGATCTTCACTAGAGATTTCCAGAAGGCTTTTCAAAATGAGGCTGGGCATTCAGGGAGCTGAGGAAAAGAAGAGAATGGTCCTTGTGCCGACTGGGGTCCTTGATTGCAGGCGATCGAAGCTGGGTCTGGCTAACAAGCGAAACAGAATGTATTAGAAGGGGTTCTGGAGGCTCACAGCATTGATTTGGAGGCTCTAGGTCAGACTTGGGAAGTGAGCTGGACCCCTGACCATGGCCAGGGATGTGCTGCAGGGACAGTCTGGGGCTTCCAATGCTACCTCCTGCAGGTGAGGCAGTGCAGCAGTCTCTTAAGAATCAGAATGCTGGGTGACAGCATCCTGTGGCCCAAGCCCAGTCGCATGTGTGCATCCTAGACCCCCCTCGGGAGGTGTCAGATGGGTAGCTGCTTCTGTCCCTGGAAGAGTGAAGATGGCTACAAATTCTTTGACAATCCTTCTATTCAGAAGTGGGCTCTGTTGCCCTCCCTTTGAAGGGAGCACGGCCTATGACTGCTGTGGCCAATGGGATACATGGTAAGTGTAAATGACTCTAGGCTGGATCTGGCCCAACCTCAAAGAGTTTCCACTTGGATCTCTGGGAGCGCTGAGCCACATTATAAGAAGACTGGCTGGAGAGATCCTACAGAAAGGCTTTGAGATGACATGAAGGACGAGGAGCCCAATCGAGCCCAGCCTTCTACTTGACCCTGCCGCAACCCCAGGGCCATGAATGAAGTCATCTTGGATCCTCCAGTCCAACTGCCAGCTAATACCAGCCCTCAGCAGTGGCCCTAGGTTCCACCAAGCAAAACAATCCTACTGTGCAGTGGCTGAACTCCTGACCCCTACAGTCATGAGATAAAAAAAACAAACAAACATGCTGTTTCAGAGCCATTCATTTGTCATGCAGTAACTGATTCCTGGAACGTCCACTAAGGTTCAGTCAAGAATTGGAAAGATATTTGATTTGAGTGACCAAATAAAAACACGAGCCCTATCACTACTGTGATTGGCACTGTTCAAAAGCCGACAAGCAGGTGCTGTAGAGTTGGCCATGACCCTGTGGACCCTCTGTGTATCAGCCTAGGAAGGCAGTCCAGATTCCCATAGAGTTTTCAATGACTGGGAGCTTTCAGCAGCAGAATACCTTAACTTTTCAATCAGTAGTCCTGCCCTTAGCCTTTTATGCCATCCAGGGATTCTACACCAATTATAAAGAGGAGGAATTGAAGTTGAGGGAGGGAAGTGATTTGCTCAAGGCCAAACCCACTGCCATCAAGTTGATTCCAACTCCTAGGGACCCTATTGTATTTCGGAGACTGTAAATTTATATATACATGGGAGAATACAGCCTCATCTTTTCCCTGCGGAGGGGCTGCTGGGTTTGAATTGCTGACCTTGCAGTTCTCAGCCCAACGCCTAACCCACAGCATCACCAGGACATACAATTCAAATCCACAGCTGTCGGTTCCAGCACCCAGCCCGTCCACTGTGTCAGCATCTTTGATGGTTGGAGCTGGGATAGACTTAAGGGTAGCCTTCAAGGTAGCACTGCCTGAGGCTGGAAAGGAATCTTGTAACCCATCATGGGGAAGCCCCTACATCCCTCCACTATAGGGTCAGCATTGCTCCTGTCAGGAAGACTATTGGAGCTGCTGGTTCCAGGCGGGGAGGCTTCTGCGGGTCTCCTCCTCGCCTTCTACTGCCACTCCTGCCGAGCCCCAGTCAGCTTTCTTTCATCCCCGCCCCCGGCTTCAGGTGCATCAAAGTCCCTGCTCTGCGTGAGGCTCAAACAGCACAGCCAGCCTTGAGAATACATTAGCTTTATTTTCCCCTAACTTGCCACAGGGGGAGGGGGAGCAATAAGAATTCAATATGCAAATGTATGCAGATTGCATCCAAATGAGGGTGTCCCAGGATTAATGGGAAGAAGAGGCAATCAGAGCAGGTCCACCCTAGCCTCTCACAGCCTTGGGGCTCTGCGGTGGCACCGCGGCAAACAGCTCTCCGGGGAGAGTGTCTCGGGCTCTGTTTCAGAGCGTGTTCTTTGAAGCAATGTCTCCTCAGCACAGGGGAAGGAAAGGAAGAGCTGTAGAAATGGGTTCTGGATCCTTCCTGACAAAGAGTTCTCAGTTGCTTCAGCTACACTGGCGGGGTGGGGGAACAAGGAGGGGCGAATCTCTGAGCTTCTCGGTTGTCTTGGCCCTCAGAGGCTGCCCCCTCTGCAATTTCTAAACTGGTGGAGTTTACAAATTGCAGGAACTGAATCTGCATCTCTCTTTGGGAGGTGAGCTTGAGACTGTTATTTTTTTTTTCCAGTCCCCAATCTTAGGAAAGAGCTATGGCAACAAGGTATTCTTAATCTGGAGTCTCTTACAGGTTTCCGGGGGCCCTGTGTTAACAAGCAGTGTTTGCAAACTTGGCTGTATATTAAAATCAGTGGGGAGTTTAAGAAAAATCCTAATACCCAGGCTGCAACCCAGACCAATTAAAATCAAAATTGGTGGCAGAGGTGGCGGGTTTATGTGTAAAAAGCCTAGGTACCTCTTTTGTTGAAAGATCCCTGGTGATCCTACAGTGCAGCCAAATTTGAGAAGCACTGTGGACAGATGGAGCCATAGTGGTCTCCCTGGGGCCCTCTACAAAGTACAAGGTTCAGGAACCCCTCCTTCTAGGAAAGGAACAGTAGTCAGGGCTGGTGTTCAGTTTGTGAGCAGTACGGCAGCATCAGGAGACAGGTTGAATGTTGTTGCTAAAAATATTGAAATATTTCTCTATCCATTGAGATCGGTGACCCCAGAGCCCTAAGTCCTCTCCCAGGTCCAGGAATGAAAGTGTTAATGATGGCCACCCTGCAGGGAACTGAGTCCTGGTGTGACACTGTGGGTTAATGCACTGGACTGCAAAGTCAGTTTGAACTGCAAGGTTGGTGGTTCAAGCTCACCAGCTGCTCCTTAGAAACTCTATACAGGGTCACAGTGGGTTGGCACTTAACAACATCCTGCAGGGAGCTCTTGGAACTGCTCTCTGTTGCTGGTGCTGATTGGCTGAGGTTGAGGCCCTGGGATTAAGCGTTTAAACGCATTCCTAGCAAGACTAGTGTGGTGATGGTGGTGGTCCCCCGCGCAGGTTTATACTCATGGAAACTTTGTATAGGGTTTCTGAGGCTGTAAATCTTTTGGAGGAAAAAGTGTCATCTTTCTCCTGTGCAGGAGCTGGTAGATATGAACTGCTGACCTTGAGGTTAGGAGCTCAGCTTCTACGGTAGTGAAGTCTGATGGGGGTGCCGTTCCCATCTGATTTTGGTATTTCCTGTCTGACTTTGAGCAAGATCATGTCTCTGAGCCTCATTTTCCTTATGTCAGATGTGGGACTGAAAACAAGCAGAGGTCTCAATCTTGAGTGTGTACCAGAATCAGCTGGCAGGCTTGTTCAAACAAGATTTGCTGGTGAGTCACAAGTTCTGAGGTGGGGGCAGGTGAGAATTTGCATTTCTGATCTGTTCTCAAGAGGTAACTGTTGCTCTTGGTCCTGGAACTACACTTGAGGAGCACTAAGTCAGGAAACTGATTCTACAGCACTTACCAAGCAACAAACTACAAGATGGAGTCCCGCTGTGGTACTGCAGGATAATGTGCTGGAATGAAAGGTTCAAACCCACCAGCCACTCCTCGGAAACCCTATACAAGGTTACTATGAGTTGGAAAAGACTCTCCAGCACTTAACAACAACAACAAACTAGAAGATGTATGAAAAAAATGTGGTGAGCCAAGAATAGGGACTTGACTCACAGCAAAAGGGGCAGAATATGTCGCCAGCTGCTCGATGTGCTCTGTCCCACAAGGCTCTATGTGGACTGAAGGCCCATGGTGCACTGGCCCTTGGATTTTCCTAGGATTGAGGGCTTTCCTCATCCTGTGCCTTCAGGGACATGAACACTGAACACTTCCCCATCCAGATTCTTGGTGTAAGATAAGCACTGGATTGCTAACCTTAAGGTCAACAATTCAAACCCACCAGGTGCTCCTCAGAAACCTGCCCAGGGTCACTGTGAATTGGAACCAACTTTATGATACTTAACAACTACTTCTTCATCCAGTAAGGAGCCCTGGCTGCCAACCAAGTATCGGTGGTTCAAACCTACCCACCAGCTGCTCCACGGGAGAAAGACGTGGCCGTCTGCTTCTGTAAAGACCGGTGTTGTTGAGTGCTGTGGAGTTGGTTCCAACTTAAAGCGACCCTGTATAAGGTTTAAGTGGAGCAGCTGGTGGGCTTGAATTGCTGACCTTGTGGTTCACCTGTTCATTGCTGACCCTACTGCACCACACCAGGAGTAAAGATTGCATAGGGTTGCTCTGAGTCAGAATCAACTCAAGGGCAGTGAGGTTGGGGGCCCCATCCATTACCTCAAAGATCTGATTTTTCCTCTGTTGGCTACTTTGAGGGTTGTTTTCAATATCAATTTTTATTTAAATGTATATTTCGGGGCTTCACCTGACTTGCTAAAGGAGCTCTGATGGTGCTGTGCTGCTAACTGAAAGGTTAGCAGTTCAAACCCACCCAGCAGCTTGGGAGAAAGATATGGTGAGCTGCTTCGGTAAGGATTACAGCCAAGAAAACCCGATGGGGCAGTTCGGCTCTGCCACATGGGGTCGCTATGAGCGGAAATCTACTCTGCGATACCTACTGACAACATCCTGCTTTGCTGGGACCCTGAGTCCTTACCTGCCAGTGAGCAGTCCAGTGGTAGAGCTGTTGTTGGACGCATGCTCCTTTCCCTTCATCTCCCATAGCTCTCCACCCCTAGCTCCGTTCCATATTGATAGCTACCATACTGGTAGCGTAGTGGTTACGAATCAGGCTGCGAACCTCAGAGTAAGTAGTTCAAAACTACCAGCTGCTCCGCCAGAGAAAGATGAGGCTTTCTGCTCCCATAAAGATTTATAGCTTCGGAAACCCTGTTCAGGGTCGCTATGGGTCGGAACCGACTCGACGGCACTTAACAACAACAACCTGCTACCTTAAAGAAAACTCTGACCATACCTCTTCTTTCCCCAGCTTCCTTACGCTTTTACTTTCTTCTTTTATTCCTCTCGCCTGCTTTTTTCCTATAAATCCCTAGTTAATATGAGCAAATGGCTAACACAGGTCAGCTGTGTTAAGGTCTAGCCCACCCAGGGGTCCTTAGAAGAAAGGCCTGACATGACAGTCAATTTCCAGAAAATCAGAAACTCTATGGAACACAATTCTGCTCTGACATACATGGAGTCACCATGAAATGAAATCACCCGGACAGCAACTGTTTGTTTTTTTTTCTCTAGAGCCCAGTCCAATTCCTCACACCTGTTCCTTCTGTTGGTTCCCAGGCTTAACGCCCTCTCCCAGACTGCTTCCCCATTGACTTCCTTCTCACCAGGTCCAATGACCTGATCTGAGCACGGGATTTGGAGTCAGATGGCCAAGGCCAGATCTCTGTCACTCATCAGCTACCCAGCTGCAAGTCAGTAAGTAAAACACTTCTCTGGGCCTTGGGTCTCTCACCTTTAAAATGGCCTATAATCTCTGCCTCCCGTGGATGCCAAGAGGTTCTGAAAGCTCAGATTCAAATAGGTCAGAAAGAGGATCCACCATGTGGCACAAATTGGATGTGAAAAGACCATGCAGGCTTCACATGCATTGATTAACAGGGTTACTGAGACTGAAGTGAGAATAGTAGGAAGACTGGGATACTGCTCTCGGATCTGGGGTGAACCCCAGGTCTGCCCGTGGCTTGCTGTATGCATTCAGTCAAACCCTGAACCTCAGTTTCCTAACAAGTAAAATGGAACCATGAACCCTAATTTGTAAACTTGCAGTGAGGATGCTGGAATAACATAATCACAGCTGCTACCATTTTGTGGATGCCCACTATGTGCCAGGCACTAGGCCAAGAACTTTCAATGCATAATCTCATTTAATCCCCACCACAACCTGAGGAAGTGGGGACCACGCCTGCCCTACTTGTTTGACAGGTGAGAAATGGAGGCGCACAGAGATAAAGTGACTTGCCTCCCAGTAAGTGGTAGGAGCTGGGATTTGAACTCAGAAGGTCTGATTCCAAAGCCCACACTCTACGGCTTCCCCACTGAAGGTGTGCAGCACCTGTATGTGGGAGGCATGACTTATGATCAGGGCCTTAGCGTCACCTTGGGGATTGCCAGCACCTGGGGCTAGGGATGGGAGGGGTGTGGGGTGGTGTTGCAGATACTTACAGGGATTCTCTCCACTGGGGCCCACACCTTTCTTCTTCATCCCAGACAGTGTCTCCCCTGCATCCTGCCCCATACCCCCTGGTTGTCCCTCCCCTCTCTGACTGGTTTGGGAGAAACTGGCTTGGAGTTCCCCCATCCTCAGGAGGGGAAGGGTTCTTCATCTCGTGAGGCTGACCCCACTCTGAAGGCCTGGAGTTACTAATAGCAGCCTGCAGGACTGTGTTAGCCAGCTGGTGACTCAGGACTCCAAGGTCAGTCCCCTCCCCATACTGATGGGGCCACTACCTGAGTGAAGGGCTTGGAGTCCAAGCCATGACCCCAGACAGGGATGCAGGTGCAGAGCTGGGGGTGGACCTGAGGGTATTTCCTGCTCTCAGCCTCCTCTTCCAGGGCCTTGGTTAAACTCTGTAGTGGTATTAGAAGGAGGGTCTGGGGGAAGTGGGGAAGGGGATGTGGTAACAAAACCCACTTCCTGTCATTGCTGTGTTGAAAACCAAGCTCTCCTCAAGTTCCCCTTGGTGTGGGGGTGGATGAACCAGAGGGCAAAGGAGGAAGTTGGGGGTGGGGAGGGATCTTGCTTGGACTGACTCCAGGAATCAGGCCCTGGGCTTCCTGACTGGGTGCTCTCTCCCTGCTGGTCTGGAGGCAGTCATAATTAGAAAACAGCAAGCGCGTCTTACCAAGCACTTTATATTTGCTAACTCATTCAGTCCTTACAGTCACCCCATGAGGTGGTGGTGGTGTGCCCGAGTTGATTTTGACCATAGTGACCCTGTATAGGGTTTCCAAGGCTGGTAGATTTGAATTGCTGACTTTGAGATTAGCAGCCCAACTGGTAAACAAACCACTTTGCTATCAGGGTTCCTTAACTCCACGAGGTAAGTGTTATTGCTTCCATTTTACAGATGGGGAGACTGAGGCACTGACCAGTTAAGTCCTTTGCTCAGGTTTATAGCGCATTAGTGACAAAACTGAGATTTGAACCTCTGCAGACTAACTTCAGTCTAGATTCTTAGTCATCACTCTATCCTGCCTCTAAGTGGTTCATTTCCAACACTCTGTCCCTGACCTAAGAGACACGACTGTTCCACTCTACACCTCAGTTTTCTCATCTGCACAATGGGAGTAATTGGAATAGATAAATGCACTTCAACTTTGGTGATGCTTGTCTCTCTGGTAATTAATTACTCATTCAATTTCTCCTCTTCTGGACTCCCAGAGTATTGGAGACAAAGGATATCACAGTCAGTGTTGTATTCTTAATTAATTCTTAGGACATAAAAACTCAAATATTTGTTGAGTAAGTCATCTTTAAGGAACCCTGGTAGTGTAGTGCTTTATGAGGTAGACTACTAACCACAAGACCAGTAGTTTAAATCCTACCAGTCGCTTCATGGGACAACAATGAGACTTTCAGCTCTTGTAAAGATTTATAGCCTCGGGAACCCTATACAGGGTCGCTATGCGTCACCAGCTCCAAGGCACAGCACTACCACCAAGTCATCTCCTGGTGTGGCGCTGTTGGATAAACACTGGACTACTAATCACAAGGGTAGTGGTTCAAACCTACCAGCTGCTCCTAGAAGCCCTACACTGGCTCGCTATGTTTCGGAACCAACTCCGTGGCACCTATCAACAACAACAAGAAGTCATCTTTAGTGGTTTGGGGATCATTACTTCCTGAAGCATATGATAAAAGTTTTGGATCCTTTGCATAGAATAATCAGCATATAAGTAAAGAAGTGTTACTACTTGGGTTTCAGTTCATACATGCACAAGTTGAATCCAAACAAACATGTTTAAACAATTCTCAGTAATGCACTTTCCTGAGTCTCATTTGTTGTTGTTGTATGCCACTGGCTCAGTGACCATTCTGAGACCAGACATCCTTACGGGAGCAGAAAGCCTCATCTGTCACTCTTGGAACAGCTGGTGGATTTGAACTGCTGACCTTGCAGTTAGCAGCCCAACACCCAGTGCTGTTGTATAGTTCTGCCAAGTCAGTTTCGACCCATAGGCACCCGTATAGGTTTTCTGAGGAGCTGCTGGTAAGCTTGAACCACCGACCTTGTAGTTCAAACTGACCTTGTAGTCTAGCGCATTAACCCACAGAGCCACACCAGGACTCTAGAGCTCCTTTATTCTCATTGTTGTTGTTAAGTGCCATCGAGTTGGTTCTGAATCATAGCAACCCTGTATAGTGTTTCCAAGGAGCAACTAGTGGGTTTGAACCACCAACCTTGTGGTTAACAGTCCAGTGTTTATCCTACAGCACCACACCAGGACTCCTTAGTCTCTTTAAGGCCCTGATTACAAAAAAGTAAGTCACTAAACAGTGACTTCTGAGGGGATTTGCTGTTAATTTCAGTTAAATTCAAGGCAAACAAGTCATCTCAGAAGGTTACAATGACTTTTTTGGGATTTCAAAGATGTAATCTTGATAGATTTTCTCCAAGAACACAGGATGATCACAGGCATTTATATAAAGAAGTTTCAATGAAACTGAAAACTGCATTGGCAAGAAAAAAGCCAGAAAATTTGTGCCTAGGAATTTCCCCCCTTTCTCCCCATTATGACAATGTACCTGTTCATTCTTTCAGGGTAGAAATGGTTTTCCTGTGAGAATTTCCTTGGGAAACCTTATTCCACCCATAACCCTGATCTTGCCCATTTAAACCTCTTTTTGCTCCTAAAACTCAAAGAGCATTTAAAAGGAAATTGATTTGAGTCCCTTGAAGAAGCCAAAACTGCTGTATTGACGTGATTGGTGTAAATTGTGGAGTGTAGAATTCTTCAGCAAAGTGTTATTGTTCTGAAGTGCTGTTGAGTCAGTTCCGACCCACAGTGACCCTGTATAGGGTTTCCAAGGAGCAGCTGGTAAGCTTGAACCGCTGACCTTGCAGTTCAAACGGCTTTGCAGTCTGGTGCATTAACCCACAGCACCACCCCAGGCCTCCTAAGGGAGATGTTAGAAAGCTGGAAACACTGCCTTCAAAGTGTATAGACCTAGATGGAAGCTACAATCAGAAACAATGCTTTACATCTTAATAGTTTTGTTGTAACACTTTTTGATTTACCAGTGATTCTCCACCAGAGTGACCCCCTTCTCTCAGGGCATTTGGCAATACCTGGCATCATTTTTGGTAGTCAAACTGAAGGAGGGGGAGAGTCACAGTTCCTAGCTGAATGGCTGGAGGTTCAAGTCCACCTAGAGGCACCTTGGAAGAAAGGCCTGGTGATTTACTTCCAAAAAATCAACCATTAAAAGCCCTAAGGAGTCAGTTCTACTCTGACATACATGGGCCGTTGTGAGTTGAAATCTACTTCACACCAACTATTCCGTTGATGGTGGTGAAGAAAAAATGAGGTGCTTATAGAAAGCTTACCATAGTGCTCAACATAGTACATCTTAGAAAACGGTAACTTAGCATTATTATTACTCCTGGTGTATCATTGTAGGATCAGCATTAGACTGCGAACTACTGTAGGATCAGCAAGGTTTGCAGTTCAAAACCACCAGCTGTCCTCGGAAACCCTATACAAGGTCACTATGAGTCAGAACCAACCTAGCGACATTTAAAAACAGCATTATAGTTTAAAGGGGAAGGACTTGTCTAAGGTCACACAGCTAGGAAATGGCAGAGCTAGAAGTGAAAACCAGGATTGTAGGAGTCATTAATTAGCGAACTTCAGGGCTTCAGTCTTCATGTGAGAGAAGTTAATTGTCTTCATCCCATGGATTCTGTTATGAGATAAGTATGTACAGGGGTTGGCACATGGTAAACCCGTTAAATATACTTTTGAAATTGTCGTTATTGTTCTTCCCAGATAAGACAAGTGTACTTGGCAGGAGTAGAGAAAGGCTGGCTGTTACTGACGTGCTGTTGCATGTCAGCAAGTCAATACTGACTCAGGGTTTTCTGGATTGTAAACTTTACCAGCAGATTGCCAGGTCGTTTCTCCCATGAAGCCTTGGGATGGGTTTGACCTACTGCTCTTTCCATTAGCAGCTGAATGCTTAACTGTTGCCCCACCAGGGTTCCTTGGTTAATGAAATACCAAACCCATTCGTTGTCCTTAAGGATTCTAGCTCATGGGATGCTAAAGGACAATTTTGTTGTTGTTGTTAAGTGCCGTCAAGTCAGTGTACAGGGTTTCCGAGGGTGTAAATCTTTACAGGAGTAGAAAGCCTGATCTTTCTTCCGCGGAGCAGCTGGGGGTTTTGAACCGCTGACCTTAAGGTTCGCAGCCTGATTCGTAACCACTACGCTAAAGGACAATAAAGGACCCTAAAGCCCCAGAGCGTAGTGGTTACGAATCGGGCTTCGAGCCACAAGGTCAGCAGTTCAAAACTACCAGCTGTTCCGCGGGAGAAAGATGAGGCTTTCTGCTCCCGTAAAGGTTTACAGCCTCAGAAACCCTCTACAGGGTCGTTATGAGTCGGAACCGACTCCACGGCACTTAACAACAAAGCCCCAGAGGGTTTCCAAGGCTGTAAATCTTTAGGGAAGCACACTGCCATATCTTTCTCCTAGGGAGAGGAACCTTTTGGTAAGCAGCTGAGTGCTTAACCACCGTGTTACCTGAGCTCCCCCGGTTAATGACATAAAGACTAAAACCAAGCGCATTATCATCAAGTTGATTCCGGTTCACAGCAACCCAATACATTGTTGTTGTTATGTGCCTGGAGTCGGTTCCTACCCATAGTGACTCCATAGAGGGTTTCTGACCTTGCAGTTCAAACCGACCTTGCAGTCCAGCACATTAACCCTTGGAGCTAGAGCAGGGCTGAGGATCTGAAAGGATGTCTTGCAGTCATCCCACCCTCTCATTTTTCGGTTGAAGAATTGAAAGCCCAGAGAGTGGAAGGAATTTATTCTAGATCACACAGCGGATTAGAGCTAGTCGTAAAACCCAGGTCTCCCGATCCCAGGCTGCAATCATGCTCTTGGCCCAAATAATTAAAAGCCATTACAATGGCTTGCAAGGTACACTGTACTAAGTGTTTTATGTGCTTGATCTCATTTTATCCTTACAGCAATTTAGGGACAAAGGGTCCTTTTAGCAGCTGAGGTAACATATTCAAAGCAGTGAAGACAGTTGCCCAAGGTGCTGAAGAGCATGAAGCCATGTCTGCTGGTTTCCAGATTGCACAAATGACCCTCTTTACTGCCCTCAAGGACTCTGCATGTCAAAGACAGGGGGTTGCCCCCATGATGGAATGCCCCAATGTACCTACTCCTGGCTCCCTGATGGAGCAGGGAAGGAAAGCTGAGTCCAGAATGGCTTCTGGGAAGAGAAAAGAGGGCGGAGTCTGAGAATGGTGGTGGTGGGGGGCTGGTGAGGGAATGAGGTTGAGGGGCTAGTGTGTCACAGAAGACAAAAGGGGGCAAGGGGACCATTAGGTTCCACTATCCTCTTCTTTTAGGCTGACCACTTGGGGAGTCCTCAGCCTCACCCACTTCTCTCCTTTTCCCACACTTCTCATAAACTTTGCAGTTTGTAAAAACCTCACCCTCCCTTACTGCCTGCGGTTTCCTGTGGGTCTGGGGTCCGGCCTGACTCGGCAGCAGGGAGAGGAGGTGGTGTAAGCCCTTTGCCTTCTCACGCTGGGTTTATCCACCCCCACCCCCACCAGCCCCTGAGTCAGCCCTGCCTGGCGGGGAGGGGCGGGGTCACTGATTCAGGCTCCTTAAAGCCCCCAAGAGTGCAGCTGCAGTCAGACACTGCTACTCTCGCCCTCACCATGAGTCCCTGGCAGCCCCTGGTCCTAGCGCTCCTGGTACTAGGCTGTTGCTCTGCCGCCCCCCGACCACGACAACCTACCTTTGTGGTCTTCCCAGGAGACCTGCGAACCAATCTTACCGACAGGCAACTGGCAGAGGTAGGCAAACACACCAGTCTAGAGTTGTGGAGGACTGGCCAGGAAAGTGTTGAGGGTCCCCAGAGAGGGTAGGGGCCTCAGAGGAGATGATTTGGAGGGTGCAGTGGGTGATGGAGAACAGAGGTACCCAGGCCAGGTACTAGTGATGGTGAGGTCCTGTGGAAGCTCTGGACAATTGATACGATATGGGAATCTCCTCTGTGGACAATGGGATGCTGGGACTGGAGGGAAGGATTGGAGGATTCTGCAGTGGACCTGGGCTAGGGTGCCTAGAGTGGGTCTGGGTACTCCAGGATGGGCCCTGGGGAGTCTGGGGTAGGTATGGGCTAGGGACATCCAGGGGTGGGAGAGACCTGAGGGTATCTAGGATGGAGGGGAATTCCTGAGTGGTCAAAAAGCATTGGTATCTAGGATACAAAGTTCTGGGCACAAGGACTTATTGCTAGATCCTGGGCACCTGGAATCCAGTAGGACAGAGCAAAAGGTCAGGCTCTGGGATGTCCTTGGGGTGCTTAGTTACATGTCATGGGCCCCTTTCACCCACAGGAATACTTGTATCGCTATGGCTACAAACGTGTGGCCGAGATGCAGGGCCAAAAAGAGTCCCTGGATCAGGCGCTGAGGCATTTCCAGCAGAAGCTACACCTGCCTGAAACAGGAGAGCTTGACAGCGCCACTTTGGACGCTATGCGAGCCCCACGCTGCGGCGTCCCGGATGTGGGCCGCTTCCAGACCTTCGAGGGCGACCTCAAGTGGCAACACCACAACATCACATACTGGTATGTTGTTGGGCCCTGCTGTAGGGAGGGAAGGTCATCTTGTCGGGTTAGCGGTGACCTGTCTTAGGTCTCCGGGCTTCGCTACTTAATCGGACTCCACCGCACATAACCACTGTGCGGCACTGTAGAATAAGCACTCGACCACAAGGCTGGTTTGAATTGCAAAGCTGGAGGTTCAAACTCACCAGCCGCTCCTCGGAAACCTTATCTAGGGTCACTATGAGTCAGAACTGACATGACAGCATGTGCCTCTGAGCTTCCGTTTTCCCTTTTCGAAAATGGACTTCTGGATCCTAGCCTACCGGCAGGGCCCATCCACAAATCCACAGAGAAAAATGCCCCTGAGGGCTGCAGGGGTGAAAGCACGGAGTGCAGGGAGCCTGTGGACTCTGAAGCCGCTGAGACGAGGGTGTTTGCAGCCGTCCTCGCCCTGGCCTCATGCCTTTCCCCTCCCGCAGGATCCAAAACTACTCGGAAGATTTGCCCCGAGACGTAATCGATGACGCTTTTGCCAGAGCCTTCGCACTGTGGAGCGAGGTGACGCCACTCACTTTTACCCGCGTGTACAAAGCGGACCCTAAGGATGTGGACATCGTCATTCAGTTTGGCTTCCAGGGTGAGAACACGAGAAGGGGAAAGTAAAGAGGGTGATGGATGGCGGAACAGAGGGTGAAGGAAGGACCACCGAAAGTGTGGAGAGGGTGGTTGCCCTGTGGTGCCCCCTCCTGCCCGCCCATCCGGCCCAGCGCCAGGCACTAGGCTTGGAGAGCTGCGCGCACTCGACTCTAAAGGAGTGCCCAATCTGAATCTGTACTCTGCTAACCCGTTCTCTGCGTCTTCTGCTTCAGAGCACGGAGATGGCTATCCTTTCGACGGTAAGGATGGGCTCCTAGCTCATGCCTTTCCTCCGGGCCCCGGCATCCAGGGAGACGCCCACTTCGACGACGACGAGTTGTGGACCTTGGGCAAGGGCGTTGGTGAGATCCTGAGCCTCTCCAGTCTCCCTTCTCACTTCAGACCCATTCCCAGCCGCCCTCACCGGGTCTTCTTCCTCCGCAGTGGTTCCCACCCGCTTTGGAAATGCAGATGGCGCCCCCTGCCACTTTCCCTTCACCTTCGAGGGTCGCTCCTACACTGCTTGTACCTCTGCCGGCCGTTCAGACAATATGCTCTGGTGCAGCACCACGGCAAACTATGACACGGATGGCCAGTTCGGCTTCTGCCCCAGCGAGAGTGAGCGCGGGGTTCGCGGCAGGGGGTCGGGACACCCACTAACCTAAAGGAGCCAGACTGTGGGTTCTAATCCCACCTCTACCACTAATGTGTGGTCTTTGAGTCAATCCCCTGCTCTCTGGGCTCAGCGTCCTCATTAGTGATGTGAGGATAGCAGGGGGTGGATTACAGACGCTCTGTGGGTCAGGGAACTCGTGGCACCTCAGGGTGACAGTGTGGGCCTCCCCAGGACTCTACACCCACTACGGCAATTCCGATGGCAAGCCCTGCGTGTTTCCGTTCACCTTCGAGGGCCGCACCTACTCCACCTGCACCACTGAAGGCCGCTCCGACAACTTCCGCTGGTGCGCCACTACTGCCAACTATGACAAGGACGGACTGTATGGCTTCTGTCCCACCCAAGGTATCTCTGACCCGGCCACCAAACTCAGCTCCACCCAGTGGCCCTGCATGGGTGCCTGAAACATGGTTCCTCCAGCGCATCACTTTGGTTCACTTCCTTTTGTCCTCAGAACCTTGGTGATTCTACCCACAGTTACACCTTCTCCCCTGACTTCCATCTGCCCTGCCCCACCCACCACTCAGCCACGTCTTCGGTGGCTTCTGCCCCCAAGCCCCTGATCACTGCCAATGCCCTGTCTCAGTTTAGCCTCTTAAGACCCCCTAGCCTTGACTGGCCCCTGGATCCTTCTTGAACTCATGTCACCAGCTCACCCAAGGAGCCCTGGTGGCACAGTGGGTTAAGCTGCTAACCACACAGTCGGTGGTTCAAACCCACAAGATGAGACTGCCTGCTCCTATAAAGATATACAGTCTCAGAAACTCTGTGGAGCAGTTCCACTCTTGTCCTATAGGGGTCGCTGTGAGTTAGAACCACCTCCATGGCAGTATGTGAATGATGGATGGGTGGGACAATGAGTGGGTAGGATCCTGTTCAACCAATCATTCTGGTTCTTTCTAGCGGACTCAACAGTGACCGGGGGCAACTCCCCGGGGGAGCAGTGTGCCTTCCCTTTTATCTTCCTGAACAAGGAATACTCATCCTGTACCAGGGAGGGCCGCCAAGATGGGCGCCTCTGGTGTGCTACCACCTCGAACTTTGACCACGACAAGAAGTGGGGCTTCTGCCCTGATCAAGGTGGCTGCAGGGGTGGTAGTGGGGGCATGGAGTGGGTTGTGGGCTCGACTCCTCGCTCACATCTCAGGTTCTTTTCCCTCCAGGATACAGCCTGTTCCTTGTGGCGGCTCACGAATTTGGTCATGCGCTGGGCTTAGATCATACGTCAGTACCTGAAGCCCTCATGTACCCCATGTATCGCTTCACAGAGGAGTATCCCTTGCATGCGGACGATGTGGAGGGCATCCAGAATCTCTATGGTGAGGTTATGGGGCAGGGAGGGATGCAGGGGAAAGCAAGAATGGACCCTATACAGGGTTGCTATGATTTGGAATTGACTTGATGGCACTTAACAACAACAACAATCTGGTGGAGAGCTGAGTCCGGCAGTGATTGCAGATAGTGATTACGAGCTCAGACTCAGGTGAGGTGGACATGGCTTCACAAGCCAGTCCAACCACTTCCTGGTTAAATGACATTAGAACATGTTACTTCACCCTTCAGTGCCTAAGTTTCCTCATCTGCAAAATGGGGTTGTTAATATTAGCTACCTCACAGGATTGTTAGAGGTTAAGTGAATTAGAACAATGCCTGGTACATGGTAAGCACCATGTAAGTGATTGATGTTTTGTGTTATAATCACTTGTCATTGTTATTAGCAACATTTCCTCATTTGAGAAATGGGAATATTAAAGGATATACTTCATAGGGTTTCTGCCCTATCAATGAACCAGTGTGAATTTGTAAAGCTCTTTACGTGAATTTGGTACATGGTGAGCTCTCAAAAGAGTTCTTCCCCTAAGCCTGCATCCTCTGTCACAGATAATCAGTTTGCATGAAATGTAGCAGGGGTTGGGGTCTGAGTCAGGCAGGGGAAGCAGGTGCTAACATTTCCAGTGAGGTAGAGAGTGTGTGTGCAGAGATGTGGGGAACAGGAGTGTCTTATCCAGTACCTCTTTTTAGGTCCTCGTCCTAAACCTGACCCTCAGCCTCCAACTACCACCACACCTGAACCCCAACCCACAACGCCCCCGACTGTCTGCCCCACGGGACCCCCGACTGTCCACCCCTCAGAGCGCCCCACTGCAGGTCCTACTGGCCCTCCTTCATCTGGCCCCACGGGTCCCCCCACTGCTGGCCCTTCTGCGGCCCCTACAGTGCCTCTGGATCCCTCGGACAATGCCTGCAATGTGAACATATTTGATGCTATTGTGGAGATTGGGGACCACCTGCATTTCTTCAAGAATGGGTGAGGGGGTGGGGATGTGTGGTTGAAGGAGGGGACTTACAGGGGGCACCTGTCTATCAGTCTCCTGTTCTTGGTCCTCAGTTCATGGCTCTGGGCATGCCTCTCTTCCCTTTCCTGTCTCCAGGAGGTACTGGCGACTTTCTGAGGGCAGTGGACGCCGGGTGCAAGGCCCCTTCCTTATCTCAGACACATGGCCCCAGCTCCCTCGAAAGCTGGATTCTGCCTTTCAGGATCCACTCACCAAGAAGGTTTTCTTCTTCTCTGGTAAGTTCCTCTCACCCCCACTCTATCCAATCCACCCTCATCTCCCTGTGAGGAAGACTGAGAAGTGGAGGATAAGCCATACAACATCTTTGTGTGGATTAGGAAAAGGCACATCTTCCTGGTGGATGCAGTTTAGCAAATTTATAACCAAAAACCTTCAAGTCAGTTCCAACTCATGGAGACCCCATGGATGTCAGAGTAGAACTGTATTCTCTGGTGTTTCCAGCTGCTGTGATCTTTTGGAAGTAGATTGCTAGGGCGTTTCTCCGAGGTAACCTCTGGAGCTCACCCATGCTAACTCAACAAGTGGCTTTGCCTCTTGGGAACTGAGAATATGGGCACATGAGTCTGGGAAAAACCTCTGTGAGTCCTTGCTCCTCATATTTTAGGATAATGTATGCACTCTCCTAGAAGCTGAGACCAATGTGACCCTTTTCACCTGTAGGGCGCCAGGTGTGGGTGTACACGGGCGCTTCGGTGCTGGGCCCCAGGCGGCTGGACAAACTGGGCCTGGACCAGAAAGTGTCCCATGTCACTGGGGTGCTTCCACGCGGTGGTGGTAAGGCACTGCTGTTCAGCGGGCAGCACTTCTGGAGGTGAGCACCACGGCGGCTGCCGGCAGGGGGAGCCCGGGCGCCATCCTCCGGCCCAGCCCTCCAGTTCAGCACTGTCTGCCTTGTTGCAGGTTCGACGTGAAAGCACAGAAAGTAGATTCTGGGACGGTCAGCCCTGTGGACCAGATGTTTCCTGGGGTGCCCTTGAATACTCATGACATCTTCCAGTATCGAGGTGAGGGGGTAGTCTGGGGACAGGAGGGAGGTCTTTTCCCTTGCTTAAGTCAAATTCTAAGCAAGAAAGAAAAAGGTGTCAGAGATTGAGGCAGACAGATATCAACACATGTGAGATCTCTACGGCAGCAGATACAGTTCCCAGGCCAAGCAGGAAGCTAGGGACACAGCCAGAACTCTAGGACCCAAATCCCATTCCTTCTTGGTGGGAAGGTCTTCCCATCCCCCAGTGTAGGTCATGTGGTTTGCATGGCGGCTCAGTCCTTTATTGAACAAAGTACCTAGAACGTGCTGCCACAGGTCATGTGGTGATAAACAAGACAGCCCGTAATTGTGTGTCTTTGGCCAAGTCACTGCTCCTCTCTGAGCTTGTGTGGCCATCTCTAAGACAGGGAGGATAGTTGGAGTTTCTCTCTTTCTCTCTGACTGCTCACACTCAGTCAGTTGGCGAGTTCTATTGAGCCAATCATCAAACTAGGTATTTTTTAATATCACTTTTCTTTTGCATATGCTTTTGTCCAAGCCCTGCTTGACTGTCCAATATCTTTAATATATCCCCTGGGAGTAGGAATGGGTTGGGAGTGGAAGGCAGTGGTCTTGGGCTGACTGTAGACTCATTTCAAGGTCAAAGAAACCAACAGGATCGAACCCTCACCCTGGTCCTCATCCCCTCCCACAGCTCCTGTCATTCACTCTGCTCTGCCCACACCCACCTTCTGGCAGCTCTTTGAACAGATCAAGGTCATTCCTGGCTTAGGGCCGTTACACCAGTTGTTCCCTCTGTCTGTTTACCTGGTTACCTTGCTTCCCTCTCGTCCTTTAGGTATCAGTGCCAAGGCCATCTTTTCAGAGAGGCTTTCTCTCACCTTCTTTATCATTTCACTTATTTCCTTATAGTTCCTCCATAGCTTTTTATGTTGCCAAAACCCATCTTGCTGATTTTCATGGTTACTTGGTCATCGCCCCACTAAAGTCTAACCAAAAGAACCGATCAGGCCTGTATTTTTCTCTAATGTATCCCCAGTGCCTCACACAGCGCTTGGCACATAGTAGGTGCTCAATGAATATTAGTTGAACAATAGATGAATCTATTGACTGAATGAATGCACATCACATGAACTGTTGTGGGCACTGAGATAAGTCAGCCATTCATTTCATTGTTAGTTCATTCACAAAATGTCTTCTGAGCACCTACTCTATGCCAGGCTCTGAACCAGTGCTTTAGGCATAGAGGTCTGTGCCTTCTAGCATGGCACAGGCAGGTGAGGGAGATGTACGTATCATGTGAAAACCTTGAAGGATCTAGAAAGGGCAGGAGAGTTGATTGAAAAGGTCTTGCTTTTATGGGATGTGGATATTGGAGGCTTGGGATCTCCCCTCTCATCCCTGCCTCTCTCCTACAGAGAAAGCCTACTTCTGCCAGGACCACTTCTACTGGCGTGTGAGTTTCCGGAATGAAGTGAACCAGGTGGACGAAGTGGGTTATGTGACCATAGACCTTCTGCAGTGCCCTGAGGAGTAGGGCTCTCCATTGTGTTTTGACAATGCAGTGAGCTTCCGCCTGGGGATTCGGCCCAGGTGGGGAGGAGCCAGTTTGCAGGCTACAAACTGGTGGGTCCATTTTAGGGACAGAGAGGAACAGAGGTGGGCTGGCCCCTTCTCCCACTTTCTTTTTTGTTGTAATGTTTCTAATAAACTTGGATTCTCTAACCTTGAGAAGCGAATTTGTATGTATGTGTATGTTGCTGCTAAGTGCCGTCAAGTCGGTTCCGACCCATAGTGACCCTGTATAGGGTTTCTGAGGAGCAGCTGGTGAGCTTGAACTGCCGACCTTGCAGTTCAAAAGGCTTTGCAGTCTGGCGCATTAACCCACAGCGCCACACCAGGATTGCATATAGGTATGTATTTAGTGGGTAGAGTGCTTACTGTATGTCAGGCAATGTTCAAAGCACATTTCATAAATATTTACATATTCAGTCATAAAGGATTCCTGGTGGCTCAGAGGTTAAATACTTGGCTGAGAACCTAAAGGTGGGCAGTTTGAATCCACCAGCTGCTCTGCAGGAGAAAGATGTGGCAGTCTGCGTCCATTAAGATTTACAGCCTTGGGAAGCCCTATGAGGCAGGTCTACTCTGTTCTATCCAGTTGCTATGAATTGGAATTGACTCCACGGCAGCGGTTTTTGTTATTTTTTTGGTGTATTCAGTCTTTAAAAGAAAACACGTGAGTAGTCACCATTGAGTCAATGCCAACTCATGATGACAATGTGTATCAAAGACTCTTCATAGACTCTTCAGTGAGGGATTTTTCAGAAGTAGATTACCAGATCTTTCTTCTAAGATCCTTCTGGGGAGACTCCAACCTCCAACCTTCTGGTGACCACTGAGCACGACTGTTTGCATGACCCAGAGATTCCGTTCAATTGGTACAACTACCCTATTTTAAAAGTCTGCTCTATTACTGATGTACAGCCAAGATAATGCCTCATCTTCATCAAACATTTTTTTTGTGCCCTTACCTAGAATCCTGCCCTGGTTGCTGGGTATTGCAAATAGATGACCAGCCCCTAAAATCTAGAAATCAGTTGCTTAAACTTCTTACCCTAGCCTAGGGTTTCTCAAATTCCGCTCTATTGAAACTTCTTGTTGTCGTTGTTAGGTGCCATGGAGTTGGTACCAACTCATGGCTACCCTACGCACAACAGAATGAAACACTGCCCGATCCTGGGCCAACCTCCCAGTCGTTGCTATGTTTGAGCTCATTGATGCTGCCACTGTGCCGATCCATCTCATTGGAGGTCATCCTCATTTTCTCCGACCCTCCACTTTATCAGTGACTGGTCCCTCCTGGGTAATATTTTGCTGTGGGAGGCTGTCCTATACAACGAAGGATGGATGTTTGGTGTCTTACCCATGATGTGGTGGGAAGAGGGTGTGGGCAGCCATCTGTGGCCAAATATTATACCAATTTAGGGTCAGTTCCCCTTCACCATCTCCTGCTATGGTCCCTGTTGGATGTATTAAGGTGACAGTGAACCTGTGGCTTGTGGCCAGGGAACGTTGGTGAGGCTGGGATTACACAAGTCGCCTTTACACACTAGATGTCTTCAGTACCCCCCAGTTGTAACAACCAAACAAATGCCCCTGATGAACAACAAACATTGCTCGAGGTTGAGTGCCATTGTGCTGGCTAGTGTAATCAATATACAGGCAAGTGCACCCATCACAAGTGTACATTTCAATACAAGTTCACAAATTAACATAGTTCTGTAACCAGCATTCAGATCATGAACGAAAACCTTATCAGCACCTCAGAAGCTCCTGTATGTCCCTTGCAAACCTTTATTCCTTTCCCCCCAATAAACAACTACTATCATGACTTCTAACAGCTTAGACGATCTCTGTACTTTAGTCAAATAGTGTCATATAGCCTGTGCTCATTTGTACGTACTGTACTGACTTTTACTCAATGTCAAATCTGGGGAATTCATCTGTATTCTGTGAATTATAGGTTGCTCATTCTTATGACTATGTAGTATTTCATGGTGTGAATGGAGCACAATGTATCCATCTGATTATTGATGGGCATTGGGGTAGTTCCTCATTTGGGGCTATTATGAATACTGCTCTGGGCATTCTTGTAAATGATTTCTGGTGAACCTGTGCAGCCATCTCTTTTGGGTATATACCCAGGAATGGAATTGCATGTCAAAGGGTATGTGTATATTCGGCTTCAGTAGCTATTACCAAATAGTTTCCAAAATCTTGACTCCTCACGTCCCATCATCAGGTCCTGTTGTCGGTTCCACTTCCCAAACTTTATCTGTAACCAGTTAACGGTCACCACTCTAATCTAGCTACAATGAACTCTCACTTGAAGGTCTGGAGGAATTTCTTAATTAGACTCCAAGTTTGCAGTCCTGTTCTTCATCACCCAGTAGCCAGACCACTCCTGTTAAAATAGGAAGCAGATCACATTTTCCCCCTTCTGTAAAACCTCCAATGGCTTTCCTTTTGGATTAGAAAAGAATCTGAGCTCCTCCCTGCGGCCTTCAAGATACCACATGAGTGCCTGCCTCCCCTCAGTGACCATCAGTCTCCTTCCCACTCACTCTGTTCCACTGGTCTTAATGTTCTTTGAACAGCACAGACTCCTTCCCACCCCAGGACCTTGGCGCTTGCTATTTGTTCTGCCAGATAACTCGTCTTTGTATAGCTGGCTCCTTCTCACCTGTCAGCTCACAGCTCAAATATTACATCTCCTGGGAGGCCTCATTCTCAGATCATCTCCTACGTTGCCCTTCTCCCTAGTCTTATCCCACGACCCTATTTTCTTCTCTTCGGAACATATACCACAGTTGACACGTATCTTGTCTATGCGATTTATCTTGTCTATGCGATTTATCTTGTCTATGCGATTGCTTGCTTGTGATCTTTCTTCTTCACACCTCCCTAGAATTTAGCTGCAGAATCTCATTCACTGCTGTATCTCCAATTCCTAGCACCCATGCCTGAATCACAGGGCGCTATCAATATGTGTTGAACGAATGTTTGAGCCCCAGGTGTTTAGGATAACCTAGCAGAGGCGGTCCAGGGCTCTGAAGAGGCACACTAGGCTCTCAGCTGAGGGTGGTCTCTTAAAGAGCTTCGGGTGGGCTACAAAGCCCAGGGATAGGCTCTTAAAGGGCTTCGGGTGGGATAGAGCGCCGAGCAAAGTAGCTGGGATCAGGAAGGATATGCTAAACGGGCACTAGGACCCTGCGTGGCGCCGCGGCGAGCAAGGGGGTGGGGGCGGGCGGGGGTATCCGCTCTTTCTCCCTCTCCGAGGCTGGCTGCGGCCACTTGTGCGATCTGGGCCCGTACTGTGGCTGCCTGCTTTCTTTCCGCGTCATGAGCCGCAGGTTCACGGTCACCTCGCTACACCCTCCAGGGCGCGCCGGGATTCCTGATTCCGAGTCCGGCCGTCCACCGTCTGCAGACCACCGCCACGTCCCGCGGGAAGACGCCAAAGGTAGAGGCCGCAGGGGGCGGGGTCGGGCGTGCCAGGAAAGGGGCGGGACCTGGAGGGGGCGGGGCGAGGCGAGGACTGGACTTGGGAGGGACGGGTCTTCAGTTGAAAGGGGTGGGGACCGAGGTTCCAGCAGTGGGCAAAAGAGAAAAGGGGAGCCCGAGCTGAAGGTGTGAAGGGGCGGGGTCAGACAGAGGGGCGGGCCCACAGGGAAGAGGGTAGAGCCAGGGAATGAATTGGGGCCTTAGGCCAAGGAGCAACCGGGTGATGGAGAGACCAGAGTCAAGGGGGCTAAGCTGGAGGGCAATGAAGGAGTCGGGGTGGGGACATCTCGAGAAGGGAGCGAGATCAGAGGGGAAGAGCTGGGCCCAAGGAGAAGACTGGGCGTGTGATTGAGGGGTGGGTCCAGAGGTTGGACCAGGAGAATAGGATGGGGCCAGGGCTGGGGGCCTGAGATCAGGGAGAGAGGGAAAAAATGCTTCTGGACCTCTGAGGCAGGTGTTGGGTCAGCGGGTCTTTGGTGTCTGAATGGGTCCCTGAAATGTCTCAGGCAGCGTCCGCGGATCCCAGGACGAAGATGGGGAAAAGAGAAGTTGGTTTGGATCCTGGACAACCAGATCCAGGGAGGATTCCGTGGGGACACTGGCCCTAGCCCTTGAGTACTCATTTGGCTTTCTGCACCATCTTCCGAAGGGTTGGGAGGGGCCAGTTCATGCAGGGTTGAGGATGTTTTCCTCTCGGACCAGGTGCATTGGTACCCGCAAGGGTACAGAGGCGAGGGGAGAGGAGAAGGATTCTTCTAGACTTGCTTGAAGAAGTAGCATCTTAGTTGTACACACAGTCTCTTCGGCAGGGGACACTTATCAGGGGTTCTCTGCCTGGCTCTGTGCTCCTCAAGTCTGGAAGGAACAAGGCCAGTCTGCTTACAGTGGCCCCACCGCGGGGAGGAGGAAGAACCTCCTAGGGGCCGCCAGGGGTCGCTGCTGAGCCGCAGGTGAGCTCGCCCTAGCCAGCCAAGTAAGCCCAAGTGCCAAAACCCTAAGAGATGCCCTTAGAGATTTCTTTGTTGAAATTCCTCCTTGTATGGATCCAGACCTGGAATTTCCCAGGGCTCCATCCCCTTAAGCAAAACGCCGCGGGGACGCGACCACTCGATTTTCTTGGTCTCCTTCTCTTCACCTTCCCCCTTTTCAACTTTCAGGCATACCATCCTTCCAGGACTGAAAATCAGAAATCTGGGAGCCAGCCTCAAGGGTTTCATTTATTTTCCCACCAAATCGATTTGGTCGTCAAGTCCACAACTTATCCCGAACCTGGCCACGTCCCCCATCTAAGCCTCCAACCTGTTTCACTTGGTTACATCCACAGCTCCTCACTGGCTCCCTGCCTCCAGTCTGCCTTAACTATCTTCCACACAGACTCCCAATCACTTAATCTTCCATTCAAGCTCTCTCGTCATCTGCTCATGGTAGGCCCCCTCCCCCTCACTATTAGGAAACCCGTACTCTCTAACTTGCAGCTCATTTAACTTCTTCTGAAACCCTCCTTTACCTTCCCGTGTTCCTAGGCATTACCCACCACTAAAGCACATGCCTTAGTGATGGTAGTTTCTTACTTACCTGAGAATCTCCTCCTCTGGAGCATCTTAGGTACAGAGACCATATCCTTTCTGAGTTTGAAGCCCAGGGCCTAGAACTTAGTTTACTGCTCATCAGATGAGAGGGGAAGTGGCTATGCACTCCTGTTGTTTCTGCTTCAGCCTTCTGTCTTCCCACTTGCTCAGCCCCTGGCCTGAGACTCAGATAGCCCTCTTGTCCCAGGTTACTTGATCAGTATTTTCATTCATACTCAGATGTTCCTGTGCACCAGGCTTTGGGTGTGCAGGTGTGTGTGCAAACTGCATGTGAGCCTAGAATGCTTTGTGCTGTGTGCGTGTGTATGTGTCTGATGTGTCTTGAAGGAGGAACATCCCACACTAGCTCTGATGACCTGTGGGCTGGTCAGTGAGTCAGTACTTTGTGTATCATCATTTGTCAGTGTGTTGATGAGCATGTTGATGAGTGTTTTTCTGTGTCTGTCTGTGGAGGTGGGTCGCTCTGTGCAAGTGTGTGTGTGTGTTTGCTGGAACCCCATCTTGAGAATGATCTGGATGATTTTTAACCTCTTAACCTCTGAGACAGACTCCTGTGGTGGTTGATGTGCTCCTCCCTGGGAGGTCACTGCATGGGGACAGACAAAGCTCCCTGTGGGAATCCAACATCTGGTGGCATCTTTTCCACAGCTGTTCTTGCCAGTCCTCTAACCTCAAGGAGATGCTCTGTCCACAACCCAGGTCCAAAGGGAGGGATGGTAGTGTGCATAAAGTGGAGGGAGGGCTGGGAGAGGTGAGTAGAACCCCCTCCACCAACTCATGATGACCCTATATGGCAAAGTAGAACTGCTCCATAGGATTTCTAAGGCTGTAAATCCATATTGAAGCAGATTGCCTCACCTATCTCGTATGGAATGGCTGGTGACTCCTCAGTCAACAGCCACATGCTTAACCCACTGTGCCATCAGGGCCCCTGAGGGAGGTGAGAGCCACAGTCCAATCCAATGTGTAATAGCACTGATTTTCGCTCTGGGCTAAGAAAATGGGGTTTGCCCCTGGAGGGGGCATCCTGCTGCCAGGGAGATCATCTGTAGGAGGGAACACACAGGAGGTAAAAGAAGCTAGTCAGAGACTGAACCTCTAATCTCTTCACCCTGCCTGTAGTCCCCATGCCCTCATTGCCCCATCTGTACTAGGAGTTGACTGATTCTGACCTGGCCAGATAGCAGTTTACTGGGACAAACAAGAGGTCCGAGGTATCCCCATGGAGAGAGAAGGAGCCAGACCACAATATAGTCCATTCATGCTCACGCTCTGTGGTGTGGTCTTGGGCCCATTGCTTCTCCTTTCTGGTCCTCAACTTCCTCACCTATAATCTAAAGGAATTGAACAGAAAGTTATCTGAGGGTCCTGTCAACCATAATTTTTTTCTGATGATCTTTATGATTAAGATTATTTGGTAATCTAGAAGAGTGAAGTTCTCTGCTTCCTCCAGACCCAAATCTCAGGTTTCAGTTTCTCCATCTGTAAATTGGGAAGAATGGCGCTGTTATTGGTGCTGATCTGGAGGTCATCTCTAGGTTCTTCTCCAGTTCCCCCTTTCTCAAGCCAGGGCTCAGAACCTCTCTGCTCAGTACCTCGGTCCAAGGTGAGCCCTGGGAATCTCCATGGCAACAAACTGGTTATGAACGGGGCTACAGTTGCCATAGTGACAAGCTGGTCTCTCTCTCTCTCTCTCTCTCTC
Source organism: Chrysochloris asiatica (assembly GCF_000296735.1). Classification (NCBI taxonomy): domain Eukaryota; kingdom Metazoa; phylum Chordata; class Mammalia; order Afrosoricida; family Chrysochloridae; genus Chrysochloris; species Chrysochloris asiatica. The sequence goes on along the minus strand of NW_006408541.1, from coordinate 17,470,903 downwards.
TCTCTCTCTCTCTCTCTTCCCCCTCTCCTCCCCTCCCCTCTTCTCAATGAACCAGAGAGATACAGGCCCAGCTCTCCAGGTGGGGTGGGGGTGGGGGTGGGTGCAGTAAGAAAGGGGTCCGGATTGAGAAAGTGGGAAGACAAGGCTGAAATGCAGGGGAATGGGGTGCTGTTGGGGTGCTGTTGCTATGGTGACAGGGCTGCAGCCTGTTAATTAAGCCCCTGGTTGCCACGGAGACGGTGGTGGTTGACGTGCTCTGCAGCAAGCCCTGTGTGTGTGTATGGGGTGGGGGTATGCGCTGTGCACTGGACTCTTCAATTTACTGTGAGGGGTTTGGGTTTAGAGGCCATGATATGCAGGTGGGAGAAAGAAGAGTAAAAGAGAGTGTTTAGGGCCTTGGCTGAGGGTGGTTGGGTTAGGTCATGGGGGTAATGAGATAGAGATAAGAATGGGGACTGAGTCAGAATGGGGGACACTGTGCTAGCCCCAAGTGGAAAGGGGACACAGTCAAGTAGTTCCAGCAGGTTCACCCTTGCCTAGTGGGTGGAGCCTTGGGCTACAGATCTAGAAGCTGGATTCTAGTCCCCAATCTGCTGTAATTTACCCCATAAAGACAAATTGTACCTTATATTTCTAGACTTCAATTCCCCCATAAATGGGAGAGTGGTCAAAAAGAATGTATACTCTTCCAACTTGCTAATCCTAAAATACCCAGGAGGCAGCTTCCTGTAAGGGAGAGTGAAATTCAGAGATTCTTAAGTTCAGGATTATGACCCTGCCCAACTTTGCATCTTGGGTTGCATTAATGAGAGGGTTTCTGTCTCCCTGGATTTTACCATAGTTCTGGTTGGGAGGGACTGCTGGCCTAGCAGGCAGCTTCCTGGGACTTAGCTGAAAGATCACCTCTGGTTAGTCAAGGCCAGGATGGCAGCACAGGAGGTGCCTGCAATGTTTTCTCAAAGTCCACTGCAGAGAGTTGACCTGAGGCCAGAATAGGACCCAAATCTCCTTAAGAGGTTAGAGGTGTGAATTGGGGACTATCTCCCTGCTTTTCCTGGGCTGCTCAGGAAGGGCTCCTTGACTTTAGTCTGAGATAAATGGAGAGAGCACTAAAGGTTTTCAGAGCAGGGAAAAGTTTCATGATTATCTAACTGAATCCTTTCATTTTACAGACGATAATACTGAGATCCAAAGAGAGAATTCCATTTTGCTCTGAGGAAACACAGGCAATGTTGGGGCAGAGGAAAGGATAGAACCATTATTTCCTGAGTCCCAGATACCTCTTGAGATATGATCACCTCAAATTGGGAGCTGTGCTTTTACCCTGCTTCCTTGGATGACTTCCCAAGTGGCCAGAGCTACACTAGTTCTGGACCACAGATGAAAAGAAATGCTGACAGGAGAGCCTCCCAGACCTGGGATGGTTGAATAACCCCAGCTCTATATCATTCCACAGCATTTTCCAGGCAAACATACTTATATCATTTTACTATATTATGTGTATTATATAATGTGTTATATTATGTGTATTATAGAGTAGTAGAAACCCCTAGTGACAGCACTGGTGGTGTATGTGTGTGTAGTGAAGTGCTTTAAAACCCTTTAATATTAGCATACCTACCTTATTCTCCTTTTGACCCCTGTCACTGGTCCAAATTCATCCCACTTTTTTTGTGGGTTTCTCTGTGGGAGATCTAAGACTAGTTTTCAGCTTTGAAGAGCTAGTTCTCTACCCTAAAGGACCCAAATGGGCATCCAGTGGCAATAATGCCATGTTGGTGGGTCCCTCAGAGACACCTCTGAGTCAGCTGCTGCAGACTCCACGCTTGACCCAGTCTGAAGTCATTGACAAATTTGTGCAATGGAATCTGGGCAGCTGGCCCTGTCCACGGTGCTGAAAAAAGTCCTATCCTATGTATAATGGAGTCTTCAAGGCTGGAAGACTTTTTAGGGCTCTTGAGGGTCTTCTGGGTCTGTCTTCAGTTGTAAGGTGATAGGCCGCACCAGTCTTGTACCTCTGAGGTCTCAGCACAAGAAAATGGGGTATGTTCATTACAGACTCAGTCTCTGTTCCTTTTCATCGTGCTAAGAAGCTACTGAGCAGCTTGGATGTTACTGCATCCTTGCCCTTCTGCTGGAGGTAGGACCAGTTTTAAAAGGTTTTTTTGTTGAGGAAAGGGTTCCTAAACAGAAGTAAAGAGAACTGGGCTCTAAAATGAGTTGTGCAAATTCCTGGCATGGCCCCACAGGCAGTCATTTCCTACCCTTGTTTCTTCATCTGTAAGATGAAAGCTGTGCATCATGGAGAGTACAAGATTCTTCTAGCCCTGGGAGTCTCATGGGATTCTGAGGGCTAATGTTGGGGGTAAGGAGCTCTGGTAGTGTAGTGGTTACAAGTCAAGGTCAGCAGTTCAAAACTACCAGCTTGTTCCATGGTAGAAAGAGGACGCTTTCTGCTCCCATAAAGATTTACAGCCTCAGAAACTTCATACAGGGTCGCTATGAGTTGGAATCGACTCCACGGCACACCACCACAATGTTGGGGGCTAAAGTGGGCCTAAAGGTTATTTCCCTTTCATTTGCTCCCACCCTCAGATATTTAGATCTTTCACAGACTCAAAGGGTCTGATGGTGTTTCCTGAGATGTTTCCATCACCAGCTCAAACCTGGGTTTTAGGGCTGATGGTGTGTCTCAGAGTGATCAAGCTTCTAGGAGGTTGGTCTCGGAGAGAAGCACCAGCTTCAGAAAGCAATCCTGGATTAGGGGATTAGATACTCCCAACCCAGGTGAAAATCTGATCCCAAATTGACAGACGACCTCGTTCTCTCCTCCCCCACTGGGTGCCTGGCCAGCTTTCCGACCAGCTTGCCCTCTCTGGAGGCTGCATCACCAGAACCTGAATGCTGCCTTCTTGCCTCCTCCCTCTTCTCCATCCCAGATCTTTCCACATTAGAGGGGCCTTGTCTGTGGGCTCCTGGGACTTGGTTTTGGGGTGGGATGCCGCTCCTCCTGTCAGTTGACTCACAATGAGAGTGCTCCCTGCAGCCCTCAGGCTCCACCTCTCCCATTTCAGGACATGATGGGCCAGACAGTTCAGCTCAGTGACCCTGAACCTCCCTGGGAGCAGCACAGACTTCAGTAGGCCCCTGGGCTCTATACACTTCTATCTCCATTCCCTTGAACATGATTATAGAAGAGGGTCCGGTTCTCCTCCCCTCTCCAGTATTCCGCTTTCCAGCTTTGCAGACAAGCTCCCCAGGGCATCATATTTCATGGCCGCCCCCCCCTCCCCGTGCTTAAGTCTCCCTCATCTTTCCCCCAGGGGGTCACCCCAGACCCCCAGCCAGGCGGCCGCTGTGGGGCCGCCTCTCCGCGGCCGCGACCTAGTTCCCTGCCGTTATTTTTAGGGCGCGGGATGGCACCTGCCCACGTGCCGCGCCCCGCCTGCGCTGGAGAGTGTGTGTGGGGGAAGCTGCGTCTGCTCAAGGGAGGCGAGGCCCCCGTTTCGCATCCCCCCTCCATCCCACGCACAAGCCCCCCGTTTTTTTGTGAGGGGGTCGCCAGGCGCTTTTTGCCCGCCCCTCGTCTCCTCTTATCCCTCCCCTCCTCCTCACTCCCCCCAAAACCCCGCCAGTGGCTCACGCCTCCTGCATACGGGATGAGGTGAGCAGTGCTGCCGCTGAGAGGGGGCGCGCGCGCGGGTGTGAGCGTGTGTCCGTGTGCGAGTGTGTGTGCGCCGGGCGGGCACTGCAGCTTCCTCCTCCGTGGAGCGGAGAGCGAGAGCTAGAGCGAACGAGTGAGCGGCAAAGGCGGGCAGAGGGGCGCAGGCGAGGCGGCGCAGTCATTCTCGGCCCGGTGCAGCGCCGCCACGATGCTAAACAACCTGACGGACTGCGAGGACGGCGATGGGGGCGCCAACCCCGGTAAGTGGCTGTCCGGGGGCGGCGGGAGAAAGGGTGGCGGGGGAGGGGGCGGCAGGGATAGAAGGCAGCTCTAGGGTTACAGGGGGGGGGGGGGGGTGGGGGCGGGGGCCGCCTCTTTCAGTGAAGAGAAGACACTGACTGACCCGGGGCGGTGGGCGCTGGAGACGATCTGGCGTCTCACACCATTGGAATGCGCCCGGCGCTGTCCGAGGTTCTGGAATGCGCTGCGCCTGGGGGTAGCTCTGGGGTAGAGGGGTTGCTGTTGCCCACTGGCTCCGGGCAAACGTAGGTTAGTTAAGCTGGGGAGGAGGTGGGAAGGGGATGGTGGAGCTAGAATGGGCTGACGTGGAGCTCGACGGAAGGAAAGGAGGGCGCATTTTCCTGAGAGAGAACCCTGGAGTCCTGGCGCAGAGCGGAGACCCACGGCACCCGAGGGCACAGTGTGCTGCAGTCCCTTGCTCTGAGACTTCCAGCAGAAAGGTGGAGGATAAGGTGCAGGAAAAGGTGGCTATGGGAGGTCGGAGCCATATGACGGCTCCTGTCCGGGCTGCAGTGTCTCCTAAAGGGAACACTTGGTGCAATCAGGGGTGGGGGGGACTCTCCCAAGGCTGCCGGAGGTTCAAGCTCAGACTAAAGCCTGCCTCCTCCTCTGAAGGTTCTGAGAGTTCATATTTAGGATGAGTAGCAAGATCACCCTCCTTGTTCCCTTCTTTTCCCCTCCTCCGGGTACCCTGGGGCAGTAGTGGGGTTCCCAGGGCGGGGCAGAAGGAGTTGTTCTAGTCAGCTCGGCTCTGGAAGCTCCCCAGTGAGGCCTCAGGAATGGGGTCCCAGTGACTGAGTCCCCCGGCACAGCAGCGCGGACACTGCGGACGCGCTGCGGTGGGTGCGGAGATTTACCAGGAGTCGAAGGGGTCCTTTCGCTGCGCGCGTTCTCCCACGCCCTCCTCCACGGTTTCCTTACTCCAAGGTCTTCAGGGGCCAACCACCCCCTCTTGGCTTCTAGGCCCCCCACTGCCCCCCAGCGGTCTCAGCCATCAATCACGGCTGTCAGCCGCCCCCACCCCCAACCCTCCAGCGCTGCGTCCCCCTGCGAATAGCACCTCCTGCTTGGCTGACTGCGCTCAGCGCCTTCAACGCTCCCCTGGGCATTGCCTGACCCTCTGGGTGAGATGCCCACAGACGTCTCTGGGGGATGGACTTTGGGTCCCAGGGCTGGAAGAGCAGGGTCTTTCAGGGGCTCACAGCCTTAACGCAGGTCCTCTGGGCCTTGGATCTGAGTGACCGCTTGGGAAGGCTCTAGATGCCAGGGTCCCCATCCTTTGTTTTGGATCACCCTCCATCCTTTGCAGGGCTGAGTGATGTACAGAGGACAGACGACTGGTCATCTCATCCATTTCCCCAGTGGCCCTAGGGGCATCTTATTCCGCAGCTGCCCCGCTTGGGCTGAGGGGGTGAGGGAAGAGGGTTGGCAAAGTTGCAGTAGCGCCAGACATCCCGCATGGCACCCAGGAAACGAAGGGGGCTAGTTTTTATCTGGGATCCCCTTCAGATGCCTACACTCTGAGGATGGGGCTCAGCCGGAGAGAATTTCTCTGTGCTTCCAGACATAGGAGATGTCCAATCCCCCGGCCTTGGTTTTTCTGCTCTGATGTTGGAGCTCCCCTGGCCTTTGGGGTTTCCATGGGGTCTGGGAGGCCTAGAAAAGCACTCGTGTGTATGGGGAGTGCAATGTAGCTGGGAATCCCTTCACTCAAGCCCCTTCCCATCAGTTTCCAGAGTCTAAGTAAAGCGAATGCCACTTCCAGACATTTTTCTCTCGATATAGGGTCCAGCACTCAGAAGTAGAGTGGTTAGGACCTGGTTCAGGCGTCCTGGGCTCCAGAGAGGAAAAAGTCTCCCAGCGGTGCCTGGAGATGGTGGTAGGGGGCGCTAAGGACCTTTTGGACTTCGAAGAGGTTGCCAGACCAAGAGCCCCTGAGGTCTTTGATCCTAGGTCTTGGGGGTGTATAGGGCAGAGATGATGCTAGTTTGGGGAGGAGGGATGGCTGAGTAAGAGGACCCCTCTGGACGAAAGACGAACCCAAGGACTTTGTCCCCATAGGTCTCCTTTTTCCCTTGGTGTCTGATGCCCCCGCCCCCCCCCTCCCAACTGGTCTGGGAATTCCCCTCCCCACGCCCCATGCCCTACGCCCCACCCCCAGTCTGGCCCCAGGTCCCGCGGGAGGCTCCTCTGTCCGCGCCGCTGGCCTGTTTGCTCCCCGGGAGCTCTGGCCGCCGCAGCTTAATTGAAAGCCGATTCGGGCTGAGAGCTCCCAGGGGGCGGGGGCGGGGAGGGCTCAGCCTCCGTCTGGCCCTGCCTCTTGCGCACGCTGCTCCGAGCTCCCATCACCCTGACTCTGGGCCCTGGGGAATCGGGGCGAGTTCCCCCTTGGTTGTCTGCACCTCTGAGAGCTCAATGAAGCGCTTTACCCCTCCCGATCTGTGCGCCCCGCGTTTCAGAGAGGGGACCAAGTCAGCACTGACAGACGAGGTCGGGCGCCTGGTGTCCGACCCAGGCGGCGGGTAGAAAGGCGGGACACAGGGAAGCCTCCTGAGCCGCCCCCTTCCAGGCCCTCATCTCCTGGCCGAAATCCGGCCAGAGTCTGGCTCCGCTCTGCGCGCGGCGTTACATAAGCGGCTGCGGGCGCGTGGCCGGCTCAGCTCGGCGTTGCGCTTTCGGCCCGCGCAGTCGCCATGGAGATCGGCACGGGACTGCCTCGTTGCTGGGTCTCAGGCCTTGACGCCCCCCTTCAGCTCCCCACGCGCTACCGATCCCTGCAAAGGAGGAAAGGATTTTGAGGGGGCGCAAAAGGCAGAGGCGAGGGCCTGGTAGTCCTGGTCCTGAGATTCGATGCCACTGGGAAAGGGACCCAGCCCTAAAAGAGACAGGGCCCTGTATCTTTCAGCTGAGACAGGGGGTGTGGGATGAGGCGCCGGGCTGGGTGGGACACCACGAGTGTTAATAATAATCGTAATCGTAAAAATATCAGTAAGTACCCACAGCAGCAACATTTATGCAACAAGGTATACCCTATATGTAGTTCATTTAATCCTCACTGGCAGCCCTGAGTTTAGCGTGATTGTTATCCCTTTGCATATGAAGTAGCTGAGGCATAGAGCACTAAAGTCACTTGCCCAAAGTGAGGACACAGTCAGTGAAGCTGGGTCTGGGACTTAAGTCTCTTTGGCATTTCTTGTCATGTCATCTCCCTCCATCTAGGGGGTCTCCACCTTGGTGTGGTCTCCACCTTGGTGTGGTGAGAAAGGAGGCATCTTGTCTGCTTTTTAAAAGGAGTTACTCACCTCTCTTAATTCTCCTGTTCTCTGTTCCTAGGCAACTCTTCCGAGATCCTAGGGTCCCTAGAGTCATGAAGGGAATTTACCTACAACAACTTTTTCTTGAGCACCTATTATGTGTTAGGTTTTACAGGAAGGAGTTGTAGGAACTCACATACACATACGGAGGGGAAGAAAGAGGTGGTAGCCCCTTCAGGGAGCAGGAATTCCTGCCTTGATGGGTGAGGAGGAAGTGGTGATAGGGGAGAGTGGGGGCGAGTTTCTCTAGAGCAGATGAGGTGTCACTTCCTTCCTCTCCCCAGTCTTGAGAAAGTCTGGAATTAGGCTTATAACAGAGGGACAGGACAGGTCATGATCTGGGGGTGGGCTCTAGGTGGATGACTAAAGAAGGTTTCCAGGAGGTAGGGAGAAGGAGGATGGGAGGATTTATTTGGACAGATGGAAGTAGGGTGAGAGGGATGTCAGGAGATGCAGGGACCAGGTGATGGAGATTACATGTCTTAACTTCATTTGAGATTTGGTCAATGACAGGTTTTTCCAGGGTCCAGAGAGAACTCTACTGGGAATTAGCCCTGGAACTAGGGAATAGTGATGGCTGGAACCAAGGGAATGTATCTATAGAAACTTATTGCCACTCTCTCTAAAAGGACCCCCTTTTTATGTCCAAGAGACTTTCTCCTTGAAAGATCTCATCCAGGCCCATGACCTCATCTACTTCCTGCACACCTTTACATGGAAGATTCTATCTTTCCTTTCTCCTGAGTCCAGACTGACTCACATATTCAAGTGACCTCTAGACATATCCTCTTGAGTCTTCTAGCCCCTCATCCTCAGTCAAATTCAACATCTTCCCTACCCCAGCCTCCTCTTTTTCCAGTTCTCCCAATTTAGTACCGTCACCCAGCCCATCCTAGAGTCTTCCTCCTCTCCCTTTCTAAACATGTGGCTGTTGTTGTTAAGTGCTGTCAGTGACACTGTATAGGGTTTCCAAGGAGCAGCAGGTGAGCTTGAACTGCCAACCTTGTAGTTCAAGCCGACCTTACTGTCTTGCACATAGCGCTACACCAGGACTCCAAACATGTGGTGTAGAATTTTTACTAAGGATTCTTGAGTCTGCTCGTTGTCCCACCCACTCTGGTGTGCGTTATCACTAACCCTGGACTGTATTATTGAAAGTCTCCTGTTGACTTTTACATTCATCAACTTAAAGCTCGAGTGATTACTCTAAAATATGTATTGTCAGGGCACTTCTTTGTCAGAAACTCTTTAATGACTTCCTATTGTCCTCTGGAAAAGGCCCAAAGTCTTTAACGTGACCTGTTAATCTATTAAGGATCTAGCCCACATTTACTTTCCTAGGCTCACCTTTTCACACCCCCTTACCCATCCTTCAAGGAGTCTTGATGTAGCTGTAGGATAAGCACTGGACCACAATGGCAGTTTGAACTGCAAGGTTGGTGGTTCAAACTCACCAGTCACTCTTCAGAAACCCTATGCAGGATCACCATGAGTGGGAACCAACTTGACAGCACTTAACATCAACAACCACAACCCATCCTTGCACTCCACAACATGGCCCTTCTTCAAGTTCTCGTCAGATCAAACCCCTTTCAGCTCCTTTACTGTGTTCACTCTCACCTCTGGGCCATTGAACACACTGTTCTGTCTGCCTGGTACACTCGTCCGCCTCCCTCCCAGTCTGGCTCTTACTCATCCTTCAGCTCTCAGTCTAAACATCACTTCCTCTGGGAAGCCTTCTGTGACCTCCTGGCTGGGCTGAGTGCCTCCTGTATGTTCCCACAATTCCTTGTTCATCTTTGATCACAGCATTCTGGAATAGATATTGCTGGTTACCTCTTCATCTTCCTTGCCCTTGGGCTCCCTGAGGGCAGGGATGGTGTCAGATTCTGTGTTTTATTCCTTTGTGCCCATCCCAGCACATGCTAAACATCCAAACAATGCATGGGATTGAGGTGAGTGAAGGATGTGGGAGATCTCTGGGGGGAGTCACCTTTCCAAAAGATATTCTTGGTGCCTCAAACTGTGGCATCTCTCTCCCTTCCCCATGGGAAAAAGCATGTCCCTACCCCAAAGCATCAGAATGGGCCCAGTTATGGTCAAGAAGGGGTCCCTAGTCTTGAGGGTGTTCTAGTAAACAAAGTAAGGCCTCCAAGAACAATAACTCACACTTTTATCAAATATCTATCCCAAAGTGTATTAAACTTCTTAGACATGCCAGACATCTAAAATTCTACAAGGGAGGTAGTATGAGCTCTAGTTCTCCCTCCAATGTGCAAACTGAGGTTCAGAGAGTTAACGTGGTCCAAGTAGATGGAGGACAAGCAGTTGGTGCCCGAACCTTGACTCCTCTGCCTTCTCAGGTGATGGCAACCCCAAGGAGAGCAGTCCTTTTATCAACAGCACCGACACGGAGAAGGGAAAAGAGTACGATGGCAAGAACATGGCCCTGTTTGAGGTGGGCTGGTGGGGTGTGGGGCCCCACTCATAATTCATCTTCCCCATCCACCGGCTGCTCCTTCCTTCTCTAGATTACAGTATCCCTTCACATCTCCCTTGGGTTCACCTTCTTCGTTGAGCCTCCCCATCCCACCTTCTCCAACGCTGAATTGACTTCCTCCACCCCCACCTCTCTTTGTAGCTTACCATGCTTTTTCCCCATCTACCTTGCTTAGTTCTCTCTCTTCCTCCCCATCTCATCCAAACCTCAGTGACTTTGTCCACGTCTCCCCACCTGCCTTCTACGTCCAGCTCACCCACTCCCTCTCCTGGGCTCCCAGCCTCCTGACACTGCTTCTTCCCTCTGCAGGAGGAGATGGACACCAGTCCCATGGTGTCCTCCCTGCTCAGTGGCCTGGCCAACTACACCAACCTGCCTCAGGGAAGCAGGGAGCATGAAGAGGCAGAAAACAATGAAGGAGGAAAGAAGAAGCCTGTGCAGGTGGGAGCCTTGGGAAGAAGAACTTGGGAGGAAGGGAGAAAGGATAAGGGAAGGAAATGGACTTTGATGGCGGCAGTGGGGTGGGAGTTGGAGGCTGGTGAAGGGTGTGGATGAGGGTGGAGGTGGAAGGAAGGAGGGAAGGGTTGGTTTGAAGGGTAGGTGATGGAGATGAGAAGGATGGGAGATGGATGATGGGAGCTGGAAGAGATGAAGGGAGGGAATAAATAGGGAAGAGGGATGAAGTTATGGGCTTGGAGAGAAGAGTAGAATGGGTGTTGGAGGGATGGGGAGGCAGAGGGGAATTGATGTGTTGGTAGGGGCTACAGAGGCTAACTCTGGCCTCCCTTCAGGCTCCACGCATGGGCACCTTCATGGGTGTATACCTACCATGTCTGCAGAACATCTTTGGCGTTATTCTCTTCCTGCGACTCACCTGGGTGGTGGGCATCGCAGGAATCATGGAATCCTTCTGCATGGTCTTCATCTGCTGCTCCTGTGTGAGTGACATCCGGCCCCTTGACAGCTGGGCTGTGCAATGGGAGGTGGGAAGGTGGGAGCTTTTTATAGGAACCACTCCTTATGATCTCTGAGATTCAATTAGGTCTAACTGGTCCTTCCTACATCTCATATCATAGGCTTGTCCCTGAGGACTGTTAACCAGGTTTCACCTAGATTTGTGTGTGTGTGTAATTACACAACTAATGAAGACTCATTCCATCGTTGATGAAAAAGACCAATGTAACGAAAAAAAACAGAATTCACCTGTAATCTCACCATAGTCAACATTTTGGTAGATTCAGACTTAAAAAGAAATGGAACTATGTGTCACACACAGCTTTGGAACTGGATGATTTTCAGCTTCTCTAAAATATCAAATACTCACCCAACGCTTGCTTCTTGCCTCATTTCCGTTTCCTCTCACATAACCCTTGAGACCATCCTGCTCGGGAAATAGTCGTGCTGAAGTTACTATGTCCATTTCATAGATGTGAAAACTGAGGCTTAAAGCAGCAGTGTGACTTAACCAGGTCATATGGCTCAGAGGCCAGGCTGGGATTTCCACAGCTCCCTGTTGCTATAGGGAGTGCTCCTTCTGCGCACATGGTGAATAAGAGGTTTGTTTTCTTGACAAGAAGGACTTGGCAGGAGTAGAAGTTGGAACAGGACCAGGGTGAAGCTCAGCGGAAGAGAACTTGCGGGTTTGGCGGGTGTGGACAGGGTAGAGGTCTGGCTGTCGCCCAGGCTACGGCTGCCCCCGCCTCAGCCACCCCTTGGATTCTGTCTCTCCTCACAGACCATGCTGACAGCTATCTCCATGAGCGCCATCGCTACCAATGGTGTTGTGCCTGGTATGTGACTGGGGCTCTAGGAGGGGGAAGGGACCAAGAGGACATTAGAGAAGCATTAATGCAGACCTGGGCTCTGAATGTTTATGGGCTAGGTAAGGGCATTCCTAGTTGGGATGAGGGAGGGAAGCAGTTTTTGGTGTTGAATTGGACTGAGGCAGCCTTCCCCCCCCATTAACCTGGGATGGTGGGGACCATCTTCTTTTCAGAGCCACAACCCGCTTAGAGGAGTACTTAGCAACTTGGTAATTAATTAGTCCTGCAAAATGCAGGTGGAGTTGCTGACTGGGTCTCCTGCCAGACTCCTTTTGTAGGGTTGTAATCTGTGAGGCCCATCTCTGTTACTGAGTGCCCCCTACCCCTATAGCAGCCAGGTCCCATCAAACCTCTCACTGACACTAGGTTCTCTCTGCAGCTGGCGGTTCTTACTACATGATTTCCAGGTCTCTGGGCCCAGAGTTTGGGGGCGCCGTGGGCCTCTGCTTCTACCTGGGCACTACCTTTGCTGGGGCCATGTACATCCTGGGCACCATCGAGATCTTGCTGGTAAGAGGCCCAAGAAGAGGAGGTGTGGGCCTCAGGCTGTCAGACAGCTGATGTGTTCTGATTGGACACCTCCTCTCAGCTTGGTGATCAGAAGGCCAGAGAGGAAGCAGAAGTGATTCTGCTTGTAAAGAGTTCACATCGAGTTGGAGAGACAAGCTACAGTGATTATGTAACATGAACAGCTGTCATTCCTCAGCCACCCAGTGTGCAGCCAGCAGGGTTCCAAGTGCTTTACTATCATTATCTGAAATTCTCATGCAGTTTAAGTACCATTATGCCCATTTTACAAATGAGAAAGCTGAAACTCAGAGAGGTAAAGTGATGTACTCAAGGTCACTCAGCCACCAAGTGGCAGAAGTGGTTGATAAAAGTAAAAATCATGGTCGAATTCATAGTAGGAATGTCACACAGTAGCTGCCATTTTGTGATTGTTCTCCACATGCCAGAGACTATGCCAAGAGCTCTCGGAGTGCTCAGTGTAGGGGGTGGATGACAGAGACTGTGTTGCAAAACAGAAGGGTATAAAGGACCTATGAGGAATGGTGGCTGATGGGAAGTGAGGGTGGGCAGATCACTGCTTAAGAAGCTAGGGTGCCGGGCAGTGTTTGAAAGAGATGGTGTCTGATCTTCCATCCCGATCAGAGGTGGTGGGAACTGCAGAGCGTCCCCTGGCATCCTGACAGTAGAGTTGATATTTGGCAAGCTCCTATTCTGTGGAGTCCTGGTATAGTGGTGGAGGGTAAGCATTGGACTGCAGCCACTCCTTGGAAACCCTATTCAGGGTTGCTATGAGTTGGAATCAATTTGACGGCACTGAACAGTAAGATATATAAATACACACATATCTTTACAAAAATGAGAACGTAAGATATATTCTTTTTTTAAAAACCTGTTTTTAACTCTATAATATGGATAGCTTTTTGAATCAGTCCAATAAATTTGTGTCATCTTTTTAAACAACTCTCTATAAAGGAGCTCTGGTAGCATAATGGTGGTTATGAGTTGGGCTGCTAACCTCAAGGTCAGCAGTTCGAAACTACCAGCCATTCTGTGGGAGAAAGAGGAGGCTTTCTGCTCCCATAAAGATTTATAGCCTCGGAAACCCTTTACAGACTCACTATGAGTTGGAACCAACTCTACAGCATACAAACACCACTACCAGCCGTCTCTATAAGGATAACAGAATTTATTCATCCAGTCTGCTAGGGATGAACATCTGATTTATTTTTACATTTCTATCACAAATTAAAATAGTACCAAATAATCATTAAGAATGATCATTAATGATAAAACAATAGAAATAAATAATAGCTCTCCCATCATGGTAAGATCATTTCTTTTTAACTGCCTAATAGTCTGTGCTTTCCTTAACCATCCCCCAATCACTTGATGTTGTTTCTCATGTTGCACTAGGGCTAGGATGAGCATCTCCTCCCCTCAGAGTCCCTGTCTGTACTTCTCTTGTATCCCTGGGATGATTCTCAGTTGGTCCTTGCTAGGTCACACAGCCTACCTCCTTGCCCTTTTCCCACAGGCTTACCTTTTCCCAGCTATGGCCATCTTCAAAGCCGAGGAGGCCAGTGGGGAGGCAGCAGCCATGTTGAACAATATGCGAGTGTACGGTACCTGCGTGCTCACCTGCATGGCCACCGTGGTCTTTGTGGGCGTCAAGTATGTCAACAAGTTCGCCCTTGTCTTCCTGGGCTGTGTCATCCTCTCCATTTTGGCTATCTATGCGGGGGTCATCAAGTCTGCCTTCGACCCTCCCAATTTCCCGTGAGTGCTGTCCCTCAAAGCCCAAGGCATTGTTCCCCTTTCTCCATGACCTGATGCCAGTCACTCCATACTTCTCATCATCTGACTGGTTGTGGTTTGGGGGCAACTTTTCCTGGAAGGAAAAATGGGATCTCCAGGGTGGGAGTCAACTGGTTGGGTGGACTTAGCAGTTTCTTCCTGAGTGGAAACAGTTTGTGAAGGGGTGAACATTTGCTGGATAGGGACAACTTCTTGGAATGGGGCAACCTCTTGGTGTTAGACAAGTTTTTTTTTAAGATGGAAAAGGACCCAGAAAAGAGGGTCCAGGGGCTCAGATCCATGGTGCTGAAACACGACATGGCACGAAAACAATGGCTCTCCACCTAAGCTGCATATAGAATCATGTGGGAGAAGTATGAGCAAACACTGATGTTGGGGGTTCCACTTCAATTAAATCTGAGTATCTGGCAGTGGGGGCCTGGCTTGTGTGTTGTTCCAAGCTTCCCTGGTGGTTCTATTGCGAAGCCAGGGCATTCGTAGGCCCCTCCCCATCTTCCTCTCTTGATTCTCTCCCTAGGATCTGCCTGCTGGGGAACCGCACACTATCTCACCATGGCTTTGATGTCTGTGCCAAGCTGGCTTGGGAAGGAAATGAGACGGTGACCACGCGGCTCTGGGGCCTTTTCTGTTCCTCCCGCTTCCTCAACGCTACCTGTGATGAGTACTTCACCCGAAACAATGTCACGGAGATCCAGGGCATTCCTGGCGCTGCCAGTGGCCTCATCAAAGGTCTGGGGGAGGGAAGAGGGCTGGACTCCAGGGGACACTGCAGGGATTGTAGGTTAAGCGGTCAGGATTAAGAGGCTTTCCTTGGGTGCAGTTAAATTCAGTTAGTTTTAATTGAGCACCTACTCTGGGCCATACGCTGCCCTTAGCGTCACAAAGAGCAAAAGACGAATAAGAGCTTTCAGATATCTCACCACCTAGTAAGAAAGAAAGTTATCAGTTCAGCTGTATTCGCTAAGCATGTATTAGGTGTGTAACGTTGTGGTGACCACTGGAAACAAAATCAGCGAGTCACAGTCTTGGCTTCAGAAGGCTGGAGACATATGTATTCACGAATAAATTATGGTGTTCACTGATGGACATTCAGTTAAGAACCGCTGCTCTGGGAGTGAGTGATGATGTGTTCCAAGGTGGCAAGACACGTCTTCCTGGACTCACCTAAGAATTTTGAAGGACAAATAGGAGATTTTCGAAATTGTAGACAGAAGACCAGCTTGCCTAAAAACACGCAGACAAAGGAGAGCATACTGTGTGCTTCCAACCACACATAATTTGTTATGACGGGGGTATAAAATACAGAGAAAGGAGGGCAGGGATGAGGCTGGAAAAACTGGAATCAAATTGTGGCTGGCCTTGGAAGCTATGTTGAAGAGTTCAGGCTGTATCCAGTGCCATGAGGAGTCACTGAAGGGTTTTGAGTAAGGGAGGGACATGGTCAGATCTTTGTTTTTGAAGGTTTACTCCGACTACTAGTGCAAATGGGCTTAAAGGAGAGAGAAGAGAGGCAGGGAGGTCAGGAGGAGTCTGATACAGTGAGTCCAGGTGAGAGACACCATGCGCTTCTGAACTTGAATGGTGGGGTTATATTGTGGGATGGAGCAGTGGTTCTCACGGGGAGCACCCCAGCCCCCAACTTCCAGGAAACATTGGTTGTCACAGCTGAAGGGGGCTTCTAATAGGTATAGGCTAAGGTGCGGCTGGAGTCCTGGTGTGGCACTGTGGGTTAATGTGCTGGATTGCAAAGCCAGTTTGAACTGCAAGGTCGGCAGTTCAAGCTCACCAGCCACTTCTCAGAAACCCCCCTATACAGGGTTGCTATGGGTTGGAACCAATTTGACAGCACTTAACAACAACAAAGGTTCTGCTAAACATCCTACAATGCACAGGACTTCCCTCACAGCAAAGAATCATCTGGCCAAAATGTCAGTAGTTTCAAGGTTGAGATGCCCTGGAATGGAGAGGAGGGATGAATTTGAGATAGACTTAGGAGGGTTAATGCTGAGGAGTGGGAGATGGCTTTCATATGGGATGTGGTGCACAGGGAGCCGTTGAGGGCAATAACCAAGATTTCTGAATTGGTGGTAGTGCCATTTACTGAGCTGAGGGGCATGGATTGGAAAGGAGCTGGTTTGGGATGGGTGGTGAGATCAGTCTGATATAGGTGTTCATGTGTCTTTTATCCCACTAAACCGAGCTCTTTGAGGGTAGGATTTACGTCTGATTTATCTGTGAGATGTCCCGCAGGCCCCAAACAGAATTTTAGGAAATGCTTGTAGAAATGGAGCCAAAGTCTAGCAGGGAATGAGATGTGGTTGATTGAGATCCTTATTTATTTATATATTTTTAAAAGTTTATTATGGTAAAATACATATAACATAGAATTTGCCAGTCTAACTACTTTAAGTGTAAAATTCAATGACATTCATAACATTGTACGAACATCACTACTAGCTGTTTCCAAAATGCTTTATTACCCTGAACAGAATAATTGCCTCCTCTCCTCTCCCCCAGGCTCTGGTAACCACTGATTTACTGGTTCTGCACATTTGCCTATTCTAGCAACTTTTTTCCCATGTGTCAGCTTATGTTATCATCCTTATAGGGTACAAGCACACCTTCACACAGCTGCACCAGTGTAAACACTCACAGTAACAAATGACCCACAGCCCGCTGGGGCTCAGGCTGGGGCTGGGGCTGAGAATATATAAGTAGGCTCATGCAATCATTGTCCTGAGTCTGACTTATTTCACGTAGCATAATGTTATAAGAAGGAGCTCTGGTAGCGTAGTGGTTACAAATCGGGCTGCTAACCTCAAGGTCAGCAGTTTGACATTACTAGCTGTTCCGCAGGAGAAAGATGAGGCTTTCTGCTCCCGTAAAGATTTGCAGCCTCAGAAACCCTATGCAGGGTCGCTATGAGTCAAAATCGACTCCACGGCACGTAACAACAACAACAATGTTATAAGGCTCAGTCATATTGTAGCATGCATTAGAACTTCATCCCTTTTATAGGCAGATCACAATTTCATTCTTATTGACCATCACTTCATGCCCACCCAATCTCTGGTCCCAAAGCTCTGGATCATTGTTCCTGGTCCTTCTTCTGAGCATTTCATCTTCCCACAGAGAACCTCTGGAGTTCCTACCTTACCAAGGGGGTGATTGTGGAAAGGCGAGGGATGACCTCTGCAGGCCTGGCAGAGGCAACTCCTGTTGACCTGGACCATCCCTATGTCTTCAGTGATATGACCTCCTACTTCACCCTGCTGGTTGGCATCTACTTTCCCTCAGTCACAGGTGAAGGGGAGATCAACGAGGGAGGATTTGGGATGGGAGTGATGGGTATGAGAAAGGCAGTGATGATATTGGGAATTTCTTAGCCAACAATCCCATAAATAAGCCGGCGCCGACTAACTCCCCATTGGACAAATGAGAGAACTAAGTCAAGAGAAGCCAATAAATTCCCAAGGTCTAAATTCCCAAGGTCTCACACAAGTCCACATGCCAGGACTTCATCCCAGACATCCTGGCTTCAAGGCTGGTGTCCTTTCCTTGGGTTGACTGATCTTCTCCCCTGTCCCTAGCTCCTGTCTTAGCTGTTTCTCTGTTCACAGGGATCATGGCTGGTTCTAACCGCTCTGGGGACCTTCGGGATGCCCAGAAATCAATCCCCACCGGCACCATCCTAGCAATTGCCACCACCTCAGCTGTCTGTATCCTGCACTGCTGGGGCGGGGCCACCTGCGTGGGGAGTGCTCAGAGGCCGGCCACTGAAGTTGCTCCTTCACTTGGCTGGTTCAGGAAGGGTGGGGAGGAAGGGGACACTGCCCTGTGGATTCTCCTTCACCCTCTGCGGCAGACATCAGCTCTGTTGTTCTGTTCGGAGCCTGCATTGAGGGGGTCGTCTTGCGGGATAAGTAAGTAAAGGAATCAGGGCTGGTCCTATTCTAGGGGGCAAAAGACATGGGGGATCTAGTTCTGGGAAGTAGACCTAGGAGGGGGTGCTGAATTCTGTGCAAGGAATCTTGTGGGAGCAAGGTCACAGAGGGCTGGAAGTGAAACTGCCCTAAAAGCTAGCAGGTATAATATGTGCAAAATGACCATTTGGCAAGGTAACTTTCCTGTTTGAAACCCTTTGGGTTTATATAAAATTCCAGGTCAGGTCCCTGAGACCAAAAGCCAGGCCTCCAGGACCTGCCTCCAACATCCCTACTCCCTAAGGATGCTAAGCAGCCAGTGGAAATTGACTTCTGTGATATGAGTCTTGGGTAATGCAAATCATTAAGCAGTTGACTTAATGAAAAGTGGGCACTTTGAACCCACCAGAGATGATGCAGAAGAAAGGCCTGATGATCTACTTCTGAAAGGTCACAGCCTTGAAAACCTTACGGCGCACAGTTCTATACACCTGGGGGCACCATGATTCAAAACGGACTTGGGCACCTTTTTTCTCCCCCTCCTTTTATCTCATTTTATTTGATCATAGACCTTCCACAAGACTGAAAGGGACCCAGCAGGTTATCCAGCACATCTCTTCTTCTGATTCTTGAAGTCCTTCATCAGTGGTCCGTATGGGCGTGCCTCTGCTCGCACACCTCTAGGGACAGAGCTTGCACCACCTACCGAGTCAGCTCCTTCCATTTTAAAGCAGTGTCATTGTTAGAAGGTTTTTTTCTTTGATTCTCACACCATCACAGCATGGCAAAGCAGCGCTCCCATTTTTCAGACGGAGACTCCAAGAATTGGAGATTGGCCATTTACTAGCATCACTATTACTACCATGTTTCAGGCAAACATTTTGCACCTGTTGGCTCGTCTCACCAATCATTTCAAATAGGTTTATAATGATGCTCATTTTACAGCTTAGGAAACTTAGGCTCAGAGAGGTGAAATGACTCGCCCAAGGTCACACTGGCCTGATCAAAAGTTCCTAGGACGTTTGCGGCTTTGTCTTTCCCTTCACCCCTGCAGAGCCTGGTGTACAGTTAGTCCTTCCTGAATTGGTGTGGGAAGACCCACCTGGAAATCCAGGTGGCATTGCTCACTGGACACCTCTTGTCCCTCTGCTGCTTTATTCCAGGTTTGGTGAAGCTGTGAATGGCAACCTGGTGGTGGGGACACTGGCCTGGCCATCGCCTTGGGTCATTGTCATTGGCTCCTTCTTCTCTACCTGTGGGGCTGGACTACAGAGCCTCACAGGGGCTCCACGCCTGCTTCAGGCCATCTCCCGGGATGGCATAGTGCCCTTCCTGCAGGTCAGTATGGGGCACGTGAGGCCCTGAGAGTGGAGAGGAGAGCAGCCCACCCCCAGCAGACCAGTCAGACAGCCCCTTTCCAGAGAGGGCAGGATTGGCCCAAGGCAAGCCTCCAGATGCCTTCCGTACTGTTCTGCTCTGTACCGTTGCTAAGGGAATTGGATGTGCCCTATTTCGGATTTAGTCCATGATCAGCACCATCTCTTTGGGCAGAGTTATCTGTTTTTAGTTGGCAAATGACACTCCTTAGGCCCACTGGTTGGGCAGCCAAAGGGCAAGAAAAGGGTAGATCTCTCCGTGGTGCTGAAAAACAACAGCAAGATTTATGAGTGGCTGTTTCCTGGCCTCCGGATAGTTCCTCTTCCATCTGTCCATTGGAGCTCGTCTCCTTTTCAGGGATCATTTGAACTGGGGAAGCAATAGCAGGATGGGCAAATGCCTACACCCTTGGGTGCCCCTTGAGAATGGGAAACAGAGTATCCTCTCCCTACTTCTCACTGGTTAGTGGATGCCTGCCTTTATGGCACGGGTTCCCAAGACTGAGGAGAGGGACAAGAAGTCTTAAGGTCTCAGACCCCCATGATGGTTGCTCTGTCCCCAGGTCTTTGGCCACGGCAAAGCCAACGGAGAGCCAACATGGGCCCTGCTTCTCACTGCCTGCATCTGTGAAATCGGCATCCTCATTGCCTCCCTTGACGAGGTCGCCCCCATCCTCTCCATGTGCGTGCCTGGTCTCTTGTTCCCTCCATTCCTGGGTCTTCCATCTGTGACCCTTGACAACCTGCCCAAACACTTTCACAACCACAGGAACTTCCCTACTGGTTATAGAAACTCATCTTTTGTTATATATTCATCCCACATGTACTGGGGTGTCTTATGAGATCGTTTGGCCTTTGTTCTATTCCTGAGCATCAGGACATGACTTAGCCACCTCCCCAGTTTCTTTTTCCCCTTTCGTCCTGTATGTCTCTGTGTGGTCTCTACCTCTTCTTCATCTCTATATCTTTTTCGGGGCCTTTCTGTGTTCTAGGTTCTTCCTGATGTGCTACATGTTTGTGAACCTGGCCTGTGCAGTCCAGACACTGCTGAGGACGCCCAACTGGAGGCCACGCTTCCGATATTACCACTGGTGGGTGCCCCACCCTCACCCACCCTGGGGCTATCCTCTCAACTCTACTCTAATCCAAAATTCATCTGAATGATGAACTATCCTCCCAGGTCCCAAGACCCCACACTTGAATAGGACATTCCATTTTCTGCAGCTTCTATACTCTAACTAACAGGAGCTAGATCCTGGAGCGGGTCTCCCCATAGTAACACACAATGTAACACCATCTTAAACAGTATCTGCTATAACCTGCGCCCCCCCCCCCCCCCCAATGCTCAGCTTCTTAGGAGGCTCTTACAGTGTAACCATGGGAGTTAGAAGTCACCCTGACCCTGCACTTGCTGGCTATGAGTACTTGTGCCTCATGGTAACAGCATCTACCTCATAGGGTTCTGGTGAGCACTAGAGTGCTTGGTGTGTGCAAGTTCTCATTATATGGAGGCTGACGTATTACCATTTTATTTTATGCCTCTTCATCCTCACAATAGGCCTGGAGGGGGCAGGGCAGGAATTGTGATGCCTGTCTTACAAATAAGGAAACTTGAGGTTCAAAGGGGAAGGAGGGAGTGGCCCAGGCCACTTAGTAGGACTAGTGTAGAACTGCCCTAGAATCCGGGTTGCCTGACTCCTTCTGTTTGCCAGTGATCTCTTATAGGGGGCAACTCTTCCTGGAAGGTTCTGATTCCAGCTCTCCCCAGAGACTCTGCCTCAGAACCTATCACACCGGAGCTGCTTGGCAGGGTCTAAGGCTCTGGGATAGGGCTGTGGGGTGACTCAAGGTGTTGGGTACAGTATGGGTGATGCCTTGTGTGTGTCCACTCATTAATCCAGAAGATTCCCATATGCCATTGGCACTCTCTGGTTTGACCATAGGCTCCCAGGTCTTGTTCAGGTCCTGCCCCCTCTAACTCTTAGTGTCTGAACCCCGCTCCAGCTTTAGTCCTGCCAGGACTCAGAAGCTGGTCTCCCTTCCATTGTCCAGGACACTTTCCTTTCTGGGCATGAGCCTCTGTCTGGCCCTCATGTTTATCTGCTCCTGGTATTATGCCTTGGTGGCCATGCTCATCGCTGGGCTCATCTACAAGTACATCGAGTACCGTGGGTAAGTGTGGGAAAGAGGGCAGGGTGGGGCTGCAGGATGGGAGGGAGTGAAGAGGGAAGTGGTGACTGGTAATCTGGAGGTGGAGTTGAGATGAGGTGAGGAGTGTGAGGATGGGGTAGAGTAGTGGGGAAGGAACGAGATGGGATGGGTAGGGAGATGGGAAAGGGGAGCAGAGGGAGGGGCAGAGACCTTGAGAAATGGACTGGTTGGTGAAAGAATGGGTTTAGAAAAGAAACACCATAGAAATTTAGCCAAAGTTTACCCAAGTCACATGACTGACGTGACTTGCATGACTCCTTTCTGAGCCTGAGATAGATGGGTCTGCCCTGGAGCTGCCAGTTTACTGGGGACAGTTTTTTGTCACTCCCTGGCTTTCTCTTGACCCTGCTTCCTGGCCCCCAGGGCGGAGAAGGAGTGGGGCGATGGGATCAGAGGCCTGTCTCTCAGTGCTGCTCGCTATGCCCTCCTGCGCCTGGAGGAAGGACCCCCACATACCAAAAACTGGAGGTGAGTGGAGGGGTACGTGTGTGAGAGACTCAGGAGGGAAAGGAAGGGGGCTGGGTCATATCCGTCCTACTAGTTTTGTGAAGTGTCCCCTCCATGATGTTTCCTTAATGTCTCTTCACTGAAACCCAGCCTTGTCCAAGTCCTTCTCACCTACAACACCCAGGGCTCAGTTGCGTTCCAGACATTTGTTTTCCAAACCCCACTCTCCAAGCCAACCTCCTGACATCCGTCTATCCATTTATCCATCCATCCATCATTTTATTCACCTATCCTTTTATCCATCCATCCATCCATCCATCCATCCATCCATCCATTTACCCACCCACCTATCCATCCATCAATCCATTCCATTTGTTCAAAAAAGCGTATGAATGTAATGAATGTATGATATGTGCCTAACCCTCTTCTAGTTTCTGGGAATATAGTGGTCTCACAGTGCTGCTAATAAGACATACAAAGGCCGATAAATGTAGTGTCATATAGCACTTGTTCTAAGAGAGGAAGAATCCTTCACTTCAGGAGTTATAGGAGCTCTTAGGCTCTCTAGGTTAATAACATAATCCCTCCCTTTTATTCACGTGTAAATCAAGGACCTGAGAGGGCCTCAGAGGCCATGGAAAGCAAAATCTTCGCCTCCCACCTCTCAGCCCAGGGTGCTTTCTAACTGATGCTCAATCCCTTCTTCACCTTGTTAAGGTTCACTTTGCCAGGATAAAGGCCCAGAATTCTGAACTATGCCTAGGACATGTTGGCTTGTCTTTGATGATGTTTACTAAATTGCAGCGTCCAGATTATTTCTATTTGGATTATTTGTATATGAATTCTCAAATTTGTTCAGAGAATGCTTATTAAATTGATGGGTGGATGGGATGGCTAGCTGAATAAGTAAATGAAAGTATAAGTAGATGGATAAATGTCTGTACATATGGGAGGATGGTTGGGTGAATCGATGGATGAGTGAACAAATGGTGGGTAGGTGGATTGTGGATAGTTGACTGAATAATAGATGGGCAGGCAAATGAATATGGATGTATGAGTGGATGAGTGAAGAATAAAGGAGATGGGTAGGTGGATGAATGGATGGATAGATGAGTGGGGTGAATTGATGGATGGGAGGGTTGGTGGATGGATGTGAGAAGGGAGATGAGTTGATATTCAAGAAAATGAATGGATGGGTATATAAGAGGCTGGCTGGCTGGTTAGGTGAATTGGTAAAGAGTGTATGGTTGGGTAGATGGTGAATGGATCATGTGACTCTGCCCTCTGCAGACCACAGCTGCTGGTGCTGGTGCGTGTAGACCAAGACCAGAACGTGGTGCACCCACAGCTGCTCTCATTGACCTCCCAACTCAAGGCAGGGAAGGGCCTGACCATCGTGGGCTCTGTCCTTGAGGGCACCTTTCTGGACAACCATCCCCAGGCCCAGCGGGCAGAGGAGGTGAGTAGAGACCCTGGGGGAGTGAGGGAAGGCCAGGGCAGTCTTAGCCCTCTGTGCTTTCCTTCCTTGCCTGGGGGACCAATGGGGGCCCAGGCTTTCATGTCCTCCTCCTTAGAAGAGGAACCTAAGGGCTCAGAGAATGAGTGTTTTAGAATCCAACGCACAGAACCAAAGTCTATCAGAAGCAGAGGGACCCATTTTATGGATAAGGAATTGAGGCTTAGACAAGTGAGGTCACTTATTTAGGACAGAAAACTGAGACTCAAACGTAGGACTACGTGACACCACCTCCTCCTGCTAAAGCATGAACCTTTCAGAGTGTTTCACATCTGAAGGCTTCTTAGATTCCCCACACCATTTGGGGTATGCAGGATTAGGCTTCACATTCAGCACAGGAGGAAACAGGCTCAGAGAGGGAAAGGAATTTGGCGAAAGTCACACAGCTGGCTGGAGGCATAGTTACGATTTGAACCCAGCTCCTTAGCTCCTTGTCACATACTCTTGTCCCCATACACTGGGCCAGGATTCCAGCCTGGTGCCCTGGAGCACAGTGCAGAGCCAGTGTGACCAGCATTAAGTTGTCACTAAGTGATACCCAGACTTGGTAGATAGCAGAGGAAGTGGGTTCTGTCTGGGATTCAGGCTGTTCCATCCTTAGGGCTGTGGCTTGGAGTAGAAAGAAGAAAAGGGGCCTGAGAAAGGAGAGGTGAGACATGGGAGGGACTCCTTAATGGCTTGTGACAGTTGGTGGTTCTGCCTCACTGGGCCCAGATCTGGAGGCCTCAAGCCCTCAGTTCAATATAACATGTAGTGGCTGAGGATGTGCTCTGTACCAGGTACTGGGCATGGGTGTGCAATGGTGGTGGTGGTGGGAGGAGATGTTTAAGAACAAGACCCAGCCCTAAAGATGGCCACAGGCTAGTGGGGAAAGACAGAACATACCCAGAAGGCTCTTAAAGATGTCAGTGTTTGCTAAGTGCCGTGTTAGAAATTAAAACATGAAGGTGACACAATGTGGAAAGTATTTACAGTAAGCCAGGCACTGTGCTAAGCTCTTACAGATAATGTATCATATAATCCTCCCTATTCCTAAATGGCATGACCTCCGTTTGACAGACGGGAAAACTGGGACTCAGCCAAGTTAGCCAGTTTTCCTAAGGTCACACAGTCAGGAAGCCTTTGCTTTCTCTGGTTTCGGGGTTAAGAGTGTGGCAGCTGGAGTCAGACTTCTCGTATGTGAACCCTCACAGTAATGTCCCAGGAAGAGCTGCCCCTCTAAAGGACTACTGGGAAAACAAACTGAGCTCTGGAATGGGAGTCTGACCACCTGGATTCTAGTCCTATGTCCATGAGAGTCTTCCTGGTTGATGTTGAGCCAGTCCCTTCCCTGCTTTGAGCCTCAGTTTCCTTCTTTGTAGAACAAGCATGATAATTTCTGACCTGCCCACGGTCACAGGTCTATTGTCAAATAAAGAGCCACTTCAATTTCCTCATCAGTAAAATGGGAGCAGTAAGGTATCTCCCCCATAGTGCATATTATGTGTACTCAAAATGCTTATGATTATACTACTTTTAACTGTTGTTAAAAAAAATTGGCCATACAAAAAAGCCCAGTTTAATTCTAGTGTGGGTGTGGGGTGGAGTCTGAAGGAGGTGGCGTTTGGGTTGGGTCAGGCCGAGTGTAATATACAAGGAAGGATGGACATCTCAGGCAGGGGGACTGACTATGGGAGCAGCAAAGGGAGGGTGGTTGGAGCCTTGATTGACAGGTAAAGAACAGGACCACACATGGTTCTCGAGTCAGGGACTGATATGCCCAGAGTTGAACTTCAGGAAGAGCTAGAGAGACAGAGGGAGAGATTGGATAGGGAGGCTGCAAGGGGCGGGGCCAGGGCAGAGAGACTGAGTCTGGTCCTTGTCTGGCCCTAGTCCATCCGGCGCCTGATGGAGGCAGAGAAAGTGAAAGGCTTCTGCCAGGTAGTGATTTCCTCAAACCTGCGTGACGGCGTGTCTCACCTGATTCAGTCCGGGGGTCTTGGGGGGCTGCAGCACAACACCGTGCTTGTCGGTTGGCCCCGAAACTGGCGTCAGAAGGAAGACCATCAGACTTGGAGGAACTTCATCGGTAATGACAGTTGGCAGGCTGTGGTGAGGCTGGGGTGGTAGTGGGGAGCGGCATGCCCATCTCTTCCAGCATCTGCTTCTTTGGGTCTGAGGGACCACTCCCAGGCATGATGAGTGTGGACTGGGCACATGGAGGTGATGGCATTTGAAGCTGAGCATGGGGCCAGCCATGAACCAAATAGACACTTGGCTGTTGTGACACTCAGTGTCCTGAAAGGGAGACAGTTCTGGGCAGTGGGAAAGCCACAACTTTGATGTCACAGAAGCCTGGTTGAATTCTCAGCTCCGGGACTTCTTAAAGCTGTGTGATTGTGTGCATGCAGGTGGCTCATCCTCTCTGGGCATTAGCTTCCTAGGTAATAGTTATTCTTAGCACTATAATGTAATTTTTATACCAGTAACGTGCTTGCTTGCTATACATATTTTGTAAAACATGCAGCCTCCTCATGCACTTGTTTCCCGGACATGCTGTGTGTATTATATATATGTGTACACTGTTTACATGAGTGTGTTATATGCAAAAAATGCAGTAACGTTTAACTTATTAAGGGTGGTGGTGGTGGTTATGTGCCGTGGAGTCGGTTCCGACTCATAGTGACCCTGTATAGTGTTTCCAAGGCTGTAAATCTTTACGGGAGCAGAATGTCTCATCTTTCTTCCATGAAACAGCTGGTAGTTTTGAACTGCTAACCTTATGGTTTGCAGCCAGATTCGTAGCCACTACGCTACCAGAGCTCCTTATGACACTGTTATCTCCATTTTATTGGTTGTGAAACAGAGGAATTTGCTGCAGTCACATCGCTAGTAAGACAGGATTTGAACCAGCCTAGAGCTGTACTGTTAACTCCAGGCTCTTTTGTCTCTACAGTACATTTGTCATTGCTGTAAGATTGCCACACGGTTCATTATTAGGAGAAGGCAGGAGGCATTCTGGAGGTCTAGGAGGTTGCGGGAGTTGCCCAAGTCCAAACAACAAACAAGTGATGAGGTCAGGTAGATGTTAGCTTTCTGGCCACTCAACCCAGAGCCCAGGCCAGGTGGGGTGGGGTTCTAGGTGCCTGGAGCCCCTGGAGCTGTTGCTGGGTGCCAGGATAGGATTTCACCCACTGCCATCAAGTTGATTTCAACTCACAGTGACCCTGTCTATATAGGCTTTCTGAGACTAAATCTTTACGGGAGCAGACAGCTTCATCTCTTCTTCTGAGGAGTGTTCTGGTGGGTTTGAACTGTTGATCTTGGGGTTTGCAGTCCAATGCCTAATCATAGCACCACCAGGGCTAAAGAGGGGACTAGAGTCACGGTTTCTCCCTCTGGTCCTCTCCTTGGCCCCTCCTAGAGCTGGTCCGAGAAACCACAGCTGGCCACCTGGCCCTGCTGGTCACCAAGAATGTTGCCATGTTTCCTGGGAACCCTGAGCGCTTTTCTGAGGGCAGCATCGACGTCTGGTGGATCGTGCATGATGGTGGCATGCTCATGTTGCTGCCTTTCCTGCTGCGCCACCACAAGGTGGGTGTGCACATGTACGTGTGTGTCCATCAGTATGTGTGCACGAGTGTTCATGTCCATGTTCACGTCTTTGTGTGCACAGGAGCACATGGATGTGTGTGTATATATGTGTGTGCATCACATCCATGGACGAGGCCCATCGCCTCTGACCAGAACCAGCCTTTCTGTGAACTTACTTCCTTGTGAACTCTGGAAAGAGTCACCTGATGTGTTAGGAGCTGAGTGTGTCTCCCTTCTAGGTGCCCTTGCATTTTAAAGGCGAGCAATACCTAACCCAAGCAAGCGATGATTCCTTGTGGAAACCTCAGACCTAAGCAGGGGAGTTTTTGTAGGAAGTGGCTGCCGAGAAAGAGGGATTATGGTCTGCGTGTGTGTGCCGGAGGGAGGAGGAGGGGGCAGAGTCTTTTTTAGGTTCTGACCCTTGATCTCACTTCATGGGTCCCCCATCTCCTCGTAGGTCTGGCGGAAGTGCAAAATGCGTATCTTCACGGTGGCCCAGATGGACGATAACAGCATCCAGATGAAAAAGGACTTGACCACATTCCTGTACCACTTACGCATCACCGCAGAAGTCGAGGTGGTGGAGATGGTGAGGCCTCAGGAACCTCCCCAAAGCTTTGGAGTCCCACCGGAGCCTCTTTCCCCTGGGCCCTGGCACCCAATAGGGCATCCTCAGTGGCCATCAGCTTAAGGCACTGGGTCCCTTCCTTCCCTCATCTGAATTCCTGCCTCATATATCCATCCACCTGGGAATTGATCCATCCATCCCTCTGCATCATAAGCACAAACATGTCAGCTAGCACTCCTCATAGGGTAGGGACTCTGCTATACACGTTGGATAGGTTTATTGTCACATAATCTGTGAGACAGACATCACTGTTCACACCATTTTCATTTTAGAGACTAGGAAATCAAGGCAAAGAAAGTCATGTGTCCCCTAACACAAAGGAAACAACAGGGCCAGAATTCATACAGGCCGGCTGGCTCTAGAGCGAGTCCATGTTTCTAACAATTACACTGCAGAGTCTCTCATCCACCCACCCCCCTTGGGTTATTTCTCCATCCACCCACCCCTCTGTATATTCATGAATCTATCTCCCCATATCTCCATTAATTTATTCCCTCACCCCCTCACCTATCCATTCATCCATGTATGTATTCATTCATCCCTTGGTTCCTTTGAAAACTTCTTCCTTTTCTCCATTTACTCCATTCACCCAGGTAATGAATTAATCTACTCATTCATTAATTCTTTTGTTCACACATCTGGTCCTGTACTGGGCTGAGGAGGGAATGAGATGAACTTCCTTCCCGGAGCATCATCCTTTGCTCCATCCTCGCCTCCCCACACCCTTGATTAAACTAGGTCATTGGTTAAGGCAGGAGAAAGGGGGCTCTGCCTCCCTCCTCCATGGCCTTGCACTTCTCCATTTCCTCTCACCCTGTCCCTGCCCCCATCTTCCCACAGCATGAGAGCGACATCTCAGCTTACACCTACGAGAAGACGCTGGTGATGGAGCAACGCTCCCAGATCCTCAAACAGATGCATTTAACCAAGAACGAGCGGGAACGGGAGGTGAGGTTGTTCTGGCTATGCTCTGAGGAGAACGTCAAGCTGATGTTGGCATTGGTTCTTCTCAGGTTTGGGATGACTCAGGACAGACAGACATTCCTGACCACTGGCTCTGCCACGTTTACTTTGCAGCATTGCTTATCACCCTTACTCCCCCACCCCAGACCCTGGGCTCCAGAAGTGAGGAACATACTGTAGCCACACCTCCCAAGCCCATCCCCACCCCCCAGGATTCAGAAGGGACCTGGGCATGGCTGACAGATTCCCTTCTGTATGTGATTTCTGCTGTTACTGTTGTTGAGTGCTGTTGAGTCAATTCGGAGTCATAGCGGCCCCCAGCAGCAGAGTGAAATTCCCCAGAGGCTCTTCTAGACTATAACCTTTAGGGGGCACACTGCCAGGCCTGTCTCCGGGGGAGTCACTGGGTGGGTTTGAACTGCCAGCCTTTTGGTTAGCAGTCAAGCGTTTAACCATTCTCCTTCAAGGGAGAATATAATATAAGTGGCCGAGTCCCAGTGCGGGGACAAGGACTCATATGCTAGACCCTCAGAGAGTGAATAACATGGATGTTTAGGGATATAGAGGAAGGGTGAGGCTTGGAGAAACATCTCCTAGGCTGTAGTTGATCAATTCTCAGGGGTAGTGGTGATGATCCCCACCCCTCAGGTGTGGGTAATGTGGGAGTATGATTGAAGAACCCCATTCAGAGTGTGGTTGTGGTTGTAGATGTGAGGGAAACGAGTGATGGTGTCTCAGGGGTAGAGACAGAAGCATGCCTGAAGGTGGGTAACAACAGGTGGTTTGGGGAATGGGTGGCAGATAACATAGGGGAGCATGACAGATCATGAATGTTGAGTCCCCTAGGTATGGATAATATAGTTCTCAGAATGTGTTGATGGCTTGTCAAGGAATGAATGAGTGGTGGGTGCCCCTTTGAGCTGGGACAGATAGGGGTGTTATCCAGGGGTGATAGTGAAAATTTGAGGAGACAGCATATGTATGACCAACCAGAACTGACCCTGGACCAGAGCGCTGGGGGAGCCGCTTGATGGTTACAACCTTTTGGTTGCTGGATGGTGGGGAGGGCTTAGGGTGGCCAGACTTGTGGGGCCTGTGGCTCTTTGGTGTGGAAACATTGCAGTGTTGTTGATAGCTGATACAGTTCCAGAACGTGTGTCCCGGCTGAGCGTCAGCTTCCATGCTAACTCTTTGCAGAGCATGGGTGGTGACTTCCAGCAGAGCTGGTGCCAACCTGTGTCACTCCCTAGATCCAGAGCATCACAGATGAGTCTCGAGGCTCAATTCGGAGAAAGAATCCAGCCAACACTAGGCTCCGCCTCAATGTCCCAGAAGAGACAGCTGGTGATAGTGAGGAGAAGCCAGAGGAGGAGGTATGGAACTGGGAGACTCTGGGACTGGCCACTAGAAGCAAACCCTTTGGCCTTCAAAGAAATCATCTGTGTCCTTTCATTCATTCCTCAGGTGCAGCTGATCCATGACCAAAGTGCTCCCAGCTGCCCCAGCAGCTCCCCGTCCCCAGGGGAGGAGCCTGAGGGGGAGGGGGAGGCAGACCCTGAGAAAGTGCATCTCACCTGGACCAAGGACAAGTCTGCAGCCGAGAAGAACCAGGGTCCCAGCCCTGTCTCCTCTGAGGGCATCAAGGACTTTTTCAGCATGAAGCCGTACGGGCCTGGGGACTGAGGGCTGGGGGATAGGGGGAGCCCAAAGAGGCTTTCCTCTCCACCATAAAGTAAAAAGCAGGAGTCCTGGACTAAGTGGTCTGGAGACCCAGCCCTGACATACTTTGGCTTCCTCAACTAAGGCCTTGGTGGTTCCAGCTGACTGTTAGGGGTCAGAACTCCGGGGGGCAGGCAGGGGAAAGATGATGGATGTGGGGACTGGGTGACTAGCTCAAGCCCCCAGCCTCTCCCTCCTCTCTTGACCTCTCTCCTTTTCTTTCTTCTTCTCTTTGCTTTCCTTGTGTTTCCTGAAGGGAATGGGAGAACTTGTAAGTATCTCAGAGTTGTTTTCATACTCTTCCGGGTTGACCAGGGCTGTGGTCACTCCATCATGAATCCCCAATTTGCACTCAGTCGAGCTTAGAGAGGTCTGAGCTTGGTGATTCCTGATTTGCAAGGAACAGGTCTCAGCAGTCCAGTCTGGCTGGGATGGGGAGGGTGACTGAGTCTATCGCTCTCCTCCCCCTCTCCTCGTCTTCCCCCAGGAATCAGTCCAACGTGCGGCGCATGCACACGGCCGTGCGGCTGAATGAGGTGATTGTGAAGAAATCCCGAGAAGCCAAGCTTGTTTTGCTCAACATGCCGGGGCCTCCCCGCAACCGCAACGGTGACGAAAATTGTATCCTTGAGTTAAAATTGGCAGGGTCCCGTTCCGGAAGAAAGGCAAGGGCGAGGGAGATGTGGACTTCTGGGTAGCCAGGTCCTGGCCCTGGGCTGGAGGAGCTGAGCTAGGCTTGCTTCAAGATCAGTACCTTGGACAGGGATGCGGGCACAGGAGTCCCAGGACAGCGGCTTGCTGCCCGATTCCACCACTTGGAGCTGGTCTTTCTCCTTGACGCGTGATCAGATATGGAGTTCCTCGAGGTCCTCACCGAGCACCTGGATCGGGTGATGCTGGTCCGCGGCGGTGGCCGCGAGGTCATCACCATCTACTCCTGAGAGCTAGGACCTGACACCTGGGCCGAGAGCGTCCGGCCCGCGGCCCTGGAGCCCTCGCCGCGCCCCCCCGCCGCTGTCACCGTTTACATACAGACCCTGTGCCCGCGCCCCGGTCCCCTTCCCTGCTGCCTGACGCCCAAGGCCGCGCCCGTTGGGGCTGACCTGGATGGAGAGGACGGCCCCCGTGGCTCCGGTCTGCTGGCCCGGCTGCGCTGCCCTTTTTCTGAGCCCGACCTTGCCCCGCCAGAGGAGACGCTGCAATAAAGGGCGGGAGGAGGCTTGGCCACAGGGGACTCCTGGCCGTCAGCGCGGCCCCTCCCCATCTGGGCGGGACCTGGGCCCGCTCCGACCCCCTGTGGTCCCTGGCGCCGCCCCGGGAGTGCCGGATGGCGGAGACCGCCAGTGGCCCACCGCTAGCTAGTGTCTCCGCTCTCCCTTTCTGCGGAGCGCCGGGGGCCGGTCGGGCCTATACATAGTGTACAGGAGACACCGCGTGTATTTTTAACGTCCCCATATTTATGTGACTAGAAGCGCAACGGACTTCTCTTCTCGCCACCGTGGAGTGCGCCCGCTGGGGCTGAGGCCTCGGGAAGCTGGGTGGTCCTGGACGTTGGAGAGTAAAAGTGCTGTAGGCCCAGGTGGGGGTCTTGGTCCTCGCCCCAGCGCCGCTCTCGCCGCTTAACCCTTGCTGCGCGCCCTTGGCTTCTGACCCTTTGCTCCATCCAGGTTTTTTTAGGAGGAGGTGAGCGAAGGGTCCAACCTGTCTGGACTCGCCTCCCAGCGGAGCATTTCCACTGCGGATGCAGAGACACGCACAGTCTCTTCTCGGCTCTTCTATAAGCTGGGCCAGAACCTGAGAGGTGATCCTAGCCGGGAGAGAAACCTAGAAAGCCCCGCCCCGGTGCCTTCGCAGGGGGAGTAGGCGTCTCTCCGGTCGGCTGCTACCCCTACCCAGAGGCTCCTTGCCAAAGACTGAAATCAGGGAGCTGGATGGCGCCCCCTCCCACTTCCTCCCTGGTCAGGTGAGGGAAGGGGGTGATTTAGTTTAGGAGCCCGACCCACCGGGAAGCCCCATCACTGCCCCTGATATTCATCCCGTCTCCATCTAACAGCTCCGGCAGCCTTGGAGTCTAGGGAGCTGGGCCTTGCGGTCTAGCCTGTAGTTCCGTCTGACAGGCACCCGGGCCGGGGATGGGTCTGGAGTAGCCCCGCGGGTCGCTCTTAACGCTTCCCTGCTTTCCTCCAACCAGGACCCAAGGCCTTTAGCTTCCCCAACTCAAGTGCTAGGCGCTTCCGCTCTATTAGCCCTGCCGGAGGCGCCGGTCCCCAAAGGCGGCGCATTGGCTGGGCTCCCTTCACCCCCAGGGCACTGCATGCTCGTTCCAGCACCACCCGGGACTAGGTACAGTACCTTCAGCCCTTGGGTCCTTCTGACTGCACCACCTCCTTTCCTTTGTGCCCAAGGTAAAGCACTGATGCCGTCCTGATGGGGCCAGATGTGCCTGGGGGCCGGGAGGTGTGAGTTAGGCCCAGGCCTGAGATTTGACAAGGGGCTGGATGGATTCTTCCAGGTACCAGTCAGGAAGTTGGAGGTATCCTGACACCAAGCCCCTCTCCGCCAAAAGACCTAACCCACTGCAAACCATAGCCCTCCTAGGGGGCCTGTGCATTCCTGGGCTGAAGTGGGGAGGCTGAGCAGAAAGCAAAGGGGATTGTATCAACACCAATTAGGGAACCAAAGTTGCACTATTTGAACTCAGACTGTCTGGTTGGCAAGAGCAGTTTCCGTTGATGAAACAAACATACCGCAACCCCCCCCCCTTTTCTGTGCTACATGTGCAATATCTGTTATGAATGTTACAATTCATTCATCACATTATCTTTATAATCACCATAGCTAGATGTCTCATGTCCATTCAAGTGACTTTTATTCTGAGTGCAATATTTCAATAGCCTTGTAGTGATACTAGTGTTGCTTTTGTTTTAGACGATCTATGTGCAGGGCAATGCAATGAAGTGGAAATCCCTTGTAAATAGGAGAGGGTGCACACCAAACCAAGACTATTTATTGCTATTATTACTCTTCTTCTTAGGCCTGCCTTTACTTTTCAGTGTTTCAGTATTCCGCATTTGGCCTCAGTATTATCTTGTGTTCTTTGTGCCAATATGAAAGGAGAGGGCCGGTTCTTTCCTTTGTTGTTGAATGCTCCCATTTAATGCTTTACAGCTTTTACTGTATTAATTTTTTAGACTCCCGTCTGCACAAAACGCAATAAAAATAATTTTATTATACCCTTCATGGCCTGAGTTGTGCTGTGTGGATACCTGAGGGGGGAGAATCAGTGGGTGGACAGAGGGGTATTCAAGATGATCTTCTGGGACCCAACTCTGAACCAGAAACAATGCCCTTTCCTGTGGGCCTCTTATCCTGGATGGACAACGGGCTGGGAAGCAGTAAGGGCCCACTGAGAGCTGCACTAGTATCTTGAAGTATGCAGCTCTTACAAAGAGGCTGGGCTCCCAGCGTTCTGCATATTGGTCACTCACCACTCCTGTCCTGTGTTTGCTCCCCAAGGGTCCTTCTAGCTTGATGAGCATGTGCTTCTACCAACTCCCGGCACAATGGGAGGGAAAGAAAGGGGCAGATGACTGGAGATCAGGTCAGAGGAGTGCCTTCACTCCCACCAGCCATGCCCCAGAAGTGGTTTCTTCATAGTCCCTGTTTTCCCTTCCTGAAATAAGGATAAGCCTGACACACTCAAAAGTCTACCAAAAGAAAACGGTTTAACCAGCATTATAATTAGCCAGTAGGCTTTTACTCTGAGCTGTTATTAAAGCTTCTAACCAGGTGAGCTGCATTAAGAAGTTAGGGTTAAAAACGTTTTGAGGCCTGATCACAGGCTAAAGACAATTGTCAAGGCAGACTGAAAAACCATCAGGGACCGCGCCCCCCACCTTCCCACCATGTGGAATTCCCCAGAAAAGTATTACAGATATTTATACCCAAAAAAAGATGAACACAGCTTTTATTTTTTCATTTTAATTAAAAAGTAATAATTTCATTTTAATAACACAAGAGTTCCAAAGAGGGAAAAAACAAACAAAAACACTATATAACAAAAAATTCTGACATCTGGGGACCTTGTTTTTGAAACTATTGTTTGCTTAGCCAAGGGCAGGGGACTCACAGGGATTCTCAGCTGAAGTCATTGTTTCCCCTTGTCCCTGGCAGGGACCCCTTGAGATCATGAGCCACAGGCTCTAATGAGCTCCTTCCCGAGGGAGCGGGAGGAAGGGCTGTCTCTGGCTCCATTTTAGAGCAGCAGCAAAGACTTGCCCTTCCACCCTTGCACAATTTCATTCTGGCCCAACACTTACGAATGGTCGGTTGCCTGTATCAAAAATATACCCAGCCATCAAAAGTCTGATATCAAAATGGTCCCTGCCCCCTGCTGCTCAGAGAACAGAACAAGAATCTAGATGAAAACAAGAGCTGACTTTTTGGGCCAAAAGCTTGCAACAACCACTGGAAAAAAAATGGGGGTGATTCAACGTCAGCGTCCTGAGGTAGCCTTCTCAGAACTGACTCCACTGGGGGGAGATGCTCAGGGTAAGAGAGAGAGTGGTAGGGCCCAGATTCAGTCTTGACTTAGGGCCCAGATTCAGTCTTGACTTAAGCATCTAGTGACTAGAGCTGTCCAATTCATTGGAGAGCCTCCAATGAAATGCAGAGAGAAAACTCAAATCCAAACACACCACCGCAGCTCAGGCAGTTCTCTCCCCTCCACACCCCCTTGCTCAACACATATGGGCTGGGGTGTGACGCCAGTGTACCTGGCACACACAACCTCCTCCTCCTCCCGGCAGCTTGGGCCAGAGCTCTGGGTTGGGAAGCCTTGGGAAGGTTAAAGATTAAGACATGCTAGCGGGCCGGGCCCTGCTTTCTTCTTCCTTTTCTCACACAAATCTAGCTGACAGAGGGACTGGAGAAACTCATCAAATACAAACTGAGCCCAGACACCCAACTACCCCAGAGAGATTTATTTTCAAAAAAACAATCAAACCAACAAATGCAGACTCTGGAAGGAATAAGCAACAGAGAGCTATTGGCAGAGGAAAGCATGGGGCAGAAACTTAGAACATTTGATGTGGACCTGGATAGTCGCAAAGAACATCTTCCAAACAACTCTATTTAGAACGTAGTAAGTGGGCGGGCGGCCAGGGGATGAGGGGCACAGGAATAGTTAAGAGGTTTAACCTCAGTAATGCCTCTGGTAAGATCCTAAGGGGGCCTGGGGCCGTCCCACCTGTGCTGTGGTCTGGCTAACTAGGTGGGAGAGAGCAGGGCCACTCTGGATCAGGGTATCCAGAGCCTTCTGTACACTTGGATTGTCAAAGTTGATACCTGTGGAAGACACGGGCCTCTGGCTAGCCATGGTGCTGGCAGGTGCCAAGCGACTGGAAGGCTGGCCAAAGAGCCCCTGGGAAGGAGCCCCAGGCCTGGGGCCCATGTTCCGGGCAGATCCTGCCTGTCCCAAAATGCCTGGAGGCTGACTGCCAGAGGCCTGTGATCTTTGCTGAGACTGGCTGTTGACTGCTGTGGAAAAATTTTGGTTCTGAGCGCTCACAGCAGCGACTGAGGGGGATGCAGAGCCGCTATTGGCTGCCACTGAGCCACTATTGAAGAGGCTGAGGATTTTGGCCTGAAGCTCTTGCTGGGAAGTGGAGGCTGCAGCTGGAGTGGGGGTAGCAGAGGGGAGTGCTTGGCCGCTCTGGAGCGTTTGGGAGCTCGACTGTGTCTTCAGTGAGGCACCCGAGGTCGCCCCAAGTGGTTGGCGGGAAATCGTGCCTAGAAGACAGGAGGAGGTGGTAGATGGTTGAAAGTCCTCCTCAAGGGCAGGAGACTTAGCAGCCAATGGAAGAACAATAATCACTGAGTCACATCAATCACATAGTACACAGACGCTAACTTCCCACAGGGGTTACCTTCACGGTATGTGCTGTTGCCTGAAATTGTTTTTTTTAAAGGGCGTACCTACTGGCTATCAGGGGCCAGCAATGATAGTCTAGCCCACCAGCAAGTAACTACAGGGCTCAGAATCCATACCTAAATCTTAGCATATTAGCAGGAATGGCCCATGGGAGAGTCCTTACCCACCCGAAAGAGTACAGGGTCTGCCCACCCTCCCAACAGAGTCTGGGGGTTAGAGAAATGCAGAGTCAGAACTTCACCTCGGCCCTGCCACGTAGCTCACCAGGCAGAGAGTTGGTGCTGCTCCTCATAAGCCGCTCCTTCCGCTCTCGCAGATAGTTGATAATCTTGTCATTCTCTTCGGCAGTGAGGTACCTGTTGTCTGCCAGCAGGTTGATGAGGCTCTGGATGGCTGGAGGGTGCCCCCCACGCACTCCCTCTTCAGGGCCACCTCGCTCCCTTTCCTGCACAATGGCCTCATCAGCCATCTTGGCTGCCTGTCGGGCAACCTCTTCCCGTTCCTTCTCCCGGCACTCATTCTTGTAGCGCTCATAATTTCTGGCCACCAGCACCATGGCATCTGCCTGGGGCATGTTGCGATGCTCTGTGGGAAGAAATAACATGAGTTCTTTTTTCCCCAGGACGGATATGCATGTCCACTGAGCCTTTTCTAACCAGCAAGAAAACGGTTTCAGTGACAAAAAAATCTTGGGACTGGGAAGCGAGTGACAGAAGATGAACTGCGTGGAGAGAGGCAGGAATGCGTACCTTTGTACAGAGTTGGTTCTTTAGGGGGATTCCTAGATCACAGACCTGTAGTAAAACCCAAAGAAACATGACAGCTTCCCACAGATTCAAACAGATCACATGGAGAAGAACCACAGGAGGCAGGCCCAGCAGCCTCTGGTCCAGCAGCAGGAGGCCAAAAAGCCCCTTTGTCAGCCTGCCTCTCCCTCCATGTTCCTCAGGACACTGCTGGCCTGCTGGTTCCGAATCTGTCAGTTCAAATTCCACTGGCCATCAAAGGTCAGGGAATAAGACCTCAATAACCTCCCCTCATTACCCTTGGGCATCATGGTTTCCACAGTGTTGAAAAGCCTCAGAACTTGATATAAGTTTTCACAGACATTGGAAGGACTATTCCTCTGAGAAAACGGCACACCCAGTGGTGCACCCTATGTAGTCTACGGTTACGGGCTAAGTGTTGTGGGTAAAGGGAAGTCTGTCCTGAGGCACACCAAATGCAATAAGAACACCAAGAGGCCAGTCTCAGCATTCTGGGTTCAGAGTACTAAAACGACTTCAGGGCTCAGGAAAGAACCTCAAGGAAGCTACACCGAGCCTTCTGGGAGAGGACTTCCTTTGCTCTCTTCTCTGGAGCACATGCAAACAGTATTTGAAATGTCTGTTACTCCTCTGTCTTCCAATAGAAATAGGAGGGAAGCAAAGATTCCATTACAGTAAGTGTTGTAGGAGCCAGAGGGGCACTAAAGGTAGCTTTCTCCAGCCCCTTTCAGAGACTTCTAGTGGCCTGCTAAAAACTAATGCCATCACCCTGAGAACTGGTAGTTAAACACATGCCAGCACACCTCTGTAACCTCTGAATACACTTAAGTGTGGCATCTCATATAAAAGAAGGCCACAGATAACAAAATGACCATGCAAGGCCCCTGCCGTCTACGTTTAGACCATCTCTGAAATATGGAAGTCATTTGTTTAAAACTTGCTTCTTGTGAGTAATGCATGACAGACCAATGGACTGGTGATTACTGGAATTCTGACCCACTTGGGAATCTGTACCTTGGGGGGTTCCAAACATGATGTTGACTGTGCAAGAACGGTGAATCTGGTGCTGCTGGGTGATGACAATAGCAAAGGGAGACCCTCCCCTGCTAACATCCTCCAAGGCTTGTGACAGTGACACCTCTGTGTTGAGGAAGATCAAGTCCACCACCATGCCTAGGTCTCGCACCTTCCGTCCCACAGATTCCGCATAATCTCTGTAGAAACATACAGGATCCAGGTAAGCATTCCGATCTGGGACCAACTCTTATGTATTCATTATTTCTTCCCTACCAGTTCTACGCTTACAAGGGTGCTCAAATCCTACTGACCAAGTCAGACTCTAAGGATCTAAAAAACTCCATCTTTTCTCCTGGCGCTCAGAATTGCTACAACACGCCCAAGGTCACACAGGAAGTTGCCAGTAACAAAGTATTGAATACCAAGTCTCCCCCTCAATTCTATAGTCTGTCCTCCCTTAACCATCTTGCTGTCTAGGTCTGTGGCACATGGCCTGACTTTGAGGAGGCTATGCAACACAATAAAAAAGCAGAGGCTTTAAAACTAGAAAGATAGGTTTGGACTCCAGCTCTACCATTTAATTTGCGAAGCTGTGAAGCCTTACACAGACCTTACTTCTCACAAACTTCATTTTCTTTACCAATAAAAAAACAGGAATAATATGGCTCATAGTTTCCTTAACTTTGCCGCAATCTAAAACCCTGGAAAGGTCAGCAGTTTGAACTCACAAGCTGCTAAGATAGAGAAGAGATGGGACAGCCTGTTCCATGAAAAATGACCACCTCAGAAGCCCTGTGGGTAGTACTCTGACCTATAGGGCCACTTGGAATTGGAATCAACCCTATGGCAATGGGATGATGTGGATACAGTCAACTGGTATAATTTGTAGTAGTTATGTTCTATAAGAAGGCCTGGCGTAATGCTACGGGTTAATGTGCCGGACTGCAAGGTCAATTTGAACCACGAGGTTGGCAGTTCAAGCACACCCAGCCGCTTCTCAGAATCCCTACAGAAGGTTGCTATGAATCGGGATCGACTTGACAACACTTAACAGCAAACACTTTCTATAAAGTCACTATGGACACTGTTTTGACTACTGTTTCCAGAGGAAATACAAGGATACATTCCTGTGAATATCTCTGATCACAATATATTTTTCATCAACCACTCTGTTTAAAGACACCACGTTAAGGTATGTGGCTGATTCACTAACACTGTATTCACGATCAACAGCACTTGAGCCTGAACAAAGCTAATCCAACACGCATATTTTCTCTATAAGGCAAAGCACAGCCTTCCTGAATTAAGACAACATTTTAGTATTATGCTTGGGATACATATACATACACCAACAAAAAGCACCAAAATGCAAAAAGCATTACCCTAAGCAGACTGCAGAGTCCTGGTGTGGCGCTGTGGGTTAATGCGCCAGACTGCAAAGCCATTTGAACTGCAAGGTCAGCGGTTCAAGCTCACCAGCTGCTCCTTGGAAACCCTATATCCAACTCGATGTCACTTAACAACAACAGACAGACTGCCAAAAGGACACTTGTCCACGGTACCAGAACTGAACCAGGAAGTCAGAGCATCTTCGAGCTCAGCTGGCAACACATGTGCCAAGCAACTTAAAAGAGTTTACACTACTGTGCACAAATCTGTGAATCAGAAAAGTGTCCAAATAACAATTTTGGGGTTGCAAATACCGTTAGTCAAGTAAGAAAATTCACCAATATGGAATGCATGAATGAGGACTGACTGTATTCTACTCACAAAGGACACATTTTTTGTCATTTGCCCAATGAGAGTGTAAACGTCACAACAGGAAGGGGCTGTGTGCATGCTCACCACTATAGCCCCAGTCCTAGTACTTACATTTAGTTGGTCTTAGAAAAAATTTCCACTTGACTATCATGTAACACGATTCTTGGAAGAATTAGAAATAATTTATGCAAAGCACCTAGCATGGGGTAGTACAAGGTAGGTGCTCAGAAAATGATAGCTATTATCAATTGTTAAAACACGCAATCTACAGTTAAAGCTGCATCTGTCCCTGAACAAAGCCGTCCAGAGCCTGTGAACTCTGCCTGCTGCTTGGTGTCTCAACACCTACTTCCCTAGTCACTGCCTTGAAATGAGCTCTTTAGCCCCAAACTGCTAGAAAGTTTGCTAACCACCTGGGGGAAGAGAACAGAGCTCGTGGCAGGTCTGTAAGCTGCTATATACCCGCTCTGCTTCTCTGGTGCCTCTCGAAGGAGAGAACAGAAAACAGGGGAGTGAAATGGTGCTGTGAACTCTGGCT
This sequence comes from Chrysochloris asiatica, assembly GCF_000296735.1. Classification (NCBI taxonomy): domain Eukaryota; kingdom Metazoa; phylum Chordata; class Mammalia; order Afrosoricida; family Chrysochloridae; genus Chrysochloris; species Chrysochloris asiatica. Next base: position 17,430,606 of record NW_006408541.1, on the reverse strand, counting down.
TGACTAACATAGTCATTTAACAGTTCTGGAAGGCCATGACATTTCACCAGACAGGCTTGGCTGACAGAGACAGGGGCCTCCCAAAGTACTGGGATTTGGGCTTGTCCTATGACGGGCATCACTGATTTGCCGAGCCAGCATCCATTCTTTCCTCATTTTGCAGTTAGAAGGCACACTCTCCTACTCATTCTACATGGTTCTACAGGGCTGATCCTCCCCCTAGCTCTAGGGATGGGAACATGACGTAGGCCTGGCCAATCAAGAGCATTCCAGCACCCTTGGTCAATGTGTCTGGTTCAGGAATGGGAAAGTGAGCCACAAGAAACCATTTCAGGAGTTTTGGCGGAAGCACTGGGATAGAGAATCCCTTTCTTTCCACTAGGTTTGCTAGGCTAAGATGATCCTTGTCTAGGGCCAGTGCCTTGCTCCCTCCTTAAACAGAAAGCCTGCCTGGGAATGTCGGCAGCACCAAGGAAAGCAGCCCTCAGAGAATAAGGTCTTGGAGACATGGTTTGACCTTCAGTCTGGCCATGGCTCGATTTCTGTTACATAAATCCCAAATTCCCTTAAGTTTCAGCTGTGCTTTCTGTTACCCACCACTAAAATCACTCTAACTAATGGAGCACACATAGCAGGGCCAAGTTCAGTGGGTAGCGCTGCCATGAGGGAGCCTGTGTTTCTCTTCTTAATCTTCTCCTTCCAGAGAAGAAATATCCCAAAGGTTCTTACTTAGTCTGCTTGTTGACCACAATTACAGAACAATCGACAGGCCTCTCAGCATCAAAGCGTCTCTGAATCTCATCAAAATACTGACGATAAAGTTCTTCTCTACGCCGCTCCTCACGTTTCAAACGCTCTGCAAGACACCACCAGGAAAACAGAAATAAGGACTGTATCCTTCTACATAAACAAGCCACAAGCTTTATTCTGAATCCCAAACTACTTGCAGGCAAGGGTTGCAACAAGTATGTATACGAACCCTCTAATGTTCCCCTGTATGTAAATCCTCTAGAGAAACTCTCGGAGTGCCCACTTCTCTCACCTCAGCCAGTACTGGGGACAATCGTTCTTTTTAAATCCTGCCAATTTGATAGGGGACAAAGCTCCTTCATTATGATTCTAATTTGCATGTTTTGGAAATAGCTTTTTAAGACTTCTACTGACAAGGGTTCATAGTTGTATTTTTGGGGAAAAAAAAAAAAGAAACTAGGTAGCAAAGTTTTACAAGTTAAAATGAAGTTGTAAAACCTCTACACCTGATTAGATAGGACATAATTTAAAAAGATTTAAAGGTGTATTGATAGAAACTCAGCTTTTTTTTTTTTTTTTTCATCAGCTGCTCCTTGGAAACCCTATACAGGATTGCTATGGAAACCAAGCTTTTAAAAATGTGTGTCTTTACGCAAAAATTACATTAAAAAAAAAAAACACAGTCTTTTATTATTACTGCTGGAATTTCATATTTATTTCTTCATGTGGGATAACTAAGCGAGATGATGGTACTAATTTGCATTTAAAAAATTATTTTCAAGATGAAATGTTCTCTACACATTTACAGGTTGTTAGTATTTTTTTGTATGTGAACTGCCTGGCTAAGTCACTAAGTCTTTTTCACACAGGGGTTAGTTTTGCTTTCTTTTTGTTTGTAAAACGTTCTGTGGGTCGTAGGTGTATACTGTTTCTGCTACTTTACCTTTCGCACGAGATTGACTTTCTGGGCCTGGAGGGCCTCGTCCATCAAAGCTATCTCTGTACCGGTCAAAGTAAGAGTCTTCCTTCCTTCTGCCATAGTCGTCCATCCGCACGTATCTGTCGTAAGAGCCTTCTCTCCTGAAAAGTTAAGGACATTTGCGCCAAGTTAAAACTCTGCCTATCCTTCAAAAACCAGACAGAATTTTTCAACATCTGGTTTCCTCTGAGGAAGTAAGCATACTAAGGAATGGAACTTTGAGAGCAGACAAACAGGGCTTTTATTTTATCAGCACTGTGGCTGCAGTTGAGTTACCCTGCCTTACAAAACAACTGGAGGAGAATGAACAAACATGATGTACCTAAAAGTTATTTAGCACAGTCCAGACACATAGTAAATGCAAAATAATCAGTAGTAATGACTGATACTAATTTTGAGGACCAAACCTCATACCCCTTCCGTGTGTTTCTGTAATGTTGCCTTTTACAGGTAGGTCTGATAAGAAACCTAGATTCAGTCACTAAATAAGTAGAATTCACCAGCCATTCACACATTAAGCAAATACTTATTGAGGAGTAAGCACCAACCACTTATAGCTGTTAAGTGCCTCTGAGTCATTTCCAACTCATAGTGAGCCGGTATAGGGTTTCTGAGTTGTAAATCTTACGGCAGCAGAAAGCCTCATCTTTCTCCTGTGGAGTGGCTTCTGGGCTTGAACTGCCAACCTTACGGTTCGTAGAGTCAAGTGCTTCTCCTACACAGTGCTACTGCGCACCCCAATCATTTGATTGTTGTGTTGTTAAGTGCTGTCAAGTCAGTTCCAACTCGGCGACCTGGTATAGGTTTCTGGTGGGTCTGAACTGCCGACCTTGTGGTTGCTAGTCTAGCACTTTTCCTACAGTGTCTCACCAGGACCACTTAACAGACACTGGAAAAATAAGGCTGGCAGTCAGTGTTTTATAGAACCCTTCCAAAAAAAAAGTGGTGAAAATATGTATGTAACAAAACATACACTGTCTCAACTACTTCCACATGCATAATTCATTGACACTGACCACATTCTGTCAGGTGTGCAACCCTTTCTCACTCTTCTTTCCAAATCATTTCATCATTAATAACATAAACTAAATGTTCTATAAAGCACATACTCTCCCTTTTCCTTGTCTCCTACCTCTGGTAACCACTACCATCTGTGGTGTCTATACATTTGCTTATTTTTGGTGAGATCATAAAGTACTTGGTATTTTCCAACTGACTTAATTCACTCAGCATGATTCCTTCAAGGTTCATCTTCAGAGAACTTCTGACTACTTCAGAACACCCAAGAGAAAAGGCTCTTATAAAAAAAAAGAAAAGGCTCTTTGTATGTACCTGTACACAGGTTCTCGGGAGTCTCTCATGTCTCTGTATCTGTCATACACAGGTTCCCGGTGATCTCGATAGTCCCTAGAGTCTCTTAGATCACGGAAGTCTCTAACATCTCTCATGTCCCGAGCATCACGCATGCTTCTGCTGTCTCTGGGGTCTCGCATGTCTCTGCTGTCTCTGTGGTCCCGCATGTCTCTGTGGTCCCGTGCATCCCGGCCATTCCTGCCATCCCTGGGTTCTCTCCTTGGACTTCCTCGAATCGGGGAACGATCATGTCTCGTATCTCGACTGTCTCCGAAGCCATAAGGATCCCTGTGGGAGGGTGCAAGATGTTAAGACAGAGGAATGGAGGAAGGTAGTCAACGCTTCAGATCTTATAAGTTCCCACCCACCAAGTGTTATTATCCCCCCTCCCTTTCCAAAGCAAGGCAGTCAAACAGTGAGAACGTGATTAAAAATTTAAGGACAGTCATCTGGTCAGAAGATAAAAGTTCTAGAATCTCACAAGATGAAGACGGACACCAAAGAAAGAATGCATGCCCAAAGTCAAATGTTCACCTGGCTCCAGGGACTAATCCAGCCTTCCTTATGCACCACGACCAATCATCTCAATTTCAACAGGTTGCAAAGTGAAAGGGCCCCAAACCTACTTTCTCCCACCAGAAATGTTTGAGAGATGTATACAGGGAAAGGATTTGGGGGGTACAGTAAAGGACAAGATTCATGAAAGTTCATTTAATCTGATCAGATTAAGGAGGAAAAAGGGAGAGAAAGCACAATTATGATACACACATACAGTAAAGAATTAAGAGCAATCTGTTTCTCGGTCTTCTCAACACAGCTATTGAGTCTCTGAAGCTGAGGGTCTAGCTAAGAAGCCTGGCTACAGAAAGTTGTGTGTTTCTAAAGAACAGTGCTGGACATCATAGATATACTTGAATTGTTCTGCCTCAATGTTCTCAAGGAGCTCTGATAGTATAGTGGTTACGATTAGGGCTGGCTATCCTCAAAGTCACTGTTCCACTCCCGTAAGCCCTTACAGCCTTGGAAACTCTGTGCAGGGTCTCTATGAGCCAGAACTGACTCCACGGAACATACCAACAACAATGCTCTCCAAGAGACATTCCATCCCACTAGAAACTCATCCCCAACAACATAGTGAAAATTCAACTTCTTCCTCAAATCTAGTAAATTCCATTGCTGGCAAAATTTATCCTGTCAAGTTACCTAGGTTTAAGCTTTTTCCAGTTATCTTTGATTCTTCTTTTCCTATCTCTATTAAGTGATTTCGGTCCTGTTCACCTTTTTTCCATTCCCACTGCATTCCTAAGTGCTTATTTCTATGCTGGTTCCATCACAAGAGTTTCCAAACCAAACAAACGACACAATCAAAACCCAATCTCCCATACTTCAATTCATTCAATACATAAACACCAGAGCAACCATCCTCATGTGCCAATTTCCGGCTACTACAAATTGCACTCGGCCGTCAACCCTCTGGGCACCCCATCCAACAAGCACAGTCCCTTTCCAAGGATAATCTCCCTGGATGAAGTCCTGTGATGAAGCTAAACAGGTTCCAGCAGAACTTCCAGACTAAGACAGAATAGGAAGAAAGGCCTGGCGTTTTACTTCCCCAAACCTAATTTAACCATTGCTAAATGTATAATTCATTAATTACAGAGTTATTTATTCAACCATTCTCTCACCCTTCTGAGTTGTTTCTCCTTCACTATCATCAACTCATCGTCCCCTAAGGTTCCTACCGCTAAAGTAGCTGATCATATATGGACAAATCTTTAAAAGAGCACAATGCTCAGGGCAACCATTTCTTTACTTAGGTGTAAGGTGTTTTTTTGATGGTTAAGGATTATCTTCCTCCATAAAATCTGTCCCGAACCTTTGATCTTTCCCAACAAATAGTACTCCTCTCCTCCAATCCCTTCCATTTCAATAACCGGTTCATCCACCTACTCAATTGTTCAAGCCAGGAAACTGGGGATTGGTCACCCCTCCCTGAAAGTCTCATCCACTCTTGTAGTCACATTTTCAATTTCCAAATTTTGACCTTTCTCTAAAATGGATCAGTTCTACCTACTTTTCTTTGCTGCCATTGGTACCCATAATCATGACTCACCACAACCCAAACAAGCTTTCTACAGTAGTCTCCCCATTTCTGCTCTTGCCTCTGATCTTTTGCCAAAAGATCAATCTAGAGAGATATTTTAAGAACATAAAACCCTTCACTTGTTTCCCACAGTATTTAGATTAAACGCCAGATTTGTATACCAAGATCATATGTAGACCTCGCCATCCTTTCGATGATCCTCCACTCTTTGCCATACTGGCCTTTCAGTTATAACTAGCCAAGGGCTTTCCAAATCCTTCTACTTGAGCAGTAGGTGCAGACCCATACACATTTCCTAGGTCTCAACTTAAGTATCTCTTACTCAAATTATTGCCTGGAATCAGCTGAAAAATTTACTCTGCCCCCAAATCTTGCCACATTCTCTTATACCACTTATGTTTACTTAAGCCATTTATCACAATTTGATGTATTGTTTGTTGAATGTCTGCTTCTCGAACCAACCAGCCTGTAAGCTCTACAAGGACAAGGCAATGTCAACTGATTCGTTACAATAAACCTGCTATGGAAACAATGCCTGCACACAGCTGGTGCTCTGTAAATATACTGAACCAAGGTTGCTACTGTCTATACTTCTGTACTTACTCTATTTCTGCTATTTGTTTATGTGGTTTCCCTACCAGAGATACCTCTTGAAGGCTTTGTATCTCAGGGACAAAGCATGGAGTTAATTAACTAATGGAATTACTCAACTAAACGACAAGCTTCTCAAGAGCAGGCACCATGCTTTGTTGTTACTTCTTTCATCTACCATGTTATCATGTACTTGGCATTTAGCAAGATGCCATTAGTTTGGTAGAACACCTGAATTTTGAACTTCACTTATCTACACAGGCACAGCAAGAGCAATTTAAATGCCAATTTTGTTCTATGAAGAGCTTTGGTCATATGGCATGCCTGATTCATGACAGCAAATACATGGAAGACTAGGAAATTTCAATGCTAATTAACAGCAGTATCCTTTACATGCAGACTAAACATAGTGTTCATGGACAAATACTTAGGATTCAAAGGAAAGGACAACTACAAAGTACTTTTGGATTATTAAAGATTGGCAGACAAACCTGCCTCGGGTGTGGTTAGAAGTAGTTGAAGTAGAATCAGGTTTCCTGTTAGTGACAATCAGGGTTGAGAGAGCTCACTAGTCTAACAGACGAGAGACTCCACCCGCCCCCCCACCCGCCCCACGGGCTGGTGGAACTGGAGCGGGAAGCAGCTACCACCACCAAGCCAGAGCATGTTATTCACAGTCTTAAAGAAATGGTAAATGCCATGTTTGGTTCTCATTCTTCTGAATCCATAAAACCATCCTTACCTGTCAAAGGCCATTGCTTAAGGTCAACTATAACCCTAGATTCCCAAAGTCTGGGTTCATGCTGCCAGGTTGAGACTGGTAAGCCCCCCCCTTCCTCCAACAATTCAAAAACTACTACTTTCCCATCCCCCTCAATTGCCGCCTGGGTAAAAAAATGTAGAAGTGATAATTCAAAAGGGAGAAAAGAACCAAAGGAGTGGAGGAAGCAGGAACAGAGAAGATAATCTTTTCTAAAATGAAAAGGCAAAGCTTTTGTTTTCTCTCATATTAATGAACAGTATGGCAGACTGTTGCTTGTCTGGAGACAAAACAAAACAAAACAACCTTTAGGGTCACTTTAAGACCCAAACAAAGAACTTTTCAGAACAAAAGGGCTCCTGCTGCTGGGCCCCAACATTGTTCTCAAAACATAAACACAGCTAACAAAATGGTAGTACACTAGGCAGGATTCCGAGTGCCACAAGGACAAAGAGGCTTGGCCTCAGAAAGCAGCAGGTCAGCAGCAGGTTCTGGATCAAAACAAGGCTCGCAGCATCATCCATGGCACCAGACATGTAGCACTAAAGGACAGCAGATACATCAATACCCCTACGTACCTGGTCACTAGAGACTAAAACAAACCTTGAATATATCAGTCCCCGGGTTACGAATGAGGTATGTTCATAAACATGTCTTTAAGAATTTGTTTGGTTCTTATTTAGCCATATTTTAGCGCAGGAAAAAAAATCTCAAAGCTTCTCACTTACTAAAAAGCCACGTGTGTGCAGCAAGTGAAGGTGACTGTGATGAATTTGTTGCCTGTTGGTTGTTTCAATATTTTAAAAGTGGGGGTAAATTTACATAACATTAAAGGGCAAGTACAAGTTGTAGAGTTGGACATTCATAATCCAGGAACTGCCTATAGTTAAATAAATTTCAACCCTAAACCCCATAAATTGAAAGCAAACACAACCAAAACTTTGCTGTAAATTCTTCGGCTATTGGGAGGGAGGAAGTAAATATTCTTTGCCTTGGGAGAAATACAGCCACATCATCTGGAAACATTTGAGAGGTTCTGAGGAGATGGGTAAAGGGAAAATGATATGCTTCCGGTAGAACTGCTGCTCTTCCTGGGGACCAGCGGGGTATGTCGATCACTAGGCATTCGTGAGCCTACAGAGTAAAACTGACAGACGATCCTCTTGGAGGACTCGGATGGCCCTGGGAGCTTTTTTTCTGACTACAGACTGAAATCTCAAGCCCAGGAGTACAAGTCAGGGAGAAAGGCTTTTCCTTTTCTTTCTTTTATGCAGGCAGAGGTCAGCATCTTCTCTCTGTTCACCAAAGTATTTTCCATGACAGGGCAAGCCTTTTATGCCTCCACCAGCTCCTTAAAGTTCTGTTGTCAGATTCTGTTCACAATCAGAATGACTGGTTGCTTTGTGATGTTGATCCCCAGGATGGATCCATGCCACCACCAGAAACACAGATTTGTGCAGAAGTTTGTCACTAGAAGCAGGTAGAATATGGGAACAAGATTTTACCTTCAGATACCAGTTCTGTAAGTGTTCATTGCTTTTCTCTGGGAAGCATGTTGATGATTTTTTCAAGCACAAATGTGACTTTCCTGTTTATAGAGCCACCACTGCTGAGAATTGACAACTTCTCCTCAAGTATTAGTGCAGAGATAATCAGAGTCTGAAATCTTCAATTGTGAGGCCCACCTAAAGCCAGACTGTCTTTTACCAAAGGAGAAAGTAGTTACCAAAGAAACCATGGCCCTGTGCATTATAAGTCGAAATCATCTCAATCTGTATATAAGAAACTTTTCAGGTTATTTCTGAAGATCCAATCCCTATCGACTTTCATCAAGCCATCATGCTTAGCACTCTTCACTAATACATGGGGAACACCCTTTGTAGAGCTTTCGATGCAGACAAATCCATTCTATTTGTTCTTCTTAGGTGTAGGAAATACATTAATTTTTGGAGGTTGTGTCTTAGGTTATGCCCCCAAGACCTGGACTGCAAAGGTTGAAGCTGAAGATAAGAACATTTGAGGTACAACCAGAATCATGATCCAACCTCTGATCAAGGTGTAATAACTAATTAAATGCATAGCAGCAATGCTAGACAACTTGCATGGTAACAATACAGTATGCTCATACCAAGTCCAAATGAAGTGGCTCAGGGTTAAATGATGATCCAGTGCAGGGATCCCTGATGCCGAGTCCTGTGCCTAGCTTGGCCAACAGTGTCAGAATTACACATTGACAGCGGAGTCATCAGGGAGGCACATTACTTAACAGAAAGCAAAGCCAGCAGAAATATGGCTTACAGAGACATTTGAAGAGGTGATAATGCTGTGAAAAGTCACAAAAATATGCAGGTGTTTTGACACTCAAGGGTAAAGTCCAGCAAACAAGGTGTTACGAAGGTATTGCCAGCATGCTTAAAAACAATTTTCTTATTAAAAGTAGATAGCACTGAAGATGCAAAATTAACAACGTAAGGGGAATCTGCTATAGGTATACTGCTTTTTCTTGTTAAGAATACATCCCATACACTGGGCACATAAATTATTAGGGTTATAAAAATGAAGGCAGTTTTGTGTTAACAAAATCCCGGTACATTTGGAATGAGCTCAAGGCTTTGAGTGGATGGATATATCCAAAATGAATGACATACACCATTCACCTTCAAAGAAATGATTAGCCTTTCCCAGACTAACCATTCATTAACTATCTTGTCTACTTACATTTTATTCTAGTGCTACTGGCAGGCACATCTTAGAGACAGTTCATGGTTAGGGTAAATGATGAACATGTCAGTGTTCTATTCAAGTATAATGTCTGATTTGTGTGGTTTCAGTGACTTTTTAAAAAAAAGATAAAAAACAAAAAGACAAAACTGGGACTCTGGTCAGATTTTAGATGGGGCCCAGGACATTTTTAGAAAATGTGAACATCCCTCTTCCTTGAAGGACATTAGCAGGTTAAATAACATGCTGAGGAATTCAGTTAGGGACCTACCACCAACGGGAAAAGCAATTCTTACTGAATTGGAATGAACCTAGCTGTCCCCCTGTTGACCGTAAAAAAAGCAGGAAGCCATGCTTTTACCCACAACCCCAAACAACCTCACTTTAGAATTTTTTTCTGATTTTAAAAGGCATTCCTCATCTACCTGATAGGGGCATTAACTCATTTTAAAAAGGATCCTCTCCAAGGTTGTTTGCCTAAATGTTTGTTTTTCCTAGTTATTACCAAAAAAAAAAAGAACAGAAAAGAAACAGGAAGTGATTTTTTCCCTTACAGAAGAAATTATGGACTTGCATTTTAGGTTGGGGTGAAATTAATTTTCTATGTTCAATTTCCTGGCAATAGCTATTTTGATTCCACCAGGTGAGTTAGTTCGTTCTCGAACACTGCCAATGTTTGCTGATTGTCTATATTTAACTGGAAAGTTTAAAGGCATTTGGATAAGTATTATCAATAAGGTGATACACAGTATCCTTCCTGATCCATTACAAAAACAGGAGATACTCTCTACTCTGCAGTGTGTCCAGTGTGCCTGCAGAAACACAAACACTATCTAGAGATCACAATCATCATGGGGACAAGGAGAGGATTTCCTGGTAGAGCCAGGGTCTTTATAGTTACAAATCTTACTCTCCTGCTGGTAAGCCACCTAGATCAGAAACCTAGAGAGTATGCTTTAGAGCACCTGGGAAACCAGACACATGCAGTATCTCCTTTTTTACCATTTAGCCAGAACAGGTTTTCCTGGGAGCTCCATATTTCTGACCACCACATACAAACTCTTAGCCACCTGTCTTCATGTCTATTGTGGCAATGGGAAACAACACAGATGGAACTCCCCAACATCTGCAGCTTGGTTATATGCAACCTAATGGAAGCAGACATCATACGGAACTGTTGAAGTTCAGTAGGATTCACTTACGTTCTTCAGGACACACATACACACCATGGTTTTTACCTATAAGCTGCAAGCATTCTTTATTGTGTTAGAAAAATAGACAAATTACCAGTATATCTGCCTCCTTCTGCAGTGTAACCAGAGACTTGTCTAGAGGATCCATCTGACAGTTGCAGTGTTGCTGTAGTTGCAGTGTCCGACTCCAGCAACATCACTTGTCCCTAGGGCCTGCTTGAATGCTGCAGATCAGACATGTGGTAGCTAGAGCAGACCCACCTTTCATATCTAAGTAGGGACGTACACACCACACATACAACAGCCATTCTTTCTTATTAAGAATGTATGTGTTTCTATCCAAACGTGGGACAGCTATATACCACATGTGTGACCCAGGGAACTATCAGTATAGACTACGATTCAGCAACATTCAGTGCACTGTAGTTTATAGCTTATTGTGGAAAACTTATTTAGGGGCAAAGGCAAAATCCATACTGAGAATCCACTCAGGCAGTGAATAAGAAGTCAGACATGAAATCTCTCTTTCTGCAATCCATACAGAACTGCATACACTGCATCCATGTGTGTTACACCATGGGGCCAGTTTGGATATATTCATATTTGATGGAAATAGCAACATTAATAGGGCTCTTCTTTGTGAGAAGGGGCCAATGTAATGCATGTCTCCAGAGTCTGTTTCAGGATTATCTCTTTCATATATGCTGGGAGGAAAAATATACTGGGAAAATGTACTCTATTTCCAGGAAAGCTAAGAAAAATGGCAACTTCTGAGAAGTGGAATTTTTTGTCCTGCCCCTTTAAAATTTCCCTTTGAACAGGTAACCCAAGCATGCAAAGCACACACGGGCTCTGCAGCACAGCAGCCATCTCTCAAGCAGCACTCTCCGCACACCTGGTTAACATCTGGACCAGCAGCCACTTGGAGCGAAGAGTTGAATCTCTCCTGCGGCTGCAGAGCAGGGTGGCACACACCAATCACCCTGGAGCACTCCTCCTGATGTGGAGGCTCCCATTGACACGTGAGCTGGGGACAGAGGTTTATCCTCTTCCAATTGCCTGCAACTCATGTTGCAAATTGTACTTGCTGTTTTGCCACCGAAACACCACGCTTCCTCTGTATCTCCTGACGTGTATGTGAAAAAGCCGCAAGGCCCTCACACAGGTTCATGTTCTTATTGTTTGCTTGAGCGTTTCTGATTTGTTGGGGGAAGAAAAGACCCTTGAGGTACGAAGTTGGGCTAACTACCCAGAGCCCAACTTTCCCAAGGTAACTCACTGCTTCAGGGTACTTTACCTTCGTGTGGGACTGGGTCTGGATGGAGCCGTATTCATATTTCTTCTTTCCGCTGCCTTATTAATATCTGAAAAGAATAATCAACCCATCTGTTCAATGCTATGGAATAAAAACAAGATCATCAGCACATTTCAAATGAAGCAACAACAAAAAATCGCAATGACAACCAGGTGGTGTAAGGAAATCCATTCAGCAGACACACTGTCACTTGGGCAATTTTTATTATGAAATTAAGGCAGTACATTGTCATGGCTTGGTAAGAAATGTCCCTCAGTTTTCTGGCTTACACATAACTTGTAAAATTGATTATTTTAATGCTTCAGCACTGTTAACCTCTAAACTTGACCCCCTCTCCCTCCAAAGGACATAATGGTTGTTTTTAAACTCTTGGAGAGTCAGCTGTAAGGTTCTTTTTGGGGGAAGAGCTGGGAAAGACAAGAGGGTTAAAAAAGAAACAGAGAAAAGGCAATTCATTTTCCTATGTTTACAAACAAGGAAGTTAACTACAATCCAGTGTCTTAAAACTTCCAATAGTCCGTAAGGTAGAGCCTTCTTTTATTATATCTTGTGTTGCACTCCACTGAATAGAATTTCCCAGAATGAGAGGCAAGAGAGAAATGGGTGATGATAATTTTTTAAAACAAAGACTGTAATTTGTTAATATCTACAACCCTCATAGAAAGGGGACTAAGAGTAAGATTTGCCACTTGCTACACCAGGGTAAGTAATAAAACACCTTTTATAACAAGTTCCCCTTTAGAGAAGCTTGGCATATATGGGAGAACAGCAGAATCACAAGCTTTATAGGAAAGCCAATTTGTATAGTTAAAGCATGTTTTCCTAAAAACAGAAGAACTCTGCTTTGCAAAAACTGAAGTGACTAATAAAAACACCATATAAAAGAAATGAGACAGCAGAGAAAGGTACAAAATCTATGCCCCAAAATAACACCTGACCCTTTTTATATGACTTAAATAGGTGCATTACAAAGCTCATACTTCAGTTCAGTGAAATAATTAAGACTGCTTCCTACTAGTTTAGTTCCCCCTTCTTCTATATTAAGCCCTTAATAATGTAGTGACATTAAATGGTATTAAACACACACATAATTAAGAGTGTTTTAGAATAATAATTATATATTTATAAAATTTCCAGTAATAACAAGAAACAGAAGTCTGGTATAGACTTCACCAAGTCCTATGATGCTGACTTTTGAGTTTCTAGTGAGAATAAGTGTCAATTTCATTTGCAATCAGAAGTCTCTGCAGTTGTTAAGTACCATGGAGTTGGTTCTAACTCACAGCGGCCGTGCACAAGGTTTCCAAGAGCAACTTCTGGGTTTGAGTCGCTGACCTTGTGGTTCGCAGTCCAGTGCTTATCCTACAGCACCACACCAGCAGTCCTATTATGAATTACATATTATGTACTGATAAGTCTTATAGGAAAAATCTAGCTATTTTAAGTATCTCTCAAATACATGGTGCGGGCTAGGGGGATTAAGATCTCTTACATAAGCACCATATCACTTAGCAGGAGTCCATATATTATTAAATGGTCTTGGGAATAAAAAAATCTTGGTATACGTTTTGGTTAGAATACAGGACACTGATAAGTTTCTATTAATGTGATAACTGGTTCACAACACAATAAAGGAATATTACAAAGTATAATTCTATCCAATTCTCTTGACGGCCTACATATGGGGGGTTTCAAAAAAAAAAAAAAAAAAACCAGTGGAAAAATTCCATTACCTTTTAATTTTACTTTCCCATGAACCTTCTGAAGGCCCCCCTTCATGTAGGATCAAAGTGGTCATTGTATACTTTTGGAGCAAAACTGTTTCTAATTGGAGTATAAGTATTTTAGTTTGAAGGTTGGTGAAGCATTTTTGCAGTAACTTGAAAGGTTAAAAATCATTTACGATGTTATCTTTAAGCCATTTTCATTATAATTTGCCTCAGTATATATTTTCATTGAGTAGGTCAAAGCAATTATATTTAGATGGCATAGCTTACTATTTGTTCCTTTTGCAAAAATGAGAACGCTTGGCCATTTTCTTAATTTTGTTGTTAAGTGCCGTCAAGTTGGTTCCAACTCACAGAGACCTTGCATAGAGCTTCCGAGAAATGGCTAGTGAGTTTGAAACACTGACCTTACAAAGTTAACAATCTAGTGATTACCCTATAGCGCCACATCAGGACTCCTTAATTTTAGGGGCAAACAAACTTTTACTGTGGTGCTGTAGGATAAGCACTGGACTGCTAACCTCAAGGTTCAAACCCACCAACTGCTCCTCAGAAATTCTATACAGGGTTGTTCCGAGTAGGAACCAACTTGACACTTAACAACAGGGCTGACAAAGGAGCTTTGGATTATACAGTTTAATCAGATTCTTTTCTTCTAAATCCTTATAAAGAGAAATACTTGTTCTGCACAGAAAAAGGAAAAACTGTTTCCCCATCCCCCCTCAGTATGTGGCGCTGTGGGTTAATGTGCCAGACTGCAAAGCCATTTGAACTGCAAGGTTAGCGGTTCAAGGTCAACAGCTGCTCCTCAGAAACCCTATAAAGGGTTGCTATAGGTCGGAACTGACTTGATGGCACTAACAGTACACTTTATCTGAAAGTGCAGTGGCTCTGTAGGATAAGTTCTTGTTGTTAAGTGCCACAGAATTGGTTCCAACCCATAGCAATCCTGTATAGGGTTTCCGGGGAGTGACTAGTGAGCTTGAACCGCCAACCATGAGGTTCAAACCAACACTGTAGTCCAATGCATTAACCCAAATTTAATCACAAGATTGGCGGTTTGTACACACCAGCTTCTCCGTGGGAGAAAGATGAGGGTTTCTGCTCCTGCATGGATGTTTTAAAGCCTTGGAAACCCTGGTACAGTGTGGCTATGAGTTGGAACCGACCTGACAGCACTTAACAACAACATACATTATCCAGGAAACTTGTGTGGTGCTGTAGGATAAAAACTAGGCACTGATATATAAGCACTGGACTGCTAACCACAAGGTTGGCAGTTTAAATCCACCAGCCACTTTGTGGGAGAAAGATGAGGCAGTCTCAGAAACTCTATAAAGGGTCGCTATGAACTGGAATTGACTCAAGGGCAACGGGTTTGGTTTAGTTTTAGTTCATACTTTATCCAAGGAACCCTTGTGGTACAGTGGCTAAGTATTAGGTAGTTAACCAAGAAGTTAGTGGTTCAAACCAAACAGCCTTGCTAAGGGAGAAAGATGGGGCTGTCTTCTCCCATAAAGATGTAGAGCCTTGGAAACCCTAAAGAACAGTTTTACTTCTTATCAGTGGAGAAAAGACTGAAGTTGTCTAGGACTTCATTTGTTCTTGGATCAATCATCAACACTCCGGACACAGCAGCCAAGAAATCAAACAGCGTATTGCATTAGGCGAATCTGCTGCACAAGACCGTTTTAAAGTGTTGAAGAACAAAGATGTCAGCTTGAGGACTAAGGTACGTCTGACCCAAGCCATGGTATTTTCAATAACCTCATATGCATGTAAAAGTTGAACAGTGAATAAAGAAGATCATAGAATAATTGATGCATTTGAATTATGGTGTTGGAGGAGAATATTGAAAGTACCATGGGCTGCCAAAAGAACCAACAGATCTGTGTTGGAAGAAGTACAGCTGGAGTGCTCCTTGGAGGCCAGGATGGCCAAACTTCGTCTCTCATACTTCGGACATATTGTCAGGGGGGACCAGTCACTGGAGACAGCTATCATGTTTGGTTAAGGTGGAGGGGTCAGGAAAAAAGAGGAAGACCCCCAACGAGATGGACTGGCAAAGTGGCAGCAGGACTGGGCAGTGTTTCGTTCTGTTGTACATAGGGTAGCTACCGATTCGATGGCACCTAACAACAACAACGGGGTTTACTACTCGACAACAGCTGGTATACTTTATTGTGGTCAACTGCCCTTAAGAGAGGAGTTCTGGTGTGGTGCTGCAGGATAAAGCACTGGACCAAAAGGTTGGTTTGAACCACAAGGTTGGTGGTTAAACTCAGCAGCCACTCCTTGGAAATCATACAGGGTTGCTATGAGTTGGAACCGACTTGACAGCACTTAACAACAACACTACCCCTAAGACCAAAAGTCACCTCAGTGTTTCTTCCATCTCAGCTTAGGTAGTACTTCTACGCTTTGCTAATTTTATAAGCAATTCAAAATCATCTTTAGCTCCATGGTGTGCTTAACTTTTGCATTATAATTTCCAAGCAGTCTTCTAAAAACAACAATAACAACTAATACTTTAAAGCACTTCTTAGTTAAGTACTTTTAGACTTTTTATAAAGGGAAACCCCCAGAAAATAATCAAGAAACCAATGATGCTGTATAGGAACTGGCAGAGCAGTTTTAAACCCCAAAGGAATGGGATGAAGAACTCCCAAAGAAAAATAATACTTAAGCTATAATTTATTTTAGACTAATATGCCAGACATGGTTCATTGTCCTTGGATAATTTATAAATAAGAATTCATGTTTCTTTCATAGTACCAAGAACTGCTTTGGGCCACCTATTTTAAAATTGTATCACCATAAAACCAATCTTTCCACCTTAAAACCAATTTTTACACTTCACAGAGCACTGAAAAACAATGAGGACTAAACTCTCAGGTGTAGTCTGTACCCCACACAACACTTATCTTAGAACCACCAGTGACTATGGAAGGAATCCAAAGGCTTAGTTTCAAAAACTGACTACAAATGACGTAAAACAAATTCCCCAAAAGGCTGAGTTAAAAACCAACTACCAGCTAGGAATTACTAATTGGAATTTTATGATGACAAAGATATTGCCACTTGGAGAAACATAGTGACAAGGCAAGTTATTATCACATATTAAGAAAAAAACATTAAACTGGAGGGGACATGACAGGACACTTCTCACGGAAACTTTTTGCATGAAGCCATCTTTGATATTGTAACATCAGGAACACTGCAATGTACTGTATTGTAATGAGTTAGGGATAAGAGAATGCTTGCAATTTTCTCAGCATTCTCTAAGTAAAATAATTAGAATGCTTATACTATCCCAGGGCCTGTACTAAGAACAATCCATACATTACCTTATGAAATTCTTTCTATAACTCTTAGAGACTTAAATATTGTTATGATTTTATTTTCTGAAAGAGGAAACTTGAGGCTTAAAGTAATTAAGTGATTATCTAAAGCCACAAGATTATCAAGAGGCTGAGCTGGTACTCAATAGAGAAGGAGGAGACATAGTTTCCATTTGGAACACTCATACAAGGACTTCCTGATCAAATGTTGACCAAACCTGGAAAAGGCTCAGTCTAGACTAGATATTCATTACTAGACTCCAAAATCTAAGTGCCCCTTGACACTCAATATGGTAGGGACCTACTTATTCAATTACCACTACAATTCTATCACCTTAAACTACAATGTTTGTGGTTTCTGTTACTGTCACTCTATTCACTTTAACTTTTCACACAAAAATACTCCATTCATATTTTATTTCCTGCCTTTTACTTCCTTTGATGAAAGAGCACTTGTCTTGGGAGCATCATTCTATCTTGGGGAGTTTAGACAGGTCACTTGATTTCTCTGAGCATATATCTCCTCTTTCTTGACAAAATGGATATTCTACCCATTTTGTTAGTTATATTGATTAAAGGGAAAAAAATAAACTAAGAGAAAAAACTTCTAATTTGGATTTATAGAGATTGAGGTAATCTAAAATTAACTACAAAGACTGAGTTTAAAATAGTTATTAAAAGAAACAAATTTCAACTAAAATGTACAAGTAGAGATCCTTATAGAACTAAATTAATGAGCTTGAAAAGGTTAACTTAAAATCAGTACATCAAATGCATCATGGATTCACCATCTGCCAAATGTTTACTATGTGTGATACCTGGTATAGTCTCTAACAGATGAGCCTGAAGTCCTTAGGATTTCACTGATTTATAGAGACACAAATATACAGACAATTACAATATAATCTAAAGTGTGATTATGACAGACAAATGGGAGGTTTTAAGTTCCTGAATGGGGTTATTCTTATCAGAAGAAAGGCCCGATGATCTACTCCCCCCCAAAATCAGCCACTGAAAACCCTACATACAGTATCGTTCTAGCCTTGACACACATGGGGGGGGGGGGAGGATAGGATTCATGAGTTAACATCAACTTGATGGCAACTGTAATAATATAATATATTAACATAAACTTTGTGTATGTGTGAGGCAGAGGACTGGAGTCCTGGTGTGGCACTGTGGGCATATACGTTAGGCTTCAAAGTCCTTTGAACTTCAAGGTCAGTGGTTCAAGCTCACCAGCTGCTCCTTGGAAACCCTACACAGGGTCGTTACGGGTCAGAATCAACTCAATGGCACAACAATAAGGGAGGCAGGGAAAATCTAAAAGTAATATTTAAATTGGGCCTTAACAGAGTAGGAATTTATCAAAAGATGAATGTCAGCCCCACACAAGCAAAGGTAAAGATAATAGATAAAAGAATGAAGGATACATAAGTTAGAAATACTACAAGAAGTTTAATGTAGGGGATATGGGGATAGCTGAAGAAAGGAGAGTTAGAATGACAGATGAAACTACAGTTAGACTAGATCTAGATTACAGAAGGTTTTTGCTTCAGAAAAGGAAGAAATTGGTGACAGGAAGGTTTGTATGAAGTGAACTACCACAATAAGAATCTCAGTTAAACAAATTAATGAAGCTTTATTGTATACAAGTTTAGTAAAAAATATAATCCATTAATGTTCTTTAAGGGCCATTGATTTGACTGAAGGGAAAGGTGGGAGAAAAACATTTTACAAGGTCATTTGAACAAAGGAATATAAAATTGGATAGCTACCCAGAGAAGTCAGTAATCAGTATGAATGGTGTGGCGCTATATGACTTTACTGCTAACTGCAAGGTTGGTTCAAACCTATCAACGACTCTTTAACAAACAATCTAGTTCAATTGTGTTCCTCATTTTAATGTGTGTGTGTCTTTATATATGTTGTTGTTAAGTGCTGTCAAGTCGGTTCCAACTCATAGCAACCCGTATGAGGAGCTCCTGGTGGGTTTGAACTGCTGACCTTGGGTTTAGCAGTCCAGTGCTGACACATAGCACCACACCAGAAGTTCATATATATATGTATACACACACACACACACACACACACACACACACACACACACACACACACACACACATATCACATTTCTTTAATGAAGAGACTTCAGTAGCACCTGGGAAGATAAGTGAAAAATCAGATTTCCAGACCCACTCTCAAAACTTTTAGGTAGAGCTGAGGAATCTGGTGTGATGCTGCAGGATAAGCACTGGGCTGCTAACCACAAGGTTGGTGGTTCAAAACTACCAGTGGCTTCTCGGAAATTCTATATAACAAGTCAGAATGGGCTCAACAAAGGGGCCTTATATTTTAACAAGTTTGTCATGGGATTCTTGGTAGGTGTTTGAGAACTACTGTTCTATTATTATTTATTTATCCCTTTTATATATCGTAATATATACTTAGGTCCTCCATTTAGAAATCTCCCTAATCTTCTATACTATATTAACGGATAAATAACCCATAAACATGTTACAAAAGAAAATACCACTAAGACAGTGGCTAAAGCTGCAAAAACCTATCCTGAAAACAGCATCACATTGTTATTTCCACAGGAAAGGGAATTATCTACCAAGTTTCCAAAGTGCTAGAACTAATAACAGCTAATTATAAGGTTGGGTTAATGCACTGGACTGCAAGGTTTGTTTGAAGCGGTTCAAGCTTACCAGCTGCTCCTTGGATTCTCGATACAGAGACACTATTAACTGGAACAGATTCAACAGCACTTAACAACAACAATTATAAGGTCTGTGGCGCTGCAGGACAATGCACTGAACGGACCTCAAGGTTGGTTTGAACTGAAAGGTCAGTGGTTCAAAACCCATCAGCCACTCCTCGAAAACCCTTACAAGGTTGCGATGAGTTGGAACTGACTTGATGGCACTTCACAGCAACAATTATAAGGTCAGTGCCCTACACTCCTCCACAGGAAGAAGGTGCTGTCTATAATTTTTCTATTTCATCAGATCTTTTAAAAAGTATCCTGAAAATGTAAGCTTGTTCTTCTAATTGCCCAATTATAAAGTCAGGAAAAATATTAGACATATTACCAACTAAAGTTTAAACTCTACAAACTGTCAGTATTGTTTTGTTAGAATGCCTGCTTCTTCAAGGCATTTTGTTTTCTTACCTAATTGAAAAAAGAGAAAAATGGTCACCTATATTTCACATCCACACTACTAAAAGCAATTCAAAGTTAATAAACAGACCATGGACTCTGGTTATGTCTGTTTTTGTTCTCAAGCAGGTGAAAGCATCCTATTGGTGTTGAATGGAAGGAAATAAAACAGGGAAAGACCCATACAGTTTAAACTATTTTTAATACCGCTAGTGCAAACTCATCTACAAACAAGAATTATCAATTAGTAATCTAAGGTATGAATAGCTAGTACTAGAATCTACTTCAGTTTATTTTCCTGTAAAAAACTCATTTTTCTAGAGTCCTAACTCAGGAGTATTCTCAAATTTATGTGCACAGTAGTTTCTTCTTTGTGAGGTTTCGTTTCCCACTGATTTAGTTAACTCTTGGTCAGCTCCAAAATATAAGGAGCTATGTTCCTATGTCCTATTCCACCCTGCCAGGAGGTGAATTATTCCTTTGTAAACTTTTCCACTTTAGATATATGCTACCTGCTATATGCTAATCTTACTGTGAAAAATCTGTAAATTAAATTTTGCAAGTATGCGTGTATAGGATAAAATATAGTGCACACATCAGTAAATCAACAAGTATTGCTACTATGAACTCCAGTTTATACGTACACAGATTTATTTCAAACATGTTCAGATATGTCTCTGCAATCAGTACATGGCTGTAGACAAGTTCTCTCTGTATTAAGGTACCTTCCAAACAAAGGTTCAATCAAAACAATGGCTTCCAAGGGGATTTGCTGATCCAGCGCAAGGCAGAGAAGCCAACTCAGACTCTCATAGCAACCCTGTATAAGGTTTTCAAGAGCAGCTGGTGGGTTTGAACTGCTGACCTTGAGGTTACCAGTCCAATGCTTTATTCTACAGCACCCCATCAGAGTTCTTGGTGATGGGTTTTTGAGATTCCAAAGGGTCCCAAAGGGGCAATCTTGATAGATTTTCCTCAAAGGACACAGGATGATCTTGGGGGCTTCTATGAAGTTTTAAGAAAACTGACTAGTGAGAAAAAAGCCAGGAAAAGTTGTGCTGAGGAATTTTCTTTCATCATAATGTACCTGCTTACTCTTCAAGGGTAACCAAGGACTGTGTTCTATGATAATTTTGTTGGAAAATGTTTCCCTACACAGTCTTGACCTTGCTCACTCAGACTTTTTGTTCCCCAAACTCAAAGAATATTTCAAAGGAACACAATTTAAGTCCCTTGAGGATGCCAAAACTCCCATTTGACATGGTGTAAATTGAAGAGTGCCGAATTCTTTTTTTTTTTTTTTTTGGGGGGGGGGGCGAGGAAAAGGAAAAAAAAAGCTTTTAAAAAGTTAAAAACCAAAAAAAAAAAAAAAAAAAAAGAATGTATAGACCTAAATGGAGAATATATCAGTATCGAGAAACAATAGCTTCACATTTTGCTATTTTTGCTTAATAAAGGGTTGTATGATTTAGTAGCAATATATATATATATTTTACTTACACTCATATAGGGTTTCGTACTATCCACAACTTCAGGCATTCACTGGGGGTCTTGGAATGTATCCCCACGGGTAAGGTGGGATTGGTGGTGGTGGTTATATGCTGTGGAGTTGGTTCCGACTCATAGCGACCCTGACCAGGATTTCCAAGGCTGTATTACTGTACATAAATTCCAACTGGGTATATTCCCTGAATCCCACTTCCAGAGAATGGTCAGTTGGGAGACAGGGAGTTTCATCTAAGAATCTGTATTCTTAGATGAATATGTATGTTTTGGAGGATCACCTTTTGATAAATACTGCCCTAAGTAAGTTTCCCAAAGTCTGAAAAAGGTTCAGTTATACACCAACTCCTCACTTATTGGCACAGTTAGGTTCCAAAGATAAGATAAGGCGGTTATGTGACAATGGAAGATGACCATATGGATCACAAAAAGGAGGATGATTACATAGATAACCGCCACACTACTGCGAAGCATGGCCCATGTTAACACAGAACCTTTGTCAACACAGTCAGTGTTACTCTTGCCTGGCACCCTGGCGTTTGGTACTGTCAGAAGTTTGTCTAAAATAGTTGTAGAGTACATATTTTACTACTGTCATAAACGTGAAATGTCATATAACGTGGAACTTGGTAAGGATGACAGTTCAACCTTGCCAGCTGCTGAGTGAAAAAGATGAGGTTTTCTGCTCCAGTAGACTTCTCGTTGGAAATCCTACAGGGTTGGAATCGACTTGAAGGCAGTGGATTTGGGCTTTTGTTGGTGCAATGGTTACAAAGTGCTTGGCTGCTAAGCTAATCAAAAGGCCTGCAGTTCAAACTGACCAGCTCCTTCGTGGGAGAAAAGTGTGGCATTCTGCCTCCATAAAGGTTTATGGCCTTGAAAAGTCAGAATCTACTTGACAGCAATGGGTTTGTAGTTGTTTGTTATAGAGGTATAGTTATGGTTATTTTATAAAACAATGTTTCTCTTACCTTTTTTCTTTTGGACATTAAAAACAATTTCTTAAGAAAAATTAAAAGTAAACTTTTTGTACCATCTCTGACCCTAAACATGTTACTATTACCTGAATCTTCAACTACATAATTAAATGTTTTCATTTGAAATCAAAATATTTGTGAGTCAGACTTCTTAAAAGCTTGTCCACTACCTGCAAAATCAAATTAATCTTCAGTAAGTCAATCATTCCAGATTCAAACTAGAGGGACACGCAAGATATTTTATAGATTGTGGCACTGAGGGTTAACTCACTAGACTGCAAAGTCAGTTTTAACTGCAAGGTTGGTGATCAAGCTCACCAGTGCTCTTAGGAAACCCTATACAGAGTTGCTATCAGTAGAAATTGACTTGCTGGCACTTAACAACATAGTGGGATAAGCGTTGGGTTGTTTACTGCAAAGTGACTGATTCAAACTCCTCTGAGCAATTCTACTTTGTCCTATAGGATCGTTGTGAGTGAAATCCACTTGATGGCAGTGGGTTTGGTTTTATACATCTTCTAAGGCACTTTGCTTGGTTAACTGTGCTTCAGTGCAACAAAGAGTACCCTGATTCTTGTCTAGAGTTGCCAATTTTTATACAGGTCAGATATCATGTTTTGAACATGAAATATTGAGAAAAGATTACCATGGCCTGGAAAAATTCTGATTTTCTGAGGGGAATTCTTTTTCTTTTAACCGAGTAAAGATTTATAAAACAGTTCATCAGTTTTATATTCATTATACACAATGACTGTAATCACCTCACATCAGTTAACCATCAGTCAACAGTATTTCTCTCTCTTCCCTTAAACTCTTTGCACTCCTCTTCTCTATCTTTCCCTACCTTCATCATTCGTCTGCTAACCTCCCTTTTGGTGTGTATTGCCTGCCCTACCACCCAAGTTAAAGCGATGTGGGATAAAGCACCGGACCGCAAGTTGTTAAAATCACAAGATCACTAGTTCAGTTAAAATCACAGGTGACTCACTTGTCGCTCCTTGGAAAACTTACGCAGGGTCGCTATGAGTTGGAAATGCCTCGACAGCACGGCACTCATCAATAATAACAATAACCTCTAGTCAGAACGAAAATTGACCGTACCTACACATAACCTGCTGTGGCACTGTAGGATATGTATACGACTGTTAACAACAGGCTGGCAGTTCAAATCCACCAGCCCCTCCTTGGAAACCCTATACAGAGTCACTGAATTGGAGCAGACTCCATGTAAATATCCCTATCTGGAGTTAATGCAGCAGGTATGCTGGTATTATATACCTAGCTGTCAGTATATTTCATACTTCCCTAATGTCCTGCAACTTCAGACAGTGGCCGTACCCTTATCCTTTCATGTCTCTCATTAGTGAGCTTAACACAGAGGGTCATTTTCTGTGGGTCACTGCCCTCTTAAGTTTTTGATACTTTGCAGATCTGCTTGATGCTTAAGCAGAACAGTTTAGACAAGTGTATATGCTATTTATAGGACAAACCTTCTGGCATAAAAAAGCTGACATTAAGCTTTAAAAGCACTTGACTCAAAGTCACACCACACTCAACAGTAATCCACAAGGTCCAGAAAGCAAACAGTGTAGTAGAAAGAATGGCTAATTTAGGGGAACACTAGCATTTAAAGGGTTCCATGGAAAGATTGTTATTGTTAAGTGCTGTCAAGTGAGTTCTGACTCATAGCAACCATCTATAGGATTTCCAAGAAATGGCTGATGCGCCTGAACATCCTGCCTTGAGGTTCAAACTGATCTCGCAGTCCAGCGCATTAACCTACAGCGCCATACCAGGACTCCCAATGGAAAGACAGTGGGCGAAAAATGTAATTTCTCCTTCTCATGGATATCTACATTTTGCAATGGTTAGTATTAAAGCCTGAGAATCACTTTATCTTAACATGTCCCAATTTTGTTTAAAACCATAAAATCTTTATCTGTGATAACATCTTGAATTGTTCTATTAAATATGTGATTTTGGACAAGAATTCTAACCTCTATGAGCAATGGTTTCCTCATTTGCAAAAAAAAAAAAAAAAAAAAAACAACTAAAAACCAAAACTAAGTACCAGCCTACCTACCTCACAAGATTGTCAGGAGCAAATCAGTTGGGATTATAAGTCTGTTTTGTAAACCACATGCATGATTAATTATCTTTGTTAAGTTGTGGAGTCAGTTCCAACTCATAGTGACCCCGTAGAATAAGCACTGAACTGTGAAATACAAGGTTGGCAGTTCAAACTCACGAGCTGCTCCTCGGAAACCTTGTACAGGGTCACTATTATTTGGAACTGACTCCACGGCGCTTAACAACAAATCTTTGTGGGAACAGAAAGCCTCATCTTTCTCCCTTGTAGCAGCTGGTGAGCTCAAGCAGCAGACCATTGCTTATCTTACAGAGAGCACCAAGTTCAAGTTATCATTATTGCCACTAGTAATAGTGAGTTTGTGGTTGTTGTTGTTAAGTGCTGTCGAGTCAGTTCTGACTCATAGTGACCCTGTGTAGTGTTTCCAAGGAGCAGCTGGTGAGTTTGAACTGCTGACCGTGTGGTTCAAACAGTTATCCTAGAATGCCTCAATGGGTATTTCATTCATCATGTGGAGAGTCAAAAACAAAGGGAACAATAATGCAAACGAAAGGAACATCACAAATCAAATATATTTCCTCCAAACATTTTCCATTCTTAAAGGCATAACTGAATTCCAATCATTTCCATGGTAGTAACATGCCACACAAAGGCACTGCCACCTGCAGGCCATAGTCATGGAATGCTTGCAATGGTTATTTAAAATTAAGTTTCATAGCATCAAGCTCTTTTTCATTAGACTTTTAAGGCCTTTTCCAAAAGATGTTTATTTTTAGCTTTTCAGTACAGGTAGATGAGGTTTCATTTGTTGATGTTCTGAGAATGACTCGAATAAGAAAATTCTCATTTTTTTTCTCTACACAGTAATGCTGCTTAGAAATAGGAAATACATATGTCCTACACTGTGTTCAGACCAAAGCAATCCCAAAGGATTAAGGCTTTAAAAAACAAACCACAGCATTTTGGGGAAGCCCTTGAATGGCCTGCGCTACCTTTTCTGAGTTTCCTTTCAATGAATTAAAAACTACATCTGCTCTTTCTCACACACATAGCTGAAGAAAAGGCTATAAATAAACTTATCAATTAAGTGGAGTTGTCAGTGTCTCCTTTAAATGTATGTTTATAGGCATGCAACAGCTCAAGAATCTGCACCTATGAAGTCTGTTTCAGTGAGCCTTATAACATGGTTTCTCTAGTACATTCTACACAAACATACACAAGCACACACTTGTATGTTGATTTTATGTTTGGAGAATGTGTACTAGGTTTCAAAGAATATCTGACAAAACAGAGAAAAAAGCAAATTAAGAATGAAGGAAGAAAGTGATGTCATGAACCAAGTGATCTCCAGTACCCACAATGCAAAGCTTGGGCGTTTACTAGTTCCAAAAAGTCAACACAAAGTCAGTTTTCACCACCCAGACTTACACCCACAGATAACAGTAAATCTAGAGTGGTCAGACACACTAAACTGCTCCATCAGCGTTGACAGAATCCTCTTTTCAAGAACTGTCAGGTGGTTGCCACCCACCACGGGTCAGTGAGGAAACTGAGGCAGGTGGGCGGCACCCCGGTGCACTTAAGTGATCACTTCTAGCATTTCCTGGGACGACCACGTCTAAATCCCTAACGTCGACCATCTGCCAGAAGCCCGCCTGGACACTGCCCTTCCCGGGGCACCCAGGGCGTCGCAGAGAACCTGCTTTACCCCAGGGGCAAATTCTGGGCACAGAACAAAAGGCAGCAATTAACTCCAACCTCCAAGGGCAGCGTTTCCTAAAGTGTGGGCCGCAGAATAATTTCCAGATGCACAAGGACACAGTGTTTATTTGAATACATAGGCATTTATTATCAATTCTTTTACGAGCATGAGAAAAATAACTGGCTTTCCATTATACGGTTTGTAGGTTCAGTTCCCGCTTTAAACACACATATTTAAAGAGGGGCGGGCGCGAATCAGTATTAAAAAAGATCATTTCATAAATTGCAGCACAGGCGGAACACGCACGAGAAGGCGAACACGAGAGTCTGGGATTTGAAATGCCGTCCTAAGCAAAAAGGGCCTGGTCCATGGTCTCGGGTCTACATAATGGGTGGGTGGGGTTGGGGTTACAGGATCAAAGGATGCACTTCTGGGGCGGCGGCAAGGGGGGACAGCACTCCTTCGGCCCAGGGAGCTGCAGGCCCCGGAACCCTCTCACCCCCGCGAGACGGATGCAGAGACCCAGGTTCGAATCCCGACTGCGCTGACTCGCAGAGACTCCCCCTCACCCCCCACCCGCGGGCGAACGACTTCACTTGTCCATTTCGAGAGGGGCGGGGAGCGTGCAGGCTTGCCCTGCAGAAAAGCCCTGAGGCTGCACTGAAGGTTCGCGTACAGTTAGCGGTTGCGGGGTGACGGCGCCCGGAACCCACCACAGGCCGCCCGGACCTGCTAGGCCTGGGCTTGAGGAGAGCCAGAGGAGGCCGCGCCCCGTACGGGGCATGCGCAGTCCCGCGCGCGCCCTGAGGGAGCCGAAGCCGAGGCCGCGGCCGCGCTTCGAGCGGGCCCTCCCGCCTCAGCCTCCTCATCTGGCCCGGGCCCCCTCCCCCCAACCAACCGCCAGTCCGTCTGCCCCACGCCTCGGCGGACGGCCACCGCTACCCAGCACTCACCGCTACCAGTGTGGCGGGCTCTCGGCCGCTCCTTCCCCTCAGGTCCGCCGCTGCCGCCTCGCTTTCAGCCCACCTGCCCGCCGTAGGACAAAGGCGCCACCAACAGACCGGCGCGAGCACGAGGCAATGGCGGACGGGGCGGAGAGTGGAGATGGGGGCAGAGGGCGCGCACGTAGCGGCAGGCGCGGCACTGTCGCGAGACCTCGCGAGTTTACGGCAGGGCTGAATTGGGCCTTCGATCTCCTTAGCAATGAGGGCGGGGAAGTGGTTCTCCCACGGCGGTTGAGTCCCCGCGAGGGGTTGCCTAGTAACGGCGCTTCCGGCTGAGGATGGGCGCCAGCTTGGCCCTCCCCCCACCCCAAAGGGCCTCAGCAAAGTCTAGTCTGATTTTCCAGGGCATCATTCCTCCCTAAATGTGGACATCGAAAATGTAAATGCCCTTATAGTTTAATTTAGACTTGCATAAAATAATACATCATAATATTTGATAAAATAGTGACTTTTTAATCATTAAGGCAGAGTGTGAGTCTATGTGAGATATAACTCTTGTGGTCCATCTTCAGGAATAGATGAGATTGCAAGACATGGCACACAGATTGTTGATTCAAGCAAGCTATTCTAAGACTAGGGAATTTAAATAAAATACAGCCATTAAGACCTTGGGCAAGCCATTTTGGCTTCTCTGTTGTTGTTGTTAAGTGCCGTCGAGTCGGTTCCGACCCATAGCGACCCTGTACAGGCTTCTCTAGGGGGAGGGAAAATGGGATGTACCATAGAATTGTATATGGAGAACTGGAACTGGAGGAGGGGCTTTTGGGGGGGTGGGGGACAAGAATAAAAACCGTTTGTGGAGAGCCATGTGGCGCGTCTGCCCATGTCTATAGGGCTGGGCGCCCGATTTTGCAAAATCGAATAAAGAAAACCTCACTCTCCCTAAAATGAGTACAGGTTGGATTACTTGAGTGTTTGTCAGTATAGTCAACGGTTCTCACAGTCTATAAGAAAATAGTATATATATTCCTGGAACAACCAAATCATAGGGAACAAAGAGACCAGAGAAGTGGAGCAAATGTTTTATTTAAATGTACATTTAAGTAGGCTGTGTACCCTATTAGTTTCACTGACAAGGTGCAAAAAAAAGCTTCTGGAGATATATTCACCTGTTCTTCTTGAGTTATTTATTTCTTCCAAGAATACTCATTGAATGTCAAAAACAAATTTCCCAGAATGTAACTGTCGACCATGAAGCATGTAAACCGTTGCATTGTTCACTTAATCTATAGAATATATTTGTCACAAGGAATGGAATTTGCTCACACAATAGTAAATACACTCTATTAATCACAGCCATCGCTGTATGAATCAGGTAGGCTCTTTTATTAGGAGACTTTTCAGACCCCATTGGATCATGTTTTTCTCCTTGTAAATGCTGCTACTGGAGTCAGATACCCTTCGTTCGGTCCTGACTCAGCACAACAGAAGGAAACACTGATCATCCTCAGATGGTTGTTATATTTGAACCCATTCTTGCAGCCCGCTTTGTCAATACATCTCACTGAGAGATTTCCTCTTGCTTTGGTGATCCTCTTCCAAGAATGATGTCCTTCTCCAGGGACTGTTCCTGATAATAATGTGTCCAAATTACATGAGACAAAGTCCGGCCATCTTCACTTCTAAGTAGAGTGTGATGGTTGTAGTTCTTCCAAGGCAGATCTGTTCATTCTCCTGGGAGTTTGTTGTTGTTGTCAGGTGCCATACAGTCGGAACCGACTCATAGCGACCCCATGCACAGCAGAACAAAACAATGTCCGATCTTGGGCCAACCTCACTACCGCTGCCACACTTGAGTCCATCACTGATGCCACCTGGCCAATCCATCTCGTTAGGGGTCTTCCTCTTTTTCTCTGACCCTCCACCTTACCCAGCGTGACATCCTTCTCCAGTGACTGTTTCCTCCGGACAATATGTCCAAAGTATGAGAGACGAACCTTAGCCATCCTGGCCTCCAAGGAGCACTCTGGCTGCACTTCTTCCAAAACAGATCTATTGGTTCTTTTGGCAGTCCATGGCACTTTCAGTATTCTCTTCCAACGCCACAACTCAAAGGCATCAATTCTTAATATTCTTCGCCAATACCAAGATTCAAAGGCATCAGCGCTTCTCTAGTCTTCCTTATCCAGTGGAGATTCCAGATTAAGAGTAGGAAGAAGAAGCGGTCTACTTCTGAATGTTAAGCCACTGAAGACCTGATGAGTAGCAGTGGAACGTTGTCCCACGTAATGTCAGAAGGTGAGCCCCTCAGGTAGGAAGACACTCAGAATACAACTCGGGAAGAGCTGCCTCCTCAAAATAAAGTTAATCATAATGACATGTATGGAGCAAAACTTTCAAGGTTCTCATTTGCTGATGAGGCACAACTCAAAATGAGGAGAAACAGCTGCAAAAATCCATTAATAATTGGAACATGGAATGTATGAAGTATGAATCTAGAAAAATTGGAAGTTGTCAAAAATGAAATGGAACACCTAAAAATTGATATCCTAGACATTGTTGTTGTTGATAAGTGCCATCGAGTCGATTCTAACTCATAGCGACCCTATGAGTTATGCTGGTGAGTTTGAACTGCCGACATCGCAGTCCAGTGCTTATCCTACAGCACCACACAAGGACTCCATCCTAGGCATTAGTGAGCTGAAATTGACTGGTATTGGCCATTTGACTCTGACAATCATATCGTTTACTACGCCAGGAATGATAAATTCAAAAGGAATGTGCCGCACTCATTGTTAAAGAGAACATTTCAAGATCTGTCTTGAAGTACAATGTTATTTATGATAACATAATATCCATATGCTTACTAGGAGGACCAGGGAGCTTGGTAGCTCCATAAGATAAGCACTGGATTGTGACCTAAAAGGTGGGCAATTCAAACACACCACCCGCTCCATGGGAGAAACACAAGGCTTTCTGCTCCCACAAAAGAACTTATACAAGGTCTCTGAATTGAAACCAACTCCATGGCAACTAACAACTAGGAGGAACAGTTGTTGTTGTTGTTGTTGTTAAGTGCCGTCGAGTCGGTTCCGACCCATAGCGACCCTGTACAGGGTTTCCGAGGGTGTAAATCTTTACGGGAGTAGAAA
>NW_006408541.1:17398996-17399702 GCF_000296735.1 Chrysochloris asiatica | reverse complement strand
TCTTGACTGCTACTTCCGCAAGTGTTGATAGTTGATCCAAGAAGAATGAAGTCCTTGACAACTTCAATCCTTTCTCCATTGATAAGAATGTTGTTGTTGTTAGGTGCCATCAAATCTGTACCAATTCATAGCAATCCTATGCACAACAGAAGGAAACACTGCCCAGTCCTCCACCAACTTCACAATCATTACTAGTTTGAGCCTACTGCCGCTGCTGCCACTGTACCAATCCATGTCATTGGGGGTCTTCCTCTTTGTCTCCGACCCTCTATTTACCAAACATGATGTTCTTCTCCAAGAATTGGTGCCCCCTAATAATATATTCAAGGAGCTCTGGTAGCATAGTGGTTACAAATCGGACTGTAAACTGCAAGGTCAGTAGTTTGAAAATACCAGTTGTTCTGCGGGAGAGAGATGAGGCTTTCTGCTCCCGTAAAGCTTTACAGCCTCGGAAAGCCTGTACTCTGCTGTGCACGGGGTCGCTATGAGTTGGAACCGACTCCATGGCACATAACCACCACCACTAATAATATATTTTTCAACATATGAGAGATCAAGTCTAGCTATCCCGGCATCCAAGGAGCATTCTGGCTGTACTTCTTCCAACACAAATTGGTTTGTCTTTTTGGCAGTCCATGGCACTTTCATTATTCTCCTCCAGTTGTTGTCAGGTGCCATCGAGTCGGAACCAACTCATAGCGACCCC
>NW_006408541.1:17360457-17374654 GCF_000296735.1 Chrysochloris asiatica | reverse complement strand
AAAAAATGGCATCTGGATTGGAGGAAGACTCATTAACAATCTACAATATGCAAAGGATACAATCTTGCTTGCTGGAAGTGAATACAACTGATGAACATCAAAGACTACAGCCTTCAGTATGGATTGCACCTCAGTGTAAAGAAATGAAAACAAATAGCATTCATGATAGGTGGAGAAAACACTGCAGTTGTCCAAGACTTCATTTTACTTGTATTCTCAATCAACACTCATGAAAGTGCCGTATTGCATTATGCAAACTGGCTACAAAAGGTCTCTTTAAAGTATTAGAACAAAGATGTCAGCTTGAGGACTCAGATGCACCTGACCGAAGCCATGGTATGTATTTTCAATAGCCTCATATATACGTGAAAGTTGCACAATGAATATGGAAGATCATGGGAGAATTGATGCATTTGAATTACGGTGTTGGTGAAGATAATGGAATACTTTGGACTTCTGGATGAATAAACAAATCTATCTTGGAAGAAGTATAGCCAGAATGCTTTTTAGAAGCAAGGAATGTGAGACTTTGTCCCATGTACTTTGGATGTATTATCAGGAGAGACAGTCCTGGAGAAGGACATTATGCCTGGTCAAGTTGAAAGTCAGCAAAAGAGGAAGATCCCAAATGAGATGGATTGTCATGATGGCAGCAACAGTGGGCTCAAACATTACAATTGTGAGGCTGGCACAGGACCTGGGCAGTGTTTCTTTATGCTGTATATCGGATTGCTATATTGAAACCGACTTGACAGCGCCTAACAACAATGGAGAAAATATTGAACACCAAAAGAACCAGTACCATCACTAGGGGGGTAGGGGTTGCAGCTCTTACCCCGTAACATTGCCAGTAACTGGGTGACACCAAAATGACCCCAGGGTCCACAGTGGTGGCAGTGGCAGACATGGCGATGACTCAGGAGCCAAGGCAGCTTCATTACTAGAGCTGTTTTCACCTATCACCCAGTGGGGCAATTCTTCACCCCCAACTCCCCAGTTAGAGGTGTTGGCCTCAGGAACCTACACCTGGGTGATCTCTGCCTTGGCAAACAGGAAATGGGACGAGTAAGGAGCCCCAAGGGGTAGGGTTGAGAGGGTCAAGGCTGTGCTTTGAATTAAGGTGGTCCTAGGGGTTTGGGTAATACCATGAATTACTGCACTAGGAGAACCAACGCCAGTGATGTCACTGGTTGTTGTTAAGTTGTTAAGCGCTTTCAAGTCAGTTCTGACTCAGCAACTCAGTATAGTCTCCAGGGAGGGGCTGGTGAGTTTGAACCACCGACCTGGCAGTCCAAACTGAACATACAGTCCAGTGCTTATCCTACAGCACCACACCAGGACTCCATCACTGGTAGTAAAATAAAACAAACAAACAAACAACAACAACAACAACAAAAAATGGAGGGAATACTCAATCACTATCCCCAAAGAATTGGTGGTTGGTCAACTATTGCAGGAGGTAATATATAATATAATCAAGAAACCATGGTACTGAAGAAAGAAACCCAAGCTGCACTGAAGATAATGGCAAAAAGCAAGTTTCAAAGAATTGATGGAATACCAATTAAGATCTTTCAACAAATTAATGCAATGCTGGAAGGGCTCATTCATCAATGCTAAGAAATTCGGAAAACAGCTATTCTAGCTAACCATTTGGAAGAGATCCATATTTGTACCATTCCAAAGAAAGGTGATCTAACTGAATGTGGAAATTATCGAACATCATCAATACTATCACATGCAGCGTAAAATTTTGCTGAATACAATTTAAAAACAGCTGCAGCAGTACGTTAACTGCCACAAATTCAAGTCACATTCAGAAGAGGCCATGGAATGAAGGGTATCATTGCTGACGTCAGATGAATCTTGGCTGAAAGCAGAGAATACCAGGAAGATGTTTATCTGTGTTTTATTGTTGGCAAAGTCATTCAACTGGGTAGAGCATAAGAAACTATGGATAGCATTATGGAGAATAGAA
This sequence comes from Chrysochloris asiatica, assembly GCF_000296735.1. Classification (NCBI taxonomy): domain Eukaryota; kingdom Metazoa; phylum Chordata; class Mammalia; order Afrosoricida; family Chrysochloridae; genus Chrysochloris; species Chrysochloris asiatica. The sequence continues at coordinate 17,372,676 of NW_006408541.1, read as the reverse complement.
ATTCCAGTACACTGAATTGTGCTCATGTGGAACCTGTGCATAGACCAAGAGGCATTTTTTTTTTTTCAAACAGAACAAGTGTATACTGTTTAGTTTAAAATCAGGAAAGTTGTGCATCAGGGTTGTACCGTATTTATTCAGTCTGTATGCTGAGCTAATAATCTAAGAAACTGGAATATATTAAGAAGAACATGGCATTAGGATTGAAGAAAGACTAACAACCTAAGATAGGAAGATGACACAAGCTTGCATGTTGAAAGTAAAGAGAATTCGAAGCACTTACAAATGAAGATCAAAGACTATAACCTTCAGTATGTATTATACCTCAATATAAGGACATAAAACTCTTACAACTGGACCAAGTCAAGGGGTACATGATTAATGTATAGCTTCTGCCTCTTCACTTGGGGGCCATCAAATGAAATGAAGTTGTGCTTCAATGCAGAGACATGATTTCTATCAGATAGAACTTTGAGCTCAGTGGGTATTACAGTGGTGGCATGGATTGAATTGTGACCCCCCCACCCCATATCTGTCAGTCATGATTCTCAGCAGTTTGCAGTTATGTGGTGATCCCCTATGATGCAATTGGATGTTATAAACCAATTAAATGATTATGGGTGGGATACACCATCATAATCCCACCAGGATTAAGGAAGATTCCCAGGGGTGTGGCATGCAACACCTTTTATCTGATAAAAGTTCCAAGGAGAGAGAAGCAAGCAGAGAAGAAGGACCTACTATCACCAAGAAAGAAGAGCTAGGAACAGAATGCGTCCTTTGGACACAAGGTCCCTGCACTGTGAAGCTCCTAGATCCAGGGAAAGACTGATGCCAAGAAACATGGAGCTCTCCAAGGAATGCTGAGTCTACAGAGGCTGAAAGGAGACAAGGGCATTTCCCCAGAGCTGATGCTCTGAATATGGACTTCTAGCCTCCCAAACTGTCAGAGAATCAATTTCTGTTTATTAAAGTCATCCACTTGATGTGTATCTGTTATAGAAGACTAGATAAGTAAGACAAGTGGGTTACCCGTTGCCATGAGTAAGGGGAGAAAGGTGTAGTGTAATGTACAGTTGTTACTTATGGAAGACCATGTGCTTCCTAGGGTATGTGAGAAGGTAAGGCAATGAGTGATTCTACTCACATAGCGACCTTTGCCAAGGGAGCAGTGTTGATGTTCCCTAAATAGTTGCTGAATGAAGGAAAAACAAGGAAGAGCAAAAGCAATATTGTGCTAATAGTGAAGGAAGTGTTTTGGACATTAATTTGATTTTATTTTAACCTGGTGCGTTTCTTAGTATTTCAACCTACTTTGTAGGTGTGGAGCCAGTCAATTCTAGGACAATAGGAGTGGTGATTTAAAAGTATCTAAGTGGTAGGCTCAGGAATATCCAGGAGAGGGTGAGCAAAAGGTCTGGGTTAAAGGAACTCTGCAGAGGTTTTTTTTTTTTTTCTTTTCTTTTTTTTAAAAGACAAGACTATTGAGGAGGACCAGAAAGCAGTATTAAGGTATAAAAATCTTTCATTTGGACAAAGTCAGGATATTATCCACCACCACTATCAATTACTATTGTGTTGACTCTACTTCATGACACCTTGACCAGGTCAGGATGCCCATGGTTTAGCGGTTAAGATGTGCTTATTCCCATGGGGATGAAGCCTAATACAAGCATAGTGAACTCTAGGATGAGTGGCCCTGAGCAGCCAATCATTGAAAGGATGTTTTCTTGGGGGTGTGGCGCCCTCTCAATATAATGGACAGGCTCTCTCTCTCTCTCTCTCTCTATCTCTCTCTCTCTCTCTTCCCCTGGGGATTTGGGGAGGCTCTCTCTCTCTCTTTCTCTCTCTTCCCCTGGGGACTTGGGACTCTGCAATTGTAAGCCATTTCCTTTATAATAAACGTCTATCTTTATATATACATATATATGTTTCACTGGTTTGCTTCTGTAGAAAATCTAGTGTAAGACAACTCCCAACTCACCTTAACCCCATGTGTGTCTGAGTAAACCTGTGCTCCATAGAGTTTTCAGTCATGGATTTTTCTAAAATAGATCACTAGGCTTTTTTTCTGAGTTACCTCTAGGTGGACTCCAACATCCATCTTTTTGGTTAGCAGTCAAGCACATTAACCTTTTGCATCACCTGGGGGCTCATCAGGGCATAGTAACTAGTAATTGTAGCTTCAAGTTGATTCCAACACATGTGATCCTATATGACAGAGTAGAAGTACCACATAGTTTCCAAGGCTGTAATCTTTATGGAAACTGACTTCTGGTAGGTTTGAACAGCTGACCTTTTGGTTAGCAGTTGCGTGCTTAACCACTGTGCTACCAGGTCTCCTTCCCAGGGCATGACAACTTATTTAAGGCAAATGACACTTACATACAGCCTAAAGTCTTTTGAAATACTTTCCAGTATACTTTATATATATCTCATCTGATACAACCTGTTGTTGTTAAGTGTAATTGGATTGGTTCGGACTCATAGCAACCCTGTATAGGGTTTCCAAGGAGCAGCTGGTGAGTTTGAACCACCAACCTTGTGGTTGAAACTGACCCAGGAGAGGGGAATCTTAGAATTTAAGAGTTAGAACTTTGATCAAATCAAATCTATAGTGCTAGAAGTCAGGTTGGTTCTGAGCTGGAGTGGGGCTGGAAAGGGTTGAGGGATCTTTCTTTGGGAGATGGAAATGTTCTATTTCTCATTTGGGGTACTGGTTATGTGGGATATATATGTATGTTGTTGGTAAGTGCCATCGAATGGTTTCTGACTCATAGTGACCCTGGATAGGGTTTTCCAAGGAGCAGCTGGTGGACTTGACCATTCAGTTAGCAGTCCAGTGCTTAACCTACAGCACCACACCAGGTTTCTGGGATATATGTATACATGTGGACCTATACATACATCCCGGGAACCTGGTGTGGCACTGTAGGATAAGCACTGGACCGCAAGGTTAATTTGAACTGCAAGATTGGCAGTTCAATCTCACTGGCTGCTTCTTGGAAACCCTATGCAGGGTCATTATGAGTCGGAACCAATTTGATGATACTTAACAAAAGCAGCAGCAAACATTTATAGAGCTGTACATTAACAACTGTGCATTTTGCTATATGTGGAATCTCGGTTAGTGCTGTGATTAAGTGCTAGCCTGCCAACGGAAAGGTTAGTGGTTTAAACCCACAAGCCACACCAAAGGAAAAAGATGCAGGTGTCGACATTCCTATAAAGAATACAGACTTGGAGATGCTATAGGACAAATTCTTTTCTGTCCTAGAGGATCTTTATAAGTATACTTATAAGTTGAAATTACCTCAATGACAATGCAAAAAATAGTATGTCCTGAGTGGTGCAAACGGCTAAGCGCTTGACTCCTAGCCGAAAGATTGATGATCCGAGCCTAGCTAGAGGAGCCTCAGAAGACAGGCCTGGCAATCTACTCCCGAAAGTTCACAGCCTTGAAAACTCTAGGTTTTCTATTCTCCATATATGGGCTTGCTGTGAATCTGAATAGGTGGTGCTGGTGGTTATGTGTCGTGGAGTCAGTTCCAACTCATAGTGACACTGTATAGTGTTTCTGAGGCTATAAATCTTTACGGGACCAGAAAGCCTCATCTTTTTCCTGTGGAATTACTGGTAGTTTTGAATTGCTGACTTTGATATTAGCAGCCCAACTTGTAACCATTATGCTACCAGAGTTCTTTATGAATTGGAATAGATTGGACACCAATTAACAACAAGAAAGTTTACCTCAAGGGAAAGAGTTAAAGGCAGCACAGGAAAATCCTGTTATATACACAATCCTAAATGAAAGTACCATGGGCTGCCATAAGAACCAATAGATCCATTTTTGAAGAAGTGCAGCCAGAGTGCTCCATGGAGGCCAAGATGGCCGAACTTTGTCTCTCATGCTACAGACATATTATTAGGAGGGACCAGTCGCTGGAGAAGGCCATCATGTTTGGTAAGGTGGAGGGTCAGAGAAAAAGAGGAAGACCCCCAAAGAGATGGATTGGCCAAGTGGCAGCATCGATGGACTCAAGCGTGGCGACAGTAGTGAGATTGGCCCAGGATTGGGCAATGTTTCATTCTGTTGTGCATGAGTCGGTACCGACTCGATGGCCCCTAACAACAACAACAATAACAGTGATTTATGAGTAGATGCATGGATAGACATGAAGCTTGAACTAGTGTGGAAGAGTGGGACTATACCTAGTTTTGACAGGGAATTTTTGTACATGGGTATTTACCTTTGCTGCAAACATATCCATGAATGTGGTAGAGTATGCAGGGAGCAAAGTTATGAAAACATATCAGGCATAGTTGAACACTTCGATGGAATGAGTTACTGAGCCTGGGAGCTCAGGACAATGATCTCAGAGGACATCATGGCCAATTGGCATAACACAGTCCACAAACACAATGTTCTACATCCTACTTTGGTGAGTGGTGACTATGGTTTTAAAAGCTCATGAATGGTCATGTAATGGGCAACTCTTGGTCTTTCCCTGTTCAGACAAGAAGAGTGAAGAAAATTGCAGATACATGAAAACAGTTAGTCCAATTGACTAATGGACTACGTCTCCATGACCCTGAGACCAGAAGACCTAGATGGTGCCCAGCTACCACTACCAACTCCTCTGAAAGGAATCACATTAGAAGGTCCTGGATAGAGTGGGAGAGATGTGGAACAAAACTCAAAATTACAAAAAAGACCAGGCTTACTGGTCAAATGGAGACTGATGGGACCCCAAGACTATGGTCCTTAGTCCCCCTTCAGGTCTGAAACTGAATTCACCCCCATGGCTCAATTTTCAAACAATGGATAGCTTTCCAAGGGGAACAGTAACACTAGGGAGGTATACACATCTTATAATAATTAACCATTTGCGATCAAAAGGGCAGCATTTACCCAAGGGCAAAGTTCAGAAGGGTTAGAAAAGAAGGAGGAATAGGAAACAGGAAGCAGAGGAGGAAGTGGGATCAGTGAGGTTACATTTTTGGGGACTGCAATCAAGGAGATGAAACAAAATGTGCATGAATCGTTGAATGGAAAACTGATCTGCTTTGTAAACCTTCATCCAATCCACAATAAAATGTTTGTTTATCTTTTAATGTATACATCAGTAAACATTTTTAGACATTAAAAGTTAGGGCAAAAAGTGAGTGTTTGGGAGTAAAAACGATTTGGGCTCAAACCCTGACTCTGCCCATTAATAATCTCTGTGAATATTGGGCCTCCTCCACACATTTGATTTCTATTGAGGACCTGTTGTTGTCAAGAGCCGTCAAGTCAGTTCCAATCTATAGTGATCCTGTAGAGGGTTTCCAAGGAGCGACTGGTGAGCTTGAACAACTGACCTTGTGGTTCAGACTGACTTTGCAGTTCAGCGCATTAACCCAGAGTGCCACACCAGGACTCCTCCTAGGTGCTATTTACTGCTGTAGGTTCAAAGAACGTGGTAGTAAACAAGTGAGGTGTAGCCCCTGCTTTTACAAAGCTTCAACCAAGCAGCTGGTACCTTGTCTTGGGAACAGGGACAATAACATCTTCTTCATAAGGTCATTGTGAGGAATAAATGAATTCATGCATGCAAAATGCATGGGTTATAGAAAGTGCTCAAAACCCAAAACCCAAACACACACACACAAATCTGATTTTATGGGTTGTGAAGAAGCTGATGCTTAGGTTGAATGACTTATCTAAAGTCTTAGATTTGCTTAGAAATGAAGTCAGAATGGAGTAGCACTAACAGTTAACGCACTCAGTTGCTAATTGAAAGGTTGTAAGTTTGAGTCCAACCAAAGGCATCTCAGAAGAAAGATCTGATGATCCACATCCCCCCAAAAAAGCCATTGAAAACCCTATGGAGTATGTTTTTACTTTCACACATGGGGGATGCCATGAGTCAGAGCTGAACGGACAGTCAGAACTAGAACTCAGAACCCAAATCTTTAATTAAAAGTCCTACAATTTTTCAGTTCCATCCACACTTTCCCCATTATAATATCTTTTATTTGCATAGAACTTTGCACCCTGTACACTCTAGCTGATGTCTATAAAGATTTTGTTGTTGTTGTTGTTAAGTGCCATCGAGTCGGTTCCGACCCATAGCGACCCTGTATAGGGCTTCCAAGAAGCAGCTGGTGAGCTTGAACCACCGACCTTGCAGTTCAAACGACTTTGCAGTCTGACACATTAGCCCACAGCGTCATACCAGGACTCGCAGATATTGAGATGACACTAAAGTAGGGTTGTCAGATATAGAAAACACAAGTACAAATAAAAGGAAAAATTTCAGATCAATAGAAAATAATTTTTGCATAGAGGAATCCAATTGATGTTTGTATGTTGATCTTGTACTCTGCCACTTGGCTGAATCTTCCAATGAGTTCCAGTTGTTTTTTTTTGCTGAGTCTTTGGAGTTTTCTATGTATAGGATCATATCTGAAAATAGAGTTAGCTTTACTTCCTCTTTGCCAATTTGGATACCTTTAATTTCCCTATCTTGCCTTATAGCTCTGGCTAAGACTTCCAAAACCATACTGAATTGTTGTTATGTGCCGTGGAGTTGGTTCTGACCCCATAGTGACCCTGTACAGGGTTTCTGAGGCTGTAAATCTTTACGGGAGCAGAAAGCCTCATCTTTCTCCCACAGAGCAGCTGGTAGTTTCGAACTGCTGACCTTGCAGTTCGCAGCCTGATTCGTAACCACTACACTACCAGAGCACCTTATAGGTGTGGTGATAAAGGGCATCTTTGTCTGGTTCCTGTTTGCAAAGGGAAGGCTTTCAGTTTCTCTTCATTGAGATTGATGTTGGCTGTTGGTTTTATATATGTGTTCTTAATTATGTTGAGGAATTTCCCTTCAATTCCTGTTTTGTTAAGTGTTTTTTTTTTTATCAGGAATGGATGTTGGATTTTGTCAAATGCCTTTTCTGTATCAATCAATATGATCATGTGGTGCTTTTCCTTTTTCTTATTTATATGGAGGATTACATTGATTGTTTTTCTAATGTTGAACCATTCTTGCATCCCTGATATAAATCCCACTTGGTCATGATGTATTATTTTTTTAATGTGTTGTTGAATTCTGTTGGCTAGGATTTTGTTGATAAGTTTTGCATCTACATTCATGAGGGATATTGGTCTATAATTTTCTTTCTTAGTGATGTTCTTCTCTGGTTTTGGTATGGGGGTTATGCTTGCTTCATAGGGTGTATTAGGAAGTTTTCCATCCTCTTCTATATTCTGGAATAATTTGAGTAGAATTGGTGACAGCTATTCCCTGAATGTTTGATAGAACTCACCAGTGAAGCCATCTGGACCTGGACTTTTTTTGGTTGGGGGTTTTTTTAAATGACCTGGTCAATTTCTTCCTTTGTTATAGGTCTGTTCAAGTTTTCTAGGTCACTTTTAGGTGGTGCGTTTCTAAAAATGTCTCCATCTCCTCTAGATTTTAAAATTTGTTGGCGTACAACTCTTCATAATATTTTGTTATCCTTTTGATTTCTATTGGTTCTGTTGTGACATCACTCACATTTGTGTCTTCTCCCTCTTTTCTTTTGTTAGGTTTGCCAATGGTTTGTTGATTTTATTAATTCTTTCAAAGAACCAGCTTCTTGTCCTGTTGATTCTTTCTACGAATTTTTCTGTTTTCGATCTCATTTATTTCTGGTCTAACCTTTATTATTTCCTTCCTTCTGTTGACTGTAGGTTTACTTTGCTAGTCTGTTACTAGTTGGTGGCGATGTTGTGTTAATGTGTTGATTTGGGTTCTTTCTCTTTTTGAATGTGTGCATTTATTGCAATAAACTGTCCTCTCCACACTGCTTTTGCCATGTCCCAAACATTTTGGTGTGTTGTGTTCTCATTCTCATTTGTGTCTAGGAACTTTGTGAATTCACGTTTTGTTTGTTCTACTACCCAGTACCTTTTCAGCAGGGTGTTATTCAGTTTCCATGAGTTTGACATGATTTCCTTGGTCTTCCTATTGTTAAATTCTAATTTTATAGCATTGTGGTCTGAGAAGATGCTTTGTAGTATTTTGATGTTTGTAAATTTATGGAGGTTTGTTTTGTGGCCTAACACATGGTCTATTTTGGAGAATGTTCCATGTGCACTGGAAAAGAATGTGTATTGTGCTGTTGTTGGGTTGAATGCTCTGCACACATCTATGAGGTCCAGTTGGCTGATTGTTTTGTTAAGTTCCTCTGTGTCTTTGTTGAGTTTCTTTCTGGTTGTTCTATCCTTTTTCAGAAGTGGTGTATTAAAATTCACCACTATTATTGTAGATTTGTCTACTTCTTTTTCCAAATCTACTTCACCCTGTGCAAGTTTAGGTAGGTCACGCTTTATATATTTTGGAGCTCTTTCATTGGGAGCATAGACATTTATTATGGTTATGTCATCTTATTTATGACATAATGTCCATTTTTATCTATTATGGTGGTTTTTGCCTTAAAGTTTATTTTATCAGAAATTAGCATTGCCACTCCTGCTTGTTTTTGATTGGACAACAAATAATTTTGGATACCATTATGTTCCATGCAATATTTGGGACATACTTATATTAAAAATAATTCATTATATATTTGATATTGATATTAAACCAATGCTTTGCATTATATCTAGCAAAATACGCTTCACTGAAGTATCATTGAACTTCAGATACAAGTTTCTTTATTATAAACAACATTAGTTTCTAAAAGATTTATGTGAGGGAAAAAAGAAAAAGACTTTGAAAAACACTTAGAGGTTTAGCTATTTTATAAAAAAAATATTTTTTCCAAAAATAGTATTGATCAACTGTTCTGAAAGATAAGAAAATTAAAACTTTTATTTAACTTCCACCTATCATCTGATTTTTATTAGTTAATTATTATTATTCATTTTCTTTCAAGGCTTATCACATTTCTTTTCTTTTCTGAAGCAATCATTTCTACAGCTGTTAACGTCTGTAGTTAAATATATTTAATATTCACTAGCCTTTCTTACATCAGTATCCTAATACTTGAGTTATTTTTTTATTGGCTGATTTTCATCATTAATTTTTTTCCCCCCAAGGAAGGCTCTTGCAGGTGATATTCTTTGTACTCTTTAGCTCTTGATGATGTCTGCATGTTATCTTTATAATTTAATGACAATGTGGCTTGGTATAATGTTGGCACATACGGCTTTCTTTCGGAAGATTTGGCCATTTCTTGTTCTGTGCAGTATACACTGGCCTGAGGTGGGGAGGGGGAAGAGCTGGATTGGGGCTATGCAACCTTTATTGTTTCTTTCTTTCTTTTTTTTTAAGTATAGCCTGAGAGGCAAAATGGTTCTGTGCTTGACTAACTGAAAGGTTGGTGAGCCGAGTCTGCCCAGAGGCAACTTGGGAGGCAGGGCTAGTAATCTACTTCTTCAGCTCTTTCTTCTGAAATTTTGATCCTTGATCCTTTCCAATTGTTTTCTAACCCAAACTCAGAAGCTCTGGAAGCATAGTGGGTTACACCTTGAGCTGCTAACTGCAAGATCAACAGTTGGAATCCACCAGCTGCTCTGCAGGAGAAAGATGAGGCCTTCTGCTCCTGTAAAGATTTGCAGCCTTGGAAAGCCTATACAGAGTTGCTATGAGTCAGCATTGACTCAACGGCACACAACTGCCACCATCAGCATCCCAAACCCACTGCTGGTGAGTCGATTCCAACTCATAGCAACTCGACAGGACAGAGTAGAACTAGCCCATAGGGTTTCCAAGACTGTAACTATGTAAGCAGACTGCTTCATCTGTCTCCACTGGAGTAGTTGGTGGGTTAGAACCACTGACCTTTTGGTTTGTAGCTGAGCTCTTTAACCACTGGGCCACCCAAGTTCCTTACTCTACCTGATCAGGGATGTATTAGACTGCTGTGAGCAGACACACTTGGCCTTCAGATCTTTGTTGTTGTTGTTGTTGTTAAGTGCCATTGAGTCGGTTCTGACCCATAGCGACCCTGAACAGGGTTTCCGAGGCTGTAAATCTTTACGGAAGCAGAAAGCCTCATCTTTCTCCCTTGGAGCAGCTGGTAGTTTCGAACTGCTGACCTTGTGGTTCATAGCCCGATTCGTAACCACTACGTTACCAGAGCTCCTTCAGATCTTTACCTTACCATACATCACCATGTTGTTGTTATTAAGTGTTGTCTAGTAGATTCTGATCCATAGTGACCCGGTATAGGGTTTCTAAGGAGCAGCTGGTGAGCTTGAACCATTGACTTTGCAGTTCAAATGACTTTGCTTTCTGACACATCAGCCCACAACACCACACCAGGACTCTATAAATCACCATGGCGCCTGATAAAATGGAAACTGAGTGGTTTTTACTGAGTCTGTTGAGAGATTTTTACTTCAAGGGATATTTCTTTTATCTTTTCCCAGACTTTTCACTCATCTAGGGTAGAGCTAGGAAGTCTCAGGAGTCTGTGGATTCTCACCTGTGTTCCCAGATTCTTTTTGGGGACAATTTAAGAACCACACTGAATTCAGTCCAGTCTTCTATTTCTTACCTTAGCTACCTTTTTTTTTTTTTGATGTTCTTGCCATAAAGTTGTACCATTTTCATTATTTAGTTGAATTGATTAATGATCTCAATTAGTTATTTCTTGGTATCTTTCCATTTTATTGTTTTATCTATTTTTTGTTAGATAGATGAGTTCAGGAGCAGAGATTCTGTGACCCAGTTTCACTTTATTGTCTATATTCAGAGGTTCCACAATATCTCATTTATTCCTCGCAACAAATCTATGTGGTAGACAGTACACTAGTATAATTTTAAAATGTCAATTCCTCAACATTTTAAACGTTCATTAAGGTACAGAAAATGATATAGTACATACATTTCTCCTCAATACTGTGATTGAACAGTATAAGTGCTTTTGTCCATTTGCTTCAGATCTTTTGTTCTTTAAAGAAAAATGAAATGAAATAGAAACAGGTACGTCCCTATCAAGTCCTCTCTCTCCCTCCCTCCCCCCTCCCCCTGGATTTTGTTCTTTTTACTTCCAAGTTAATCCTGACCCCATGTTACTTCAAGTTGATTCTGACTCATAGCGACCCTATGGCGTGACAAAACCAAACACTACCCAGTCCTGTAACAGCCTCATAATTGCTACATTTGAGGTCATTGCTGCTGCCACTGTGTCATTGAGGGTCTTCCTCTTTGTCACTGACCCTCCACTTCTGGTACCATGAGTGGTTCTAGAGAAACAACGTTATAAGAATGGGTTGTCTAAATTGGTTTTCAAATCTGACATGTTTTAATGACACTGATAACTTTGCTTCTATTAGTAAAGTGGTGGTGGTGTGCTGTGGAGTCGGTTCCGACTCATAGCGACCCTGCATAGGGTTTCCGAGGCTATAAATCTTATGGGAGCAGAAAGCCTCATCTTTCTCCCACAGAACAGCTGGTAGTTTCGAACTGCTGACCATGAAGTTAGTAGCCTGACTCATAACCACTACGCTACTAGAGCTGCTATTAGTAAAGAGGGGATTGCTAATCCATGGCATGAGGGGGCAACATTTTCTCTTAGGACTTTTATGGTTTTAGGTTTAACATTTAGACCCTTGTTCCATTTTGAGTTAGCTGTTGCATATGGTGTGAAGTATTGTGTGATGCATGTAAATCGTGGATCTGATTTCATTTTTCTGCACATGATATCCAGTTTTGTTAGCACCACTGGCTAAAAAGACTGTTTTGCCCCACTAAATAGACCCATTGTCCAAAATCAGCTGTCTATATATGGCTGACTTAATTCTGAGTTCTTACTTCCATTCCCCGGGTCTATGTGTCTATCACTGAGCCAATAACAGGTTGTTTTGATGACAGTGACTGCATAGTCCACATATGTTTTGATATTGAGGAGTGTTAGTTCTCCTGCTTTATTTTTTCCCCTTGCTTTGACTATTTGGGGTGTCTTTCCTTTTCAGTTGGTCATTAGTTTTTCTATTTCAGTAAAGAATATGTTGGGTTTGCATTGTATCTGTAGATTTCTTTCAGTAGAATGATATTGTCTCCATGTTAGGTCTTCAACCCATCATCATGGGCTATTTTTCCATTTTTGAAGATCTCTTTTAGTCTCTTGTAGCAGTTTTATAATTTTCACTTATGAGGGTACTTCAAAAAGTTCATGGAAAATTCCATTACCTTTTTCTTTCTTTCTTTCTTTTTTGTTCCCCCCATTACATTTTTTTTTTTT
>NW_006408541.1:17261731-17357900 GCF_000296735.1 Chrysochloris asiatica | reverse complement strand
TCCTCACTACTGGACCAATAAATAACATTATGATGAATGGAAAAAAATACTGAAGTTGTCAAAGACTTCATTTTGCTTGGATCCATCATCAACACTCATAGAAGCAGCAGTCAAGAAATCAATGTATTGCATTAGGCAAGTCTATTATACAAGACTTCTTTAAAGTGTTCAAGAACAAAGATATCAAACAGTTTGAGGACTTAAGTGCGTCTGAACCAAGCCATTGTATTTTCAATAGCCTTATATGCATATAAAAGTTGGGCAATGAATAAGGAAGACTGTAGAATAATTGCTGCATTTAGGTTATGGTGTTGAAGAAGAATATTGAAAGTACCTTGGGCTGTCAGAAGAATCAACAAACCTGTTTTGGAGAAGTACAGCTAGAATGCTCTTTAGAAGCTAGCATGGTGAGACTTCATTTCTCATATTTTGGACACTTTATCAGGAGGGACCATTCCCTGGAGAAGGATATCATGCTTGGTAAAGTGGAAGTTCAGAAAAAAAGAGGAAGATCCCTAACCAGACGGACTGGCACAGTGGCATCAACATTGGGCTCAAGCACAACAATTGTGAGGGTGGAGAAGGACCAGGCAGAGTTTCCTTTTGTTGTGCATAGTGTCTTTATGAGTCAGAACAGAGTAGATGGTACCTAATAACAACATCATATATTGTGTTGTTCCCTTGATTTGTTTTTCAGAGGATTCTTTGATAGTGTAGAGGAACCCACCTAATTTTTGTGTGTTGATTTTGTATTCTGCAATGAATGTTATTAAATCCTTCTATTAGTTTTTGCAATTTTCTTATGGAATCTTCTATATGTGGGATTGTGATAGAAATGATGCTGGAGATCACATGATAGAATTTTGCAAGACCAATGAACTATTCACTTCAAATACCTTTTAAAAATAACATAAAGGGTGACTATACACATGGCCCTCACCAGATGGAATACATAAGAATCAAACTGACTATATCAGTGGGAAAAGATGGTGAAAAGCTCAATAATATCAGCGAAAGCAAACCCTGGAGCAGACTGTGGAGCAGACGGTCAATTGCTCGTATGCAAGTTCAGGCTGAAGCTCAACAAAATTGAAACTAATCCACGAGAGCCAAAATATGACCTTGAACACATGCCACCTGAATTTAGAGACCATTTCAAGAATAGATTTTATGCATTAGTCATTAATAGCAGAAGACCAGAAGATCTATGGGATGGCATCAAGACTAAGAAGAAAGCAAAGGTCATTAAAAAAACAGGAAAAGAAAAGACCAAAATGAATGTCAGAAGATATGGAAACTTCCTCTCCAGTGTGTAGATGCTAAAGCAAATGAAAGAAATGAGGAAATAAAAGAGCTGAATGGAACATTTCAAAGGGCAGTTGGAGAAGACAAAGTCAAGTATTATAATGAATTGTGCAAAGAAAGACCTGGCGTTAAAAGACCAAAAGAGAAGAATGCACTTAACAATTCTCAAGCTGAAAGAAATGAAAAAAGATTCAAAGTTTAAAACATAATTTATGATCAAGTGGGATTCATACCAAGATCACAAGGGTGTTTCAACATAAAATCATCAATTTAATCTACCACATAGGTAGAACAAAGAGAAAGACTTTCTTATTGAAGGATTCTATGGACAAAATAGAATCCTGGTGTGCCACTGCAGGATAATGAGCTTGACCACGATGTCATTTTGAGCCACAAGGTCAGTGGTTTAAACCAACCAGCCACTCCTCTGAAACCCTATATAGGGTCGCTGTGAGTCAGAACCAACTTGATATCACTTAATAACAACAATGATATGGGCAAAATATTGAATGACTCAGGAAGCATGAAAAAAAGATGGGAGGTATATGCAGAATCATTGTACCACACACAAAAAAAGGTTGATATTCAACCATTTCAGAGGTAGCCTATGATCAAGAACCAATGGTACCAAAGGAAGAATTCCAAGCTGCAGTGAAGGCATTGGTGAAAAACAAGTCAACTTGACAGAACACAAATTGAAATCTTTCAACAAATTGATACAGCACTGGAGGCACTCACTCATCTATGCCAAGAATTTTAGAACCTAGCCAACTGATTGGAAGAGATCTATATTTGTGGCTATTCCAAAGAATAGGGCATAATAGAAGGTGGAAATCATTGCACAATATCACTAATATAACATTCAAATAAAATTTTGCTGAAGATAATTTTTAAAATGTCTGTAATATTACATTGACGGTATGGGACAGAACCAGGTAGTGTTTTATTCTGTTGTGCATAGGGTCACTATGAGTTGGAACCAACTCGGCAGTACCAAACAACAACAACCACTATATAGGGTCATATCTTTGGAAGAAAGATAGTTTTGCTTCTTCCTTTGTTATTTGGCTATGTTTTATTTCTCTTTCTTGTCATATTTCTCTGGCTACAACTTTCAGAACAATATTGATAAAGACTGATGATAACGGTCATCTGTGTCTTCCTCTCTCAAAGGGAAGGCTCTCAGTCGTTCTCCACTGAGTATAATGTTGGCTGTTGGTTTTGCATACACTCCTTTAATTATTTGAGAAATTTCCTTTTTATTACTATTTCCTGGGAATTTTTATTAGAAAAGGGTGCTAAATTTTATCGAATGCCTTTTCAGCATCTACTGATATGATCATATGGTTCTTTCTCTTTGTTCTACCTATGTGGTAGATTAAATTGATGATTTTATGTTGAAACACCCTTGTGATCTTGGTATGAATCCCACTTGATTATAATTTATGTTTTTAAAAATAATATGTTTCTGAAGTCTGTTGGCTAGAAATTTGTAGAAAATTTTTGCATCTGTGTTCATAGGGGATGTTGTTAGGTGTCGTTGAGTCAGCTCTGACTTGGACAACAGAATGAAACATTACCTGGTCCTGTGCCATCCTCACAATTGTTGGGATGTTGGTCTATAATTCTCTTTTTGATGATGTCTTTGCCTGGCTTAGGCATGAGGGTTATGATGGCTTCATAGAATGAGTTCAGTTGTGTTCTTTCCTTTCCTATGTTTTTGAAGAGATTGACCAGGATTGGTGTCAACTCTTTTCTGAATGTTTGATAGAATTCTGCAGTGTAGCCATCTGTCCCTCCCTCCTTTTTCCCCCCCATTTTTTGTTGTTGACATTTTCAATTTATTCTTTTACAATGGTTCTGTTAAAACGTTTTACCTCTGTATAGTTTGGGCATGTAGTGTGTTTCTAGGAATTTGTGCATTTCATTTAGGTTTTAAAATTGATTGAAGTACAATTTTTCATAGTCATTGGTTGGGTTGGTGGTAATTTCACTAGTTTCATTTCTTAATTTGATTATTTGCCTCTTCTGTTGTTTTTTTTATATCAGTCTAATCAGTGGTTATGGAGTCCTGGTGTGGCGCTGTGGGTTAATGCGCCAGACTGCAAAGCCGTTTGAACTGCCAGGTCAGCGGTTCAAACTCACCAGCTGCTCCTCGGAAACCCTATACAGGGTCGCTATGGGTCAAAATCAACTCAATGGCACTTAACAACAACAACAACAATCAGTGGTTGGTCTATTTTTTTGATTAGTGGTTTGTCTCCTTTGTTGATTACTCTTTTGAAAGAATCACTTTCAAAGAACCAACTTATTTTTGTTAATTCTTTCTATTGTTTTTCTATTTAATCATTTCTGCCCTGTTTCTACTATTTCCTTTTTTCTGGTAGCTTTTGGCTTCTTTTGCTATTTGTTCAAGTTGTCAGTTTATGTTAATGATTTTGGATCTTCTTCTTTAATGTAGCCATTTATTACTATGAATTTCCCTCTAAGTACTGCCTTTGCTGTGTCTCAAAGGTTTTAGTATGTTGTGTTTTCATTTTTGTTTGATTCTAGGAATTTAAATTTTTCACTGACCCAGTGGTCTTTTAGTAATGAATTTTTAATTTCCCTTTATCTATTTATTTTTCCTGTTGTTGATTTCTGGCTTCATACCATTATGAACAGAGATGCTTTGTATGATTTCAATCTTTAAAAATTGTTGAAGCTTATTTTGTCCTAGCATATGGTCTATTTTTGAAAATGACCCAAGTGCGCTGGAGAAGACTGTGTACTGTTCTAATACTGGGTGGAGTGTTCTATGTATATTCAGTAGGTCCCGTTGACTTCTGATTTTATTTAACTTCTCAATGTCTTTGTGATCCTTGATTTAGATATTCTGTCTACAATTAAAAGTGGAGTGTTGGAATCCCCTACTATTATTGTGGAGTTGTCTATTTCTGCTTCCATATTAGTCAGAATTTGTTGATGTTGTTGTTGTTAAGTGTTGTTGAGTTGGTTCTGACTCATAGCAACTCTGTATAAGGTTTCCAAGGAGCATCTGGTGAATCTGAACCATTGACCTTGAGGTTCAAACCGATCTTGCGGCCCAGTGCATTATCCCACAGTGCCATACCAGGACTCCTTTGTTGATATTGTTGTTGTTAAATGTTGTTGAGTCAGTTCTGACTCATAATAACCGTGTATAGGGTTTCTGAGGAGCGGCTGATGAGTTTGAACTACCAATCTTGCAGTTCAAACTGACCTATGGATGAGTGCTTATCCAACAGTGCCACACCAGGATATTAGGCACATATATATTGTAACAGAGTCCTGCTGTGGCTCTGTGGGTTAATGCGCTGGTCTGCAAAGTTAATTTGAACTGCCAGGTCAGTGGTTCAAGCTCAGCAGCTGCTCCTAGAAAACCCCATACAGGGTCTCTATGGGTTGGAACTGACTCAACGGCACTTAACAACAACAACATATTTGTAACGGCTGTATTTTCTCATTGGGTTGACTTGTCTATTATTATGTAATGTCCTTCTTTATCTCTTGTAACAGATTTTAATTTAAAGTCTATTTTATCTGACACAGATGTCTCCAGATTTCTAGAGGAGTACAAGATAACCCAATCACCTTAATGGCCCTTCTCTAAAGAAAGCCAACAATTTAGGTCAGAAGTTATCCCTAGAGGGCAGTAAGAGGTAAGTTGCTTTCTTGGAATTGTGCACTGTGCTGAAGAATCAGAAGCTGTGTAATGGAGTAGAGATGTCTTCATTTTAGTTTTTTAAATTCTCAAAGAAGTATTATTATCCACACTTTACTGTTGAGAAAATTGTGACTCAGAATGGTAAGTAAATTACACAAGTCACAGAACAGTATACTGGTGGTGGAGACCATGCCCTAAATGACTTCAGTATCCTTCTCATATATATCCTCTTAATCATTAACATTGGGGTCCTGGTGTGGTGCTGTGGGTTAATGCGCTGGACTGCAAAGTCAGTTTGAATCGCAAGGTCATTGGTTCAAGCTCACCAGCTGCTCCTGGGAAACCCTATACAGGGTCGCGATGGGTCAGAACCGACTTAATGATACTTGACAACAACAACAATCCTTGGTACTATCCTTCATGGTAAGCCCTCTTTACCTCCATTTCACAGGTGAGGAAACTAAGACTCAACAGTGTTTGGTCATTTTGCTCATTCCTATGTCTGACAGGCTGCACAGCTCACATGCTCCACTGCAGAGACAATCATGGGTGCCATGGAAGTGTAGCCTGGGAGAGCTGATGCTTTATTGGATATATGTCTCAGTCTAGACTTTTCCACACTCTCCATCAGGTTTAGAAAGAAATGACTGTTTGTACTGCTGTTGCTGACGTGTGACAGAGAGGTGTGGGGAGTACCTTCGTATGTGTGAAATACACACTGGCATTTGGGAAGCTCCATTAGTTGCTATTGTCTAGACTAGAGAGTTAAAAGCAGGAAGCAAGAGATTAAAGAATACACAAGTAAGAAGTTCTGTGTGGAGCTCATGCTGAAACAGAAAGAGCCATTATTTTGAGACCATTAAATGATGATCTTGGGTAAGGATCAAAATAGTCTTGTGACCTGCAAATCTAATGAAATGAAAATGAGGTAATGGTATGTTTTATAACTACTGAGGATCTGAGAAGCTGGAAATTATCTCAGTGTGAATACTATAAGGGAACAGGGAACAATGGAAACCATCTAGAAAAGGATCTTTATTCCGCTTTATTTATAGTAGGTAGGTATTCGTCTTGTCTTTCAACACCCGGATCACAAAGGAGTTTATTTCACCTTGCTGAGAGTATGAAAATACAACGGTTGTCACAGTCCCCGCTGCTTCCTTCCATGGAACCCAACACATACAAAAGAAGGAAAGGCAGGAGTGGTGTGAGGGTGATGAATAGCATGCGATGGAGAGGTAACAGGAGGAAAAAGAGAATAAGGGGAGAAGAAAAGAACTGAGAGAGATTCTTCCCACCATGGCCTGGAACATTCTCTAGACCTAAGCTGTTCACTAGCTACATGTGGCTGTTTAAATTTGTTAAAAGTAAATAAAATTAAAAAATCAATTCACATTTAAGTGTTCAATAGGTACGTGCAGTCTATTATATTGAATGGTAAAGATACAGATCATTTCCTTGATCACAGAAAGTTCTGTTAGACAACACTGAGAGAGCCCCCTTTCCACCCACGAGACTCTTGTTGTTAGATGCTGTTGAGTTCATTTAGGATCCCAGCAACCCCCTGAACAATAGAATGACACACTGCCTGGTCCTGCACCATCCTTACAATTGTTGAGTTTGAGCCAATTGTTGCTGCCACTGTGTCCATTCATCTCGTTGGGGGTCTTCCTCTTTTTTGCTGATGTCCTTCTCCATAATGTCCTTCTTCCCCTGGGAACTGGTTCCTCCCACCTGACAACATGTCCAAAGCAGGAGAGATGAAGTCTAGCCATTCTCCCTTCTAAGAAGCATTCTGGCTGTATTTCTAACAAGACAGATCTGTTTGTTCTTCTGGCAGTCCATGGTACTTTCAATATTCTTTACCAACACCATAACTGAAATGCATTGATTCTTCTGTGGCCTTCCTTATTGAATGATTAACTTCCACATGCATATGAGATGGTTGAAAATACCATGGCTTGGGTCAGGCACACCTTAGTCCCCAAAGTGACAAGATCAGGAGCATTTGAAGCCCATGTCACTGCATCATCTCTGGTCCATGAGGAAACAGAATAGCAACTTCTGAAGTTTCAGGGTCGTAACTGTCCTGGATTCCCATGTGAACTTAGGTGAGCTACTTGAATTCTCGAGGACTCTACCATTACGACCAGTTAACACTGAGTTGATTGTGAGTCACGGTGACCCCATGTGGGCCAGAGCAGAACTGGTCTCCACAGTGTTTTCAAAGGCTAATTTTTTTGAAGTAGATTACCAGGCGTTTCTTCCAAGGTATCTCTGGGTAGCCTCAAACTACCAACAGTTTGATTAACAGCTGAATTTATTAACCATTTGCACCACTCAGGGACTCCCTCTAGGAACCAGTTCAATTGACATCATTTTCTCACTAGACATTTGTTGTTGTTGTTAAGTGCCAATGAGTCAGTTCTGACCCATAACAACCCTGTATAGGGTTTCTAAGGAGCAGCTGGTGGGCTTGAACTGCTGACCTTGCAGTTCAAACGGCTTTCCAGTCTGGCACATTAACCCACAGAGCCACACCAGGACTCCCGACTAGACATTAGAATGAGAAATTTAAATAATTCATTTAATCCTTATAATAACTGTGTGAATTATTGTGCCCATTTAACAGAGGCAGATCCAGAGGCTAAAAATATACGCAGGCCCACCTGGTAAGTAGCAGAATCAGGATTTGGACCTAGAACTCTGACTTCAGAAGACCAAGCCATACTGCCTCCTACTGCTGGATAAGCACTAGACTGCTAACTGCAAGGTCAGCAGTTCAAACCCACCAGTTGCTCTGGGGGAGAAAGATGAGGCTTTCTGTTTCTGTAAAGATTTACAGTCTTGGAAACCTAGGCAGTGTTGCTATGAGTCAGAATTGACTTGACAGCAGTGAATTGAGTTTAATTAAGTTCTTCTAGAAACAGAAACTGAGACAAGGATTTGAGTGTTAGTGGTTTGTTTGACAAGTGACCCCAGGAAGCAATGATGGAGAAGTCAGACATGAGACAGGGAGTGGTTTAGTGAGAAGGTGGGCTCCTGGGGCTTCCTCTTAACTGGTGAGAGTGTAGAACATACCTCTCTGAGTTACCCTCCGGGAACTGGAGCATTTATCTTCCCACTCCTTGTCTGCCCTAGCACTCCTGGCCTATCCTTCTCAAAGGTTAACTATGTTCTTGTAACCAGAAAACAAAACAAAACAAACCCTTGGCATATGGTCACAAGTCCTGGAACCAGGGAACACGAATGTGAATATGGAGGATATGTGGGTGGGGCATCAACAAGGGTTGCTACACAAGAGGTTAGACTAAGTAGTCTTTCTGTTCTAACAAACAAACGGCTCTTGGTATTAAGTATTTTACACCATAAATCCTTAAACCATAATGATTAATAGTCCACCAGGCTGAATTGAGGCTGAGTTCATTGGTGAGGGTGGGGACTGGCCCCTGGCTACCAGGAAGGCACAGAAACAAAGGAATAGTGCACCTCCTTGCCACCACCTCCAACCATGTCCTGTTCAGCCTCGGCTCTGCCTGGGGATGCTACTGGCTTCTGGAGGCACATGAGCCCTCCTTGAACTATGATACACAAACAGTGAACAGAAAACCAACTTCATTCACACTTCCAGCCTCTACCACATCCACAAGGAGACAAGTGGTGAACACCTGAGAATACATCAATACATGCAACCATCAACTAATATAAATGTTGTTAAGTACCTTTGAATCAGTTCCACAATGCCTCAGAGAAAACAATTTCAGCTTACACAAAGAAACTAGACAGAGTGCCTCAAAGAAATGACCAAAATGCAGAGTCAGAAAATACAAAACCAGAAATAGTGTCGGAACTACCTAATAGCCACCCACAATCCGCCCATTTTTCTTCTCTCTCACTGCTCCTGTTCAGCTTCCTCTTCCAGTCGACATCCAGTCCACCTCTCTGACCTGTCCTCAGATACACAGGGTTCCAGGATCACCATATGCATGTTTCACTCGGTCTTCCATGTCTTTGTTGCAGAGACTTGGCTCAGTGCATCTGCCTACTCTACCATCTTGCCCTTGGCTCTCCCTCAATCCAGTTTCATCTTCCTTGCCCTCATAACAGTCCTGTGGAGGGGAGAGGTCTTTGGTTTTGTTGGGGAGTATAGCGTTTCTTTTGTAATTCCCCCAGGAGAAGAACATCATGTGTGACAAAGTAGAGGGACAGAGTAGAAGAGGAAATCTTTCAAAGAGATGGAACGCCACAGTGGCCATAACAGTGGGATCAAACACAGCGATTGTGAGGCTGCTGCAGTGCTGGGCAACATTTTGTTCTGGCATACATGGGGTTAAGGATCTCTGGTAGCATAGTGGTTACAAGTCAGGCTGCTAACCTCAAGGTTAACAGTTCAAAACAATAGCAGTTCCAGAAAGATGAGGCTTTCTGCTCCCATAAAGATTTACAGCCTCGGAAACCATATACAGAATCCCTATGAGTCAGAACCAACTCCAGGGCACATAACCACCACCACCATACATGGGGTTACTATGATTTGAGCTGACTTGATGGCACTTCACAACAACAACAATAATAGCAACAACATAGTGCTTGTCATGGGAGACAATTCCCTTCCCTTCCCTCCCACCAAAGTAGGGAGGGCTCAAAGCCCTTATGTGGATTGAGGAGGTACTGCAAGAGGAGATATTGGGCTCTTCCCTAGTGGAGCCTCCTTGGCCGTGGACCTGCTGATTCTCCCCTTGTGCCTATTGAGTTGTGAAGGAGAGAGATGGACAGAGGGATAGCTGGCCAAGATGTGTATGTTTCTCTGGGTTAAGTGCTCATTGTTGGATGGAGATTTAACAAGAGAAAGTGATCCCAAAGTAATACAATCTGCCTAAGATGACATTAAAGGATGGAAAAGGAAGATTCAGCACAACATGGTTGGGGGTCGGGGAGCTTCATTATTGTGTTCCAGCGTTGCCGCTATACACTGTTCCACAAGTAAGCAGAGTAATTGGAAAACAGTGTGGTAGGGCTTAAGCTTTGCTTAGGTAAGGTTCTGAGAGATCAGGGGAAGTAGGTGCACAGTCCCCAGGATGGGTATCAGAGAGGACTTACCATGGGAAAGGCACCTGAACAGAGTTGAAAGATGAGAAGAAACTGGTCAGATAAAAGATAGAGTGACAGCCTGGTACTGGTACAACTGTAGGGAGGGAGTCCAGAGATAATTAGAACGTTAAGCAGGATGCAGGAGGTGTGGGTCAAGATGTAGAACAGAAGGCTCATGGCCTTCCAGCCTCCTGAGTTTTAAGAGGAAGACACCTGGGGGCCACTTTAAACTGGGGAGCAACACAATCAGGTTTGCACTGTCGACAGACCCTTCTGATCAGCAAATGCTGGAGCCTTATAGACACTTGTTCTTCTTGCCCTTTTCTCGTCTATTCACCTGGCCCCCTACTGCAGCCCCTACCGCCTGCAAGGCCAATTCTTGTGTGATTCCAGCATCCTGGTACGCCACAATTCTGAAATGTCCTTTGCTGAGCCTCTCAATTTCCCTCTGAAACATTGCCAACCTCTCTTGCCTTCTCCAGCACACTCTTTCCAGCCCAAGAAGATTCTATTTCTTTTCTGGGCCTGTGCCTGCCAGCACATGCCCCCTTGGGATATGTATGCACCAAAATATCTTCCCTTTATCTTATCTGGTCTTCACCCCATGGGGCAACCCGCAGGCTACTATTTATTCCTTCACACATTAATTTAAGCAGCTTTAATTGCTGCTATGTTATGTTTTATATAATATAATTAATGTTTTAATTCCGTGTACTTGCTTCCTGAGGCAGTTTCATGAAGGGCCCAATTTTGGAATCAAGCAAATAAAGAATAAGTAATGACTGAAGTTATTATAAAAACGCCCCCTTCCCAAAGGAATTAAAACTGTGCCTGTTTTTTCAAAAGGGAAAAGATAGTTTAAAGTCTCTTCATCCTGGGCATATTTGGGTGACTTCAGTGAAGTCCCCTGGACACTGATTCCATGTGTTCCTCGCCTATTGGGTATCTGACCAGCCTCCCTTCTGTCCAAGGGGCCACTAAAGCAGGAGGCCTGCGCTGGCTACTAAGTTTGCATCCTCCACCCCACCTCCTTTCCTTGGTGGAGGTTGTGCTTAGAACAAAAAGTTACTGAATTCATTAATTCACTTGTCCATTTATTCATTCATTCACCAAATGTGTACTAATGTCCTATTATGTGTTCAGGACTGAACAGATTCAATCTTGCTCTCAAAGAGCTCATAGTCAAATGAGGCCAAGCAGATGGAGTATAGCCTATACCAGTAAATGCATGGGAACAAGGTAGAAAATCGTACCTCTTTCTCAGGGAGCTGGGCAAAGGCTTCATCAAAAATGGGATTTCACCGTCCAAACCATATGCTCTGAGGATCAGACTTTAGCTACCTAGTAGACATAGCAAACTGTCCCTCATCTGATTATTCAGTAATGCTTGTTAGTAATCTCATACATGAGCCCTGGATATCCACAGACAAATGTAAAAACCTTCCCTAAAAGCCAAGACTGTAAATTCCAAAAAGCCAAGTCCTCCCCGATCCAAAAAAAAAAAAAAAAGCTAAAGAGGATAGAGAGAAACACTGTAAACTGATGATATATGGAGGGGATAATAATCAATGTAATGAAACAAGCTATATGAATGGTTGAATGTGAAGCTGATAATGTGCCCTGTAAACTTTCACTCAATGCAAAATAAAAACATTTAATTAAAAAAAAAAGGGATTTCAATAGGTTCAAGGAAGAAGGTAACCACAAGACACAGTAAAACTAAGTGAGACAACAGAGTAAGAAAAACCATTTTGTCTTTGGGAAGTGGGAAGAAAGTGAGTGTGGCTGAAGCCAGGATACGTGGGAGGATACAGCAGGAAGTGAGCGTGGGCAGAGAGGTGGCGGCTGAATGGGGACAAGAAGCTTGGACTATCCTGATGGTGTAGTCGAGTCCAAAGGGATTCATAAACTGGGAAGTGACCCCATCAGATCAGATCTGGGATTATAATAATAACTGCAACTGTATGAACAATGAGAGAGGGAGGAGAGAGGAAAGGAAGGAGAAGAGAGAGCAAGAAAGAGAGGAGATACGGTGAGAGCTGACTGGCACCTAGTAGGTGCTCAACAAGTACTTACGATAGAATGGCTGAGGCTGTTGGGAGAGCGCAGGTGAGGGATAGCGAACCTTTGAATCGCCGTAGTGGCAGAGGTGATGCAAAAGGGTCCCAGAGGTAGAACCGCCAGTGCTGCGAATGTGTGCTTTGCAGCAGAAAGGTTGGGATTAACAGCCTCCTCCTCTCCTGATCTGAACACCTTGGCCGTGTTGCCTGGCACAGAAATTCATAGAGTAAACAGACAACACCCTAACCACCATGTAGTTTAATCTCTTCAGGTTTTATAAGGGGAAAACTGAGGCTCAAGAGAACTCAGCCAGCCCATCAGATGCCGAGCCTGGACAAGAACCAGGTGTTGTGCTGTAGAGTGGGGGTTGTTAACATTGGGCTCAAGGATGTCCGGAGCGCACCAGCGAACCCAGGAAATGTGGGCAGACACCCGGATATTGTAAGATTCTCAAAGGGGTCCTATTAGTTCCCAAGAGGTTGGTCTACTGTGAGCAAATGCTCGTCTCCAGCCGCTGTCTAGGAGCTGAGATGGAATAGAATCCGGATGAGGACTCATGGATGGATGGATGGATGGGTGGGTGAGTGGGGAGGCTGGGACGCTGCGCCCACGCGAGGGAATTTCCTTTGAAAGAGAGAGAAACTGATCTGGAAAACTTTTCCTTGAAATGCCTCTCCGGCCCCTCTCCACCAGACACCCCGGCGGTGGCCTTCCTGTTTTCTGGGGCAGGGGAACTATTTCCAACATCTCCATCTGCGGTAGCGGCGCTTTCGGTTCTGCCGGGATTCCCGGAGGCGCTTGCAGAGAACCATGAGGGTCCGCAGCACCAATGGGGATCTCACTCTCGGGTCAAGGAGGAAGGACTCTCTCTTGGAGGCCCCCAAGAGCGTCCCTAAACTTCTGGCGAAATGAAAACCTCTGGGAATGTCCTGGGGAAATCCGTGTGTGTGTGTGTGTGTGTGTGTGTGTGTGTGTGTGTGTGTCGGGGCTCCGCCCTCCCAGCTAGACTGGCCGCGGTTGGTTCCAGAAGACCCCCGCCCCTTTCCTGGGCGGGAGCAGGAATGGGGTGGGGTTGCTACTTGGGGCAACGCGCGGCGCCCACTACTCCAGCAGTCCTGGTGTGTCCAGCCATGGTTCGCTTGCCTTTGCGGTGTCTGGTCTGGGGCTGCTTGTTGACCGCTGTGAGTTGCGTTTCTACCCCGGCCCTATAGGGAAATTTGGGATTTAAGAGCGGGGAATTGGAAGGGAAGGGCTGCCCGGCCTCGGAGAAGGGAGCTTTCTGGCTGATTTGTCGGGGGACAGGAAGGCGGAAGCTGAGCATATTACCTCGGGTTTTGTCTGAATGGAGTGGGCTGCCTCTCTCCTCCCTGGCTAGGGTCCCAGTGGTACAGGGAGGGCACTGCTGGTACAATGTGCCTAAACGGCGGGGACAGGGTTGGTTTAGAGAACCTCAGGTTATTGATCCGAGAGCCCGAGGCAGAACTTGCCTCGGAGGCCAGCTACACGGACTGGTGTGGAGTGTCCGAGCGCGGGAAATGAGGCCAGCACAGGAAAGGGGCGGGTCTGGCCGCTTCCAGCCACTTTCCTGCCTCTGTCCCCTGTGGGCAAATGTTAATCTTTGGGAGTCGTTTATCTTCTCGGGGCTGCTTTCTTGCTGGGCATCTTGTGGACCAGGGAGTGGGGACAGAGCACTGAGTACTTCTTTGAGACTAACTCCCAGTCCGTCCCAATCCTGGGTGATCTTGAAAGAATACTCAGGGCCATGTCCCTGCGTGCTGCATTCAGGATGGCGTAGACTGCCCCGAGATGGGCCATAAGCAGTTCATGGGACCCGAGAAAGAGTTAGAAGAGTAGCAGGGGGTTTCTCCAGGCACCCAGAAGGGCGCAGAGTCAACCAAGCTTGTCTCCGGGATTTTCAGAGGTTGGCGCTTGACTCACTTTTTGCTTGCATGTATTTTTGTAGTTCCTCATTCTGGAGGCTGGGAATCCCCCAAGTACCTGGCCCTTTCATCCTGCTTCTCTGCAGCATCTCCCAATTTAGTTGTGTGTGTATTCTGGCTTGAGGTCTACGGAACGACCCATGATGTGGGAGGGCTGACAGCAAGGGGACAGTTAGAGGCGAAGCTACCCAGTCTGGAGCTTTCATTTTCATTCTTAAGTAATAGTTCTTAGGGATGAGTCAGGAGTGGAGCTGGAGAGTGGAAGAGGACCCTGTAGGGAGGGTGGTGGGGTGCAGGGTGGTCATCATAAGCCCCAGTTTGTCTCCAGATAGAGGCTTTGTCTAGACAACAGCATTAATAGCAGGGAATCTGGTGTGGCGCTGTGGGTTTATGTGCTGGACTGCAAAGTCAGTTTGAACTACAAGGTCCATGGTTCAGGCACACCAGCCGCTCCTCAGAAACCCTATACAGGGTCGTTATGGGTTGGAATCGACTCAGTGGCGCTTAACAACAGCAATTCATAGAAGGTTTCTTGTGTGGCAGTCTTTGAACATGCTTTGAACAATGCTTTACATACATTCTGGCTCTGATTCATCCCAACTGCCCCATTATACAGATGAAGAAATTGAGGCCCAGAAAGGGGAAAGTACCTTGCCCAAGGTCTCATAGCCGGGTAATACTGGAACCTGGATGTGAATCCACATTGGTCTGATTCTTGCGTCTGCCTCTCAGATAGGGAGTATCTCCAAGTGGGGGCTAGGACTAAGGAGCTTTTGGAGAGAAGTTGTGTTTGTCGTATGTTTAATGATGGCTCAGGGATTGTGAGGGGAAGGTCAAAGAAATTGCTGGCGGAATATTCACTGACTGGTTCATTGGGATGCAGAAGGAGGCGGCAGCAACCTTTTTTTTTTTTTTTTTTCAACTTCCTTCTCCATTTGGGGTAAGATGCACTTCTGTAAGTGATTTGCTCAGATACCCAGGCTAAATGAAAGCCACTGATTGGGCCAGCTCCTGGACAGCTAGCCTATTAGCCACTCAAACAGAGATCGCATTTGCATAATTAAGAACAGCCACTTACTGAGCACCTAGGGCAGGGGTGGGGAATGTCCGGCCCAGCCATATAAGGCCCTGCCAACGTAACCACAGTTCCAGCCATCACATTATATAGCAGGCTAATTTTTAAGTTGATAATTTTATATGGCCTGCGAATGATGTTATAAATATCTAAATGGCCCTTGGTAGAAAAAAGCATCCCCACCCCTGACTTAGGGTATCCCTGGATGGCGTAAATGGTTAACTGCTTGACTACTATCTGAAAGGTTGGTGATTCCTAAGAAGAAAGGCCTGGTGATCTGCTCCTGAAAGTTCACCACCTTGAAAACACTATGGGATGCAGTTGTGCAACATGCAGGTTGCCATACATTTGAATCGACTCATTGGCAGCTGGTTTGGTTTGGGTGATAGTTCTAGGCACTGTGCCAAGCCTTATATATAGGTTCTTTATAATCTTCACAGCTCAGCCTGCGAAGCAGGTATTATTAATACTTCCATTTTACCAGTGAGAAAAAGCAAAATAACAGTAAAGTGGTACAGAGTTGGGATTGAAACCTAAAACTTTCTGACTCCCAACCTTGTGTGCTTTTTTCACCAGCTGTTTCTAAAGTAAAGTGTGGAGTGATTATAGGGAGTACATGAATATAAGACAAAACAATTCAGATTCACTTTACAGTTTTTTTTTAACTCCTCTCATTTCTTCCAGAAGGAAGTCTCTGGAGCTAGACTAGATGCCTCTCTAGTTCTTGCTAATCCCCTCAGCCAGTGAAGCAATTGCCTGGGGTTTACCTGCATTGTTTTGTTTCTGTGGAATTTATTTTTTAGGGTTGCCTTTGATTTATGAGATGTGACATTGGTTCTCCCTCATGGCAGTGATGTAAGGTTTACTTTAATAATGAATGTATTTAAGCTAACAAGAAGTAAATAATAACATTGGTGGCACCTGGACATAGTAAAAACTGTACAAATGAGACCCAGGTTGATGGAGAGAGGGACACTGAAATCTGAATTCTCATTCGGATTCTGTTGCTGTGTGACTCTGGGCAAGTGCTCCAACTTCCCTGGTCTTCAATCTACCATCTGTGAAATGAGAGAGTTGAACTTTAGCCTTTCCGCTCCACAAGCCTTGGAGAGGATGGAGAGGGGGTTGGGAAAGAGGGACAGAAGAATAGGAGGAAGAGGCCAGGGACTAAATACAGCTCCATCCAGGACTGGGAGCAGTTGAAGTCAGTCAGCCTTGGGATCTCAGGGGTGGTGTGATAACCCCCCAGGTCTTTGAGAAGAGGAAAAATCCAGGAGTCAAGCCAAAAGGAGGATCCGTCTAGTTTTGAGAATATTGTGAGATTCTTGTTCCACGGCTTTATAAAATAACAGAGTGATTCCCTGGATGCTTCTAGAATCACAACCATGGGCAGTTTAGTAATATGAAGGCACCTCTTCTGCTTTGGAGTTTTGCTTGGGTTCCAGACTGTCCTGGCCACCTTTCATGTTCCTGCTTTGAGGCTATACAGTTGAGATTTCCAGATTTCTCATGTTCCCCAATTCTGTTTCTAGGTCCACCCAGAGCCTCCCACTCCATGCAAAGAAGGACAATACCAAACAAACAATCTCTGTTGTGATTTGTGTCCACCAGGTGAGATCCCAACACTCACACATCTTAGTAGCAGGCGAAAACCCATGTCTGAAGTCATCTCCTGGAATTTCCCTCCCTTGCCCAGCTATTAGAATGTTCTGGGTTTTCTACCACCCGGTAGATCTCTTCCTACCCAAGACTAGGTTCCTATCTCTTCCGTCTCCCGCCTCCAGTCTGTGGAGATTAGAAGGGTCCAAGACTTTCCTCTTTGTCCCCTTGTCCCCAAAGTCTGGCCTGATCCCTTGTGAGCAGTGTCTGACTTGGAGTTGGTCAGAGCTGCCTCATTTCCTGATATTTTCCAGGAAGGAAACTGTTGAACGACTGCACTGAAGACAACAGTACAGAATGCTCTCCTTGTGGTAAAGAAGAATTCCTGAGCGCCCCGAACAGTGACAGGCGCTGCCACCAGCATAAATACTGTGACCGCAGTACGTGGGCTGCTGGTGGTGGTTGGGATGGTACTTGTTAGCAGTATTGATATTCCAGTTCATTCCTGATGATGCAACCATTCTGTGTTTAATAGCCAGGGTACTGGCAGGGTACAGGGTACTGGCATTTAAAGAATTTGATTATCACCTCTACTTGGAAGAAGGTCTGAGAACAAGAGAGCAGGCAACAGGGCTTCCAGCATGGCCCACAAGGGGTTCCCATCCTTCCTGTGCATCTGTGCTCAGACCTAGGGCTCCAGGTGCAGAGGGAGGGCACCTCAGAGACAGACACCACCTGCATCTGCAAAGAAGGCTGGCATTGCACCAGCGCAGCCTGCGAGAGCTGTGTCCCACACAGCGTCTGCCCCCCTGGCTTTGGGGTCAAGAAGAATGGTAAGTGGCCTCTCTGGACACTGACTTTGGAGGCAGGAGGGGATCTCAGACCCATAGATGAGGGGTTGGGCAGTGGACACTCAGCCCCAGAGATGGTTGGAATGGAGACTCCAACCTAGATTTGTATCTCAGGAAATAGAAGCTCTTCCCTCCCTTGGGAGGGCAGTGGGAGAAGCCCTTGTGGGGGCTGCAGCGGAAGGGGAAGCACTGTGTCCACGACAGAAGCTCGCCCCTCCCCACCTGTCTACTTGCTCCCTTGAGAACGGGGTGGGTGGTCTACTATGACAACTATGCCCACCCTTACCCACTCCCAGCTACAGGCATTTCGGACACCGTCTGCAAACCCTGTTCAGTCGGCTTCTTTTCCAATGTGTCATCTGCTTTTGAAAAATGCCACCCGTGGACAAGGTATGAGGACCATTCCCTTCTGTTCCCTGCCCCAAGAGGGACTTAGGTCCATCTTCCACACGACCAAGTTCGGTCCTTCAACCTCCTGTTCCCCCATGTCAACACATACTTGTAGAACACCTTTAGAGGGACTTCAGGGCCAAGCCCCAGCATTTGTCTAGCCTGCTCGCTCAGTGTAACAGACGCTAGTGGTTTCTCCCATCTTTGTGGAGTCTCAGGGGGCAGCATGATCTCTCTGTTTCTCGTCTCCTCCTCTTCTGCTCCTTCTAAGCCTTCCTCTTCCTTCCTGCTCCTTAACTGGGGTTTCTAGGACCTTGTTCTGGGCTCTCCTTTCTAGTTGCATTGCCCGCCTTCCCTGGGGCATCTCATTCACATCCGTGGCATCAGCTACCATCTTCCTCTGATGGTTTCCATCAAGATCGTTCCAGGATTCTCTCCTAGATCCAGCCTCACAGCCAATTACCAGTACTGCTCTCCATCTGGATGACCAGATACCTCTAGTTCTGAATGCCCAGAAGAGCTCACTGCTCTCTCCCCTTACCCCGTGCCTTATGTGAGTGAAGGCACGTACCCAACAGACCTCCCTTTCTTACCTCCAACCCTCAACCATCACCCCGTCCTCTCCACTGGCCTTCTAAATGCTTTGGGAATCAGCCTCCTCACTGACCTTGAGTCTCCCCTTTCGCTGGGTCTCCATCCTGTTGCCAAAGTGAGCTTTTCAAAGCTCAGTTCAGTTTACAACACTCCCCTGTTCAAAATGCTGGATGATTCTCACTGCCTTCAGGGTGAGACCCAAATTCCCTAGCATGGCATCTGAGGGCCGGCAGGACGTGGTCCCCACATGACGTTGCCACATGCTGCTTGCAGCTCTCTGAAAATTCAGCTCTTTCTCTCACTCACGGTCCCCTGCCAGGAATACTCTGTGCCACTCCCTCAGTAATTTTTTTACATTTAAATTTTAGAAAAAATGGTTAAAACATGCACGTGGGACAGAAGGCACAAAAGGACCTACAGTGACGTCTCATCCCTGCCCCTTAGCCACAAAATTCCCTCACTTTATGCAATCTCTGTTACCAGTGCCTTGAGTGTCCTTCCACAGAGTCTGTGTACACACACACACACACACACGTTCGCCCTCTTTTTATTTTTGACATAAACAGTAATGTATCACCTATACCTGTTTACTATTTACCTTTGTCCAGGCCTGTCTGTCTTTCACAGCAGAAATGTATTCTTTCACAATTTAGGAGTCGTATTCAGAATGCCTGCTCTACGGGAAGACTTTCTCTCTGTCGGCTCCGAGGAAGGTCTTTGTTCCTTGGCTCTTGGCGATCTTCATGTGGTGGGGTATCTTTCTTCCCCCATTCCTGCTGACTTCTCTGTGTCTACTCTGTTAGTTTCTATCTCAAGAGAGATTGATTTAAAACATACTTTTTTAGTGTAGTGGTTATGAATCAGGCTGTGAACCGCAAGGTCAGCAATTTGAAACTACTAGATGTTCCGCAAAGAAAGAGGAGGCTTTCTGCTCCTGTAGAGATTTACAGCCTCGGAAACCCTGTACAGGGTCGCTATGAGCCACCACCTAGACACATATGCTATAATTATCATAACAAAGAAACCCATTCTCAGATAGAATTTTAACTATAGGTTAGGATTTACAACACCTATTTTCTGGGGGGAGGAGACACAATTCAATCCATCAAATCTTCTCCCCCCACACCAACTGATGCATTATCTCCTATGCCTGGAACACTATTTGATGCATACTAGGTGCTCAATAACTACTTCCTGATGGATGTTGACAGATGAATGGTGCAGGTGCTAGAGACTCAGAGGACTGGGTCCTAGTCTGACTACAGCTTGGTAAGTGTGTGATTCAGGGAACATGCCCTCCACTCTCTGAGCTCAGTGTCCTCATTTGGAAACTGGGAATAACCTTGGTTTCACAGGACTTGAGAAAGAGACACGCGCCAGTGTTTTGTAAGGTTAAGCCAGGTACTTGCACTGAGGCGTCTCTCTTTTCTCCCTTCTCAGTGGGTGTTTCTCTGAAAGTGCCCTTTGCTGTCCCTTCCTCCCCTCTCCTTCTGGTCCATCATTTCACCTCTGGACTCCTGTAATGACCTTCCGGCTGGCCCGTTGTCCTCTAATTTCTCCTCGTTGGAACTGTCTGGCCAGGAAAGCTTTAAAAACTTTTCTTGCCCTCCTTCTATCATCTGGTTGGATGCTGATAAGACTCATCAGCTGACCCCATTTGAAACCTCCATGCCTATCATCAGTGACCTGGTTCTAAGGATCCAATTCCCCATGGTTCCCTAAAACCATTCTGCATGTACCTGACATCTCTGGCACTGTGGTGTCCCTGTTGGGCACAGTCTACTACTTCACATCTTCAGGGCCCACTCAGATTTTCCTCCCCCGGGAAATCTTTCCGGAATACCCCTAAACCAGTGGTTCTCAACTAGAGGCAGTTTTGCTCTCCATGGGACAAGGTCTTGAGACATTTTCGTTACCATAACTTGGGAGGGAGGGCTCATGGGTAGAGGCCTGGAGTAGCTAAGATTTCTATAATGCCCAGAATAGCCCCCCACAGCACAGCAAAGAATGTCTTAGCCCAGAATGTTTGTAGTGCCAAGGTTGGGAAATGCTGCCTTACACTGAACTCATCATCTCTCCATTCTGGCTATTGTGGGTTTATCTCTTCTCTGAAAATGATTCTTATTTCACTTTTGCCAACATCACAAAGCTTAGCATTATTACAGACTCTCGTATTATACTCCTTCAAGAGTTCAGAAGCCTTTTCTCTCCACAGTTCTATAAGAGTCTGCTTCATCCCCATAGTAACCTACGTAGGATGCGACATCAAATACATGCTCCATGAACCCAGATTTGCAGAATGTTTGACTGTCTCCCTTTGGGGTTGAAAAGCTTGTGGCTAGAGAAACTTAATGTACCTTTCTCTGTGTGTGTGCACCTGCTCACATATGTCTTTGTATACAGCTGCAAGAGCAGAGACATGGCTGAACTGAAGCGGGGGACTAACATGAGTGATGCTGTCTGTGGTAAGTTCTGGCAAATGGGCATCTGCAGCAGGCTAGGAAGACAGGGAACTGAAGGGAAACTGAGGCTCAGAGTAACACTGAGCAGGAGAAAAGAGAGGGTGTAAGGTGGAAAGTGGAGGCAATTTGGGATTGTGGTGTCTCAATGTGGCACTGTGGGCTAATGTATCAGACTGTAAAGTCGTTTGAACTGCAAGGTCGGTGGTTCAAGCTCACCAGCTGCTCCTTGAAAACCCTACACAGGGTCACAATGGGTCGGAATCGACTCGAAGGCACGCAACAACAACAACAACAACTTTGCATGGGTCTGGGGGAGCCTTGGCAAGTTACTCCCTCTTCCTCAATCTCAGTTTCTTCATCAGTAAAATGGGATGTTAATAGTACGTTTGGAGTCCTGCTGCGGCGCTGTGGGTTAAAGCACTGGACTGCAAAGTCATTTGAACCACAAGGTTGGTGGTTCAAGCTCATCAGTTGCTTCTCAGAAACCCTATACAGGGTCGCTATGGGTCGCTATGATTGAACGACACTTCACAACAATAACAATAGTACCTTTGGGAGGCCTGGTGTGGCGCTGTGGGATAAAGCACTAGACTGCAAGGTCGGTTTGAACCACAAGGTCGGTAGTTCAAACTCACCAACCGCTCCTTAGAAACCCTGTACAATGTTGCTATGAGTCAAAACCGGCTCAACAGCACTTAACAACAACAATAGTACCTTTCCTAGTAAGTTCTTGTTAATGTCTTCATAAATGCTATTCTTCCCCCCACATTTTAAGTATCCTATAGGGTGACATGGTCCCCTCTGAGGGCTTGTGCTTTAGTTGCAGAATGAGGAGGTTGGTCAACAGCACAGTTGACAAATGCAAATAATGACAGGCATTAGGAAGGTCATGTTCATGAGTGAAAAAGGTCAAGAAGAAGTAAAACACGCCTTGATTTTATTTTTTCCCCCATAAAGTTTAATCCTTGGCATTTGCCTCAGACACAGTATTTAAAGGAATGCCAGAAATACAGTAGCTAAGACAAATAATACTTTAATATATTTTTAAAGTCATAATTAAAGTTTAAAAAACAAAACAAAACATCTCACTCCACGATGAGAAAAATATCAAGAATTTTAAATTACGGCTGTGCCGCACTTACTTCGTCATGATCCTGACCTTGGTTTCTATAAAACTTTATTTTAAAGCAGGCAGCTGGCCTGTGGGCTGTAGTTTGCTGATTTTTAAAAATAACACATTAAAACACTATTTATCCTGATTGCTGAGTTTTTGATGCCCATATAAATTTTGCACCAAGAAGAGCATGTCATTTATCTTACCCTGGGAGTCCTGGTGTGGGGTTGTAGGATAAGCACTGGACTGCTATCCACAAGGTCAGTTCAAACCCTGCAGTCGCTCTTGGAAACCCTATACAGGGTTGCTATGAGTCAGAACTGACTTGATGGCACACCAGAACAACAACGCTCCCTCCCCTTCCTTCTCAGTCTTCCTTTCATCTCCCCACTTAAAATGGGGACTTAGGCATAAGGAATGATTGACTTTCCCTTCTCTTCTTCTAAAGGAGCCCTAGTGGAATTATGGGTTACTCATTGGGCTGCTAACTGTAAGGTCAGCAGTTCTAATCCACCAGCCACACCGTGGGAGAAAGGGGAGGCTTTCTGTTCCCATAAAAACGGACAGCCTCAGAAACCCTACAGAGGGTCACTGTGAGTCAGAACCGACTCTGTGGTAGTGGGTTTGTTCTCTTCTTCTACAATAAACACAGTGGTGCCGGACCTCAGCACTGGGCAGACATTAGAGAGGGTTTGAAGGTATGGTGAATAGGTGGCAACAGCTACCACAACTCCAGTCTAGCCTATGCTTGCCAGATCTTCCAAATTTATAAAACCATCCCACTCTCCAGAGTTTTCATGTTGTTGTGCCATTGAGTCGGTTCTGACCCCTAGCAACACTGTATAGAGTTTCCAAGGAGCGGCTGGTGAGCTTGAATCATTGACTTTGTGTTTCTAATGACTTTGTAGACTTTGTAGCGCATTCGCCCACAGTGCCACACCAGGACTCCATAGATTTTTCATGTAGATTCCTCCAATTTAAAAATGTCAAATACATTTTAAAAAATTGCATTGGTCACATTAAAGACATCCGTTGCTACAGTTCACCATGTGCCACCTGTTTGAATATAATATATATTGATATAAACTTGTTTGACTATAATATATATTGATAGAGTGATATAAATGAGCTCAGACAATGTTGCTGCATGAGGGTGGGGAGTGAGCGTGGGTGGGGAGTCACGGCTGAAGTCTTGATTTCTCCAGGTCCCGGGTCTCGGACAAGAGCCTTGGTGGCAATCCCGGTAACCGTGGGGATCCTGCTTGCTGTCCTCTTTGTATCTGCCCTTATCAGTGAGTCTTTGGGGGGAGGTGATGGAAAAGGAAGGAGAAGGCATAAAATAGAATCCACTAACTGTTCCCTGGCCTTGCCAATCCCCACACCATTTTTTTCTCTTCTAGATAAGGTGGTCAAGAAGCCAAAGAATAAGGTAGGTCCTGTCGTTTAGGCAAACTAGAAAAACTGATTTATTGTCACCTGTGGTGCTGTAGGATCAGCACTGGACTGCAAACCACCAGGTCCAGGTCGGCAGTTTAAACCCCCAGCTGCTTCTCGGAAACCCCATACAGGGCCGCTATGAGTCGGAGTGGACTCGATGGCACTTAACAACAACAATATACAGCAATACACCTGGTTTAGGGTCTGTCACTGTGGCTGAGGAACAGCAGAACTCGCTCTTCTTACCCCACCCCTGGACCCTTGCCTCTACTCCTGGCCACTCCCTCTGTCCAGCTGTTGTCGTGTCCAGAGCCCTCCTTCCCACAGAGTAGCCCCTGACCCCAGGTGCAAAGGCTGACATTTGCTGATCTCTGTTCCTCACCCCCTCTCCCATTAAACACAGAGGGAGCCTTGGGACTTCCCACTCTGGAAGCTTCTTGTTACCCTCACTGTGGCCAGCAGGGGGCAGGAGACACCCAAAGAATCAGCCCTGACCCTGAGTGTTCGGAAAAAGAAAGGCGTTTGGGGAGGGGCCTCAGAGACGGAGGCTACCCCTGCTGCCGGGGAGGTAACCTCACTCTTTGGTTCCCCAAGGCTACCCTAGGTGAAGACAAAAGGAAGGTTCCTGTGGAGACAGTTTTTCTGGATGACATTCCTGGCACCAACCCAGTTGCTCCAGTACAGGAAACATTACACGGGTGCCAGCCGGTTACTCAGGAGGATGGCAAAGAGAGCCGCATCTCTGTGCAGGAGAGACTGTGAGGCTGTGGGTGCCCAGGAGAGGCAGCCTGGGCATTGGACATCTGGCCAGAGAATTCAGAGCTGCCGTCCACACCATGAGGGCAGGAGCTGATGGCGCTGAAGCCCCTCTATCTGTGCTCTGAGGTTCGAATCAAGGGAAAGAGTTCACCTTGGAGGACTCCTCACTCCAGCCCTGGAGCCCCACCTACCTCTCAACTTGCTTTCAAAGATGGAGGCAAAACACTTTTGGGGCAATATAGTAATAGCCACTAAACTCTCCTGCCCACCAGGGGTGCATTATAGTGGTTTCCATGTGCCCAGGGAGATGCATGCAAACGACCATTGCAATGTTGTTTGTGATCATGAAAAGCTGGAAGTTACTTAGCTGCCCATCCAAAGGAGACTGGCAAAATAAAATTGTAATATATTTTTACAATAGTATCTCAAAGACACTGTTGAGTGTGTGTGTGAGGGAGGTTGCAGACTCATGGGTATAGAAACACTGAGTTTTAAAAAATATACGGTGATGAAAACCCCCCCCCTATATGATGTATTGCCTGTGGATATGTGTATAAATGCAATACACATTATGTATGTATGCGTAAGAGTTCTGGAAGAATACACAGAAATCCGTAACGCAAAGTATGGTAATATCTGGGTTGGAAAGAGGGTCTGGGAAAGGGTTGGTTAAGGGATACT
This sequence comes from Chrysochloris asiatica, assembly GCF_000296735.1. Classification (NCBI taxonomy): domain Eukaryota; kingdom Metazoa; phylum Chordata; class Mammalia; order Afrosoricida; family Chrysochloridae; genus Chrysochloris; species Chrysochloris asiatica. The sequence continues at coordinate 17,332,856 of NW_006408541.1, read as the reverse complement.
TGGATTTCCCATAATGCTTTACTTCTTTTTCAAAAGGAGAGTAAATTCACATATTGCTTATGAAATTAAAAAATCATCAAACATGTAAAAAGAAAATTGGGGGTGGACATGCTGGGTGATCTGAGCTGTTTCAGGCCCACAGAATTAAGGCAATTTCTGAGGATAAATAAGAATATCCCCAGGCTGCTATTCCCCGCCCCAGCCTCCCAGGGTGGGCTCTTTGTATCTTCACATTTGGCATCATTTTTTTCCTACAGTATTACCATTTGATGGGGGCAGGCAGGGGGCAGGCAGGAAGAACCTGCATCCCTCTCTCTTTTTGTTGTTGTTGTGAAGTGCCGTCGAGTTGATTCCAACCCATAGCAACCCTGTATAGGGTTTCCAAGGAGCAGCTGGTGAGCTTGAACCGCCAACCTTGCAGTTCAAACGGCTTTGCAGTCTGGTGCATTAACCCACAGCACCACACCAGGACTCCTCTCTCTTTTACTGAGATAGAAATAGAGGCCCAGAGAGTTTAAGTGACTTGCCTACAGTCAAACAGCAGTTCCTAGCAGCGCCTCATTCAGAATCTCCAAACCTGGTGCTGTGTAACATCTCCCAGACCTTGTTGCTGGACCCCGTGTCGTGTCTGTAGCTGTCTCCCTGGGAGATCCTAGGCCTCCCACCCACTCTGACCTCCCAACTGCAACAGGAGTTCTGGCTTCTTGGTCAGATGGTGCTGCTAACCCCCAGCAGTATCTCAGGATAAAAATAACCATTCTGTTCTCTTTTCCTGCTGTGCCAACTGAGGGGGGAGCCTCGCCAGGAGGGGCAGCAGATGGAGTGAGAGCAGAAGGGAGGGGTAGGGCGGGGAGGGAGGTTATAGGACAAGGAGGAAAGAGAAAAGCACAAAGATTCCTGGTGAGGATCAGGCCAGCCTGGGAGAAACCCTGCGATCTTAGCCTTTCCCCAGCAAGAAGCTGCTTTGGGTTTTCCAAAGTGTTCTGTTGGCCAGAGGGTTGGGGTTGAGAAGGTTTTTCTCTGATGGAGACAGGGAAGGTGACTGGGAGCCAAGAGGGCCACCTGGCTTGGCAATCTTCCCAGAAGAGCTCCAAGGACCATTTGGATTACCAGGTGGAGGCCTTTGGTTTAGCAAGTGGAACAAAGTGGTGGGTAGTGTGTGTGTATGCGAGCTAGCCCTCACCCCCTACTTAGAGTCCAATGCTAGGGTTACTTGCTGTTGTGCATGGCAGGAGGGTGGACAGAGAAGACCCAACCCTGTTACATTGTCCGATAACCTTGGCTGAGTCATCTTCACTTCTTGACTTCCCAGTGTCCTCATCTGTGAAATGGAGACAATACTTGTTTAGCAGACCCGATTGATGCCTCTTGGTGGCTCAAGTGGTGAAGTGCTTGGCCATGAATTAAAAGATTGGCTGTGTAGATCCATCCAGAGTCACCTCAGAAGAAATGCCTGGCCATCTACTTTTGAAAGCTCAGTCATTGAAAACCATATGGAACATAGTTTCACTCTGACGCCCACAGGGTTATGAGTCAGAATAGACTCCGTGGGCCACTGGTTTGGTTCAGGGCTTCAAACTGGTTCTTCCCAGTTTGCCCATGGTTAGTGAAGCAAAACTGGATTGGATCTGAATTTGTAAGATGTAGGTGTGCTGGAATGATAACCAGAACTCAGACAAGGACTGGTCAGCACCCTGCTGGAGACTTAATATCCCTCCTAGAAATCAAAGGCAGCATGCACGTTGCAGAACAACCAACTTTTTTTGACAAGCAGAGATGGAAACAATGGGACTTGGCTCCAAGATGGCCCAGCGGCGCTCCAAACCAACGGCCATCAAGTCCATTCTGATTCACAGTGATCCTGTATAGGGTTTCAGAGGTTGTAAATGTTTACTGTAGACAGCCTCATCCTTTTCCCTCAGGCTGCTGGGTTGGAACTGTCATTCTTGAGTTTAGCAGTCCAGTGCTTATTCACCACCAGGACTCCTGTCATTCTCCCACAGTCCTGACAACAATCTAGTTTCCTGGATGTGACTCATGACCCCTCATATGAGCCCCCCATTCCAGGGCTTCGACCTGCAATCTTACAAATTCAGATTTGTTTCAAATTCGCTGTGTTCAAGAATCAACTGGTTCAAAGTCTCGGTTTCGTGTATCTCTCAGATTAGAGGTTCTCACACTTTAATGTGTATCAGGATCACCTGAAGGACTTAGAGCACAGATGACTGGGCCCAACCTCCCTGTTTCTGGTTCTGTATTTCTGAGGTGGAGCTCAGAATTTTGTGTTTCTAACACGTTCCCAGGTGCTGCTGTTGCTCCGGGACCACGCTTTCCAAACCACTGCCCTTGGTATTCACACTTCTATATATGTTGCCATCTTGGCATAAGTGTGGGGCAGGTTGGATGTACCTGGGTCATAAATGCTTCAGTTCTCTCAACTAACTAGGAATGAGACTTGACATATAGACATCTCATCTTCTCCTTGGGAGGGATTATCGCGAGGTGTCTCCTAGGGTCCTGAGAGAGACGGTGTCCACCGCACCAACTAGCTACAAGACACCCAGCAGTGGTTTTTATTGTGTCTCTCCCTGTTTCATTCCCCAGCCCTCCCCCACCCCTACTGGTGCTTCCCGGAATCAACTTCTAAATAAAGTACCCACCCCTGGTGTGGCTCTGTGGGCTAATGCACCAGACTGCAAAGCTGTTGAACTGCAAGGTTGGTGGTTCAAGCTCACCAGCGGCTCCTCGGAAACTCTATACAGGATCACTATGGTTTGGAACCTACGCGATGGCAGTTAACAACAACAACAACAAATTCATTCCTTGGCTCCAGGTCTGCTTCTGGGGGAGTTCCCCCAAGAATCAGCAGAGTTCATGGATGAGACAATACCGTCCTGTATCTCTTAGCATCCCTGACAAAGGGAAGGGGTTGTGGTTCTTGGCAGCAGTAGCAAGTTCTGGGTTCTACTTAGAATTTGGCCAGAACTTCCAGAACTTTCTGTGTGACCTTGGGCAAATGACTCTGTGGTTCTGGGCTTGGGTTTCTCGGGATGTGTGACAAAGGGCTGGGTCCTTTGAGATCTAAGGGTCTTGCCAGTTTAAAAAATTGTGCAGAGTCCAAACTCACTGCAGGGTCCACTCTAGTCTGTGTGATAGAGGGGTGGGTGTGAGGCATGCATCAGCCAGAAGGTGGCACCAAGGTACCGTCTGCAGATCCTAGTGGTGGGTTGGACCCCGGAAGTAAAGTTGCTGGTGGTCACACCACAACAGAGCCCTCCTTGGGAGAAGACAGCTTCTCCCTGGCCCCATAAGCCTGAACCCCCCGAAGTCTCAACTCTGCCACTTGGTCTCACAACCCCAGGTTTCGCCCTCTCCCTTCCTTCTCCTCATTCAACACATATGAGATGTGTTCCTACTGTGTGTCTCACCTGGCCTGGGTGGTGTGTGACAATGATAACACTAAGAACTCACAGTACTCACTATGCACTAGACACAGTGAGAACTTTCCATGCATTATCTTAGTCCAGGCGACAACCCTATGTAGGACATATTCTCTTATCATGAGGCTCAGGATGAAATGAAGAATTGAAGCAAGGATTTTAACCTTCGACAGCACTTAACAACAGCAGGTTGACTCAAAGGAGCTCTGGTGCCTCAGTGATTAAGAGTTTGGTTGCTAATGGAGAGATCGGTGGTTCAAACCCACCAGCTACTCTTCCGGAGAAAGACATGACAGTGTGCTTCTGTAAAGATTTACAGTCTTGGAAATACTCTGGGTAGTTCTAGTGTGTTCTGTAGGGTTGTTATGAGCTGAAATCAGCTCATCGGCATTGGGCTTGGTTTTTTGGTGGCAGTGGTCGGGGGGTTAGGTTGACTCAGAACTCGGGCAGTACAGTGGTGAAACACTTGGCTGACGACGGAAAGGTTGCTTTGAACCCACCAGCAGCTCTGTGGGAAGAAAGACCTGGCCATCAGCTACTATAGAGATTTACAGGAAACCCTTTAGTGTCATAGACTTGGTCCTGTTGGGTTACTGTGACTCACTATGAGAATGGTAGCATACAATAATATTGGGTTGACCCAAAAGCCGGTGGTTTTTACCCACTTCGTGAGTAAGGAAATGGACACATGTTAATGGGACATTAGCAGACAGTGTGACTGCCCGGAGTAGAAGGAAAGCCTACAGCAGTAGCTGACTCCCAGGGCAGAGGCTGTAAATTCATGCCCACCGGAGCTGGCGTGAGGCAGGCCAGAACACCAGAAGTCCAAGTGATAGAGACTGTGGCAAACTGCAGAGACTGTACCCATCTTGGAGTCCCTGGGTGACACAGTTACAATGCTTGGCTGCTAACCCAAAAGACTGGAGGTTCATCCACCGAGAGGCTCTTTGGAAGAAAGGCCTGATGATTGATATCCAAGGAACAAGTCATCAAAAACCCTGAGGAGCACAGTTCTGCTGTGACACACCCGGACTTTCTGAGAGTCAGAGCTGATGACAGCTGGTCCTGGTATCTGCCCATCTTCACGGGTAGCAGGTTCCTCCCAATGGCTATTCTTCAGAAATGAGGGTTGTATATTGTTGGGAGTTCTGCTTTTTCTGTGAAATCTCCTAAATGTTTAAATGCTATCAAGTCCAAAAATTCAAAACTTTGAGAGCCCAAGAAAGCTTGTTATAAACTCCCCTGCTGTTGAGTCAAATTCCAACTCAGTGACCAGATAGGATAGAGTAGAACTGCCCCACAGGGTTCCCGAGACTGAAATCTTTGGGGAAGCGACGGTGGGTCCCAACTACAGACCTTTCAGTTAGCTGCCCAATGTTTAACCCACTGTGCCACCAGGGCTCCTAAGCCAGTCATACTGTTATTTTTAAGTGCCATCGAGTTGGTTCTGACTCATAGAGACCCTGTATAGGATTTTCGAGGAGCAGCTGGTAGGTTTGAATGGCCAACCTTGCAGTTAGTAGTCCAGTGCTTATCCTACAGCGCCACAGACTGGGAGTGTGATCATGTCAACTCCGCTTATTTTTTAGATGGAGAAACTGAGGCCCTGAGAGGGACCAGAGCCAAGTCAGAGGCAGGTTTCATTTGGAACCAGAGCTCTAAACTTGGAGTTTCTGTCCTTTGTGGCTGTAGGCCCAGCCTTGGGATTGCAGTGAGTTGGGTGGCGATGCGTTCTTCATTCTTATGTGCCTTTCCTGCTCCTGCAGCCCCAGCCCCATGCCTGCTGCACACACATACCCTCCCCTTAGCTCTCAGGCCCTGCAGTCAATTCCTTGGGCAGCAGAAGTTATTAAAGACTCTGCCCCCGAGGATTTCTCTTCTCCAGAGTGATTCTGGTACAGCCAATTACAAACCCACCTGCAGGGGTGGGGAGATGCCGATTTAATTTGTTAAAAAAGAAGCCCTTTTGTGGTTCTGGAGGGGGAGGGGGAGCGCAGTATTATAAAGAGGGGTAAGAGGGGCTCAGCAAAGTCAGTGACCAGCTCTGGTTCCACACCACCCCACCTGGGTGGCGGGGGGGCCCCAGAGGAGGAGGATGTGGGTGGAGGATGCACCTCTATTTCTATCCCCACCCTCCCAGTGCTGTGCCTAGGGTTCCTGCCTCTCTCCCTGCCCACTGACACATCCTGCTGGGCTTTGGAGCCCTGCCTCCTCTTCCTTACTCTGGGACCCTCTCTTCAGGAGGTTTCTTGCCCATCCCTCCTTCCAACCATCTCCCAGCTCTTCCACCCTTGCTCTTTCATCAACCAGTACTATTGTTTTGACTAACTATAAAAGTAATACCTGTCCAGCGCACTCTTCTCCTCTCTAATAAACAGGAAAAGAAGATACCTGTAAGCATCCCCATGGACCCCTCCCAGCCCAACCACAAGGAGTGTGTCCTTCCAGACAGGTTTTCTGTGCCCATGGTATTGTTTTAGCTTGGGCTACTACAATATGCTGTTTTGTAAGCAGCTTTCTTTGCTTAGCAGTCTAGGGCAGGCATCCTTCCATGCCAATAAATATAGATTGACAACAAGCCTTTTAATTGTTGCATAGGATTCCATTGTAAGCCTGGATCCTGATTCATGGTAGGTCTTCCCTATTGATGGACTGTGGGGTGGGTTCATTCACCCCTGGAGTCTCTTCCTGCTTCTGGTGCCTCGGGCACTTTTCCTCTTCTGTTCACTCTGATCCCAGCTTCCTTACCTCAGTTTCTTTATCCTCTCTCCCCTCAGTTTTCCAGGCCTTCTCCCAGCCCTCCCCACACCTTCCAAGCTCTCTTCCCCAGTGGAGGGGTGGGGGATCCCTGGTGTTTAACACTCGCTCCCCCGTGCCAGACATGTGCTGTCTCATTAGTGCGCCTGTCCCCCCAAGTGAGGCAGACGGGAGCCGCAGTGGCAGCGGGAGGCCTAATTGAATGTAACTAATTATTCACTCCCTTAAATGGGCCTGGGAGGGACAGAATTACTCACTCTGAACTGGGGAGACAGCGAACTGGCCGGCTGGCAAACAAATCCCGGGGCCTGTGGAGCCAACTCTCCTTGGAATGCTAATTAGGGCAAGAGTGATTGGGATAAAACTTGAGCCAAAGCTTCTATTCCTGTCTCCTCCCCATTTGGGAAGCTGGGAGGGGGAGGACGGAGTGGGGGGTGGGGGGGGGTAGAGGCAGAATGGAGAAGTGGATTCATGATGGAATCTAATTGGAGGCTCCCTGCCCTGGGCCCCAGGGAAGGGTTAATATTGGGGGTCTACATTGAGGAAATCAAGTGCTGAGACTGGGGCCTGAGGAAGGCAGGGGACTAATGTTTAGAAGGGAGAGAGGTGGAAGGGCACAGAATTACCAGTGCCTGGAGGGAAGCCTGGGTTGGAGGGGAGCAAGGTGTCTCTCAGGAAGGTGTTCTATTTCAAAGGAGCTCTGGTAGAGTAGTGGTTATGAGTTGGGATGCTAACTTCAAGATCAGCAGTTTTAATACCAGCTATTCCGAGGGAGAAATATGAGGTTTTCTGCTCCCATAAAGATTTACAGCCTTGGAAACCCTGAACCGACTCCACGGCACACCACCAAGTCCTAGGTCTGTGCACAGACTGGATAGCCCTAATCCAAGTGGGTTGGCATGCTGGTTATTTCAAATGAGGAAAACTGAGACTCAGAGATGGTAAGTGATGTATTTAAGGTCAAACAGCTAGAGTGTGATATAGCGGGAGCTTAGCTCTGTCTAGCTATAAAGCGGTACCATTTGGGCATCTTTCGGAGGTCAGAGGTGAGAGGTCAGTTAGGAATTGTGCAGAAATGAATCAGACTATGGAGAGAGGCAGAGAAGACAGAGAATGTGTGTGTGTGTGTGTGTGTGTGTGTGTATGTGAGGTGTGGGGGGAGGCACCTAGGTTTGGATGGCATGATAATCATGCTTCTAGCTCCCATTTAGGTACCAGGTACTTCTTACCTGTTACCTCATTTAATACTGACAACATTCCTCTGAGAGGGTATAGTTATCCTTGTAATGAGCAAAGTGAGGCTCAGAGATGTTGAGGAAGTGGCTCACAATCACACAGCCTAGTCAATACCCCATTTCTGACTTTCCTTGATTCTGAATCCCATGCTCCTTTCTCCTATGCAGCTTTGATTCTACTACTGCATCTGTGATCTCTTCTTGGCAGGTGTTTATAGTGTGGGCGTGCTACTATGTTGAGTGTATGTGCATGCTTGTTAGATGTATGGGTACGTGTATTTGTGCACGCACGCACGTACTCTCTTCTGAAAGGAGCTAGCTAACGACAAACCTCCCACTCCCGCCCAGCACATGCCTCCTGCTGACCAGAGAGAGGGAGGAGGGAGGCATCCTTCCTACTTTACAGCCCCCTCAGCCAGCTCCCTTGCTCACCCAGCAGGTGCCAGGAGCTGGAGCTGGGGAGGGCCAGGAAGGGTGGGTCATCCTGCCAGCCAAGTGACAAACAGCCTTGTTTGTCACAAAGGTGCAGAAAATCCCTTGCTAGTTCTGGACAGAGAAAGTCCCCCTGTCCAGGCTCTGGACACCACCCCCTGCCATGAGAGTGGCAGGGAGAGATGGACAGTGGCCTCCTCCCCATTGTCACTGTCCTCCTATTGCCTCCCCACCCCCAGTTCCAGGGACTTCATAGGAGCGTCACAGAGGGACAACAAATTTATGAGCCCAGCACCGATTCCCCAATCACCTCACTGGCCCATCAATCTTTTTGGAGCCAGGGATGAAATGAAATTATCGTGAAATAAATCTGTACAGATGATGGAGGGACTGGGGGGAGAGTGGGGTGTGGGGAGTGGCGCAGAAAAAGAACCAGGGCTCAGGTTGCAGGGCTGAAACCCACAGAGCGAGCTCCCCTGACAAGCTTCCCATTCTCCCTCTGAGGTCTTGGTTGGCACCTGTGTCTATGTCCCCAAACCTCACTTAAAGGCCCTATCCACCATGTTCTTAGATTCAGAGAGAGAGGCTAGGCAAAGACAGGACCCAGGTTGGACAGGGAGGACATGAGTGCTGGGTCAGGGGGGTGGGTGGAGGAATCAACTTCAGGACCAAAGTCCTGGGTGACTTTTCAAATGTTTAATCACTCAACTCCAGGGTTGTTGTTAAGTGTGTTAAGTCAAGTCAATTCCAACTCATAGTGAGCTTGAATCGCCAACTTTGTGGTTCAGACTGACCTTGTAGTCCAGTGCACTGACCTGCAGCACCACACCAGGACTCCAACTCTAGGATTGTTGTTGTTGTTAAGTAGATTCTGACCTATAGCGACTGTGCTCCTACGGTTTCCAAGGAGCAGCTGGTGAGCTTGAACTGCTAATCTTGCAGTTCAAAACAACTTTGCAGTCCAGCGCATTAACCCACAGCGCCACACCAGGACTCCTAAACTCCAGGGTAGTGGGGTTAATTATGGCCAGGAATCAACCAGAAGGCACATAGAAGGGGCAGGGTCTTTGGAGACCTCCTGTGGCTCCAGGTTTTAACTCTTTAATGTCTGAACAGGAGGAGAGAACCAAGGCAGGAATTAGTGTGTTGGGTCTACTTGAAGGGCTTGGCCTTGGGGGCAGCACCTACTTACCAATGGGTTTGGAAGTAAGTAAGTATTTTGTTGTTGTTAAGTCCTGTTGAGTTGGTTCTAACTCATTGTGGTCATGTATAGGGCTTCCAATGAGTGGCTGGTGGGTTTGAACCATCAACCTGTGGTTAGCAGTCCAGTGCTTATCTAACAGCTTCACACCAGGACTCCAATGAAATGTTTCAACCATATCTAAATGGAGAGCATGGTGGCTCCGGAGGACTGCTAACCACAAGGTCGGCAGTTTGTGCCCATGACTGCTCTTTGGGAGAAAGGTGAGACTTTCTGCTCCCATATTTACAACCTCAGAAGCCCTATACAGAACTGATTCAAAAGCACTTAACAACAACAACAACAACCTTTGTAGAGAATACTGGTGACACTGAAGGATAAGCACTGGACTGCTAACCACAACATCGACAGTTCAAACCCATCAGTTGCTTTTTGGGAGAAAGGTGACGCTTTCTGCTCCTGTAAAGATTTGCGCCTCAGAAACCCTATATAGAGTCACTGGGAGTTATAATTGACTTGAAGGCAGTGGGTGGGACCCATGTCTACAGGGAGCCCTGATGGAACTGTATGATAAGCACTGAACTGTGAACCCACCTAGAGGGACCATGGAAGAAAGACCTGGCAATCGGCTTCCAAAAGCTCACACAGTTCTCTTCCGAAACACATGGGGGTGATCATGAATTAGAGTCAACCTGGGGACAGTTGGTGAAGGTGGGACAGTAGGACTGGTGTGTCTGATTGCCAGTTCTGGAACTGGATGAGGGTGGTGCCAGGGCTGGAGCAGCAGATCCTGCAGAGCCCTGGTGTCCTCTCCCCCTTTCCTCTGCCCAGTGGACCCAGGGATGGACCCTAAGTGGAGAGCCCAGAAGTGCACTGGCCAAGCCCAGAGTGCCAAGGCCTCTGTCTTCCCCAACCTCAGCTAGCTCTTGGAAGCCCCTATACCCAGAGCATTGAGCTGGAAGAGATGCAGCCAGCTGGCTGGGATGTGATCATCTGGGTTTCTGAGCAAGGCCAGCCTGAACCAAGGTGACCAGGGAGTTCAGCTATGCCCAGTCACCGGGCAGGACAGACCTTCTCTGACTGCCCTGGCCTCCCTCCTCTTCCCAGGAAAGGGCACAGTCCCTTTGGGGGAAGGTAAGGACCAGATAGTTAGATCATTAGCTCCTCTTGATGCTGCTGTATGGGTGAGGGGCACGGGGCTACAGGGCTCATGGCTGGTGAGGTGGGTGGGAACTAGATAGATTGCTCTGGAAATGAGATTTACCTTGTTATCTGTACTTGCTCAGGCCGAGGGCCTTGGGCATTAACCAGCTCATCCAAGGAGCTATGCAAGGCGGGCAGAGGGATGAAAGTGGAGTAGTCACAGCTTGGGCTGGAGCGGATAGAGCACCTATAGGAACTGTGGGTCTAAAGAGTGCACGTATGTGTCTCTGGGTGGTCTGGCTTTGTGTGTTGTCTCCAAAGGTGTGTGTGTGTCCTTGGTTAGTGTGGAGGTTTAGGGTGAAAGAATGTGTATGTCAGTGTTCTGCTTCCTGTCATGGATCCTGAAATTTCTCTTTTGTCTGTTGCTGGGAATAGTGTGTGTGTGTGTTTCTAAATTGTGTGGGTATGTGTTACTGGGATCGTACATGTGACTTTCTAGATTGTGTGTCTGTGTGTGTGCATCTGCATACTCCTGGATAATTCTGTTTGCACACGGCTCCCTCCCTCAGAAGTTTTCAGGCCCAGCGTGATGGGACTCGTGGGCAGAATTAGGTGGGCAGGGCAGGCAGCCTGCGCCTGGTAGGTGGGCAGCCTGGGTAGAACTGGGCCCTGGAGGTGCTGGGCCAGACCTGGTGGGGAAACAAAGGGGCAATCAGTGCAGAGGCCAGGAGAGCATGAGAGAGCAGAGCTGATTGAGGAAGCAAAATTAGCAAGGAGCCTCATGGGCCTGGCAGGGGGTGGGGGCGGTGGGGGCCCCTGCATCCTGATTAGCAGTGGGAACAGGTGCAACTAGGCTCACCTGAGCCACAGGACGTCAGGTAGCCTCTGAGCTGGAGGGGCAGAGGGGGAAGCCCAGGGGTGGGATGGTGACAAACTGGAGCAGGGACCAAGGTTGAGGACCCAGACTAACGACATTGAAGGAGGGAAGCGAGGGTCCTGAGGAAGGAGGCCACCAAGTACAGAACAGATAGTTCCCACGTATCAAGAGTTTGCTGTAGACTTGGTAATGGGGTCTCACAAAACTGAGGCAGACTTTATCCTCAGCCAGATTTGCAAATCAGAAAACAGAGGCCCAGAGAGGTAAAGTGACTTGTTGAAGGTCACACAGCTACTAACTCAGGTCTGCCTGACTTGAGAGTCCTTGTTTCATCCTTTAGACCACTTGGCCACTCGCCAGGTGTCTGCTACATCACCAGCGGGGAGAAGTTGCAGAAAGGCAGATTGCAGGGACAGAAGAGTGATTTTCAAACCAACTTTAACCAAGCCCACTCACCGGGAAGTATGCAAGCAGTGGCTTACTGAAGAAGGGATTCTTTGCTGAACAGGGGGTTGTATTGTCTTTCCTCCATTGCTATAATACAGCTCACATCAGTGTTCCTATATTAGAATTCGAATTCCACTGTTTACCCACTGTGTGAACCTGGACAACTTGCTAGACCTTTCTGTATCCCGATTTTCTCATTTGTAAAGTGAAAGGGTGTGAGGATTGCATGGGTGATACATATAAAGTACTTCAAACAGTGCCTGGCACATAGTAAACACTCAACAAATTCTAGCATTGTATGTTAGGAGGGTGGGATGGTAATGGATGGGGAAGTGGAGGATCAGAGAGAAATGGGGAAAGAGATGGGACTTGGGATGAGCAGAAAGGTGGCAAAAGCAGGTGTTTAGCTCTGAGTAGAGATTTAGGATGGCTTCCTGAAGCTTTCTGGGCTCAAAGTCTGCTTAAGTCCAGACCTCATCATCTGTCACCTGGACTATTAGACCTGCCTTCTCCCTGTTCTTCCTACCCAATCTGTCCTCTGGACCACCCTTGTTAATTTGACCATATCGCTCCCCTTTTCCACAGCCTTCTATGGCTCCCTTTGGCCTGTAGACATGGAGACACCCCTGGAGGATGTGGGTAACCTTAGGTGGTATACAATCACCTTATTAAATAACCCAGAGTCTCACGGGCACTTTACAATTCTCTTTCGATGTCAAGGAGAACCTCAGTTCATTACTGATTTGTCTTTCCCACCTCTTGCCAAAGGGGAATCAGGCTCAGACTTACAGCCATCAGCAAACAACTGCTGGATAGAACTCAATAGTACCGCTTTGTTTTAAAACTTGATGTCTCCAGGTACTCACTTCTTCTCAAACACTGTCTCCTCTCGGCATCTCAACTCTGTACTTTGTTTGCTATCCTCCTTCCCAGCCTCCTTTGAGTTTTTCCTGTAAACACTGGTTGGGTTGGGTTTTGTTTCAGGCCCCTCTTGTTTTGGACTCTATCTATTTCTATGGCCTAAACCATCATCCAGTGACTCCCAAATACATCTCCTCAGACTCAGATAAAATTCTGACTGCTTTTCTGACCTTTTCCACTTGGACTCCTAGCAGACATCTCTAACGTTAAAGTCTTGAGCCCCACCCACACTCTATTCCATCTCTTGCCTGCCCTGTTTCACTAGAAGGTATAACCTTGTACCCGATAGTCTAAGCACACCTCCAAGAGTTGCCGTTGAGTTCTCTGTACCCGCTGCCTCCCACATCCAATCCATCAGCCATGCCTATCAGCTCTGCCTGCACACCAGATTCTGAAATAGCCACTTCTCTCCAGTTCTTTGTCCCCTGGTCCGAGTCATCACCATCTCTCACCTGCATGTAGCAGTAGCCTTCACACTGGTCTTGCTACTTCGCCCTTATACTCCCACAATCCATCTGCCACACAGCAGCGGAGAGTCTTTAAAAAAACACTAATCAGATTATTTCCCGGCACTGCTTAAAACTCTCAGAGAGCATTCCCTTGTGCTTATATCAAAATCCAAGTGCTTTACAAGATCCATATGACTTGGGTCCTGTCTGTTTCTTCCATTCCATCCCATCATTCTCTCCCCCTTGGCTACTCAGCTCAGAATTCCCTTCCCCCTTGATCTTTGCATGCTTGGTACCTTTCCCTCCGTTAACGGCCCAATTTAGGGTCACTTCCAGGAAGAAGTCTTCCCTGATGGTCTAATTATAAAGTAGTCTGTAGACACTAAGTCATCCCCTTGTCTAGCTCTCTGTCGAACATGTACCATGTTCTAACATTCCTATTTATTTTCTTAGTTTGGATTTTGACTTTCCTTCATTTAATTGCAACCTCCATGTTTAGGAATTTTGTCTTATTTGGGGGCAGTTGTAACTCACAGGCAAAATTTTTGCCTTCCAGGCCGGAGACCCAGCTTCAATTCCTGGCCAGCGTACGTCATATGCAACCAACACCCAGCTGTCAGTGGAGGCTTACGTGTTGCTATGATGTTGAAGCTCACAGGTTCAGAAGGACTAGGAAAAAAGGTCTGATGATCTACTTTTAATAAAATCAGAGACTTAAAACCTTATGGATCATAATGGTCTAATCTCATGAACATGGGGGTAGTGTAAGAGCAGGCAACATTTTGTTCCATTGTGCATGGAGTCACCATGCATTGGGGGACAAGTTGACGGCAACTAACAACAATGGCAATCGGTTTTGTTCATTGCTGTAACCCCCACCAGTGCCAAGAATAATGCCCAGAAAATAGGAAATGATCATTAAGTATTTGATGATTGAACCATGTGTCATAGTTTTTTCTTTGATTTAAAAGATCCCTGGTAGTGTAGTGGATTATGAGCTGGGTTAAAAACCACAAGGTCAGCAGTTCAAATCTTCCATATGCACCGAAGGAGAAAGGTGAGACTTTGTGCTCCTGTAAAGATTTACGGCTTCAGAAACCCTACTCTGGGTTGCTATGAGTCAGAACTGACTCAATGACACACAACTATGTCCAAACAGTTGATTTAGGACAGGTGTCACTGTCATTTCCATTTTAGATAGTGACATAAAGTTTCAGTCTCAGAAATCCTATAGAGCAGTTCTACTGTGTCTTATAGGGTAACTATGTGTCACAATTGACTTGGTGGCAGTGGAATTTGTATATGTGTGTGTGTGTGTATATATACATATATATAACTCCATGGGAGAAAGATGAGGCTTTCTGCTCCCATAAAGATTTACAGCCTTGGAGACCCTGTACAGGGTTGCTTTGAGTTGGAACCGACTCCACGGCACATAAAAATAACAACATATATATGACTCCACAACACTTTAAATATATATATTGTGCACATTAGTTCTGACTCATAGTGTCCCTATATAGGTTTTCTGAGATTGTAAATCTTTTACAGTAGTAGAAAGCCTCATCTTTCTCCCATGGAGTGGCTAGTGGATTTGAACTGTTGACCTTGCAGTTAGCAGCCAAACACATGACCCACTGTGCTACCAGAGCTCCTTACACACACACACATGCATGCATACATACATACATATATATGTATACACACATCATGTTTTATTTAGTCATCATATCTAGACATTTGGATGATTTCCAGTATTCGGCTATTATGAATAATGCTGTTATGAACATTCGTGTGTAAGTTTTGTGTGGACATATGTTTTCATTACTCTCAGGCAATTGCTCATAGGATTGTAGTTATCGTATCATCTAGTAACTATGTTTAACATTTGGAGGTACTGTCAGACTGTTCCAAAATGGTGCCTCCTTCTGCTATCCTACAGTAATGTATAAGGATTTCCATTTGCCTGTATCCTTACCAACACTTATTGCTTGTTTTTTAGTACAGCCATTTCAGTGTATGTGAAGTGGTATTTCATTGTGGTTTTAATTTGTTTTCTTGATGACTCTGCTAGTGTAGTGGTTATGAGTCAGACCACTAACTTAAAAGTCAGCAGTTCGAAACTACCAGTCATTCCACAGGAGAAAGATGAGGCTTTTTGTTCCTATAAAGATCTGCAGGGTCGCTATGAGTCAGCACATAACCACCTAACCACGAGTGATGTTTATAAACTCCTGGTGTGGTGCTGTAGGAACAGCGCTGGACTGAGAACCACGAGGTCGGTGGTTCACACCCACAAGCTGCTCCTTGGACCCTACATAGGGTTGTTAAGTGCCTTTGAGTGGGTTCCAGCACTTAACAACAATGACAGTGATATTTAGCATCTTTTTATATGTTTATTGGCCATTTGTATATCTTCTTTAGAGAAATGTTTATTAAAAACTTTTGCCCATAAAAAAAAAAAATGTTTCCTCTTGAAAATAAAGTGAAAAAGATTTGTATCCAGAATATAAAAATAATTCTTAAAATTCAACAATAAAGAGACGTAAAGCAATTAAAACACGGACAAAGACGAGGTCCCTGGAACCATCAAGGGAGAAGAGCGGAGTGTGAGACCCTACCCAGAGAAGCAGCGATGCCAGAGATGGAGGCAGAGACGATGACATGGAGAGATGGAGTGGCTGGGGACTCTAGACCTAGAGAGGGAGAGGGACTGTGTGCTGATGACTGGGGGGCAGGCTTGCATGGTTACAATCCCCTCCATGCATCATCAACCAACCAAAACATGGGCAAAGGGTTTGAATAGACAAGTCTCTAAAGAAGACCTATAAACAGCCAATAAGCACATGAAAAGATGCTTAACATTATTAGTCATTAGGGAATGCCACTCAAAATTGCAATGAAATAGCACTTCACAAACACTTTGTTGTTGTTGTGTGCCGGTGAGTCAGTTCCGACTCATAGTGACCCTGTGTAGGGTGTCTGAGAGTGCCTGGTGATTTTCAACTGCTGATCTTGCAGTTAGCAGTCCAGTGTTTATCCTATAGCACCACACTAGGACCCTCACATACACTAGAATAGCAAAATGTAGCGAGAATAGGGCATGCCTGGTAATGGATACAGGATTTCCTTTTGGGGAGATGAAAATGTTCTGAAATTAGATGTTGGTGATAGTCACACAACTCTGTGAATATACTAACAATCACTGAATTGGACACTTTAAAAGAATAAATTGTATTGCTGTGTGAATTACATCTCAATAAAGTGGTTTATAATTATTTTTTAAAACAAAAAGGTAGTAAAGAGACAAAGTCAATAATAGTATATAGAGCCACATGGATCTATGGCAAAATCATGGAAAAGGAATGTGAATGACTGAAGGTAGCTTAAAAAGATGAACACTAGACAGTCTACTGTAACATTCAAGACCTTGGCTTAACTCTAACTTCATGCTCTGTACCTCTCCTGAAACATTTAGGAATCCTTCAAGCCACCATATCTTTGCAAAGCTTGGCTCTTCCCTAGAATGCCCCTTTGCCTTTTCTCTATCTGATTTGATTCCTTCTAGTCAGCGTTGGTGGAATTGAAGGATGATGGTGTGTGTGTGTGTGTGTGTGCGCGCGCGCGCGTGTGACCAGGTGCTGCCCCTGGTATTGGAGATGTAGTGTGAAGTAGCAAGACAGATGTTGTCTGGCTCCCAGGTAGGATGGGGGAGATTGAAGAGCATTCAGCAATGACTAGGCTGGAAGAGTCCTGGGGTACAGGGAGCATGGAGTTGTGGAGGTGCCGCAGAAGAACCTCACACAGCCTGAGCGGTCAGTGGAGATGTCCCCCAAAAGGGACATTTCAGCTGAGAAAGAACAGAGGGAAGGCAGAATGTTGCAGGCTAAAGGAACAATGTGAGTGACAGCCTCAAGACAGAGCCTGGCAGGTTGAAGGCATCATCAAAATGTGGGTGTGGCTGGAAGGTAGCCCAGAGGGTGGGGAAAAGTAAGAAATGATCCTCAAGAGAAACTGGGACCTCAATGATTAGGGGCCTTGTAAACCACGCCAAAGTCTTGGGATTTTTTCAGAGCTCAGTTAGATTTCCTCCACAAGATGATGGTGATCGTGTTTTTCAAATCACTGATCACTGATCATTATGCATCCATACCTGGTGGTGATGTAGGATAAGCTCTAGACTGCTAACCACAAGGTCACCAGTTCAAACTCACCAGCTGTTCTTTAGGAGAAAAATGAGGTTATGTGCCATGGAGTCGGTTCCGACTCATAGTGACCCTGTACAGGGCTTCTGAGGCTGTAAATCTTTACGGGAGCTGAAAGCCTCCTCTTTCTCCAGAGGAACAGCTGGTAGTTTTGGACTGCTGACCTTGCGGTTCACAGCCCGATTCGTAACCACTACGCTACCTCAGAAACCCTATGTAGGGTCGTTATGAGTTGGAATACACTGGGTGGCAGTAGGTTTAGCTTGGTTTGGTTGGTTTATTGTCTGTCTCCCCCACTAGAATGTAAGCTTTGTGAAGACACAGACTTAGTAGTATTTATTCCTTCTGGCTCAACAAGGCACTCAATCAATAAATACTTATTGAATACAGGAACTTACCTGCCTGTCTTCTTGGCTTAATGGAGTTATTTAAAGTTAGGGGCCATGTTGGTTCATCTTTGTGTCCCCAGGGTTAAGCCCAGGACCTGGTACACACGATGCTTAATAAATATTTGAATGAGTGAACTAAAGAGCTAATACCTTCTTTAATGGACTTTGAATTCCTGAAGGGCAAGGATGACTCGATTTACATCCCCAGTGTCCAACACACGGCCTGGCATACAGCAGACAGGCAATAAAGGTTTGTTGAGCTAAGCAAGAGTCTTTTTTGAATGGAAGTCCTAGGCAGGTGTATAGTAGGAACTCAAACAAGGGCATCCACACTGCTGGCTCCCAAGTAGGCAGGAAGTAGAGATGCCCAGTTGGCAAAGGGCCAGAGCATCACAGGAAGGACCTCCAGGGTCAGCCTGGATATACAGGGTGGTCAGGGAGACCGTGAGTACAAAGGAGGGCTTTCTGCGGGCCAGGGACCTTGCCTTGGCTCATCAGACCCTGAGGCCCCGCCCCCTGTGGCAATTTGCAGGCAGCTCTACCAATGAGGTGTGGGCGCAGCTGGGTGGGGGGAGGGGTTGGGATGGGACAGATGGTGGGAGACAAGGAAAGCCCCATGTTCTCCTCCATCTGTTATGTTTAATTGACTTCCCGCAGAAAGTAAAAAATAAATAAATAAAATGGTTGCAAAGATGAAATTGCTAATTAAAAGGCCCTCTGATTAGATAGACAAATATTTACCAATTATGTCTGACCCTGTCTGTCCCTTGTACGTTTGCAAACTCTCCCATCAGCACTAGGGCCACATTGCACTCGGCTGATGATTCTTCCACCAATCGCGCTCCTGAGCCTTTCAGACTGGCTGCAGGGAAAACAGGGTAGCAGAGAGGCAAATAGTCATTCAACAAACACCTATGATGCCTAGTCCATGTTCAGGCTCAGTACTGGGTAGAGGAAGCCAGAATCAGATTGTTGTGGTGAGTGCTTTAGATTGTACCCTACACAAAGGTACACCCCAGAGAGAGTTGGGGTCCACCAGCCATGCTGGGCTGCATCTCCTTTGTGGTAGGAGCAGGTTTTTTCTTTGTACAATAGACCCATCAGCATGCCAAGCGGAATGCACAGGAGTGCACCTTGCCAGAGGGAGGCGCCTTCTTCTAATTTATACAGCCAGCTGGTAGCAACTCTTCAGGGCTCAATACAGCTCTGCTCCTGATCCTCAAGGGCCCAAAGCACAATGGGGGAGAAAAGCAGGCCTATGATGAGTTAAGCATTCACTTAACAAACATTTGTTGAGCACTGTGTGAAAAGCTGAAGGAGAGAGAAGACACTGATGTATTTCTTACCCCTCAGGAGCCTAGACTACTAGGAAAAGGTGCATATACCTAACTCGGTCATATACCTAACTGATTCCTTCCCAAATAATCTATAGGAAGACATGGCAGGTAAAAATGACAGCTCTGGACACATGCTGCCTACATTCAAATCCTGACTCTACCACATCTTGCTGTGTACTCTTGGATAAATTGCCTCCCTCTCTGTGCCTCAGGTTTCCTCTCAGTCAGTTGGAGATAAAGGTAACAACTAATGTCTCAGGGTTATTAAAAAGATGAGAACGAGTTGATACATGTAACTGATGTTTGATACATATGTAAGTATATGGGTTAGCTGTGGTTGTTCTTTTTGAGTGCCTACTGTGTGCCTCCTCAGAGTACAGTTGACCTTGATGATGTGAATGGAGTAAAGCCTTCGGGACCTTCATTTGCTGATGAAGGTCAAAATGAAGAGAAACAGTTGTAAGCACCCATTAATAATTGGAACATATAATGTACGAAATATGAATCTAGGAAAGTTGGAAGTTGTAAAAAATGAAATGGAATGCATAAACATGATATCCTAGGCATTAGTGACCTGAAGCAGACTGGTATTGGCTATTTTGAATCTGACAATCACGTGCTTTACTCTGTTGGAAATGACAAATTGAAGAGTAATGACATTACATTCATCATCAAAAAGAACATATCAAGATCTGTCTTGAAGTACAACACTGTCTGTGATAGGATAATACCCATATACCTACAAGGAAGGCCAGTTAATACCACTATTTTTCAAATTTACACATCAACCACTAAAGCCAGTGATGATGAAACTGAAAGAATTCTACCAACTTCTTCAGTCTGAAATTGATCAAACATGCAATCAAGATGTATCGATAATTACTGGTAATTGGAATACAAAGGTTGGAAGCAAAGAGGAAGGATCACTAGTTGGAAAGTATGGCCTTGGTGACAGAAATGATGCTGGAGATGGCATGATAGAATTTTGCAAGACCAATGACTTCTTCATTGCAAATATCTTTATAAAACACATGGACCTCAACAGAGGGAATACACAGGAATCAAATTGACTACATCTGTGGAAAGAGAGGGTGGAAAAGCTCCATATCATCAGTCAAAACAAGGCCTGGAGCAGATTGTGGAACAGACCATCAGCTGCTCATATGCAAACTCAGGCTGAAGCTGAAGAAAATGAAAACAAGTCCAATGAGAGCCAAAATATGACTTTGAATTTATCCCACCTGAATTTAGAGATCATCTGAAGAAGAGATTTGATGCATTAGACACTGAAGACCGAAGACCAAAGGAATTGTGGGATGACATTAAGAACATCATACAGGAAGAAAGCAAAAAGGTTATTAAGAAGACAAGAAAGAAGGAAAAGACAAAAATGGATGTCAGAAGAGACTCTGAAACTTGCTCTCTAGCTTAGAGATGCTAAAGCAAATGAAAGAAATGAGGAGGTACAAGAGCTAAATAGAAAATTTCAAAGATCAGCGTGAAGGAAGAACACACTCAGCATTTCTCAAGCTGGAGGAATTGAAGAAAAAAAATCAAGGCTTGACTTGAAATATTGAAGGATTCTATGGGCAAAATATTGAAAGATGCAGAAAGAATCAAAAGAAGACAGAAGGAATACACAGAGTCACTGTACCAAAAAGAAAGGGTTGATGTTCAATCATTTCAAGAGAGAGCATATGATTAGGAGCCAATGATACTGAAGGAAGAAGTCCAAGGTGCATTGAAGGCATTGGCAAAGAACAAGGCACCAGGAATTGATGGAATACAAATTGAAATCTTTCAACAAACTGATGAAGCGCTGGAGGTGCTCACTCATCTGTGCCAAGAAATTTGGCACAGATGAGTGAGTGCCTGGCCAACTGACTGGAAGAGATCCATATTTGTGCCCATTCCAAAGACAGATGACCCAATGGACTGTGGAAGTCATCGGACAATACCATTAATACCTCATACAAGTAAAATTTTGTTAAAGATAATGCAAAAATGGCTGCAAACATACATTGACAGAGAACTGCCAGAGGTACAAGCCAGATTCAGAAGAGGCTGTGGAACAAGGGATATCATTGCTGATGTCAGATGGATCTTGGCTGAAAGCATAGAATACCAGAAAGACGTTTACCTCTGTTTCATTGACTATGCAAAGGCTTTCGATTGTGTGGGTCATGACAAGTTATGGGCAACACTGCAGAAAATGAGTATTTCTGAACACTTAATTGTGCTTATGAAGAACCTGTACATAGATCAAGAGGCAGTTGTTTGAACAGAACAAAGGAACACTGAATATTTTAAATTAGGAAAGGTGTGTGCTAGGGTTGTATTCTTTCACTATACTTTTTCAATCTGCACACTGAGCATGTAATCTGAGAAGATGGATTATATGAAGCAGAACATGGCATCAGGATTGGAAGAAGACTCATTAACAACCTACAATATGCAGATGGTACAGCCTTGCTTGCTGAAAGTGAAGAGGACTTTATAAACTTATTGATGAGGATCAAAGACCATAGCCTTTGGTATGGGTTGCACTTCAATGTAAAGAAAACAAAAATCCTCACCACTGAACCAATAAACAAAATCCATATAAATGGAGAAATTACTGAAGTTGTCAAAAAGACTTCATTTTGCTCAGATCAACACTCATGGAAGCAGCAGTCAAGAAATTAAATGACTTACTGCATTAGGCAAATCTGCTGCACAAGACCTCTTTAAAGTGTTGAAGAGCAAAGATGTCAGCTTGAGGACTAAGGTGTGCCTGACCCAAGCCATGGGGTTTTCAATAAACTCATATGCATGCAAAAACTGGACAGTGAATAAGGAAGACCACAGAAGAATTGATGCATTTGAGTTATGGTGTTGAAAGAGAATATTGAAAGTGCCATGAACTGCCAAAAGAACCATTCTAGGAAGAAGTACAGCCAGAATGCTCCTTGGAAGCCAGGATGGCTGGACTTTGTCTCTCATACATGGGGCATATTGTCAGGAGGGACCAGTCAGTCCCTGGAGAAGGATATTAAGTTTGATAGAATGGAAGGCTGGAATAAAAGAGGAAGACCTCAGCGAGGTAGATTGGCACAGTGGTAGCAGTCATGGGCTCAAACAACAATGATTGTGAAGTTGACACAGGACCAGATGGTGTTTTGTTCTGTTGTGCATAGGGTCGTTATGAGTCAGTGCTGACTTGATGGCACCTAACAACAACAACAACAACAATAACTGTGTGCCAGGCACTGTCATCTGGGAACACAGAACGGTACCAGTTCAGCTTCCTTTCCCTTCAGCGCTCGCAGTATGGAACACACACAGAGAAATCCATCAACACATAGAAGCTCTTACACACTCAGGTTTGTGGTAAAAGAAAATTGTGTCAGCAGGGTGTACCTTTAGAATGAATCTGAGCTTCAAAGTCAAGAGAGTTAGGGTTGTATTTGGTCCAGGCTGGGGAAATGTGACTATTATTACCTGACCAGGTAGTGGGCTCTCCATCACTTGGAGTATGCAAATAAAAGTGCGAGGTTGTCACAGAAAGGATCCTGGCTGTGGGAGAAAGGCAAGTCAACCCCATTAGGCAGATACTGGTTTGGGGTGTGACATTTCCCCTTGGGACTGAGCAGGCAAACCCATGGATTCCTGGCACTAGGCAATGTCCTGGACATCCATTCCTCTGGCAAAGGGACAAACTTCCTACCATAATGATCATTTCTTGTGTCAAGGCATTGAATGTCAGGACTGAGGCCTAGGCAGGAAAGAGGCAAGCCCCAGCCTTCTGTAGGAGAGCCAAGCTGAGGGCAGGGAGATAGTTGAAATGGCTTAGCGCTAAGGAATGACAGGGACCTAGTCTGCTGTGTGACCATATTCTACTTAGTTCTTTGGGCTTTAGTTTCCCCATCTGTAAAATAGGAAGAGAGCGGAACAGATAATGTCAGGGAAACTCTCATTTCCCCTGCTCTCGAATTACAGACAACCTGTATTGAGTGCTCCCTGCAAGCCAAGCACTGAGCTTAGCCTGCTGCATGTAGCCTCTCCTTGAAATCTCACAACAACCCAGCAGGTAGGCGCTGTTGCTGTCACACCCACTTTACAGATGAGAAAACTGAGGCCCTTAGAAGTGATATGGATTGTCCAAGTTCACCCAGTGTGGAAATGACAGAGTTAGGTCTCAAATTCAGGCTTCTCTGACACTCACTTCAGGGGCCAGTCAGTGACTGTGCTCTTCCTCTAACCAGTCCTGCTCGGCTCTCCAGAATGGTCCCCACCCCTGCCACATTCCCAGAAACAGCCCCCTTCCTCTCCATCCCCCCTCTTGGGCTCATACCACGAAAGCCCCATGCAGAGCCGTCTACTCCAGAGGGATATATATTATCTAAATTTGATAAGACAACTTAATTTCACTCCGTGTCTGTTACCGGCGATAAAACCAGGAGACTTTTATGACCCAGCGTCCTCAGCAAGATAGTCAGGAACTTATTATACAAGGTCTAACTGGATTTCTCTCTGCAGATGGCTGGGAGCCATGGGCTGGAACGCAATTCGGCAACACATTTGGGGGAATAAATGCAAAATGCTTGTTCCAGCGAGTTAGATAAGGCAGCAGGCCTCCTAGCGCCCCAAGAATTGGATCTGCCTTTCCTGGGCTCTGAAGGGCGATTTGGGGAGGATTTGCTCTGGTGGGGAGGAGGAGCTGATGGGCTCTCCCTCATCTCTTGATCGTCCTAGCCCCAAGGAAGGTATGTGGAGGCACCTGAAACTTGGGGTTCAGCAACAGCAGTTCTTGGAGAGTCAGCTGGTGTGGAGAAGGGGGAGGCAGACTGGGGGTAAGGATTGGTACCAAGGGATGAAGGAAGATAGGGAAGTAGAAGTGGGCACATCTTCTCTTACTGCCAAGGACCCATCTAGGACCCTCTCCTCACTGCCTGAGATGCCTCGCTCCTTCAAAGACACACCCCAGTGCTGGTGTGGGCATTCCCATGCAGGCTCCCTAAACAGACACCACCCCTTAATGTGGGGTTCAAATCCAGATTCAGAGAACTCTCATGCTTGGGTTCATAGACACTCTAATATTAGAGGATTCACTATTAAAGTCACCCCAAATTCAGAATTCATTTCAAGTTCTGATAGCTCCCAAAACTTGTGAGTTCTGTGGGTCCACAAACTTGGGGTTCATCTCAGTTTTGATAACCTCAGTGTAGACCTGCAGACCCCAACCTGCAGGCAGCCCCGAATTCACAGTTCAGTGTCTAGTACAGACACCCAAACTCTAGCTTACACTCAGATTTCGATATCTCTCCAAACAGGGTGTCAAACACTAGCTTTGGCAATCTCAGCCTTGAGCTTCTGCCTAAACCTGTGGGTAACCCTCAAATTCAGACATACCCCCAAACAAACTCATATCTAGCCTTGGGGGTTGCTGCCTCTGTGGCTCCGGCCACAGGTACAATGAGGTCACTTTACCATCACCAACCTCGTAAGCTTTAGGTTACCCCAGTTTGTCCCACTGGCCTAGTTACTTCACACCCTGCCCACCAAGCCAGAGAGGCTTGTCATCTGTCACCTGGCTCCCTGATGCCTGGTATATCCCCTTTTCAGTGGACTTGGGACTTCATTAAGGGAAATCTTGCCTCATCTTTTCAGTCCGCTTACGCCAGTTTTTACCCAGCATCCTCTGTGTGAAGACTGACAAGTCCATGGATTCATGGAACTGTAGTTTTTCAAGCTAGATTTTATTATACCCATTCTATAGATGAGGAAACAGAGGCTTAGCAAGGTGAAGGCAGTTGTTCAAAGGCACACAATCCAGAAAGATGGGCACTTAGTCTTTGCCAGGATCCTACCCCATGACTTTGAGCAGAGTTTGCAGTGCCCTTAAGATTTGGGGCTTGGGGAGCTGGAGTGGGTGGCAGAGTAGTCCAACATGTCCATATAAAGAGTACTAGCTACTGGCTAATGAGTCAAACATGTCCCTATCCTGAGATGCTGTTCCTGAGTTTTAAACTTGCATGATTTCCATATTGGCTAAATGAATTCTTTCCAGGAGATCGGAGGATTGGGGTACAGGAGTGGGGAACACTGCAGTGAGATCAAGGACACTGGCTATCGGGGAGGAGGCTGGGAGCTGGCCTTTGCCAGGAGACAATGATGAATGGGCTGTACCCCAGCTGAGGATGCAAACAGCAAACTGACACCCAGATCCTGCGAAGGTGGGGCTGGAAATCACTGCCACCCTGGAGAATCCAGGAGGGGAGTTCTGCCCCAGCTTGGGTGAAGGCCCAGGAAATTTGCCAGGCCTCTGGAATAGTAATGACCTCCAGCGCAGCCTGCTGGAACCGGTCTGTTTCCCCATACTCATCTCTGCAGATTCTGAGGTGAGGGTGGGAGATGGGGAGTAGGAGTGAGTTCTGGACCAGACCCTGGGTCTGCACAAGAACCTGGAGGCACCCGGGAGAATGTGAACATTGGAACCAGGCTACTTCCCAGCTGTGTGACCTCAGGCAAATCATTTACTCTCTCTGGGCTTCATTACTGGGAAACAGATACAATGGAGCTGCCCTGTAAGGCTATGAGTTTGGAAGGCACTCAGTAAGCACTTACACTCAAGAAATGGTATTTTATATTATGCAGGAAAAGAAGCGTTAGTGGTGTAACTGTTAAGCACTCAGCTACTAACAGAAATGTTGGTGGTTCGAACCCACCCAGTTGCTTTGAAGGACAAAGATCTGGTGGTTACAGTGTAGGAAGTCTATTACATGGAGTTGCTATAAATTGGAATCTATTCAATGACAGACAATGACATTATGCAGGGATGGGACTACCATGCCCCAAGGTAGGCATGGTGGTGCAGTTGTTAGGCACTTGGCTGCTAACCCAAAGGTCAGCTGTCTGAACCCATCAGTTCTGTTTGAGGAAGCTTGTGGCAGTCTGCATCCATAAAGATTGTTGTTGTTGTTAAGTGCCATCGGGTTGGTTCTGACCCATAGCGACGCTGTATAGCATTTCCAAGGAGCAGCTGGTGAGCTTGAACCACTGACCTTGCAGTTCAAATGGCTTTGCAGTCTTTGGAAACCCTATGGGGCAGTTCTACTGTGTCTGACAGGGTCACTATGAGTTGGAATTGACTTGGTGGCAAGCATTGAGTTGGTCAGTTGATCATGCCCCAACTTTTAATGGGCAGACCTTGAAAATTGCCTCGGAGGTGGGTAGAGCCAGAACTCGAATCCCATAACTGAGAGGGATTTTTTTTTTTTTAAAAAAAAAAAAGAGAAACAAGTAATATAATCCTCAAAGGATTTTCCCTCTTGGCTCTAAACTCACACACACATCAAACTAATATCTTCATTTCCATCCCCCCTTTTAAGCTAATTTGTGGAAAATTAAAACGGGGAACTCGCAGAGGCTGACATTTTAATTGGATCTTGTCTGGTGTCCTCTTTAGGATTCCCTGATTAGCTTCCTCCATTAAATCCTCCCTGCTCTGTTTAGCTCCTTCCCGCCTTCAGCCGGGCCTGGGCAGGCAGGGGGCCGGAGCCCAGGTGTCTTAGCACACAGGGAGGGGGCTTCAGTTTGGCCCCTCAGCTGACTGATGTTTGGGTTTAGAGTGGCTCAGGTTAGGGTTTAAGCTCTACTGTCCACTGGATAGGACAGACACACACAACCCACCCCCAACTCCGCGTTTCCTATCTGGAAAGGGGGTTCACCTGAAGAGTCACCAGTTCACCTGGGGCCTGGCTATGTTGGTATTTAGTGCTTTAGAATCAGTTCCAACACACAGTGACTCACAGGGTTTCTGAGGAGTAGCTGGTGGGTTTGAACCTGTGACCTCAAGGTTAGCAGTCCAGTGTTAATCCTATAGTGCCATACCAGGAGACCTGGCTATAGGTTTGGGTAAAGGACTGCCCACCCTGTCCCTGAGCCCCCACGGCAGAGCTTTAGTCATCCAGTCTCGAGTTAAAAGGTCAGTCACTTTCCTCACTATCAGGTACTCGGACAAAGATAACAACGGTGCTTCTCGAACTCTCATTCCTTGTCAGGTATATTACCTGCAGAGACAACCCATTTTATGAGTACAGAAATGAAGGCTCAGAGAGGTTAAGTAACTTGCCCAGGGTCACACAGCTAGTGTAAGTGGCAGGGTGAGGATTAGAATTCAGGTAGTCTGACTCCTGAAGCCCTCTCAACTTAGCCTCAGTTTCCTGTCTTTGGCTTAAAGTATATTTTCCCCTAGATTCTTGAGGAGACCTTGGTGTATTCGGACCATGAACCCTGGCAGCTAGCCCCATGTAGAGTGGGTGGGTGAGGGACCAGGAGTATGAGAGGGTGGGTGAGGGACCAGGAGTATGAGATGGTTGCAGTACCCCCCAGTGCCCTAGCACTCTCCTTAGGCCTCAGTCTCAGCCCAGCCCCAGGTGGGTCCTCTCCTTGGCCCTGCAGGGGGTTGTAATCAGTGCTAATCAGCCAGTGCTAATTATCCAGTCCATGGGGCGGTGGTGAAGCTGCCAGAAGGGAGTATTGGAGGCAAAGGTGGTGTGGGACCGGGGTTCCAGGCTGGGATCTTGCAGTAAGATGCTGGGCCCAATGTGCTTCCATTCTGGGCTTTTGTTTCCCTGGTTACACACAGAGGTGATACAGGCAGGAGGTCGCCTCTTAACTCTGAGGATCAAGGGAAAGCTGGGGCCATCTACTTTGTGATTAGAACTTGAGTTCAGCCTAGCTGCCTGGTTTAAAACCTGGTCCTGCCCTAAGCTGACAGGCCAAACTTCGCCCAAACTTGCTATCCCTATCCGTTAAATGGGGATAAGGCCATATTACTGACATTATTTTAAAAGCTTGTTATGAAAATTCAACACATTTTTAACAGTTCCTGGCAATATTAAGTGCTCAATAAATACCAGCTATGTTTACGAGGAAGTTGGGTTATGCACAAGGTCGCCAGTTGGAGTCCACCAACCATGATACAGGAGAAAGATGAGGCTTTCAGCTCCTGTAAAGATTTACTGACTCAAAAGTCCCGCACAGGGCTGCTATCAGTTAGAATCGACTCAGCGACACGCCACCACCTCCCATTAAGGTTATGAGGTAGGAGGCCTGTTGAAACAGTGATTAAGCCTGCATTACTACAAAACTATGATACCAGCAAGCCATCCCTCCCACAGTGCTTTCTGCTGCTCTACTGGGCTCTAGAACTCATTGTAATGGCCACACTGGACACTCAATCACCATACCCAGAGTTAATAGGGTTCATTAGGGACGGTGGTGGTGGTAGTGAGGTGCCGTGGAGTCGGTTCCAACTCATAGCAACCCTGTACAGGGTTTCTGAGGCTGGAAATCTTTATGGGAGCAGAAAACCTCATCTTTCTCTTGCGGAACCGCTGGTAGTTTCAAACTAGCTGACCTTGAGGTTAGCAGCCCCATTCGTAACCACTATACCACAGGGTTGTGTTCTTTCACCATACTTATTCAACCTGTATGCTGAGCAAATAATACGAGAAGCTGGGTTCTATGAAGAAAAACATGGCGTCAGGATTGGAGGAAGACTCATTAACAACCTGCGATATGCAGATGATACAACCTTGCTTGCTGAAAGTGAAGAGGACTTAAAACATTTACTGATGAAGATCAAAGAGCACAGCCTTCGGTATGGATTACATCTCAATGTAAAGAAAACAAAAGTCCTCACCACTGGACCAATAAACAACATTCTTATCAACAGAGAAAAGATTGAAGTTGTCAAGGACTTTATTCTTCTTGGATCAACTATCAACACTCATGGAAACAGCAGTCAAGAAATCAAATGACGTATTCCATTAGGCAAATCTGCTGCACAAGACCTTTTTAAAGTGTTGGAAAAGCAAAGATGTCAGCTTGAGGACTAAGGTGCTCCTGACCCAAGCCATGGTATTTTCAATAACCTCATATACATGCGAAAGCTGGACAGTGAATAAGGAAGACCATAGAAGAATTGACGCATTTGAGTTATGGTATTGGAGGAGAATACTGAAAGTGCCATTGGCTACCAAAAGCACAAACAGATCCATGTTGGAAGAAGTGCAGCTAGAGTGCTCCTTGGAGGCCAGGATGGCCAAACTTCATCTCTCATACTTCGGACATATTGTCAGGAGGGACCAGTTGCTGGAGAAGGATATCATGTTTGGTAAGGTGGAGGGGTCAGAGAAAAAGAGGAAAACCACCGATGAGATGGATTGGCCAAGTGGCAGCATCGATGGACTCAAGCGTGGCAACAATAGTGAGGTTGGCCCAGGATTGGGCAGTGTTTCGTTCTGCTGTGCATGGGGTAACTATGAGTCGGTACCGACTTGATGATACCTAACAACAACAACAACATGCTACCAGAACTGCTTATTAGGGAAGGTTGTTGTTGTTAAGTGCCGTCGAGTCTATTCTGACCCATAGTTAACCTGTATAGGGTGAGCTTGAACCATTGCAGTTCAAACGGTGTTGCAGTCTGATGCCACACCAGGACTCCATTAGGGAAGGTAGCAGGCTATAATTTAAGGACAGAAATACTCAGGGGACAGTTGTTTTAATCAGCTGCTGATAAATGCCTGCAGGACACACCACTTCACCCATAAGCCTCAGACTGAAGGCACTCAGCTCTAGCTCTGTGGGTCAGCATTAGCTCCTCCCACTGATGTGCCTGGAACATGCTTCCTGCTTAAAGTCACAGTGTTCCTTGCTCTGTGACTGGGAAGTCCCCTGCTCTGTCTTGTGCTCTAGATCTTGGTTCTGCTGCTGCTGCTTCTCTGTCACTCTTCTAGGATTACAGCTTTCTGTCCCTGGGCTGAGGAGGTTCAATGAGCAGGGATCTCGGGGTGCCAAGGGCACACTCCTGGCTTTTCTTAAATGGTAGTGAGATTCTCCCCTCTTCTCCCTTCCCCTCCCCTCCCCTTGCTTCTGAGAAGATTCATTTAATACCCATGCTAGAGTTTCAAGTCTTTACAATTACAATGACCTCTACTAACATCCACTGAGGAATCATGTTAGCCTATCAGGATCTTCTCCCACCTTCTCTGACCCAGACCCAGTAGGGCAGAAACGTGGTCTGGTGGGGGTTACAGGCTATGGCTAGAAGAGACATATTGCTAACCACATTAACTAACTGAAAGTTTGGTTTCTCCATAGGTAACAGATCTGGTAATCTGCTTCCATAAAGATTACGGGCTTGGAAACCCTTCAGGGCAGTTGTACTGTCTATCTTATAGGGTCCTGGTGTGGTGCTGCAGGATAATATGCTAGACTGCAAGGTCAGTTTGAGCCACGAGGTCGACAGTTCAAACCCACCAGGTGCTCCTCGGAACCCCTATACAGGGTCTCTGTAAGTCGGAACTGACTCAATGGCAATTAAC
Organism: Chrysochloris asiatica; assembly: GCF_000296735.1. Lineage (NCBI taxonomy): Eukaryota > Metazoa > Chordata > Mammalia > Afrosoricida > Chrysochloridae > Chrysochloris > Chrysochloris asiatica. Next base: position 17,302,648 of record NW_006408541.1, on the reverse strand, counting down.
AATAATGACACAGGGACTCTGTGAGCTGGGGTCAACTTGATAGCCATGTGTTGGGTTGGTTACGGAGTCTGTGGGTGGTGCAAATGGTCAATGTGTTTGGAGGTTTGAGTCCACTCTGGAGGTGCCTCAAAAGAGAGGCCTGGTGATTTACTTCCAAAATATCAGCAGTTGAAAATGCTCTGGAGCACAGTTCTACTCTGACCCAGGAGGCCACCTATAATTGAAATTGACTACATGGCAACAGTCTTTTTGTTTGTGGCGCAGTAACTCAAAAATTCTTGGAACACCTTAGCAAGGGAGGCATTATTACGGATGAGGAAACTGAGGCTCAGAGAGGAGCAATCCTTTACTTCTTCGAGCTAGTATCCATCCTCTGGGTGTTCAGTATGAGCGTTTACTGAGTTCTTCAGGTGGTCCAAGCCTAGTGTGTAATCAGGCAGCTGGCAGTCCCGCTCTCTTGGGGTTCAAACTCTAGTCATTTGAGTTCCTACCCTCTTAACGTGCCCCCAGGGGTACACGTCCCTATTTTCTTATAGTAGTTGGGGAGGAAATTTGGGGTCCCCAGCTGATGGAAGCCTTTTGGGGTTTGGGTGCCTAATGAGCCCCCTTCTCCTCATAAACATCTCATGTAAATTTCTTTCATAATTACACTGAAAGCTATCAAACTATCTAATCTAATTTCTTTGCAAAAATAAATAGCTCAAGTGGCCCTAGGTACTGACAAATACTTCAGGCAGAACAGGCAGGCTTGTTGCTTGTGCAGGCCTAGCTGGCTGCAAAACGCACTTAATAAGTACATATTTATTGGGCCTGGGCCCCCTCCCTTGGAAGAAGCTCCAATTTTGCTGACTCAATCAGAAGGAGAGACAAGCCGTTGGGGCCACAGTGGCAAAGTAGGGAAGAGGGGAAGGAGCAGAGGGAAAATATGCTGGGTAATTCATTATCCGTCTTTGTACATCCATAACTTTTTATTAAACAAATATGCAAATGCCATCTAACCGGCTGCCTTTGCCTGGGTCTGCCGTGGAGATGACTGTTAATCTGCAGCTAGGCCCATGGGGAGGAGGCCTGCTAGCTAAGTGGGCCAGGGCTGGGCCAGTCTCTCCTTCCTTCATGTCCACTGGGCACAACATCATTGCCCAGGTTTACTTATGGAAGGCCAGTGGATTGTGCCTGGTTAATATCATTCCTCACTGTTCACATTTCTCTTCCCCACTTCTAGGCTCAGCATCAGTTTCACACTCACTGTTGTTCTGACTTCCCTTCCTGTTCGTTTCCTTGTCTCCCTGCCTGCCTGCCTGCCTGCCTTTGCCCACTATGCTTTAGCTACACTGGTCTCCAACCTATCTTGTTCCCACCTCAGGATCTTTGCCTTGCTATCTCCTCTGCCTGGAATGTTCTTCCCACAAGGGTTTCTGTGGCCAGCTCTTTCTTGTATTCAAGTTTAAGATCAATATCTTCTACCCCAAACACCCAATTGAAAGTGCCCCATTGGCTTTACATTACTCTACTTTATTATCTTTTTCATAGAACCTGTCACTCCAATAGTTTTTTTATTAGTTAATTTTTCCTCTTCTATTAGAATGTAACTTCCAAGAGAGATCAGGCTTGTCTATCTTATTTATTGCTATATTGCCAGTGCCTAGAACAGTATACATAGTTGACCCTTGCTGAAAATACATGAATGAAGCAAGGAAGGAAGGAAGGCAGGACTTGTTCATTCTTCTCCTGGTCCTCAGTCATCTTTCCATTCTTCATACCACTCAGGATGGTGTCATGTTGTGTGCCATCAAGACGATTCCTACCCATAGAGACGCTCTGTGATAGAGTAGAACTGTTATATAGGTTTCTTAGGCTGTAATCTTTATGGGAACAGATTGCCAGCCCTTTTTCCCTTGGTGCTTCTGGTGGGTTCAAACATTTGACTTTCTTGTTAGCAGCCAAGTACTTAACCGTTGTGCTACTAGGGCTCCTTCTATTCAGGCTAGTCTTTCTAAAACACAAATCAAATCATATTACCCCCCTCTGAATAACTTTGCATGGCTCCCTAGTTCTCAATAAAACCCAAGTTTCTTTCCTTGCCCTTTTATGCCCTGGTCTCCATTTACCTCTCCAGCTCTCTCTGCACCCCCAGCTCCTTTCCTTCATATAAAGCATCAGACTTGTACAAGTTGTGCCAGCTGCCATACCTCTGTTTGCTTAGTCAACTTCATCTTGTCTTTTGCTTCTCAGATCAGGCACCACCTCCTCCAGGAAGCCTTCCAGTCTTTGTCTTCTTTGGTTTTCTCTTTGGCATGACTTTTCATCCTATCCTCTTACTTTTCTGCTTCCCTTTATAAATGTAAGTTGCAGGAGGGCAGGGATGGAGTTGAGTTGCTCATCATTCAGGCAACTTTCATGGAACTTGGATAGAAAGCAGATTCTGGATTTAGAACACGATTCTGGAGTCAGGATATCTGGACTCATATGCCAGCTCCACTATTTACTGCCAGTGGGAGGAGGCCTCTGGAATGGCTCAGGGTAGCATCTGGTTTCATGCCCTTGTGGACTCCCCTCCTCGTGAGCGTGGGCAGGACCTAATGACTCGCTTCTAATGAATATAGTATGGCCAATCTGATGGGATGCCGCTTCCAAGCAAAGATTCCTAAAAGACAGTGGCTTTTGTCCTGGCCACCCTCTCCTGCTCTTTGCCTATGAGTGATGTCTGAGAGTTGCCTTGAGAGTTTCATGTTAGACCTTGAGGTGCTCAGCTGAACTGTGCTTGGATCCTCAACTTGAGAAACTGAGATAATACATGTGTGCTGTTTGAACCTGCTAAGTTTTGGGGTAATTTGTTATGTAGTAGATAATTCAATGAGTAACCAGGGGCAAGTAACGTGATCTTTCTGGGCCTCAGTTTTTATATCTGTAAAATGGGATAACTCTTGTACCCACCTTGTGGGGTTGGTGCGAGGGCTAAATGAGCTACTATATGTAAAACACTTGAAACAGTGCCTGACACACAGGAAGCACTATACTGACAGCCCTTGTATCACTTCCGACTCATGGTAACACAATGGTTGATGTTGTGTGCTGTTGAGTTGGTTCTAACTCATAGGCACCCTGTATAGGGTTTCTGAGACTTACAGACAGATTCATCTTTCACCCTGGGTGCAGCTGGTGGATTCGAACTCTGACCTTGCACTAGCAGCCCAACGTTTAACCAACCCACTATGCTTCCAGCTCTCCTTCATAGCAATCTTATGTTATTGTGAAGTGCTGTTGAGTCGGTTCCGACCCATAGTGATCCTGTGTAGCATTTCTGAGGAGCGGCTGGTGGGTTTGAACCACCGACCTAGCAGCTCAAACTGACCTTGCAGTCCACAACATTATCCTGCAGCGCCACACCAGGACTCCTTATGTTATTGTTGTTGTTATGTGCCATTGAGTCGGTTCCGACCCATAGCGACCCTGTGCAGGGTTTCCGAGGCTGTAAATCTTTACGGGAGCAGAAAGCCTCCTCTTGCTCCTGAGGATCGGCTGGTAGTTTCGAACCGCTGACCTTAAGGTTCACAGCCCGATTCGTAACCACTACGCCACCAGAGCTCCTAGGACTCCTTATAGGACACAGTAAAACGACCCTCAGAGTGTTTCCAAAGGTGTACATATTTATGGGACTCACTCATTGGTCTCCTGTGGAGAGGCTGGTGGGTTCGAACTGGCAACCTTTTGGTTAGCAGCTCAAGCTTAACTCATGGCACCACGAGGGAACCTTAGTATATTCTCAATACCCAAAAAGAGCTTAAAACATGTTGAATAGATGTGAACATGATAAAAAATAATAGTTACTGACATCAAATGGACAACAGCAACTAGAAAAATTGGGTCGGAAGCTTAAATGAGTGAGTTGAAGATACTGGTGATGGAATAATTTAGTAAAGGATGAGAAATGGTGGTGATTATGCACCGTAGAGTCGGTTCCGACCCATAGCAACCCTGTACAGGATTTCCGAGGCTGTAAATCTTTCTCCCGCGGAGCAGCTGGTAGTTTTGAACTGCTGACCTTGTGGCTCTCAGCCTGATTCATAACCACTACGCTACCAGAGCTCCTTGAGAAAATGGCGGCACAACTTAAAGAATATAACCAATGTCACTGAATTTTATGCTTAGAAATTATAGAAATCGTGTATTGTTGGCTGTGTATATTTTTTAAATTAAAAAAACAACAACTTAAATCACTAACTGTTCTTGCTTTCGACATAAAGTTGCAGCTTCTCGAGATGGCATTTGAGGCCTTTTTGGGATCCTCTGACCCCTGCCTACTTCATGGCTACAGTGCTACGTTCTAAGCTCAGCTCACCATGGGGGCTATCCCATTTCATCCATATACATGGGTTACATGCGAACCTGAGGTCAGAGAGATTAAATAATGTGCCCAAGGTCCCACAGCCAGAATGAGATTGTTGTTGTGAAGTGCCATTGAGTTGGTTCCAACTCATAGCGACCCTGTATAGCATCGGGTGAGTTTGAACTGCCAACCTTGTGATTCAAACTGACCTTAAGGTCAAGTCCTTATTCTATGGCACCACATAGAATCCAGGAATGTCCAGCTCTGGTTCAGTTTGTCTGTTTGTCCTCGGTGCCTCCCATGGGTCTGTCATAAAGTAGAAACTTGGTATGGGATCCCCAAATAATTGGATGAAGACAAACACTGCTTCGACTTGTCTTCATTCAGTTATTTGGTGAGGCACCCCTGCCTCCACCCCTAACCCACCACCCACTTGCCAGGTAAGAAAGCAACAAGAGACTTTGGAGAGCAATGCTTAACCCAGAGGACGGGATATACCGATGGTGGCCTGAGGCCTCCACTCAGCAACCCTGCTCAGTGGCCTGCCTTAATGTAGGAGGAGGAGGCAGCAGGAGTCAGCAGGGAGAGCTGCCCATTAGCCCTAATTAGCAGCCCGTCTGGAAAAGAGCTTGGGCTGAAATTAAGATGCTGTCAGTTGGTCCCAGCTGGGTCGTAGCAGAGTGGCAGCTGCAACATTTCCAGAGTCTGAGCTTGAAAGATCCGGCTGGGATGGCCTTCGCTGGCCTCCACCTGGACCCAGCTGCCTCTGGGAGGCAGCCAGACCCTCTCTAGGCAGGTATGATCATTGAGACCCTTCATGCGGGTAGACCACTTGCAAAGCCCCTCACCCCTTGGTGATCTCTGTGGTTCCTCTCACTGTCCTGGAAATTGGTCCCTCTAGACCCATTTTGCAGAGGAAGAAACAGAGGCCTTCAGCGTTTTAATGGCAGACTGAGGGCCACACAGCTAGGAAGTGGCAGAGTTGTGGAGAGGTCCTTGAACCAGTGTTCTGAGTCCAAGGGTCGCAGGAGAAAGAGAGTCAGACAAATTCTGAACAGTCTTAGAGTCACCAGGAGGACAGGGGACAGGACCTGAGCTCCAAGTCATCCTCAATAACTGTATCCCTGACCCCCTCCCAGGGCCGGGGACCCTACTACCACCTCCTCTGGGAAACCGACAAGTTTGCCTAACAGCAGAAATGGGCCGGGTGTAGGGAGGGGTCAGGCTGAAAGAGCAGGAAAACCAAACATCAGGAAGAACCCAGCCTGCCTCCCAAATCTTCACTTCCTCCCTTAAGGTACTAAGAATAAACTGGGATTTAAAACCAAACCCCCAAAAAAAAAAAAAAAAAAATTTACAAAAACACTCAAGCTGCCTTCCAAGAAATCGATGGCAGTGATTTGTGGAGCAGATATGTGGTGCTACAGCTCTGCTGAAGAGTGTACATGGGTGTATAGAAAGAGTTGGCCACAGGGGTCCCAGTGCCCACCCTGGTCATTGATGGTGTTATTCATAATTGTAACAGTAACATGTTGGTTCAGGGCTGACTGTGTCCTGGTTACTTATGGGAGTGCTTTGTAGAGATTAACTTTAATCCTTGCAATTAACCTTTAAAGCTAAAATCAGTTCACTGCAACTCATGGCAACCCCACATCAGAGTACACTGTGCTCCGTAGGGTTCTCAGGGGTTGATTTCTTGGAAGTAGATCACCAGGCCTTTCTTCCAAGGTGCCTCTGGTTGGACTCGAACCTCCAGCTGTTCAGTTAGTAGCCAAGTGCTTTAACCATTTGCATATACCAAGCCCCAAACCAACCCCACTGCCTCAATTTGATTCTGACTCCTGGAGACCCTAAAGAACAGACTTGACTGATCCATAGGGTTTCCAAGATTGTAAATCTTTGCTGAAGCTGACTGCCTCAGCCCAATGCTTAATCCACTGTACCACCAAGATGACTATATCTGTTCTCCTTTTATATCTGAAGAAACAAGTCCAGGGAGAGAAGAGTCTTGTCCAAGGTCACACAGATAAAGTGGAGGAGTTGGAGTTCAAATCCAAGTCTTCCCTTCTCCAGAAACATCTGTGTGCCAGACCAGACTGAATTAGAGGGATGGGACCCATAGGCCCGGCCGCTCCCGAGGGCTTTTGGTTAGCACCTCTAAGAATGACTTAGATCTTTCTTTATTGTAAGCTTTGAAAGAGGAGGGCAGAAAGCAAGCAGCCAATGGCTGCTTGGGAAGCACTGGGGGTAGGAGACAAACCACTTCCTGGAAGGAAGCCCTGATTGTGGATGATCTAAACTAAGGCCTACTGGGAAATAGCCATGCCCATTCAAGTGTATACTGTCTGTGGTGGCTTTCACATGGAAACTGCTGAGTTGTGTACTTGGCCTGCAAAGCCAAAAAATATTTACAATCTGACCCTTTGCAGAAAATGTTTACAGACTGTTATCCTAGACAATGTAATCACCCCCCCCACCTTAGATCTCAGAATTCTAGAATATCAAAGTTGAAAGCATCATAGATAATATTTTGTCCAATGAGGCACAGAGAGGAGAAGGGGCTTTGCCAAGGACATACAGCAAATAGTAAAAGAATCTGGTGAAAACCCAAGGCTCTTGAGTTGGGCCCTTGGACTGGTCAGGCAAGTGAGCTGCAGAAGTGAGCATCAAGCCTGATCTTTATAAAAGTGTGGTTTATATGTCCCTGGTGAACCACCTGTAGCATTAAATCACATGGAATTACACCTGGTGAGAAAGGTGGGTCCTCCTCCATCCTCTTTCCTCTTTCTGATGATGAACAAGAGAGAAGTTGGGTTACTGTGTGTGTGCCCATCACCTGAGTAAAGTGTGCCTGACCCGAGCCTCAGTCTTTTCAATCACCTCCTACGCATGCAAAAAGCCGGGCAGTGCGAAAGGAAGGCAGAAGAAGAATTGATGTATTGGAATTGTGATGCAGGTGAAGAATATTGAATATACTGTGGACTGCTGGGAGAATGAACAAATTAGTCTTAGAAAGAATACAACCAGAATGCTCCTTAGAAGCAAGGATGGGGAGACTCTGACTCACTAGAAAAGAACATCGTATCTGGTCAAGCAGATGGTCAGTGAAAACTAGGGAAAGTCTCATTAAGGCAGGTCGACATGATGGTCACAACAATGGGCTCAAATATACCACTGATTACCGAGATAGTGCAGGTCTGGATGACATTTTGTTCTGTTATACCTTAGGTCACCATGAGCTGGAGTGATTCCAGGCCAACCAGGAACAGTCCTGGGTAATAAAGAAGCTATAAGCATACAGCATGATGAGACCAGGCATTAAAACCATTGCTTTATTTTAGTGTATTTATTTTCATGTCACTATTTATGTTGTGTGTTACTGCTTTTCCACTAACTGTAGTGATGTAAGCTTTGCTTTCAAGATAAGTATAAGAAGGGCATTGTTTGAAGAGAAATATTAAGTAAATAATAGTCCCAGTGGTACTTGGATAAGGAAGAAGTCATGAATATGAAAATAGAATGGCTGAAACTGGGAAGATACTTGATTGATTCAGTAACACTTCTAAGCTGAAGTACCAAGGGCCTGAGATTTAAGAGCAGTGCATGATCTCAAAGTAAGGGCAGGGCTGTTATCCATGGTAGTACAGGCAGCCCACAATGCACAAGACTACTAGGCCCTCAACAGAACAAGATATAGCTTCATCAAATTTAACTGGGGACAATCCATGGCCCAGCAGGTGCCTTTATATCAGCCTTCTGACTTGAGATACAAATCCCATGATACTGGAACGTTTTGGAGACAGCCAGATGAACTTACTGGCAGAAGTCAGAGGTTAGAGGTCACTAAAGCAGGGGCTGTTCGAAGCTCCCTTCCTGAGCTGCCACATGGTGATGTTGATCTTGGTGGCAGAGAAGCTGAGTGCTGTCGTCCACAGGAGCCAGACCCTTGGGTTTAAACAGCTTGGTTTGAGTGCTGACTCGGCCACTTTCTTGCTGTGTGACCTTGGGCAACTTCCCAAACCTCTCTGAGCCTCAGTTTCTTTAACTGTGAAATGGGTTCCTTAATGATTGGACCTGATTCCTAGGGTTGTTCTGAGAGTGAAATGAGGTGGTGTAGGGAGTGGGTGGCATGCAGTGGGTGTTGACTAAGTGTTAATTAGGTTGACTAAGAAATTCCCTATTCTGGGATGGCCCCATTACAGAATGGGCACTGGACAGTCACCTCTGTCAGAGGTTGTGTGGTTCTATCCAAAGCTGGTAACTACAGTTGTTGTTGTTAAGTGCCATTGAGTCAGTTCCAACCCATAGCAACCCTGTATAGGGTTTCCGAGGAGCGGCTGGTGAGCTTGAACCGCCGACCTTGCAGTTCAAATGACTTTGCAGTTCAGTGCATTACCCCACAGTGCCACTCCAGGACTCCGGTAACTGCAGTAGGCCTGGGCTAATTCTGAAGCCTGAGCTCCTACCCACCTAGCCTGCCTGCCCACCCTGCTGCCAGGCCAGTTGATGAAAACTGTCTCCCCAGCCTCCAGGCGGCTACTGATGTTTTTTTATGAGCAGATCACAGGTAATGAACTTTCCCTCCAGGACCTGGGGACATTCTAGCAAATGGTATTCAGGTTTGAGAGGAGGAGGGGAAGAGCAGGGCCCCCTTCCTCCGTCCATCTCCATTTCCTCCACTCCATCCCCTCCGCAAAAAGGAGAATCAGGTGAAGCCGTCAAGTCCACTTGGGGCAAAAGGCAGCTTTTGCTTCTCTCCCAGGATTACTTTATGGTGAGGTCCATGAGTTTGGTGATTGATTCCCTGGAATTCTTTGCTGCCTTCCTTTGTCCTTCCTTCTGTCCCTCCCATCCATCCATCTATCCATCCATCCATCCATCCATCCATCCATCCATCCATCCAGCTGCTGGTCTATCTGCCTGTCACCTATTCAGCAGATAGTTATCGAACACTATCTGCTGGCCAGACACTTTGTAAGATCCCAGGGATAGGGTGGTGATTGAGATAGAAGTCCTGTCCTTTTCAAGAACATTCACTGATGTTTCTAGAATGTGAAAGGCATCATGACTAGCAGAGACACAGTGATGACCAAAGAAACATAGTTCTGATGCTTGGGGCCATCAGACAAGATGGACACTGGTGGGGACTCCTGAGAATGGAGGTGGTGGCCTCCTAAGCGCACTGGTGATGGACACTGGTGGCGGTCCCAAGGACATCATGGTGAGCACTGATGCTGGTCTACAGGGTATTGGTGCTAAACATGGATATGCCCCCACAGGCTTTGGTAACGGACACTAAGGGTGCTCTTCGTGGCATCAAAGGAGACACTCTTGGTGCACTTCCCCAAGGACACTGGTGCTGAGCACGGATGGTACAGAGGACATCAATGATGGGCCCGGGGACTTTAGCTCACTCTCTTCATATGTCTCTCCTCCTCCACCCAATTAGAGCTCCTGCAAGCAGACAGACCTCGGGCTGACCCTTCGGCCGGCAGCGTGATGTGATAGTGGCTGTCCCCCGCCTCTGCCTGCTGGCAGGGCTGGCTCCCCAACTGGTAGCCGATTGATCTACTTGCCTGGGAGTCTCTCTTGCAGCCAGAATGTCATTTTCCACAAAAAAACCCTCTTTCTTGCAATTACTGAGAATTACTTATGAAGAGAGAGAGCGTGCACTTATTGATCGCTACCCCTGAGAAGCTCAGGAATCATTTAGAGTAGATTAACCTAACTTTCTTTTGCCTTTTGGGAAGTTGGACTCCAAGTTATTTAAGGAGATTAATCAGCTCGTCAGAGCTCCCAACAGCTTTCCCACCTCTCCAATCTCTTTTTGGATGAGCTGAGACGATGTCATTTGCACCCTGCCTTCAAAATATCTTTTCCCTCACTCCCTGTGACCTTGCCTCTGTTTCTTCCACTAATTCCCAACCTGCTCAGGGCAGCAGTATTCTGTGCTGGCTCCTCTTTAGGGGAACAGCTATGCACGTCTTTGATAGCATTAGTTTACATGGGTGGCCTTGCTGTCTGGATCCCAGTCTAGACACATCCTCATAGAAGGCTGGCCACCACCCCCAGCAGGCAAGTCTCCCCCATCCAGCCCTAGATCTAGCAGATGTCACATGGGAAGGGTCTAACCAGTTCATGCACTAAAGTCAGAAACTTCCAGAGGTTTTTCCTTGAGTCTAGTATGTTCCAGCCTGAAGATGTCAATCCTACCATCTGCTTCGCTGGACTTCCCGCTATGGCTCAGACCCTTTCCTCCCTTCCAGGAAGCCATTCCAGGCTGCAGCATTTTGCTGGGAATACTAGTGCTTGTGCTTAGAGAGGCAGAGAAGCGAGGTGGAAAGAGAACAAGGAAAGAGTACAGAGAAGGGGAGAGGCAGAGAGCCCCTGAGGAGAACTCAGCATCTGTCTGACTCTACATCACACCTTGCATATGTATCATGTGGAACTGGGAAGAGGGCAGGTTCTAGATCTAGACAGACTTGGGTTCAAATCTCAGCTTTAACCCTTCCTGGCTATGTGATCTTGGGCATGTTACTTCACCTTTCTGAGATTCAGGTTCTTCATCATTCAAATGGGGAAAAAAATAGTTTCTACTTGACAATGGTAGCATTGTGGATTACAAGCTAGGCTGCTAATTGCAAGGTCAGCAGTTCAAATCTACCAGTCACTCCATGGGAGAAAGATGAGGCTTTCTACACCTGTAAAGATTTACAGCCTCAGAGACCCTATACAGCAAGGGTGGGAAACCATTTTTTTCTGTCAAAATTTATAACATCATTCATGGGCCATACAAAATTATAAACTTAAAAATTAGCCTGCTATATATGATCAAACATTTAATTAACTCATCCCTAAAGTGATGGCTGGACTCCTGGTGTGGTGCTGTAGGATCAGCACTAGACTGTGAACCACAAGGTTGGCAGTTCAAACCCACCAGCTGCTGCTTGGAAATCCTATACAGGGTGGCTATGAGTGAAAAGGGACTCTACAGCATTTAAAACAACAACAATGTAGTGGCTGGAATTGCAGTTGTGTTGGCAGGTCCAGACCAAATGGTTTTGCGTAGGCCAGATGTTCCCCACGTCTACTCTACAGGATTGTCTCTGCAGGGCACTACCACCACCACCTGACGAGGTGACTGTGCTTGGCAAATGAGGTTATGAAGGAAACGTCTAGCGCTAAGTAGGCGCTCACCTGAAAGAGAATAAATATAGCACCAGGCCTCTGAACTGAAGGGAGGACTCTGGGTAGATCTTCTAGGAAGACTCGCTGTACTTGCTCAAAACTTTTTCTTTGCCTTGTTATTATTAAGAGTCACTCAGTTGATTTCAACTCACGGCACTCCCATGTGATAGAGCAGGGTTTTTTAGGCAGCCATCTTTATGGCAGCAGATTGTTACATCTTTCTCCCGTGGGGCCTCTGGGTAGGTTTGAACTGCTAGCCTTTCAGTTAGCAGCTGAATGCATAACGGATGCACCACCTCATTCCTTCTCCCCACGCCCCTGTGCCCAGGCAGAGGCAGAAAGACAGCCACTGTGGGCGGGGCTTCTCAGCGCCGCCCGGAGGCTGGGCTGGGAAGCCTCTTTCTTCTAGAATAGTGCAGGCTCTCTCTGCCCCTCTCTGCTGCTTCTCTTTTCTTCCAGGAGAAAAGTTTGAAGCCAAATGGGTCCCGAGGTGGAATATTTTCCAAATGTCAGTGCAATCTGTGGTACATTACAGCTAAATGCGATCATCTCAACGTCGGGTTCTGAATGTCAGTGCGCCGGCCATGATGGAGTGACAAACAGCAGGTTGGCAGGTGGGGCTGTGCTGTTCCCTCCTGAGAAATCAGTCTGGCCCGGGAGGGGCCTGGGCCATCTCTGGACTTGGTAGGCAGAGAACCGCAGTGGGCCAGTGTTTCTGTGCCCGAACGCCTCCTCATTGCCCCTGGGTGTTCAGACACTCTGGGTGGGAGGTGTTCACACGGCAGATTGAGATCAGTGGGTGTCTGTGTATACGTGTTCTCCATCCCAATATGTCCATGTGTGTTCACACACTTTACTGAACCCTGGATCATGTACGCATCTGCATAGACCTTGTATGTCTGTTGTATACACTCTCTGCCCTGCATGTGTGTATATGCAATTATGTGGGCAGTTCTGTGTGTGTGAATGTGGTTGAGTATTGATGTGGTTGTGTGTGTACATCTACGTTTCTAAAATCCCATCTCAGCTACAAAAGGTGGCAGAGAAAACGAAACTGGGGGGTAGGATTCTCTGCCTCACTGCCCTCATGGTGGGGGCATTTTGATGGCTGCCTGCTCTGTGGGGTCTGTGATTGGCTGGGCGGGATGGGGATTAAATTGCCTCCAATTACCAAGGAGTGAATGGTAAACCAGGAGGCCAGAGGGATGGTGTGTGCATGCCAGGAGCTGCCAACCACAACAGGATTAAAAAACCCTGTGTAGTCAGAAGGTCTCTGTGGATCTGTGTCTGTGTGTGTGTGTGTGTGTGTGTGTGTGTGTGTGGATGTCTAGGATGGTGTGATGTGTGCCTTTGTGTGTGTGTCTGTGTGTCTATTCGACTACACACGAGGATGTGTGTGAGAGATTGTGAGCACACAGATATGTTCCTTTGCGCAGGTTGTGTGGGCATCTTGGCATGCATCTGTGTGTCAGGTGATACGTGTGAGTTGTATGTTGTCTCTGTCAGTACTTACCTCTGTATCTGTGAGTTTGTGTGTGTGGGTGATTCTGCGGGTGCCTTTATTGCTATGGGTGGGTCTCTGGTTTTATGTGTGTGTGTGTGTTTATGGTTAAATGTGAATGGCAGAGTGAATCAGTGGGCATGAGGGAAGAAGATGAAGACTAGCCACCCACTCCATCCACTCCATCCCTCCAGGCTGCGCACCAGTGCAGGCACCCACCATAAAACACACACAGCCCAGTACAGGGGTCTGCAAGGGGTGTGTGTGTGGCGCCTGGCATGGGGGATTTGAAGTGGTAAAAGCGCTTGTTGTTCCAGCTACTCCCTGAAGACCCATTTCACAGGTATATGGGCTGAAATCAGTGGGCTGCCTCTTCTTCCACCTCTCGCCCTCCGCTTTCCTAAAATCCATATCTTCCTCTGAGTTCAGCAGTCACCCCATCTCTGGAAGGCCTTGCATATAGGCCCAAATACATCTTCTTCCAGTTCCTCCCGTCCCAGGACCTCCCCTTCTCCAAACTGTCCTGGCAAGACTGGGCTTTGTTACTTTATCAAGAGTAAGCATTTCTTTTTCTCCCCATTTTTGCTTTCCCTGCCTAGCTTTGTGTTCTGCATACAGCAGGTGTCTACTAAAGGTTATGTAAGGGGCTTGGGGATGGAAAAGGGACTCACCCTGACCTTGCCCGTGCCCTAATAACTGCCATGTAGTTTGCTCTTGCTATATGCCAGGGCTGAGTTAAGCGATTTTGTCTAGGTCACTTCCTCCTTTGAGGTCGCTGTTGGTGTTGCTAAGTGCCATGGAGTCGGTTCCGACTCATAGCGACCCTGAATAGGGTTTCTGAGGAGCAGAGGATGAGTTTGAGCTGCTGACCTTGCAGTCCAGTGTATTATCCTACGAGTACCACACCAGGACCTCACCCTATGAGGTAGGGATTATTTTAACCCTATTTATGGTGCAGTGGGATAAAGCACTGGTTTGCAAGGTCTGTTTGAACCACGAGGTCGGCAGTTCAAACTCAACAACTGCACCTTGGAAACCCTATACAGGGTTGCTGTGACTCAGAACTGACTTGTCAGCACTTTACAACAACAATATTTTTCACAACAGGAAACTGAACCACAGGATGGGGAGTTCCAAGATTCAAGATCACACCTTCAAAAATTCTTGAATATCAGACCTTCACATTCTTGAATATCAGACCAGGTGGAGAAGCTGAAGTCCAAGTAGCTTAACTCCCTCCACCCACCCCTGGTGGTCCTTAGAGTTCACCCTTGACCTTCTGATCCTAGCAGTCTGCCCAGATCTCACATGCTTTTACTTCTAGCCTACCTTGTAGGCTAGAATAAAAAAATCTCACTTTAGCCCCAGCCTCTTTCCTGAGCTCCAGCCTTGAATTCCCACACTTGTGGAATTGCCTGCAGACCCCTCAAACTCAACATGTCCAAAATCAAACTGATTTCCCCTGACCCCAGATCTGAGGCCCCTTCTGGGTTCCCTGGTTCATCACCAGCTTCTCTGTCCTTGTCACTCAAGTCTGAAGCCTTTGACCTTCTTTCTACCCACCATCCTCCCATCTAATGAGATGCTGACTTGTTCTGGGTGTTACTCCTAAATGTTTCTCAAATTCACTGTTACTGACAGTTTAAGCCTCAATGTCTGTCTCTGGGATGCCTGTGTCAGTCTTCCATATCAGCCAGAAAGTAGGTTTGACTGCTTGGAACAGAAAACGAAAATAACAGTGGCTTCAACACGTTGGACGTTTATTTCTCTCTCATGTAATCTAAGTCCAAAGAGAAGCAGTTCAGGACTGATGTCGTGGTTCCATGATATTTGTTTTAATTAATTAATTATCTGGTGCTGCTCTAACAGAAATACCACAAGTAGAGGGTCTTAATAAACAGAAATTTATACTCTCAGTTTAGGAGGCTAGAAGTCTAAATTCAGGGTACCAGCTTTATCTCCTTTCACCATCTGTGGGCTCTGTCCTCTTGTCTCCATGTGTCTTGGGCCCATCCATCATCTGGGTCTAGGAGGTTCTCAGTGCAGGGACCCTGGGCCACTACGATGCACTCTGCTACTGACCCTTATTTCTTGGTGACGGTCAGATCTGTCTTCTGTGCTGGCTTCTCTTGCCTTTCATCTCTTGTAAAATGAAAGGTGTGACTACAGTAAGGGTGTAATCTGAGGAAGGGTAGGACTTGAGTTAGAGTGTGACTCTTAGAAGAGTGTGACTCAATTTACATCCCTCACTAATCCTACCTCATTAACATATATTGTTTATCTGAAGCTGAAATATAACCCAGAGCCCTGTATGCTATGTGGAAATCTGATCCATTCATCTTTCATGGTTCCCTGGAAAAACTCAAACTCTCCGGCAGCCCCTTCACCATCTGTCTGCCCATTGACCTGTCCAGGCACAGCGGGTCCTGAACAAGTTTTGTCTGCTACATCTGTGACTTCAAGTCACCATGTCCTGGCTTAAGTGGTTTCCTCTCTGCCTGGAGTATCCTTCTTCGTCTGCCTCCGTGCTCCCCAGACCTCCATTGGGACATAGCAGCTGCATCTCCTGGGGACATGAAAGGGGATGATTCAATGAGGGAAATGATGACTCCATACAAAAAATGAAGGTCAAGGTTGGAGTGTCCAGTACTCTCTGAATCCGAGCTGACTCACATGGGTCCAGCACTAGGATCTCTCTCTTCTGGGACTTCATTCTCTACAAGCCCACATCTGAGTATACTGCCCTAGTACACAGGGAGTTAAGTCAGCCTTGGAGTTGGGAGCTGAAGCCCATGGAGTCCTTCTTGACAATAAAGCTAATGAGTCCCTCCTTGCCGTTTTCTCTTGCACAATAGCATTTAATCATCATTTGCACAGCAGATGAGAAGTTTGCGGCAGATGCGATTCTGCCTGAGTGGCGATTTCTGTGTGTAAGCACCAGTCTTGCTGTCCCCAGCACACCTGACAATTTGGGGCTGGAGCAGGCTGCACCCCCAGGGGGCTGTCTGTATCCACGTGCCCAGTCTCTGACTCTACACACGTGTGGGAGACAGACTTCTGAGGCACGTGTCTGGGTGACTGACTGCATGCTTGTTTGTCTGTGGAGTTGGCACATGTGGCCTGGCATTGGGTCTGGCTTAGACAGAGATGGTCTGGAAGTGGAGGCAGGCAGATATGTGGAGATGTAAATCCTGTAGATGTAGATGTGCTCGGTATAGGTCTGAACGCTTGTCAGAGGATGTGTGTGTGTTCACATACTTAGACACTTGTAGGTCAGCATGTGGAGTCCTGGTGTGGTGCTGCGGGTTAATGCACTGGATTGCAAAGTCAGTTTGAACCACAAGGTTGGTGGTTCAAGCTCACCAGCTGCTCCTCGGAAACCCTATACAGGGTCACTATGGGTCAGAACTGACTTGATGGCACTTAACAACAACAACAACAGACGAGCATGTGGAGTCCTGGCGTGGTGCTGCGGGTTAATGCACTGGACTGCAAAGTCAGTCTGAACCAAAAGGTCAGTGGTTCAAGCTCACCAGCCACTCCTCAGAAAGCCTATATAGTGTCTCTATAGGTCGGAACTGATTCTATGACAATTAACAACAACAGGCAAGCTTGTATATTATGTACATATCCACAGGTTTATGTGTTCACATATGCAAACACACCTATGGGCACCGTGCACTTGGATTAAGAGTTTTTACTAACTGTTTTAGAGTCCTGGTGTGGTGCTATGGGTTAAGCACTGGACCACAAGGTTGGTTTGCTTCACAAGCTCTGCAGTTCAAGCTCACCAACTGCTCCTCGGAAACCCTATTTAGGGTTGCTATGAATTGGAACCAACTCAATGGCACTTCACTATAACTGTGTATTTGATTGGAAGTGTCTGAATATATACATGTTTATAAATGTGCATGAGTGCATTCTTGCAGGGGAAGCCAGGTTCATTCATTGAAGAATATATTGGACACACATGTGTGTGCATGCAGGAGAGCATATCTATGGACAGACATACATATGCTTTGTGTGCAAACATGCCTGCATGTCTATGAGCATGAATGGATGCACATGGTTCATACATGTGGTACATTCAGGGTTTAATTACACCCACAGACCTGCAGGGATAGGCACTGGCTACATGTCTGTGTACTTGGGTGTGTACATGTGTGAGCATTGTTGCTGGCATGAGTGTCGAGGTGTGCTTGTGCACCCACATGTACACACTGACGCATGAGTCCTCTGGCTCTGAGAGGGACCTCAGAACAAGGCTGACAGGGTTACATTTTCCAGAGACTCAGCAGCCAGTGATGGAGCTGGCCTGAGAGCACTTGCTGGCAGGAGGTAAGTGGAGCTGCTGATTCGTGACCCGGGGTGGGCTGTGCTGATGGCTGGCTGACAGATGTGGGCGCTTATCTGCCCTTATGACAGCCACCAATTCTCTGAGTTGCCTGAATCAGGAGGTGGGGAGGCTAGTTCTTGACCTGTGGGGGCTCAATGCTGGCTTCCTACTTCCTTGTTCCATGGGCACACACAAGCTGGTACACACCAGAGATACACAGACCAGGCTTAGATTGGAGCCAGTCACCTTGGCCCCACCTCCACCTTGCTCCTTGGCTCTGCCATCTGTCTTGAATGCCTCTTCTTTTCACTAACCTGATTTTCTCTCCTCCCCATACCCCCATGACAAATCTCCGTTCTTTCCCAAATAGAGCTTCCAGGTTCCAAGACATCCTGCTCTGTGCAGAGCCATGGTGGGGGGTGTGGAAAAGAATCTTGGGTCCTTACAAGGTTGGTGTCCTTGGGTTCCTCATCTGTCGAATGGGGTGACTAAGAGTGTCTGCTTACAACTAAACCAGGTGAGAGATGAGAAGTACTAAGCATAGCAAACACAAATTGCTGAGTTGTTCCTGAATTAGTATTAATAAGGTGCAGTGCTTAGAACAGTACTATACTGCATGAGGCAGCTTCAAAAAGTTCATTGAAAGATAATGGAATTTCCCCACGATCTTTCACATAAGTGCACTAATGTCATCATCATTAGCATCACTATAGCCATTAATCTCCATGGTTCTGAAATTCTTGACCAATTATGCATCAATTCTTGCTCCTGACCCTATGCTTTTATCTTATGTTAATGATGGTGATATGCACTTCCCCACATGCCTTGTAGGGAAGGCAGACCTGGTCATCTGAAAGCTCTTGGCTCTCTGAGCTCCTTGATGGAGTTGGATGTATCTATTTGGGGCCAATCACTGAGGGTGGTCATACTCTCTGCAGAACACAGGGAGAAGGATTTGGGGCTATTGAGGTATGTGGAGGGAAACAATGAGATGGCCAAAGGCAGTGTCCCCCACAACCTCACCCTTCTTTGGAACCCCCAAACAAGCTTGGCATGAGTGGACATCTTGTGGAGTCCAGAGAAGAGACTGGATTCACAGGACTTCATGCCTGGGTTGGCTCAGGGCCCATTGGAGACAGCAAGTGTGGGTGCAGGAACAAGAGACAGAGAGGGTCTCTGGCAATGTTGTTTCCCTTCCGACCCCTTTGACCAATTTCAGAATGAACAGAAAGCACGGGGAAGGATTTGGGACTCCCACAGGCTGTAGAATGTGGTGAGGGGAGAAACAAGCTCTCTAGAGCCCAGACAGCTGACATCTGAAAATATCTGGGCGGTATGGTAAGTGCTTACTGTGTGCCAGGCACTGTGTGTGCTGCTAGTGACATAGGTACTGAGGCCAGCGTGTCAGCCTTAAATCTTGGGAACTCCACTTTTTAGTTGTTTGATGTTGTACAAATTACTTCACCTCTTTGTGTCTCAGTTTTCTTACCAATAAAATGGGGGTTCCTCATTGCGTTGTTGTGGGATCCAATGAGTTAATCCATGTAAAGGGTTTAGAGCTGTGCTTGGTGCCTGGGAAACTCAGTAAGTGTCTGGTGTTATTACATTTGATACTCGGGATAACCCTAGGAAGCGGGTACTCTGAGTGTGTCCACTTTATAGATAAGAAAATGAAGGCATGAAGAGGGTCAATGACGTATTCAAAATCCCACAGCTGGTAAACTGCAGAGTCAGAGACTCTGGAGAAGAGAATGGTCTTGATTTCTGACCCTGTATTTAACTCTGTGTGACCTTGAGCAGTGCATTCCTATGTGTGAGGTTTGGACAAGATGTTACAGCGTCCTTGTGAACCCATGTCTGTGTGTCTCTCTGGACACATCACCTGCCTGTAACCTTCTTGGCAGGGTCAGAATCTACAAAGGCAGCGGGTGCAGGTGGAAGGAACAAAGACTTGGACTCAGAGTGTTGTCCCATTCTGTCCACACTAGCTGGGTGACTTTGAGCTAGTCACTTCTCTGAGTCTCAGTTTCCTCTTCTGCACAATGGACAGGACAATAAACCACATCAAAATCCCTGTTGGGATTCTGTATGTGAGAACTGGACACACATGGGGGAGGGAGGTGATTGTATATCTCTCCACTGGTCCCCAAGTTTCCATATCCACTTGTAGCATTGGCTTAAGTGTCCCACACAGGAAGAGTTATTTGGCCAACCACACCAAACCCAAGAAGCTCTGGTAGCATAGTGGTTATAAGTTTGGCTGCTAACCTCAAGGTCAGAAGTTCGAAACTACCAGCAGTTCTGCAGGAGAAAGATGAGGCTTTCTGCTCCCATAAAGATTTACAGCCTTGGAAACCCCATGCAGGGTTGCTATGAGTCAGAACTGACTCCACACGGCACACCATCACCACCACCACACCAAACCCACATCCCCATCACTGGCTACCATTGATGGACTTTAGGAGGCATGTTCAAATTGAGCAAAGCAGCAAATTTCTTAGCTTGACCCTCAGGTTCTTTTTACAACCACTCTACAACCACTTTACATCCCCTAATTCCTCCATTCTGGGATCCAGTCCCTGGGACCACACATCATTCTTCCACCTCTAGTCCTGTCCTCTGCTACTTTTGCACAGCCGTTCTCTCTGTTTGGAATGCTCTTGTTTGCTTGGCCACCTTATACTTGTTCTTCAGGACCCAATTGGATGCCACTGCCTCCAGGCAGCCCTCCAGGAATTATTGAGTCTTTCTGCTACAACTCTTACCAAGTGCATTATTACTGGCTACCCCACCCCTGGACCTTTCTCTAGATGGACCTGGAGTTCCTGGAAGGCAGGAACGTCCATATCACGTGGAACCTTGGACTGATTGCTACTCTCTGAGCCTCAGATTCCTCACTTGTGAACTGGGACCGACAGTATCTTAGAGGTTTGTCAAGATTTAAATCACACAGGTAAGGCACTCAGGACGTAATGAACAGCTCTGGATCCATCACAGTGAACCTCAGCAAACATGGAGGTCATGAATGAATGCTCTCTAGAAGGTTAAAACTATAAGGCTAATGAGTGTTTATTGAGCACTTTCAATGTGTTAAGGAGGCACTCAGATTAGCATTTAACATTCATTACCTCCTTTAAGCCTTCAAACAATCCTCTCAGGAAGAGATTGCCATTATCCCATTTTACAGATGAGGAAACGGAGGGTTCAGCATTTGAGGAGCTTGATGAGCGAAACCCAGCTAGTAGAAGCTGGGAGCCACATCTGATTAAGGTGGAATGAATGAGTCACTTGCAGTGGGTAAGAGGAAACCAGTAATCTATGTCTTATATGGTTTCAGAGCTAGAAACTCTTAGCGACAATTTAGCTCCGGGATTCTTAACTTAGGGTCCATGAATGGGTAGAGCGATAGGTGTCTGGATGGGATAAAGTCCTCATCACACTTGGTGGCTTCTAACTCCTCTCTCTCTTATTAACCCTCCACCCCCACCCAAGTCTCTGGAGTGTACTCTCCTGGCACCCCTGCCAGGTGTCCTACTCCTAAGTCCTTTGGGACACCCAACTCCCCACTAAGATTTGGGAGTGGTGCAGGAACTGACAATTGGGACAATTTCTTCCTCTCTTCCAAAGGGCAGCTGGGTCTGAAAGGCAGGCACACTGGGCTTCTAATAATGACCATGATAATAACAACACAGTGATAATAATAGTAGTGTTGGCTAACATTTATTGAACACCTACTATGTGCTAGGCACTGTCCTAACCACTTCACACGTACCCTTCTTATCCTCACAGCTCTTCGAGGTAGGTTCTGTTATTAACCCCATTTGACAGATGAGGAAACTGAGGTCCAGGGAAGTGAGGTAACTTGCCCAAGGCTAGGCAGCTGGTAAGTGCTCAAGGCTCAGCCACTAACTAGCTGGGTGTCCTTGGACAGGTCACAGCCACATCTTTGGGTGGCCTTCCCCATTTGTTACTTGGAGGTCCCACCTCATGGTTTCTATGACAACTGAGATGGTCTCTATACAGCGTCCCAGCACACAGTAGGCGCTTAGTAAATGAACAGCCCTTCTTTCCTCTTAACTCTGTTCTGGGAGGCAGAACTTTGTGAGGGGTCTCAGCAGCGCCCCCTAGGCCAGCACTGGGTAACCGGCTCTTCCCTTCACAGCAACACAATCCCATCTCCCTCTGTATCCCAGAGCCACGCAATGCCCGGTGTAGCTGCAGTTTTAATGACATTGGTCATAATTCCCGTGCCCCTGGGTCTGAAAGCTGCCCCCGAGAAGGGACACGGAGGATCAGCCCTATCAGGCCCCTCCCAATCGTCGGCCCTGGAGGTGGGAGGGTTGGGGAGGTGAGCTGCAGCAGCTCCCTCCTTCCCCCATAGTAGGGCGCGGCCCCCGCTAGGAGGTCGGGGCTGGATCGTCGGCTCGGTGGCCGGCGTAGAGTGCGGCCAGCGGCCGGAAGCGAGGGCCCCAGCTGCTGAGATAGGTGAAGTCCTGCTCGGAGCCCGACGAGCCGCTGTACAGCGAGCTGAGCGAGGCGGCCGGCGAGTCTGCGCCCTCGAAGGCATACGTCTGGAAGGCGTCGTAGGGCGGCACCGACAGGTCCCCGTCCGCCAGCGCCACCTTGCGGCCGATGAAGTCCCTGAACACCGAGAAGTCCGGCTCCGGGCTCGACGGCCCCTGTGGCAGCGAGTGGCGCTCCGATGGCAGGCCGGCCTGCTGGGGGCTGTCCGCGCTCTCACCGGGGCCCCCGCCGCCACCCCCATCGCTGCCTTTGAGCTCGCCGAAGTCATAGAGGCTCCGTAACGCCGACATGTCGTAGGCTTCAGTGTCCTGCTCGCCGCCACCCTCATCATTGTATTTGATGACGTTGTCCCGCATGTCCTCATCCTCGTCCGAGCTCAGGTGACTCTTGTGGTGGCGCCTGAGGGTGAGGATCAGCAGCACCAGCACTGAGCATAGGAGAGAGAAAGGGCAATGAGGGTGGAGCCACCGCCGGGACATAGAGATGGGGTGAGGTGGCTCCTCACCCCTGTCCCTCACACCCTATGGCCAAGAGGACCCAACCTCAACACCCCTGCAAAATTTCTCGATTTCTCCTCCAGAGACCTTTCATACAGTCAGTCAGAACTGAAAGGGCGGTCTGCAAAGTTAGTGACCTCCCCGTCTCAGGAAGTGTGCAAATCTAGGCTAGACCGCCACTGGGGGGGTGGGGGGAATCAGAGAGCTGGAGTTTGCATGAATGCTGAGATGTTGTGTGCCTTCACCTCCATGCTGACTCATAGTAATCCTATATGACAGTGTAGAATTTCCTAGGCTGTACCCTTTTGTGGGAGCAGACCACTTGGTCTTTTCTTCCACAGACTGAGTTCTAACTGCCAGCCTTTAGGTTAGCAAGCCAGCACTTAACCATTGTGCCACCAGGGTTCATTGAGTGTTGGGTAAGGGCTGGATTCAACCTTTGAGGTCCCCTGTGAAGACTCCAAATGCTGGAGGTGTGATGGAAGAGGGCTGGCAGAGTGAAAGATGTCCTTTACTCTCATCTCTCACTCTCACTTCAGTCCTTTGGGTACCAGGTCCAGGTACTTCCTGCAGGGACCTTTCCCAGAGAGCACCAAGTGACATTCAGTGTCTTTGTCCTGAGTTCCCCTGGTAATGAGTTCCTTCCTCTAGCATAGTGGTTCTCAAAGTGTGGTCCCAGACCAGCAGCACCGAAGAAGTGCTCGTTAGAAATGCAAAGTTTTGGGTCCCAGCCTAGATCTCCTGGGTGGGACCCAGCCATCTGTCCCACCAAGTTTTAACAAGACCTCTAGTTGATGCTGAGGCAGCTCAAGAGTCCAGGGTGGCACAGCTGGCCTGTGATTGGCTGCTGACCTGGGTCCCCTGCTTCTTCAAGCCCACCACTTGCTAGGTGTCTAAACTAGGGCAAAACCTTGGGAGCAAAATCTGAAGACAGTTGAGGGCAAAATCTACGCTGCTGTCAGTCCACTTGCAGCCAACTGAACCCCCAAGTGTCCCCAGCAGAAGGTCAGGTTATCCAGGAGCTGAACTGTTCAAAAGTGAACTAGCTCAAATGGTCAAAATGCCAATTATCACCATGGTAACCACAAAGTGACTGACTGCTGCACTTCACGGGGCATTCAGAGCTAAAGAGACTCCAGGGAGGTCTGGGTTGCAGATACCAGCTTTGCTCCGTTTCCTGGTTCCTGTCACCCAGTAACTCTGAAGGAGAAAGACCTGATGATCTGCTTCCCTAAATATGACATCCAATAACACCCTAGAGAGCAGTTCTGCATCAGGTAGCATTGATCTGATGGTAACAAGTGTGCACAGACCCTGCTGCGATTGTGTGTTAACATGTTTGCACTAGAGAAACAAACAAAACACAGCTCAACTACCCTCAAGGACTAAGGAAACACTTCCTTAGCTTGGCACCTGACCTGCTGTCAGCACTTGAGTTTGTTAAATGAATGAATGACCACTTGAGGAGGTGGAGGTAAACCTGGTGAGTGAAAGGGTGAGGGAGTGAATGAATCGTCTCCTTTTGGCTTTCTTCACTTGACTTCCAGGACTCCACATTCTTCTCATCCTCCCTGATACTTCCTCCATCTTCTAAGCAGTTTTCTCCTCATTTCTCCAACTTCTTAAGGTGGTCTGTTTTCATGAGCATGCCCTGGGAGCTCTCCTTCAGCCTCATGGCTATAAGTTCCATTTAAAAGGCGGCAACTCCCATCTCTCAACCTCTAGCCAGGTCCTCTTCCCTGAGCTCCACATTGTGTGTCAATTTCCTACTCAGTATGTCCTCTTGGCTGACCAGAAGACTCTCAAAGTTACTATGTTCAAAGGTGACATAATCATCTTTCCTCCTTCCTGACCCTCAGTCTTCTCCATCTCAGTGGTGGCAGCTCCAACTTTCAATCGGGTCGTTTAGTCTCTTTTTTTCACTGATGAATTGCTAGCACCTAGAACCTTTCAGCACAGAGCATGGATAAATAGGTAAAATGGATAAAGGAGACAGAGGATTAAATGGGTAGGTGATGGATGAATGAATGAATGCATGGACAGACAGGGCTGAGGGCACTGGACACTTCTTAGTGCTCCAAACAGTTCCAGCAGGGCCAGTGGTCAGAGCCAGCTCCTGTGGCCATTGGCTCGTGGCAGGGAAGGGGTGGAGGTTTGGCAGCAGGTCCAGGGGATGGGCAGGAGGGAGGGAAAGTGCCAGGAGAGAAGTGGGAAAGATAGATGGACTGTTTTCGGAGCTGTGGATGGGGATGCCCATGAGAGCAGATGGTGGGGCGTTCGGGCAGCGGGCGACAGATGTGCCGTGCCTGATCAGCGATTCCGCCCGTCACCTTTAGAGCACTGATGCGCACTTTCTTCGTTTGTGGGCAATTAGGCAGAAATTTGTTTGCACTGCCTTGGAAAATGAAACCGCTGTAAAGTGCACCCTCTGGAAAAAGGGTTTCTGAGCGAGCCATGGGCTGGGATGGAGAGGGGGAGGGTTGGCCTTTAGGTGGGAAGAGCCTATCCAGGCCTCTTTGGGACCTGAGGAGGTACTGGTCTATGAGCTGGCTAGCAGGCAAGCCATTAGCAGAAGCTGTACTAGTGGCAAGAGGTGGGCTATGTGGTGTGTGGGCAGCCAGCCGACAAGTCCCAGGAAACGGAACAAAGCAGACATCTGCAATGTGGACCTCCCTTGAATCTCTCTAGCTCTGATTCTGCATTTGAGCTGGTTCAATTTTGACCAGTTTAGCGCCTGACCTGCTACTGGGGTCATCTGGGAGTTTACTTGGCTGCTGGTGGGACTGATAACAAAGTAGATTTTGTCACCAGATGTTTTAAGATTTTCCTCCAGCTGTCCCAAGGTTTTGCATTTAGCAGGAGGAACAGGAAAGCCAGGGTGAGAATTCAAGTCAGAAAATTAACTTGGACAAGCCACATAGACTTTCAGCTTCAGTTTCCTCATCTGAGAAATGGGATGTGGTACGGACTGCATAGGTGTGAGACTCACAAGAAAGACTGTTTAATTAAAGTTCTACACACTCGCTAGCCCACTGCCATCAAGTTGGGTCTGACTCACAGCGACCCTATATGACTTCCCAGGCTGTAAATCCTTATGGGAGCAGAACGTCTCATCTATCTCCTGAGGAGCGGCTGGTGGGTTTGAACTACCAGCCTTGCAGCTAGCAGTCCAGTGCTTATCCTACAGTGCCATCAGGACTCCTTAAAGTCCTACAGAAAGACCTAAGGGAGGATCCCTGGTGGTACAGTGGTTAAGCACACTGCTGCTAACCCAATGGTTGGCAGGTTCAACCCACTAGCTGCTCCTCAGCTATGAAGTTTACAGCCTTATAAACCCTGTGGGAACCAACTCAATGGAAATTGAGTTGAAACTCAATGTATTTACAAAAGAGAATTAAAAAAAAAAGAAAAAAGATTTGTTTTTAAACAATCAGATGTTGAATTTCAGGGAGGGTGTGGGCCATGTGGAGGGTGGACCAGCATAAACGTAGCCCCAGGTGGGAGCTGACACTCTTGAGCTGGTGAAAGTTAGAAGACAGCGCAGGTTACAGGTTACAGCTCAGAGACCATTCAGATCAGCCCATCGTTGTACAAGGAGGGAAACGGAGGCTTCTTGGGGGGCCCGTTGGGTTGAAACCCAGGTTCAGCTAAGGGATGGGAGATGCCTGGGTGACTCACCGACCAGGATGAGGACACAGACCAGCAGGGCGATGAGGGCGCCGGGGCTAAGGGAGGCAGCCACGACGAAGGCTGTGGTGTTACAGGACTGGATGGCGCCTGAGCTGTCACAGCCGCAGATACGGATGGTGAGCGTTCCTGTGCTGCTCAGCGTGGGTGACCCGCTGTCCACCACCAAGATGGGCAGGAAGAACACGTCCTGCTCCTGTCGGTTGAAGCCCACGTGTTGTGTGTGCACCGCAGCTGTATTGTCTGTTCCAGAAGAAGGGCTGGCTGTGATTCGGAGCCTGGCTCAGCCTCCCCAGTCCCAGCCACCTCCTGTCCCCCCCTCAAGAGCTGCTGTCTTCAGCTGACCCCTGGGTCTATCTCTGCTCTTCCAAAACTCTGTTCCCAGCTGTCTCCAAGAGCCTGTCCCCAGCCATACAGCCCATAATTCTGTCCTCAGTTGTCCCAAGATTCTATTCCCAGCCATCTCAAACTTTTTTTTTCAGCTGTTCCAAGATTCTGTCCCCAGCTGGGCCAACGTCCTGTCCCCACTATGTCAACTTTTTTGTTTGTTTGTTTGCTATTTGTCTCAAGAGCCTTTTGTTTCTCCCCAGATTCCACCCCAGTTTTTCCAGTATGTTCTGGTCCTGGGTGTTCTGTGTTCCTTCGGCTTGCCAAGCCCTGACAAGTTCTAGGTCACCAGAGAGGCTGGAAATGGCAGCTGGTATCTACCTCTGGCTTAGGTAACTTTCTGTTGCTTCATGCCCCAAGGGTCTCTAGTCTGGAGGGTGGTGGCATGGTCCTGGCATGCTGAGGGACCCTAGAGCACCAAGGTTCCCTCCTTCATTTTTATACATGGGAAGAAAGGGTGGTCAGAGAGGACACTGAATTAACTTGTTAAGTGCTGTTGCAGCCTATTGCTGGGAGACTCAGGCAGGGTGCACTCACGTCTTTTGCACCCCCCCCCCCCTGCCTTTGCATCCTTGACCCTCCATCACTGTGATGACTCCTATCAACCAGACACCCTCAGAGGCCAGAGTCAGCCAGCTCCACAAAGGGGGCTCTGGCTTCCTTTGGTGACCTGGTGGAATAGTGAGTTAAGCATGTTGTTGCTAATTGTAAGGTTACTGGTTCAAACCCACCAGAGGCTCTACAGGAGAAAGATGAGGCTGTCTGCTCTCATAAAGATTTACAGTTTTGGAAATCCTAAGGAGCAGGTCTACTCTGTCCTATAGGATTACGACGAGTGGGAATCAGCTCAATGGCAGGGGGTTTGGGTGTGGTTTTTGGTCTTCCTTTGGAGGGCCCAGGCCTCATTCCTGTGTCCTTCTCCTTGCCTCTGTCGTCTGCAGGCTGGTCTTTCTCTCCTATCTGAGGTTTTGGTCTCAGTGAACTCAGTCCCTTCCCCAGCAGACTCCATTCTAGCCTTGCCTATAATGGACATATTGCAGGGAAAAGAGCCTTCAGAAGGACTGAAGGCTGAGGAGACTGAAGGTCCAGATGACACAAGACTGTCCGCTAGGAGGTGAAGCAGTGCAATGAATGGTACATGAGGGTTCATTACATTCGTCTATCATGTCTTCAGGGAGTTCCTGGGTGTTCAATGGTTCATGTGCTTGGCTGCCAACCAAAAGGCAGTTCAAGTCCACCAGAGGCATCTTGGAAGAAAGGCCTGGTGATATGCTTCTGAAATACCAGCCATTGAAAACCCTGTGGAACGCATTGTGGAGTGTGGCACACTCTGATACTTGGCGTTGCCATGAATTAGAACAGACTCAATGGCAACTAACTGCTAAAGAAAGAAAGAAACCTACTGAAATTTGAAACCATTCATAAAAAATGTTAAAAACTTAATGCTGAATCTATCACGGTTACCAGTTCGAAACTATCAGCAGTTCCGTGGGAGAAAGATGAGGCTTTCTGTTCCCATAAAGATTTACAGCCTCGGAAACCCTAAGCAGGGTCACTATGAGTCAGAACTGACTCTACCACCACCATTATTGGACCTCAGTTTTCTCATTTATAAATGAAGAAAAATAGCATCATTTAACCCCTTATAGGTGCGGGAATTAAATGATTAAATGGTGCGATCCACACAGAGCGCTGAGAACAATAGTTCCCACACATGTTGTTTTTGTTAAGTGTCGAATCATTTCTGACCCATAGCAACCCTGTATATAGGGTTTCCGAGGAGCAGCTGGTGAGATTGAACCGCCAACCTGGCAGTTCAAGTGGCTTTGCAGTCTGGTGCATTAACCCACACCAGGACTCGCACATATAGAAGCTGTTTATTGTTGTTGTTATTGTCGTCATACCCTAGCCCTGTTTCCTGGCTCTATGCCATCACCCTTTGGGTAGGTTTCCCTGACTTTACACAGTTCCCACTAGCTGGAACATCTCCTCTTCCCTCTTGTCGGAGCAAATTCCTCATCTGCCATGTTCCAGTTAAATGTCACCTCCTTTCTGTGGCCTCCTTTCTCAGTTTGTTTGGAAAGGAAGGATTTATGGCTTTCTCCTTCCTGCTCTGACTATGCAGGGGCCAGGCACACCTCAGTTACAGCACTTGTCATGTGTGCTACATTGGTGTATGCTTGTCTTTTCACAACACAGTCAGCCGGGGCCCGGTGCTGAGCCAGTCCTGAAAAGTAATGCTTGAACCACAACTCTGAGGTACCTGGTGGTCCTGAGTCGGCTCCTTGAGCTCCGGCTTGAACCCTAGATGCCCTGTCAAAGGGTGACAGAACCCCAGCTGGGAAAACATCTTCCTTCCCCTGGGGAAGAAAGGTGGCTCACGAGCAAGATGGGAAGGAGTGGTGTGGACTCACTCACAGTGACTGGGTGCTTCTGATTCACAAGGACTGTGTTGAGTACTTTAAATACAGTCTTATGCATGCCTGTTGTTGTTAAGTGTCATTGGATCGGCTCTGACTCACAGTGACCCTGTATAGGGTTTTCTAGGAGTGCTTGGTGGGTTTGAACTGCTATCTTGTGGTTAATAGTCCAGTGCTTGTCCTACAGCACAACATCAGGACCCCTATTGGATTCCTACAACCACCAAAAGTTGTCATATTATTCCCATTTTATATATGTGGAAATTGAGGCTCAGAGAGAAGTCCCACTTCATCCTTAACATCGTGCCTTCAATTCCATTTCCTACTACCAGGGGTGGGGGTGGGGGTGCCTTTTAGGATGTCAAGGCATGACTAACCAATGAACAAGCATGTGCTGTTGTTGTTAAGTTCTATTAAGTCAGTTCTGACTAACAGTAAACCTGTATAGGGTTACCAGGAGTCCTGGTGTGGTGCTGTAGGACAAGCACTAGATTGCAAGTTCAGTTTGAACTGCAAGGTCGGTGGTTCAAATTCACCAGTTGCTCCTCAGAAACCCTATACTGGGTCGCTATGAGCCAGAACTGACTCAACGGCACTTAACAACAACAATAAATAGGGTTTCCAAGGAACGACTGATGAGTTTGAACTGCTGACTTTTTGGTTAGCAGTTTAATACTCATCCTGCACACAATGAATTGGTGACGAAGTTACCTTTCCCAAACACCCATCTATCCACTCACCCAACCACCCAGCTATCTATCAATTGACCACATGTTGACTGAGTAACTCCTATGTACTAGTTAATACCATGCTAGTCAGGGGAAAACTGGTGAACTAAATCAGCCACAGTCTCTGATCTGAGCTTACATTCTAATGTGAGACAACTGTTAATCAAATAAACCTATAATCAAATCTACAGTTACAAACCATAACAAAGTATAGGAAGAGCACAAAACAGAAGACTTGACCCAGCTCTGGGGGTCATGAGGGCCCTTAGAAGAAGTGTTATATTATTGCTGAGCCCTAAGTGATGTATAGGCATTAACCAGGAGAGAAAGCGCATGCAAAGGCCCTGAGGTTGGAAGACTCCAGAAACTGCAATCCAGTGTGGTTAGAGTGAGTCAAGATAAGGCAGAGAGGGCTCATTGTGGAAGAGCTTGGAGTCCATGTTAAGGAATTTAGACTATTTTCCTAAAAACAGAAGACTATTGATGGGTTGTTTTAAGAAAAAAAAAAAAAAGTGACTTCATGGTGTATCATTCGTTCATTCCATAGCAAATATTCATTAAGCTCCCTTTACAGTTAGGACTGT
Organism: Chrysochloris asiatica; assembly: GCF_000296735.1. Lineage (NCBI taxonomy): Eukaryota > Metazoa > Chordata > Mammalia > Afrosoricida > Chrysochloridae > Chrysochloris > Chrysochloris asiatica. Next base: position 17,272,469 of record NW_006408541.1, on the reverse strand, counting down.
TCTAGGCTGCAATGAACCAGACAGATATGGTGCCTACCCGTGCTGAGCCCACATTCTAGTCTGGGAAGTCTGCTGTCTGAAACAGAAGAGTGGATGTGGAAGAGCAGGTTGGAAGCTACTGTGTTTTAGGTGTGAGATAACAGTGTTGGTAGAAGCAGAGAGGAGTAGACAGATTTGAGAAATGAGCGGCTGGCTCTCACATTCCCCAGCAAGAGCAGAAGAGAGGAGGGTTGATGTTTGTCTCTCAGGGTTGCCGTCTTTGGCCACAGAGCCGTATGTTCCAAGGGCTCTCATCTCTGCCACTCCTTCATCCCATCATGAAATGAATTTCCCAAGGTGCCCTCCTGGGCAGCAGCTGGCCTCAGCTGGGGAATTCTCTGGCTGTCCCAGGCCCCCACCCCACCCTTCTAGGTGGGATTGGCACGGGGCACTGCAGCCATCCATCTGGCCTGACATAGATCAGTGTCAATCCCTGGCTGCAGAAGCAATATTTATAAATCAGTTTCCAAACTGGCTACAAATTTGTACAAAGAAACAGATGGGTTGGGGTAGCCGTTTGTCATCCAGGATATTTATATGGTGAGGAGGAGGGGCTTGGCACATTGCAGGAAGGGGCTGTGGGACTGGAGGGGAACCTTTTTTGGCAGTAATGACCTCAAGCATGCTGCTGCCACCTTTGCCTGGAGTTTGGGCCAAGTGGTCACGCTGGGTGTGAGCTCTGGCTGTGCTCCTGTACAAACAGAAGCAGTTGGGGGCAGAACCTCAGGCCCCTCGGGGTGGAAGAACTTGTGAACTTAGCTAGGTGACTCACGACTATCTGCGTCTCCTGGGGCCAGCACAGGACACAGCTGGCATAATGAACAGGTAGCCTGCTGAACCGGTTGTTAAAATATTGAGATACTGCCAAAAAGGTTTAAACAGCCACTACTCTGAGCCCTAGTACTGTAGTGATTATGAGTTAGGTTGCTAACCTTAGAGTCTGTAGTTCGAAACCACCAACCGTTCTGCTACCCATTGTTCTGTGGGAGAAAGATGAGGCTTTCTGCTCCTGTAAATATTTACAGCCTCAGAAACTCTATACAGGGTTGATATGAATCAGAACAGACTCCACAGCACATAACCACCACTACTCTGAGGCCACCCCCAAATGTCCCTCAGTTGCCTCAGCCTTCCCCCACTTCTAGCTACAACCAAGCAATTAAAAGGTTAATGTCTGGCACAGCAGGGGTCCCAGCAGCCTGCTACTAATTATGGTCAGTGTCCTTTCTGATTGGCTAAACTGCACTGGTTGTTAAATATTTTTAAAATGGTGAATACCGGTGGATTAGGTTCATTGAGGGCTTCTCCCTTCAGTGTGTCGCTGTAGGGTAAAGCACTGGCCCACAAGATCATTTTGAACTGCAAGGTCGGCAGTTCAAATTCACTAGCTGCTCCTCAGAAACCCTACACAGGGTCGCTATGAGTCAGAAATAACTCAACAGCACTTAATAACAACAACAACAACGAAGTTCCTGAGGGTGAGTCCAGACCCCTTACAGGGCAAGAAGGAATCAACACACTTTGGCCCCCACTGGGCTTTCTGACCACATCTCCTTCCCCGGCCTCCTGCTCTCTCCCTCCAGCCATGCTTGCCTCCTTCTGTTCCTTCAGCATTCCAGGCCTCTGACCTTTGCACTTGCTAAAAAAAAAGCGTCCCAGGGCCTTTGCACTTGTAGTTTCTGTCACTTGGAGCTTCCTTTGCCCACTTATCTGTACAGTTCATGCCTTCATTTCCTTCAGATTCCTAGTTGACCAGTGATTTTCTCAGAGAGGCTGTCCCAGACCACCCTATTTTAGTTCATTTAAAAAATTTATTTTAGACCACCCTATTTTTGAAAGTCCAGACTCTTGTGTAGATTAGGTTATTCACCCTCACAGACACTTACCACTTATTTCTGTCTTCACGTAAAATAGGGATCTTCTCACATGTAGCCGCTCCTCATTTATGCCCCTTGCCATTGCCCTACCCTTGGAATGCCCTCTCCACTCCGAAAACCCACAACCTGCCTGTTCATGGTTTGGTCAGCAGGCTGAGTAACAGCCTCCACTTAACTGAGACTTTGTGTGGTCATAGCCCCAACAACTGGTCCTCTGGGTGCTTCAGTCTCTCTCCATGTAGTATATGCTAGGGAAAGGGGAGACTAGGCTCCTCCCTCCATGATCCCAGGATTTGTTGGTTCAGACGTAACTCACCTTCGATGTCAAGCAGAGAGAAGTGAGGGTTGCTGGGAGCCTCAGGCACCAGGTGGAAATAGAAGCGGTGGCCACCCTGGGGCTCGTCTCTGTCCACCACGCTAATGGTTTGGATGAGCTGGAAGGTGATAGAGGGGAGGAGGCTGAGCTCACTCTGACCTGGGGAGCGGGTGCCCTTGGCTAGTCCAGGCAGCATGTCCAGGTCCCAGACCCCTTAATGGTACCTGGCCTGGCTTGGCATCCTCACACACGGATGTTTCATAGGGTGTGGCCAGTTCTGGGGGATTGTCGTTCACATCCAGGATTCGAATCCTTAGGGATGCCCGGGAAAGCTGGGCATGATTGTCTGCAACCAGAACACAGGACATGATGAGTGGCATCAGGTGAGGTCTAGACAACCCCTCTCTCTGCTTCTTGAGCAAGATTAGGCAGTCGAGTCACACTGAGAGATCTGGTTGACCAAGTCAGTGATAGGACCAGAAATGGGGACATGTGACCATCAGTGGGTGATTATCACTATAGCCTTCACCACAATCCTTACTGTCACCATCAGCATCATCACCATACCCTTCACCACCACGGTGAACATAAACATCACCACTGCTAGCTTCATCACCATAATCTCCACCATTACTACCTCATTCACTACCATCAAGATGACTACACCCATCACCACCATTAAACCCTGACCACCACCATTAACGTGACCAAAACTATCAATACCACCACCATCAACACCTCCACTGTTGCCATCACATCATCACCACATCTGTGATCATCACTGGAATTACAGCTATCACCTCCACTACTATACCCCTAGTTCCACCCTCATCATCCCTACTAATACCAACACTATTACTATCGCCACCATCACTACCACCACCATCATCCCCAATACTGTCCTCTCATCATCATCCCCGGTCACCACCACCACCATTAACAATGTCATCACTATGCCCATCACCACAGAATACATAGAATGCACCTGGCATAGCCACATTCGACAGTCAAGCTATCCTTGCAGAAATCCTGTGGTTTGGTACAATTTTATCCCCATATTGTAGAAAAGAAATAAAACTGGAAAGGTTTTCAAACTAGGCCTTTAGTTATCACATCTTACAGCTCGACTCCAAAACCTCTGCTTTTTCAAAACCCAACACTGAGAGAGCAAGATGAGTCCCCTGGAGATGGATGTTGGCGAGAGTCCTCAGCAAAACTGCTCCCACCTCACCAGATGTAATCTCTTTGAGGACAAGATCCCTGTCTTATTCATCCTGGGGTCCCCAGAACTATGGGATCTAATAGGTTTCTTGAATGAATGAAGCCTGAATGAATGAAGCCTGGAAGGACTGAGACTGAAGGAGGCTTCAATTCTAGGCGTGGCTTTGTCCCTGACCCAGTGTTTGATCTTGAGTAAGACCCTTCTCTCTCTGATATCAGTTGTCACACCTAAAAAATGAACAGAGCATAATGACTAAGAGCAAGGAGTCTGGAGCCAGGCGGTTTCCATTCCAACTCTGCCAATGGTGTGTCTCAGTTTTCTCACCTATAAAATGGGGCTAAGAAGATAGATTGAATTAATATTTGTAAAGCACTAATGACTGTGTACAAGACGTTATTGTTAAATGCCATCGAGTCGGATCTGACTCATAGTGACCCTGTATAGGATTTCCAAGGAACAGCTGGTGACTTTGAACTGTCGACCTTATGGTTCATAGTTCAGTGATGACCCTATAGCACCACACCAGGAGGCTATGTGTACAATGCATAGAGAGTGCTATATAAGTATTTAAGTAAACAGATGTCTTCCAAGGGTCCCTTCAGTAGTGATATTAAATGACTTAGTATTAGGATCGTCCATCCCAGCCTGCCCTCTCTGAGTAACACACTGAACAGTGACTGGTCTTATCTAGACTCTAGGAGAACCTCACTGGGCCCGGTCCTGAATTATCTTAGTCACGTGCCCATCACTGACATGTCTCAGTTGCCAGCACCTCCGGCACATTCCCTGGGAGACGAAACTATGCCCAGTTCCTGGCAGTGAATCTGGTGGTTGGTAGGAAACTCTTTGGGGGTCAGCACGGAAGCTTCCAGGAAGCCAGATACCACGTGAATTTTAGGGGGAGTGAGGTTGACCCCTACTTCTTTCTCTGAACCCAGGGATCCTCTGGCTGCCAACTGCAGCAGCGTTTTTGTTGAGAGAGAAATGGAGACCAGGAGGCAGGTATACCACCTCCTGGGGGGCCAATGCAGAAGTGGGGCCATGAGGTCTTAATTAACTCAGACCCCAACCCCCCTTTGGAGGGCACCTTATCTCCTCAGTTCACCCAGATCTGCCATCTCAGCAATTTGAGGGGGAGCTTCTTTTGGGGCCAGCAATGGGAGTCGTGACTGGGAATGCCGGGTAAGCCGTTATTTTTGAGAGCACGTTGCCAGAGAACTTCAACAGGCAGACGGTGGGTGCTTGGGAGGGAGGGAGGGTGAGGCCAGCAGCAGAAACCAGAGCCTTTCTCCCCTCCAAGGCAGAGAGAGGGGTGGAGGAGGAGGGCAGGAGCTGGGTGGGGGGGAAAGAAGTCCCAGTGGTTCACAGGGAAGGGAGCCCTCAGAGCAGGACGGGCCTTCCAGGGACAATTGCCTGCAGGAAGCTGGTCACTGCTGGTGGGAACACCATCACAGAAGCAGGCCTCTGAATTGTGCTTGGTCCACGCCTATTTTTAAAATGTCACAGGTCACCTCTTGAGGAAGCCCCAAGCTTTTTGGTATAAAATGATGGTCTCAGATATGAGGGATGGGGCAGCTGAATCCAGGGACCCTTGGATTAGGGCAGCAAGTGGCATCTGTGCAATCCAGCTGTGGTTCTCCTGCCTGGCTGCTTATCTCCAGCTGGGAAGCATTTGGAACATACCGATGCTGAAGGCCTGGTCACTGAGGAGTTTCCAAGTTCCCCAGGTGAATCCAGTGTGCAGTAGGGCTGCCAACCTCTGTCCTACCTGATGTCTCATGATGATAATTGGTATCATTTCTAATAATTGATCAAAATCATTTATACTTTTAACACCTGTTTCTAGTATCCATCCATCCATCTGGACCTCTTTGCAGAAATTCCCAATTGACAAGAAACTTTCATACCTCTGACACTATCTTTGTGAAGAAGGCTTGCCAATCCCATTTTGCAGATGAGAAAACCGAGACCTAGAGATGGGGAGGACCTTGCCGAAAATCACTAGACTGGTCAGGGGCAGAGCTGGGATTGCAGCTACACCATAAATGAGCCTTTCTGCTGCTTGGCTCTTGGTCCAAGCGGTGGCAGTAGTCCCACAGACTGGGTTTAAGGTGACTTCTCCCACTGCCTTTTGGAGGGTGTCCCCTCCAGGGGCCAGGTTCCCACAGGGTCCCACTCCCCTCTTGGCATCTCAGTTCAGCTGACTGACATGCAAATTAGTTTAATTATTTCTTCTTCTAAAATAAATTATATTTTGCAGTAGCTGCAATATGTTGTGTCAGGCAAAATTACATTCAATATTTTTAAACTAATTGATGCAGCCTTGAGGAAGGCTGATTGACAGCCTAGAGATGAGCAGGCCTGCAGCCTTAGCCGATTCCTAAATTAAAATGAAATGTGCTTTGGCCCTGTGCTTTCTCCTGGAGCTCCTCACCATTTATCTGGGGTGGTGGCAGGGGGAAGCCCTGGGGTCCAGGAAGTCCCCAGAGGCTGGGCAGCCCAGTGGGGGCCTCAGAAGAGGCCAGACTTAGAGCAAGTAGAACTGTTACACTGAATGGGCAGATGGCTTACCTTAGGTCTTAAACTTCCTTCTGGAAAACAGACGGGTCTGGACTGAGTGATTTGGAACTGGCTTTTGCTGACAATTATGAACTGAGTGCCTGCTATGTACCAAGGACACAGTGGGGAACAAGACCAACATCGTGTGTCTAATAGCAGGGACAGATATTACTCTGCGCTGGGAGAACTGAGAGAAAAGCACAGGAGTAATGAGTGTGTGGAGCAGGGATGCTTCCCCTGGAAGAACTGACATTTCAGCTGAGACCTGGCTAGCAGATAGTCAGGTGAAAGGGCGAGTGAGGCAGGAAGTAGGAACAGCATGTGCAAAGGTCCTGGGGTGGAATGGAATTGGTGGAAGGAAGAACTCAGGCCTTGGTGGAGCTACTTCCCTAACCAGTGGCATCTGGACCAAACTGGGCTTGGAAGACGTAAGGTCGCTGAGAAGGAAAGAGGAGTTGGGGACTGATTTGTTGGCCCCTCTAGGGTTCTGCTAGCAAAGTGTTCCTTCCCAGAAGGGCACAGTGAGCGCCTCCCATAGAATATGGTCATCCGGCTAACCACTGTGGAAAGGAGGGACTATTATTATCACAAATTTGCTGATGAGGAGACCAGCTCAGAGAGGCAAAGCAACATGCCCAAGGTCTCACAGGAAACTCAAACCTGGGTGGGATTGAGGAGTCTCTAACCACCAGATAGTACTGCCTTTCTTATTGTCTTATGCCCAAACTCTCCATGCCTTCAAGGGCCTGGACAAAAGCTCTGCTTGTCCCACAGAGCTCTCTTTGACTGCTCATGTTGTTAATAAGTGCCGTCAAGTCTGTTCTGACTCACAGCAATTCTGTATAGGGTTTCCGAGGAGCAGCTGGTGGGTCTGAACTGCTGACCTTGTGGTTCCCAGTCCAGTGCTGATCCTACAGTGCCACACCAGGAGTCCTGGAGTCCTGGGCAACAGAGTACGTAAGTCGACATGCCCATGAGGCCACATGTGACCAGACTCTTTTTGCCTTCCCTCTCTCAGGCCTCTCCCTCCTTTTCGCTCTGCTCCAAGCTCTGTCCTTTGCCTCCTTCTGATCTTTGCCCAAATATCTTTTCCAAGAGACTTCCCTGACAAGCCTGTTTAAACCTGTCCCTTCCCTAACCACTGTGGGTTTTTTTCTATGGGTTTTTTCCTTTTTAATTTATCTAACTACCTCCCCCCACTAGAATGTAAGCCCATCACTCATCAGTCACTTTGTCGTATCATGTGTATAGTGCTCTGATGCTGGAAGCTATGGCACTGGCATTTCAAATACCAGGGAGGACACGTTCAGGAGAGCTTCTAGACTAAGGGAGACTAGGAAGAAAGACCTGGAAATCTAATTTCCTAAAACTAGTCAGTGAGAACCTTATAAATGCCATTAGAATGTTGTCTGATACAGTGCTGGAAGATGATCCACAAAAATAGACTCAAGTACACCAACAATCAAGAAAGAGCACAGGATTTGGCAATGCTTCATTCTCTTGTTAGATGGGGTTGCCATGAACCTTAGCTGAATTAATAGCAGATAACAGTAACCATTCCGGCTCATAGCGGTCCTGTATAGGACTTCCGAGGAGGAGCGCCTGGCAAGGGTGAACTGCCGACCTTGCAGTTCAAACCAACCTTGTGGTCCAGTGTTTATCCAAAAGCACCACACCACGATTCCCCGTAGCAGCAGAATACAAGCAGATATTGTTATCTGTTTTGTTTGCTGTTAGAGCCCAGCACCTGTGTTCATGGCATGTTGTTGTTGTTAAGTGCTGTTAAGTCAGTTCTGACTCATAGTGACCTGGAGCAGCTGGTAGACTTGAACCTCCGATCTCACAGTTAACAGCCCAGTGCTTATCTCACAGTGCCACACCAGGGCTCTGTGCTCCTGGCATGAGCAATCCAAAAACAATCCAAACCCATTGCTGTTAAGTTGATTGCAACTCCATGTGGTACAGAATCCAAGTGCTCCACAGGGTGTTCTTGGCTGTAATCTTTATGGGAACACATCGCCAGCCCTTTCTTTCAGGGTGCCACTGGGAGGGTTCCAACTGCCAACCCTTAGGGTAGCAGACAAGTACAAACCCTTTGTGCCATCCAGGGACCACATTCATGGCATATAGTTTGTTATGATCGTTAAGTGCTGTTGAGTCAGTTCCGACTCATAGTGACCCTGTTTAGGGTTTCCAAGGAGCATCTCCTGGTGAATTTGAACCACCGGCCGTTCAGTTCAAACTGTCCTTGCGGTCCAGTGCATTTGTCCACAAAGCCACACCAGGACTCCATGGCATATAGTAGATGCTTACAAATATGTGTGGAATTAACACATTTCATTCTCTGTGACTTCCCTAACATGCTCTATCTCTTAGAGGAATTGTGGGAGGATGGACTAATCCTGTGTGGTCACACCTCCCTCCAGCAAGCACCCCATCCTCTAGTCAGGTGACCCTCTTCCAACCTCTCTCTCTTGGTCAAGGTTTTCTCATCAGTAAAACAAATGAAGTTAGACTCTGAGATTTTTCTTGGCTAGAGAGACAAAGTGAGGTTGTAAGGAAGGGGAGGAGAGAGAGAGAAAGAGACAGAAAGACAGACACAGATTACCTTGGAGGTCCATTCTCCTTACCACTCATCCTTACAGTCGGGGGGAGTGTGGGGAGCAGAGCCTGGGCCCTCTTTTCCATGGTCCCCCCAGCCCCTCCCCATCTCCTGAAGGAATTAAATCTCATCCAAACACCAAGCTGTGATTAGAGCTGGCCAGCTGGGCAGGAAGATTTATCATCCCAATTACAAGCTCGCCAAGACAGGCAGGCAGGATGGTGAGAAGGGGTTGGGGGGCAGGTGGGGTCCTCCAGGGAGGGGATATGAGGGTGGTCAGGAATAGAATTCTTGTACACACTGCCCCACCCCCACTCACCTCTCTTAGGGACTTGGATGATCTGTTTGGCTTCCATGTTGAGGGCAGAGGCTTTAGCCCTGTGGGGAGAAAGTTTAGTCCTCCAAGTAGGTGTGGGCTGAGAGTTGACTAGGAAATAACTGGTGAAGGGGATAGGGAGGGGAAGGATGCAGGAGAAGTGGCCCCCGGGCCTTTGCACATGCAAAGGATGCTTTGTATGTGCAAAGGACCTGGGGTAGGAGGGGAAGCTATAGATAGTGAGGCCCTGGATCTCTTCCAGGGAGAACCCTGTCCTTGGCATAGTTGTTCACCTAGAATCTGAACCAAACTGTGCTTGGGGTTGGGGGCAGCAGCCCAGTGAGAAAGGAGTCACAGCATCCCTGGAATGAGGGCTGTGGGAGGAAGTGTTCTCCGGGGTTGGTCTGGTTCCTAATGTTCTGCTCTCTGAAACTTCATCAACCTTACAAAATGTTTGGTCCTGTTGGCATCTACTGGTTACTTAAAGTGGCGCTGGATCCCAGGACCTCCAAGAGGACACCTGGGCCTAATTTACACACCTCTGGTGACAGGGAATTCACTGTCTTCCAAAGCAGCCCCTCCCCAGACGAGCTCCTAGTCCTACCCTGCTCTGACATTCCAGCACACGCTGATCTGGAGTCCCCCCTCCAGTCTGAACCCTTGAAAATGCTGGGCTCACACATCTGACCAAAGGCCCACTTTGGCTTCCTGCTGCCTCCAGATGGTTGACTCTTCACAGGACCCCTCTGGTCCGAGCCTCCTGCCGCCCAAATCTCTGTCCTCAGAATGGGCAGTGGGCTCCCTGGACTCTACTTCCTAGCCTTCTCAGCCTCTGAGCCCCACTCAGATGTGGGAAGGGTTTCCCATCCCTTTTGGTGTCTCCCACTCCAAGTCCCTACAGCTTCTACTCTGTGTTATCCCTGAATGGTGGTGTGCCTGCTCCTGAGCTCCCTGAGCCAAGTCTGCTTATCACCAGTCTGGGGCAACAAAGACTGCCCCCTTAGAAAACACTGAGTAAGGGCAAACATGAGGGAGGGGTTCCTGGAGGAAACTGAGCACTCACGGTTAGACCTCATCCCTACTCCTCCTCACACCTCCTCCACATCTTTCTAAAGAGCTTGGGACTGAGAGTCAAACAGCCCCATCGCATCTGAGGACCTGCTGCTTTCCCTCCTCGGGCCTCAGTGTTTCCAGCTATGAGATGGGGTGGAGGTGGGAGGGGCTGGAGTCATCACCTCTGACATCCTCTTGCCCTTCAGACTCTGTGGTAAATAATCGCACCAAGAGTTCTAGTGTGTCACTGTGGGATAAAGCACTAGACCACAAGGTCAGTTTGAACAACCACAAGGCTGGTGGTTCAAGCTCACCAGCTGCTCCCTGGAAACTCTACATAGGGTTGCTATGAGTTGGAACAGACAAAATAGCACTTAACAACAACAACATCAACAACAACTATAGTACCGAGTCCTGGTGTGGCACTGCAGGATAAGCACTGAACCTTAAAGTCACTTTGAACTGCAGGGTCAGTGGTTCAAAACTCGCCAGTTGCTCCTCAGAAACCCTATACAAAGTTGCTATGAGTTAGAATGCACTCGACAGCACTTAACAACAACAACAACAACACCGGAGTCCTGGTATGACACTGTAGAATAAACACTGGACTGGTAACCAACCATAAGATCGACAGTTCAAACCCATCAGCCACTCCTTGAAAACCCTATACAGGGTCAATATGCGCCAGAACTGACTCGATGGCACTTAATAAGAACGACAGTATCTGGAGTCCTGGTGTAGCTCTGTAGGATAA
>NW_006408541.1:17229607-17261516 GCF_000296735.1 Chrysochloris asiatica | reverse complement strand
TGTAGCTCTGTAGGATAAGCTCTGGGCTGCTAGCCATAAGGTCGGCGGTTCAAACCCACCAGCCACTCCTCGGAAACCCTGTATAGGGTCGATATAAATCAGAACTGACTCGATGGCACTTAATGACAGCTAGAGTATCTGGAGTCCTGGTGTGGCACTGTAGGATAAGTACTGGACTTCTAACCCATCAGCAGCTCTTTGGAAACCTATACAAGGTTGCTATGAGTTGGAACCAACTCAATGGCACTTAAACAACACAACAACACAACAACTATAGCACCATGCTAGGAGTTCTGGTGTGGCACTGAAGGATAATGTACCAGACTGAAAGGTCAGTTTGAACCGCAAGGTCAGCAGTTCAGGCTCACCAGCTGCTCCTCAGAAACCCTATACAGGGTTGTTATGAGTCGGAACCGACTCGACGTCACTTCACAACAACAACATGCTAGCCACTTTACACATGTTACTTATCACTTAAGATGTTTGAGATGAAGCACACGGCATGATGTCTGGCACAAGCTGAGCTTTGCATCCACAGAAGATGTTAGCAGTGGTGGTTCAGCGGTCATGTCCCACTTTTCATGGGGGTGACCTGGGTTGGATTCCCAGACAATGCACATTGTGTGTAGCCACCTCCCATCTGTCAATGGAGGCTTGTGTGCTGCTATGATGCTGAACAGCTTTCAGCAGAACTTCTAGACTAAGAAAGATCAGGAAGAAAGGCCTGGTGATCTACTTCCAAAAAAGAAATCAGCATTTAATGAAAACCCTATGGATCACAATAAGGAGCTCTGGTAGCGTAGTGGTTACAAATCGGGCTGTGAACCTCAAGGTCAGCAGTTCGAAACTACCAGCTGCTCCGTGGGAGAAAGATGAGGCTTTCTGCTCCCGTAAAGATTTACAACCTCGGAAACCCTGTACAGGGTCGCTATGAGTCGGAACCGACTCCACGGCACATAACAAACAACAACAATGGATCACAATGGCCCAATCTGCAACCAACCATGGGGATGGACAGACTGACAGTGTTTAGTTCCCTTGTAAATGTGGTCACCATGAATTGGGGGCTGACTCGATGGCAGCTGATAAGTGATTATCTGACAGTCAGTGATAAAATAGGTGTTACTGCCACATTTTATAGATGAGAAAACGAAGGCAGCTAGAGGGGAGTGACTTGTTTAAGATGACACGGCGGGAGCTGTACAACTAGAGCCAGTTCTGTTCCCAGCTGCTGTCCTAGCTGGGTGGTGGTGGTGGTGGTGTGCTGTGGGGTCGGTTCTGACTCACAGCAACCCTGCATAGGGTTTCTGATGCTGTAAATCTTTATGGAAGCAGAAAGCCTCATTTTTCTCCCATGGAACGGCTGATAGTTTCGAACTGCTAACTTTGAGGTAAGCAGCCGGGCTTGTAACCACTACGCTTTGTTCATGCTTCCAGCAAATATTTATCACAGGTCTACCATGGGCCAGTCCTGGTGTCTGGTGTGGATACTGTGGATACAGACTAGATCTGTCCTCAGGGAACTTGGTTTCCTGGAGGAGGGAGATATTAACACAGCACTCACACTGATGAATATCTAAATGAGGAAGCATGCTGAAGGCAAAATGCAGGGTACTGGGAGATAGGACTTGGCCTGGGGTGACACACGTTAGAAACTTCCAGCTAATCTGGTTAACCCCTTGCTGTCTCAGACTGTATTTTTACATAAAGAGCTTAAGCTTTCTAAGTTTATTTGCCAACTGTTCTGTCCCTTCACTCCAAGTATTTTTGTAAGCGCACTATGCTAATTTTTTTTTTTTTTTTACAGCAACATGTAAAAAACCATAAGAAAAAAAAAAATAGCATAGTGCTTAGCTTAAGATAATACCTCGCAGGGGGAGGGCGCAGTTGGCAAACAAACATAGAAAGGCCAGCTCGTGTTATTTGCGTAAAAATAAAAAATGTGGTACTCCCCTTCCAGACCAGCGTGAAGCCTGAAGACACTGAAGGATGTAACTGGACAGGACGTAGCCCCCTCCACCCCTCCCCCAGCGTTGGCTTTCCAAGTCCCCTTGTCTCTTTGAAGACTGTCCCTTTACAACTGCCCTTTCCACCGAAGGATCCAGACACAAATTGTACTTTAAATTCAATATCGGTCATTAATATTTCATGATTACAAAACGTTAAAGATAATGTCAGTAGAAGGAGCGTCTGCATGGGCAGAATGGATGACTCAGAAGTTAGGGTAGAGGGAAGTCGGCATACTAAGTGGCTCTGGGAGTCTTTGAGGTAATCCAGTATGACAGGCGGCCGGCTCCCGGCTGAGCGCAACATTCTCCGAGGGGGCTCAAAGAGCTCCGCCGCTGTGTATAAATATTTCCCCTCTGATTCTTGTCACCTCATGTTTGTTAAAGCTTGGGAGCAGGCGGGGCTGCCATGACCCCCACAAACATCCGTTTCAGAGGCTACCAAGTGGATGTTTCGATTGGCCATGAACCTCAGGCTTGGGCTCCAGCTTGGAGACAGGAGTCTGGGGTCAAGCACAGATCCTGCATCTATGATCCTGTAGATACCACTGTTCCAGCCGGATGTTCCAATTCTTCATCAGTAAAATGGGAACAATAATTTTGTCCTTGCCTAGTGAGAAGGTGAAGTGGGCGTATATCACTCCTGGCTTTGGGCAGGAACCAAGGAATTATGTCTGGAGGGGTATGTAGGTAAGAGCTGGGCTCTGGGGCAGAGAGGCTGGGCTAGAATCCCTGGGAATCTGGACAAACAACCTCACCTTTCTGAGTCTCTGGGTCCTCATCTGCACATTGGGAATAATGGTGCCATTGATAACTTCCCAGGGTTGGTGTGAAGATTCAGTGAATTCATCATTGTAAAGTATCTGGTACACAGTCGGTGCTTAATATATGTCAAGAGCAATAGGTTTCATTGATTGACTACCTACAAAGTATCAAGCTAAGGGCTTTCTGCGTATTATTCCATTCAATCCTCCCACCTGCAAAGCAAAGTGGGACCCATTCATTTCCTCTTTCACCGATACCCCAGGTGGAGGTTGGTTGGAGAGAGATCCTGAGTCTCTAGCTCAGGCTCCTCCTTCCTTTCAAAGCCTCCTCATCATCCCCAAGGTCACTTGCTAGGAGTCGGCAAGGCACTAGAAGAACAGAGGAAAACGGAGGCCATGTAGCAGCATCATTGTTGTGGGTTGAAACCAGACCTCCAAAAGTATACGTTGAATTCCTAACCTCCCTCCAGCACCCTTATGCCTACGAACATGACCTTGTTTAGAAATAGGGCCTTGGACTATGTCATTTGTTAGCCTGAAGCTGTGCTGAAGTAGGGTGGGTCTAATCTAACATAACTGATTTCCTCATAAAGAAGGAGGAGAGACAGCTAGACAGAGATCCAGAGGGAAGACGGATGTGAAGATAGAAGCAGAGACTAGAGTGATGCATGTACAAGCCAAGGAGCGCCAAAGAGCACCAGGAAGCTGGAAAGGGGGCAAGGAAGAAGGCTCTTCATCTGGAACTTTCAGAGAGAAGCTGGCCCCGCTGCTGACACCTTGATTTCAGACTTCTAGCCTCCAGAGCTGAGACAATACATTCCTGTTGCTCCAAGCCCCCCAATTTGTAGTACCTTACTATAGCAGCCCTAGGAAACAAATACATCAGTGGGGAGAACTCCAAATCCCAGCTCTGCCACAGCCCTGAGCCTCAATTTTTCCATCAGTAAAATAGGTGCTGATCACGTTACCTTACAAGGTAGCTGTGAGGATGTAGTAAAAGTGTATGTTATAAAACATTCAAGGCAGGACACGTATTAAGTTAACAATTGCAAATTGTTTGTGGGGGAGAGTCCCCCTTGTTCTTCCTCCCCGTCATTGTGGCAGGCTTCATATACTACTCTTGCTGCATTTTGAAAGCTACCCTTTGGACAGAAACACAATGCTGAACCCAAGAGGGGACTGGCTAACGTCAAGCAGTGTGACAGGCTGTGGGGAGAGATAAATTCCTGTGTTGGGAGCGTTGTCTCTGCCCAGCAGCCAGGTCAGTCCTCCCTGGCTCTGTCTGCAGCCAAGGGAACAAGTTCAGGGAGGCAAAGGGGTTGGGGGGGGGGTCTTCCCCACCCTAGTCCAGCCGCCACTTCCTCTCCAGCCACCTTTGTTATCTGCCTTTCATGCGGAGGAGGAGTGGATTCAAAGGCTGCAGAGCAGCAGGCACTGAGGTTTGAGCCAGCTTTGTATTTTCTTTTAAACTGAAGTTGAAAGAGATGATGGGAACTTCAGCCCAGGGACTTCCTTGGCCCAGAATGGACCAGTGGGGCCTGAGACTGTAGGAGGACGCCTGCGGGGGGGGGGGGGGGGGGGGGGGGGGGGGGGGGGGGGGGGGGGGGGGGGGGGCAAGGAGGAGGCAGGCAGGCAGGAGAGGCCTGGGGCCAAGGTGTGCAGAGACAAATTTGAACTTGGCCTGCTGCGGCTCTGAGAATTTCTGTTGTCATGATGGTTTATTGTAGCTCTCCTGACTCCTGAGACCTCAAGAGCTGACAGAGACCCTGTGACAGAAGCCTGGCAGGTGGAGGTGGGGCTGGCATAGCCCCCTCTCCTCTTTGGGGTTCCAGGACTCACTGTGCTCTCAGTAACTCATAACCAGCCTTACTGATGTGGCCTCCCACGTCTCAGGGCCTCCTTCTTTCTCTCCCTTCAGTTCACCCAAGTGCCTGTGACCCTCATACACACCATTCCAGAAATGGAGGCCCAAGCACGTTGCAGGTCCTGTGGATGACTCTCACCCTACCCACATCAGCCCAACGGCAAGTCCTGTTGGCTCTATCTTTGGGGTCAGCCTGCTCCCTGCCATCTCCATCTCCTCAGCCTGCTGCATCCAACATCTAGCTGAGCCCCAGCTTCCCCCGTTGTTGTTGTGTGCCGATGTCCGATCAGTGTCCCTGTAGAAACAGTAGAACTCGTCCATAGGGTTTCTATGCTGTGAATTTTCAGGTGTTCCCTACCCAGCTTCTGGTGAAGCAGCTGGTGGGTTCAAATTGCCAACCCTTGGTTAGCAGCTTAGTGCTTAATCATTGCACCACCAGGTCTCCTTCTTCCACCCTTAGTATCAATCTATTCTTAATACAGAAGCCAGAGGCCTCCACTGTCAGACATGACCCTTCTCTGCTTAAACCTCTCTGTGGTAGTTATGTGCCGTGGAGTCGGTTCCTCTCTACTGCACCACGATTCCCACTTTGCTGGGAGGAAAGTGCCGCTTGCCAGCCACATTGGCCTCCTTGCTGTTCTTCCAATACGTGAGGGAAACTAGTACCTCAGGGCCTTTGCACTGGCTGCTCCCTTGGCTTTTCCAGTTCCCTCAGTTATTTCAGTCTCTGTTTTTTTGAGAGCAGCCCTCTTCTAAGTGAAACAATGCCTCTCTCCCTCCCAATCACCTCCCCCTGCTTCTTTGTAGCACTCAGCTGCACCTTACATACAACAGGGCTTCGCAAAGTTGATAAAAAATTCTACCATCTTTTCATTCCATTTCCCCACCAACGCTTCAAAGCCGCCTCATACTATGGAACGCCTTCCTCTGGTTAATTTGTTGATAGTCTATCTCATACCCACAAGGACAAGAGCTTTCCCCATTGGGTTCATGACTGTATCCTTAGCCCCTACAACAGGGCTTAGCATGTAGTATTGATGTTGTTAAGTGACACTGAGTCGGTTCCAACTCATAGCGACCCTGTCTAGGGTTTCCAAGGAGTAGCTGATGGGTTTGAACTGTTGACCTGATGATTTGTAGTCCAGTGCTGATCCTATAGCTCCACACCTCAATAAATGATGAGGAAAACACTGTCCCCATGGCTCAGGGGCCCTCCTGGGTCTTTGTTCCCAAGCATCAGTTTTTAACCCTCCGTCACCAGGAGCTCCTAAGTGTTTAGATATTGACCCCGCCCCAATCCTAGGCTCCGCCCCTCAGCCTTTGCACCTTCTCTCCCCACATAGTTGCCCCCCCAAGTGCTAGCTCACCAGCCTCCATGGCCAGCACTGTGATGTTGTGCCAGCCTGCCGTCTCTCGGTCCAGTCCCTTGCCTGTTACGATGGCGCCAGTGTCCGCGTCAATATCGAAGATCTGGTCCAAGTCTGAATTGCGGTCAATGGCATACCTGAGGTGGGGAGGAAGAAGTTGACTGAAGGTACCTCAGTGCCAGCTGGAGCTGGTGCCCACATCCTGAACCCCATCCCCAAGAAAGGGACCACCTGCCCCGGAGAAACAAGGAGCGGAGAAACTTCCCAGCAAAGGAGGAATGGGAAGGGATTCGGGTTTGCATTTCAGCTGACTGGGCTCCTTCTGTGGGACATGGGTACTCCTCAGTCTTTCTGAGCTGGGAAATGGGCTCATAATTTGCACCCCACAGTTGTGAGGGTTGAAGACAGGCAAAGTGACTGGGACAAAGCTAGCTTCACTGAATATTTCATTCATATCTTTCCGGAAGTGGGCTTGAAGCAGACTGCAACATCTTTTTCCCTGGGAGTGGCTGATGGGTTGGAACTGTCAGTCAAGCACTTTAACCACTGTACTACCAGTCTCCTTGAAGGCACAGATCCAACCATGACAAACCACTGCTGTTGAGTCAATTCCAACTCATAGCAACTCCATAGGGCCAAGTAGAACTGCCTTATCAGGTTTCCAAGGCAACAAATCTTTACGGAAGCAGACGACCACATCTTTCTCCAGTGGGGCAGCTGCGCAGACGACCACATCTTTCTCCAGTGGGGCAGCTGGTAGCTTAGAATCACTGATCTTTTGGTGAGCAGCCAAGTGCTCCAGCCCCTGAGTCACCAGGGCTCCTTGAAACCAGAGGAGGAGGCTGGGAATGGGATTCAGGCAGGGGGAACATAGGGTGCAAAGGCTGGGTGCGTGAGAATTGTACAGAAAGGAGTCCTGGTGGCACAACCAGTTAAGCATATCGCTGCTAACCAAGAAGTTGGCAGTTCAAATGAACTTTGCAAGGGGAAAGACCTGGCAATTTGCTTCCATAAAGATTCAGCCAAGAACCCCTACGGCTTGACTTCCAGCCACAGGACAGGCCTATAAATTGAACAGTCACACCAGGGAGGTACGGACTCCTTTAGAACAATCAGCCGGATGAGATCAAAAGGGTAACACTGTCTCATAGGGATAAAGCTTCAAAGGCAAGTGAGGAGAGGAAAGAAGGACAAATGGAAGTTGTAGCACAGGGAGAAGTGGGAAGACCGCTGTTACATTGCAAGGATTGCAATCAATGTCAGTAAATAAAATGTCTATGAATCGTTGAATGGAAAAACCAATTTCCTCTGTAAACTTTCACCCAAATCACAATATTATAACCAAGAAAACCCTATAGGGCAGTTCTCCCCTGTTACACAGGGTTGCTATGAGTTGGAATTGACTTCATGGCATCTAATAACAACAGAACTCAGGCAATGGCTAAGAGTGCAGGATTACTTGTACTGGGAGGTGAGAGGTTAGAAATCAGAACATGCTCAGAATTTAGGTGTTTGAGGTGTACTAGGGAGCCAAGGAGGGATTCTGAGCAGGGGAGAGGCCGTTGATTCTGGGGTAGAAGGCATCCTGCGGCTGTTTCAGAGCAGGGCCACAGACAAGCGAGTTCCAGTGGTGAGGGGCATGAAGGTTGGCCGCTGGCCCCACCCGGCCTGCGCAGCACGCACAAGCTAATCTGTGGCTTTTCAGTTGCCGCGTGAAAAAGCTCTTTGTTCCGCCTTCTTCCTGGGCCTTTGTGTGGCAGCTCCAGGCATGAAAGGCCCGTGTCCAACACATGTCTCAGGCGGCGGCGGCCCAGAGAGGCCCCGCCAGCACCGGCTGCTGCTTCCCGGCTCTGATAATGCAGGCGGGGGTGAGGCCAGGCAGCACACTGGACAAAAATTTCTAATGCCAAGCAAGGGCTCATTGTGCCAGGAGGACAAAGCAACCTGATGGGGCGAGGCTGAGCCAGAGCCACAGACTGGACCCCAGGGACCCTTCCCCCATCTCCTGGAGTGGGAAACTGAGGCTCAGGGAAGCGAGGACCCCAGAAACCTTGCCAGCTGGGGCCCAAAGCCCTGAGATGTCCCTTCATTAGGGCCTTAGCTGCATTGCCAAAACTCTTTTGGCCTCAGTTGCCTTTTCTGTTGAATGAGAGTAATGATTTCTGATGGGATTGTACAGATCACAGAGCAGAGCTGGGTTTGAATTCTGGTTCTGCCCTTATGCATGACCTTGACCTCTTTGGCCTTCATTAGCTCATCTGGAAAAGGTGATTCATATTTATCTCACACTGCAGGGTGATGGACTGGCAAAGTGGCAGCATCAATGGGCTCAAGCATGACAACAATTGGGAGGTTGGTCCAGGACCGGGCAGTGTTTTGTTCTGTTATACATAGGGTCGCTATGAGTCGGTACCAACTCGATGGCACCTAACAACAACAAGTAGGTGGGTGGCTGTTGTGAGCTGTTGAGTCGATTCTGATGCCTGGTGGCCCTACAGGATAGAACTGCTCGGGAAGATCTCATAGGCTGAGCTCTGGTAGCATAGTGGTTACGAATCGGGCTGCGAGCCGCAAGGTCAGCAGTTCGAAACTACCAGCTGTTCCACGGAAGAAAGATGAGGCTTTCTGCTCCCATAAAGATTTACAGCCTCAGAAACCCTGTACAGGATCGCTATGAGTTGGAACCAACTCCACGGCACATAACAACAACAAAATCTTCACAGGAGCAGGCTGCCAGGCCATTTCTCCTGCTGGACTACTGAGTGGTTTCAAACCACCAGCCTTTTAGTTAGTCACCAAGCCCTTTAACCACTGAGACACCAGTTCCTGATACTGGGTATAGACGACAGCTCTTACTCTCTCCATATTTACTGCTGTAGGGAAGATGTAAGCATCTGGCAAACTGTAGAACACTCTGAGTACACGTGTAGTAGGTAGTATAAGCCAGGCTGGAGTCCCCAGTTTAATGCTCCTTCCTGTCCCTCAACTGCTAGGCCCATCTTACCCATGACCAGTGTGGGTCCTACTGACATGGGTG
Organism: Chrysochloris asiatica; assembly: GCF_000296735.1. Lineage (NCBI taxonomy): Eukaryota > Metazoa > Chordata > Mammalia > Afrosoricida > Chrysochloridae > Chrysochloris > Chrysochloris asiatica. The sequence continues at coordinate 17,252,478 of NW_006408541.1, read as the reverse complement.
AGGGGCAGTCCAGACCCAGGATGAGAATCCCTCCCCTCCCCCAGCACTTAACAGTTTGTAGACTGCTTTCCCCTAGCCCTCCTTTACATCCTCAACATGACTGGAATGTCACTTTGTGCTGCTCTGAGCTAGGCCCTGAGGACACAGTGGCAAAGGAGACAGATCACCCCATTTTGTACATGAAGAACTGAAGTCCAGGGAGGGTTGCTGAGTACAGTTGTGTAGGTTGTCTCTTGCACAAGGTACCAGGCTGAGGGAAGGAGTGAGGGTTAAGTCCAGCCAGTGTTCTGCTTGCCAAGCCACAGTATGAATTGTTGAAGGGAAAACCAATTTGCTCTGTAAACGTGCATCCAAACCACACTATTATTATCTATAGGGGAGTTCTACCCTGTTACATGGGGTTCCTATGAGTTGGAATGGTTCCCAAAAGGGGAGCTATTTGCACAAAGGCGCCATAGGGACTAACATGACCCTGCCGGAGGTTGCAGAGACTTGGTGATAGAATTAAGATGCGTAGCCGGAGTCCTGGTGCGGCGCTGTGGGTTAACGAGCTGGACTGTGAAGTCAGTTTGAACCTCAAGGTCAGCAGTTCAAGCTCACCAGCCACTTCTAGGAAATCCTATATAGGGTCACTATGGGTCGGAACCGACTCGACGGCACTTTACAACAATAACAGCAACAAAACCAAATTTGGTTCTCTCCAGCTTGTTGAACCTTCTAAAGCTGAATGCATGGAACCTTAGTTCCCTTTGCCCCAGTCTGATGCTATCAGGATGTTTGGGTTCCAATGACTAGGTGCTGAGTGTCAGCTCTGCTGGAATGAACACCAAAGACCTCCTCCTGATTTGAGATGGGAGGAGAGAGTCTAGGAGAGGGCCAGGGGCATGACTCAGCCCCGGCTCCCCAGCCTGTTTTGTGGGAGGATGTGGACCAACCTCCTTCTCCCTGCTTCTCCTCCCTTCTCCAGTCAGACCTTACTCCCTCTCCTCCTCCCAGTTTTTCTCTTTTGTTCCCTTCTGGAAGGGAAGGGGGTGGAATCTATGCAGAGGCAGCTGTTCTCAAGGCCATGGGGTGGGGGCGAGGGGACCCACCATTAACCAGCTAAAGACTGGGGGCTGAGGGTCAGCGTGGCTGGCTGAGCCCAGGTGCTTTGTTCCAGCTCAGGGAGCCAGCCGGCAGTGGGAAGGAGGCATGACAGTGATGTGGCTCAACAAATGTGTGTGTGTGTGTGTGTGTGTGTGTGTATGAGGGCGTGTGCACCATGACTTGTGTGTCTGGTCTATGTTGTGGGTGGAGAAGTATATGAGTTCCACTTGAGTAGTGAGTGGTGTACGTGTGTGTATGTGCTTTGCAGTTGGAAGAACAGAGGCTCAAGAGGCAGTCGTTCAGCTCCGGGTCTGGATCCAGGCCCATGTTGACTCCATGCAAGTCACTTACATCTTTGAATTTTCATTTTCAGTAAAATAAAGATGGTAATCCAAACTGGCAAGGTTGTCAGGGGCTTAAATGTATATAAGATGCTTAACTGAGTTCCAGGAAAACATGGGAGCTGGTGGTATCAGAAGTGTTGGGGCAAGGGATACGCAGGAGCCTCCTCAGCCCAGTGTATGGCTGCATGTCTGGAGGTGGGTGGCACGTGTGGACCCTGGGGCAGTCAGTGGTGGAGGACAATGGAGGTAGCAGTGGGTCCGGAAGGTTCTGCTCAGATCTCAACATTCTGCTCCCCACTCGGTCAACCAGGACCTAGATGGCAGGCAGGAGAACCTGAGTGCTTGCGCGTGTTAGAACCAAATGGGAGATTTGGGGTACATGTCAGCTGGTGTAGTGTGTGTGCACCTGTGTGCATGTAACCTGGCTGTGTGACCTTGGGTGAGTCACTCAGTGTCTCTGTGTTTCAGTTTCCTTCCTCACAAGGTGGTTAGGATGATGGTAAGTGTCTGTCTACCCATGAAGCACATGCCATGTGGTAGATGTGTCCGTTCTTATTTAAATACTTTGTCCAGGACTGCATCAACTCCTCAAATCTTCCCAGGTATGGTCACCAGTCCCATTTTATAGATGAAGAAGCTGAGACTTAGGTGTTTTATGATGGGTTACAAAACTATTAAATAGCAAAGCCAAGTTCCCAGCCTAGGTTGGTCCAGTGCCCAAAGTGACACCAGAGTCCTCAGCCTGTTGTTGTTGTTAAGTGCCTTCGAGTCGGAGCCGACCCATAGCGACCCTGTACAGGGTTTCCGAGGGTGTAAATCCTTACGGGAGTAGAAAGCCTCATCTTTCTCCCGCGGAGCGGCTGGTAGTTTCGAACCACTGACCTTAAGGTTCGCAGCCTGATTCGTAACCACTACGCTACCAGAGCTCCTCAGCCTAGCTAGGTGTTATTGCCTAAGTTCCCATGTGCCCCAACAGCACAGAAGGCTGACTCAGTGGAGTCTGTCTCCAAGGCTAGTGTGGGGGAATAGATGAGCACTGTTCCTTGGTTTGGGCATACATATGTTTTTCCTATGTGAATGTGTTCATATATAATGCACACAGACAAAACTATGAAAGGCTGCAAGCTCATGGGTGTGGGGACTCATGGCCATAAACATGCCAGCGAGACACAGCGCCCTCTCCACACTGCCCAAGCTGCTAGTGGGGAGGATCCCCCAAGGGAGAGGGTGCATCCATCCCATTGGGATAAAAACTTTGTCTGCCTTTCTTTCCCCACTCCCTTTGAGGCGTGTGGTTGAGTGATCAAATGCCCACACACAACGCCTGCACATTCTATGTGGCCAGTATTGGTTGTTGAATGAAGGGGAGAATCAGGCCTTCAGACCACTAACAGAGACACTAATAACTACTTCCTGAGGGACTTCTAGTTGCTGAGCACAAGTCCTCCCACCCCCACCCCGGGAGCACGGCACATAGATACATCTGGTACAACATGGGCATTTAATACATATTTTAAAAATAAATGACTAAGGCCCATTTTAGAGATGGGGAAACCAAACCTTGGAGGGAATGCCCAAAGTTCTACAGCTGAATTGGGATTTGAATTCTGGTTTGCCCGATTGCAAAACCCATGGAGTACCCTGTGGTCTAGCCCAGGTTTTGCTATTTTTGATGATTCTCAAAGGAGACTCACAAAGGGCAAAGGGCTGTAGGAATACGCTGCAGCTGATAAGTGGGCAGTTTATATGCAAGGCTGCCTAATCCAGAGACAGGGCCACATGAGCACCCTCCTCCTTCCTTCCACAGCTTTCCGAGACTTCCCATTACCTGCAGGAGAAAGTTCTGGCATTCAAGGTCCTTCACAGCCTGTCATCAGCTCCCTACCACCCCTGAAAGGAGCTCAACCAACTCATCTCCCTGTTCCTGAACTTGCCCTCTAGGTCCCATAATTCTGTCCTGGCCCCCACCCCCACCCCTCACCATCACTCCAACCTGGCATGCCCTCTGCAGAGTCCGAGTCTCATTCCCTTTGTCCTCTCTCAGAGACCACCTGGAGGAAGTTTCAGGCCCAAGCCCCCTCAGACCTGGATAAGTTCACTGGAGGCTCTGGGCCCATTTCTGACTCTTTTCTGTGCCAAGAGCACAGGGGAAGAGCACAATACAGGTCTGGGATCTTTGCTAACCAAAAAAGAGTACAAAACAGGGGTAAGATGGCAGGGGGCCAGATTGGCATGGGTTAAATCCCAGTCCTTCCTCTTTCGAGCTGAGTAACCTTGGACAAATTACTTCCCTTCTCTGATCCTTTGTTTCTTCATCTGTAAAATGGGTATAATATCTCCTAAGTGGTAAAGGTAAAAACGTGAGGCAGCATTCCTGCATTTCCCAAGTGCCCACTGTGTCCCACGAGGTGTGTCATGCAACGTTTCATGAGGAACATGTGGCATGCATTCCTGTCTCAGGATTTTGACACACACTGGTTTTGCTCCTGGGATGCTTTTCCCCATTTCTTTGCATGCTTGCTTCTCTCATCATCATCCTGATCTCAGTTCAGTTGGCATTGCCTGGACCATCCTATTGACAATAGCTCCCTACAGATCCAGTCTCCCCTTCTCCTGGTCTTCTGTTTTACCTTCTCTAAAGCCTGAATCTGGAATTGCCTGGTTTAACCATTTTTGACTTGCAAATGGTCTGTATTTGCCCAGGAAAGGTACACATTCCACGTGGGCAGGCACCGGTGTCTTATCCTGTTGTCTGGGACAGAGTGGGCAGATTCAATACAGAGTTGCTGACTGAGTCATTGACCCTTAGCACCTGGGAGCCAGTATGTAAACTGGGCTCTGGGCAGCCCATGTGGCTGGCAAGGATCCCTTCTGTCTCTCTTCACTCCTCACTGCTCTCCCACAGCCATGTTTCTGCCCCTGCATGCTGGGAGCCCTCCCAATCCCAGGCTCTGCCCTGGGCTGAGTCATCTCCCTGGTTCTAGGCAAGACACACTGGAGGAGCTGGGTAAATGTTTGTGCTTTTCAATTGGACCTGCCTCAGTAACTCACCACCATCACATCTGAGGAGCCGTAGGGAAGGGCCAGCAGAGAGAGATGAAAGAAGGTGAGAAGGAGGTTTCAAAGTTAGTCCTTTGAGTGCAGATAAAAGCTACAGGGAGGGAGAGAGCCAGCAGAGAGGAGTTTGAGGAGGGGTGGAGAGCAATACTGGAGTGAGTGCAGTGGGCAATCTCTGCCCCTTCTCCTTCTCCCCCTCTGCTCTGGGTCTCCCAGGAGAGCTCTGGGGCTGACAGCCAGGGTGAAAAAGAGATGAAGGAGTTCAGACATAATGGCAAGAAGGTGGCAGTGATGGGGCTGGGGGAGCAGCCAAGGCTTCCTGGCCTTCTGGGTGAAGGCTGAGCTCTGCACACTGTCTTTGGGGTCCTGTTGCCTTCCCTTCCTGCCCTATCTCCTTCAGTGGGTGGCAGCCACCACCCCTCTGCCACCATTTGGCCACACAGTGTTCCCAGCTGACCACACCCAGTTCAATATCCTCTGGGTGTATTTCCCACGCTGGGAGTCCATGGGTACTTTCGCAGGACAGCACGTAGTTGGCTCAGGATCTGCTCATTGACTATGTGCCGTGGTTTGAGAGAGGCAACCAGGAACCCTCAGACCCTCTTCCCCATCCACCTAGCACTGGCCACTACTGGGACCCTGTCGCCTCCTCCGAGTCAGTCCCTGTTGTAACTCTTCTTCCATCACCTATCTGTCTTCTTTCCTCCGCCCATCCTGGACACTGGTCAGGGACTTGCTCCCTCCCCCACCACAGGGATGGTGCCCACAGCCCCCCCACTCTGTCTTGCCCTCTGCCTGTGTCTTTCTGTCCCTTCCTAGCTTTCTCTCCAAGCCTGAGAGGTTTCTCTGTCTCTAGGTCTCTCATCACATTTCCTTCAGCTTCCTTCTGTCCAACTTCCCTTTGTGTCACTGTGGGCCTCTCGACACCCCCTGGCATCTGGTTCTTTGTCTCTTTTTGAGACTTCCTTTTTCTGCATTTCATTCGCTCATCACATAGTGAATGAGTGTCCACAGACTGAGACATAGGGTTAGGCCCTGATGATGCATTTGTAAACAGACATGAATCTCCTACCCTCACAGAGCTTACGTTTCAGTGGAAGAAACAAATTAAAAAGTAGGCTGTCATCATTAGGTGCCATCAAGTCGATACTGACTCATAGTGACCCTGTGCACAACAGAATGAAACACTGCCCAGTCCTGTGCCAACCTCATAATCATTGCGTTTGAGACCATTGCTACTGCCACTGTGCCAATCTATCTAGTTGGGGAGGGGTCTTCCTTGTTTTCTCTGACCCTCCACTTTACCAAACATGATATCCATCGCCAGGGACTGGTCCCTCTTGAAATATGTTTGAAGTATGAGAGATGAGGTTTGGCCACCCTGGCTTCTAAGGTGCATTCTGGCTGTACTTCTTCCAACACAAATTGGTTTCTTTTGGCAGTCCATGGTACTTTTAATATTCTCCTCCAACGCCATAACTCAAATCTATCAGTTCTTCTATGGTCTTCCTTATTCACTGTCCAACTTTTACATGCATATGAGATTACTGAAAATACCATGGCTTGGGTCACAGGCACCTTAGTCGTCAAACTGACATCTTTGCTCTTGAACACCTTAAAGAGGTCTTCTGCAGCAGATTTGCCTAAGGCAATATGTTGTTTAATTTCTTGACTGCTGCTTCTATGAGTATTGATGATTGATCTGTGCAAGATGAAGTCTTTGACAACTTCAATATTTTTTCCATTTATCTTGATGCTATTTATTGGTCCAGTGGTGAGGATTTTTGGCTTCTTTACATTGAAGTGCAACCCAACCCATGGCTGTAGGTAACATATTAGATAGCAACAAGGCCAATGAAAGAAAAGTAAAATGTTGCTGTTGGTAAGTGCCACCGAGTCGGTTTTGACTCATAGCGACCCTATATAGGGTTTCCAAGGAGCAGCTGGTGGGTTTGAACTGCCAACTTTGTGTTTCACAGTCCGGTGCTAATCCTATAGTGGCATACCAGAAGGGGGGATATGAGGTGTTAAGGTGGGGTGGTTAGGAAAGGCCTCACTGAGAAGGTGAGGGGTAGAGGAAGTGAGGGGAGTACATTCTCACGAGAGTGCTCAGCCACTGCAATGGTCCAGAGGTGGACCGTCTGGAGTAGGGAGAGGCGGCAGTGAGGCTGGAGCAGATGGTACAAAGAACTGGAGAGGAATGAAGGGGAGGCTGAAAAATCACAGGCAGGGTCTGAGGGCCATTGTTCTGAGCGCTTTGAACAGAGCAGGGTCAGGCTCTGACTGACATGTTGACTCTATATTGAGGGTGGGAGCAAGGACAGAAGCAAGGAGACCAGGAAGGTCCAGGTGAAAGAAAATAGTGCCTTGGACCAGAGGGGCAGCTGTGGAGGTGGAGAGAAGTGATCAGATTTCAGGTCTGTTTTTCAGGTAGACATGGCAAGCTTTGCTGATGAACTGTCTGAAAGGAGATGTGAGAGAAAGACTCCTGGGTGGTGCAAATGGTCATGTGCTCAGCTGACAGTTCGAGTCCACCCAGATGTGCCTAGAAAGAAAAGACTGGCCATCCTCTTCCAGAAAACCAGCCACTGAAAATCCTATGGTGTCCAGTTGTTCTCTGGCACCCACAAGGTCTTCCTGAGTCAGGGGGACTCTGAGATGGAGTCACCTCCACAGTAGGTGCTGGTGGTGGGGTGGTGGTGGGGTGAGATAAAGACGTGTCTTCATAGTTTGGACCTGATCACCTGTTAGGATGGTACTGTCATTAGGGACCTGGGAATGACTGAAGGAGAAGTAGCGGTTTGCTTGCTTGCTTTTTTTTGGTGGACACATCAGGGGCTCAGCTCTGAACATGTTAGTGTGAGTGTCTAGCGCATTCCATGTGGAGATGTGGTGGATAATGCAGCTGAAGAAGTACCTTTAGGAGCCATGGGCAGTGGGATGGGCCACACAAGGGGGCATTGGAGACAGGGTCGGGGTCTGGTGTTGTGTCAGCCCCGTGTCCCTGTCTCTCAGGGGCTGTTCACACCATCTGTTTCCTTGGTCTCTCTATCTCTGCCCCTCCCCACAGCCCTAACCCCCCTCCCTACCGAAAGCCCCCTTCCCCTCCGCCCTACAATCAGTATGTGGGTGATGGTGGGGTAGCAGGCAGCAGGCGTCGGCCCCGGGCAGGGGTCTCACCGGACGGGCCGGTTGGCGGCGTCGGGGTCCCGCGCCGTCACTACGCCGACCAGGGAGCCCACCTGCGCGTCCTCCTGCACCTCCAGGAGGCCAGAGGGCGGCCGGAACTCGGGGGGCTCGTCCACGTCAGTCACGGCCACACGCACGATGGCCTGGTCGCGGAATGTGCCCAGGTCAGCAAATCGGGGATCCACGAATTTGTTGAGAGCTTCCAAGACTACGGTGTGCACCGGCTGGGACTCGAAGTCCAGGCGCTAGGGGGCAAGGGACAGAGGGTAGGTTAGTGAGTTGGAGTCTGCTCCCACAGTGACACCTGATCCCAAGCCCCTCTTGTTCTCGGAGTTAGGGAGGTGGCCCCAGAGAGGGCCAGACTGGCCCAAGGTCACCCCATGACCCAGAGTATCAGATCCATACCATAATAAGGACACTGAGACCCTGAGGGGAGATACACAGCCAATCAGGGTCTGAACACCTAGACTTCCCACCTTCCTGCACCGTATGCTGAGGCATTTCATTCATTTATTTCACAAATTCTTACAAAGCACTCTCTACGTGTCAGGCTTTAACTCTACTCACATGGTCTTACAAGCCTTACAGGCTTATACTGTTCCCACACCACTTCATAGAGGAGGAAACGGAGGCCCAGAGAAGTTCAGTAAGTCACCTAATACCACTTAGCAGTTAGTCACTAGCAGACACCGGATCGGAACCCAGGTAGTGTGGCTCCGGGGACCTCACTCTTAAACCAAGAAAAGAAGGGCACTGGATATGATGTTATCCAACTTGGTTGGGTTCAAATCCTGACTTCACCACCCACTAGCTGTGTGATCATGGGTAATCTCTTTAGTCTCTCTGGGCCTCAGTTGTCGAGCTGTTCCTGTGTGCCGTTGAGTCTGTTCTGACTCATAGCAACCTTGTATGAGTTTCCAAGGAGCAGCTAGCTGGTGGGTTTGAACTACCGGCCATCGGTTAGCGGTCCAGTCCTTTCCCTAGAGAGGATTCAATGCGAGAGAACCCCCTTCCCCCCATTACATACTGTTGAGTGCTTTTGGTTTTAACACATGTTGTTAGGTGCTGTTGAGTCAGTTCCAACTCATAGTGACTTTGTGCACAATAAAACACAACACTTCCCAGGCAACAGGATGGAGGGTGGATGCAGCCGCTGCCAGGAGTTGTGGGGGACACAGGAACTGGGGTTTGGAGAAGAACATGGTCCCTACACAAAGATTTACACCCTCGGAAACCCTATACAGGGTCGCTATGGGTCGGAACCGACTCGATGGCACATAACAACAACAACAACAACACATAGAGCAGGCACCTATCTGTGGGTGTTTAGGAAGGTCTTAACTCATAGCGACCCTAGACTAGATGTCAGAGTAGAACTTCCTAGGTTGCAATCTTTATAGCAATGGGTTTGAACCACCAACCTTTGGGTGAGCAGCTGAGTGCTTAACCATTGTGACACCAGGGCTCTTTTCCCTTGTACATTGTTGTTGTTATTATTGGTTCCAACTCACAGTAGCCCTGTAATAGGGTTTCCAAGGAGTAGCTGATGAGTTTGAACCGCTGACCTTGTGGCTCAAAACGACCTTGCAGTTCAATTTTTTATCCTGTGAGTTTAACTGTGAGTTGAGCCTGAATCAGCTAGCTAGTGCTTAGAGCTTTCCTCTGAGATCTGGCCACACCCAGGCAGGAGCTGCGCTTCTCAACAGCCCTGCTAATGGGTGATCCGCTGATGAATTAGCTCCATGTCTGTGTGTTGCCTCTGGCCTTCTGAAGACGATGTCTTTCAGCCATCGGGAATACTGATGGTGGAGCTGCATGCACCTCCATTCCATGTGGTGGGAACTATTTAAGTGGCAAGAGTGACCTTCCTCAACACCCTGCCCTTTATGTAGGAACCTTCCCTTTCCACTCACCCACCCCCACCCCTGTGTCTCCCACAGCTCCTGGCAGCAGCTGCCTCCACCCTCCATCTTGTTGCCTGGGCAATCGGGATGCAGGCAGGCAGGCAGGCAGTGGCCTGGCCTGGGAGTGAGCGATGGGCTGTGGAGCTGGGTCATCCATCAAGGAGGGGCTCTGCTCCCCAGCCAGCACTGCCTGCACAGGGACACCTCCGGCGCTGCCGTTGGAGCAGGGGAGAGGCCAGGCGGCGCATTGCAGGGAAGCAGCGTTGGAATTTCCAGGCCTGGCTCTACATGCTTTGTGATGCTGGGCCTCTCAGGGCCTCCACTTCCCCATCTGAGAAAAGGGTTTGTTTTACAGGAAGGATAAATGGAGATCCAAATATTGAACACAGCAGAGCACTTAAGTGGATGGATTCTGGAGCCAGACAGCCTAGGTCCAGATCCCTGCTCTGCTCTGCTGGATGTACAGCTGAGAGCAAGTTACTTACCTTCTCAGGACCTCAAGTTTCTCATCTATAGAATAGACAGCAATTGGTCCTGGGTGCTCAGAAGACCTAAGCCTAGAGGTGGAGAGGGGCAGGGGGATTTGGTTGCTCAGAGGCCTCATAGGGTTGTTATGTTGTTAGGTGCCATCGAGTTGGTACCGACCCACAGTGACCTTATGCACAGCAGAACAAAACACTGCCCATTCCTGGGCCAACCTCATTACTGTTGCCACGCTTGAGTCCATCGATGCTGCCACTTGGCCAGTCCATCTCGTTGGGGTCTTCCTCTTTTGCTCTGACCTTACCAAATATGATATCCTTCTCCAGCAACTGGTCCCTCCTGACAATATGTCCAAAGTATGAGAGACGAAGTTTGGCCATCTTGGCTTCCAAGGAGCACTCTGGCTGCACTTTTCCAAAACAGATCTATTGGTTCGTTTGGCAGCCCATGGCACTTTCAATATTCTCCTCTAACACCGTAACTCAAAAGCATCAATTCTTCTACGGTCTTCCTTATTCACTGTTCAGCTTTCGCATTCATATGAGGTTGTTATAGGGCATAGAAAGTGAGTGAAGGGTGCCTGGCACATGGCAGATGTTTCTATTTCTGACTGAGTGGGAGGAAAAGAGTTGAGCAATGCCAGATAGTGAGTGCCCCATCCCTGGAGGTATGCAAGCACGTTATGGGCTGTTCAACTCTGAGTTGCCAAGCACATGATCAAATTCTGGAAAATGGGAATTTTTCTTCTTCATCTGGCCTCCAAACCCTTTCCCTAGGGATGCCTGAGTTTTCAGATTTAGCTTCTGGTTTCTGCACTGGTCAGTGAATGAGAAATGCTGTTAGACTCAGGAAGGAAATAACTTTATAGTCACCAAACCTGGGTTTAAATCCTGACTCGGCCCCTTACAGGTGTGATCTTAGGCAAGCCCTTACTCTAGTTACTCATTTGTCTAAATAAGGGCGATGACCTTTCCTCTAGTGGGAGGCATATGGATTAAAGGAGATCCTAAGCGTGAAGGGCCTAGCATAGATTTGAGGGAACATTGTTGTTGTTGTTGAGTGCCTTCGAGTTGGTTCCAACCCATAGTGACCCTGTACAGGGTTTCCGAGCCTGTAAATCTTTACGGGAGCAGAAAGCGTCATCTTTCTCCCGCGGAATGGCTGGTAGTTTCAAACTGCTGACCTTAAGGTTCACAGCCCGATTCGTCACTACGCCATAGTCTTTAAGAGCACAAAGCATTCAGAATTCTAGAACCACTGAGACCAGAAGAACACCTGAAACTACTGCCCAAAGATAATCTTTAACCTTGAAACCATAAACCAAAAATATCCCCCGAAGCCTTTTTTAAACCAAACAACAGGCTAGCTTAACCAGTAAAGAATGTCTGCTGTGAACATTGTACTCTTTTTAAGAACTTGTTATATGGGATCAAATTGTTAATAGCAACTTGTAAGGTTAGAAAGGAAGCTTAGGGGGAAGTGAGTGTGTCTCAGGGGAGGAACAAGTCTGAAAAGGAGCGTGAGAATAGCTGCATAATCCAAAGAATGTAATAAACGATAAATCTATTGTAAAGGTAGAAATTGTTGAATTGGTGTATGTTTTGCTGTGCACATTCTCAACAATAATTAAAACAAGAAAAGTAGCACAAATGCAAACTTGGATTGAATCCCAGTTCTGCCAACTAGCTGTGCAACCTTGGAGAAATCACTTAGCCTCTCTGTGTCTGTCTCTCATTTGTAAAATGAGAAAGATACCACTAGTGTTTGCCTAGGTTGGTTCTGGGTGTTTGGAAGACCTAAGCCTGGAGATGGAGAGGGACAGGGGTATTTGGCTGCTCAGAGGGTCCCCTCAGCCCTCAGCTCCCCCACACCCCCGGGGCAGCTCACCTTCTGTATCACGATGATGGCTTCCTGAGTGTCACTGTCTGTGGTGACCTTGAACACGTCTCCGCCGCTTCTGCTCTCCTCCTTGATGTGGTATGTCATGTCGGTATTCTCACCCACGTCCGAGTCCTCGGCCTTCACTCGCCCCACAGCTGTGCCAATGGGAGCTGACTCCTGGATGCTGAACTGGTACATCTCTGTGGGGGACATGGCCAGGAACAATGTGGGCACCCTCTACCAGCTCCGGGAAGGGAAGAGAGTTCCAGATGGGCCTCCAGGGAGGGCAGTGTTTGCCAGGGGCTCCCTGTAGAAATGTTGGAGGGGGGTGCAAAGAAGGGGCCCTATTCTGTTGCTGTCGATAGATATTGTTGAGTCGGTTTCGACTCGCAGAGACCCAGTGTGATACAGTAGAACTGCCCATAGAGTTTTCTAGGCTGTTCTTTACAGAAGCAGTGATATACTGCTGGATGTAGCTGAATTAGCCAACCTTGTGGTTAGCAGTCAAGCACTTAACCCCTGTGTAACCAAAGATCCTGTTGTTAAGTGCCGTTGAGTCAATTCCGACTCATAGTGACCCTATAGAGGGTTTCCAAGGAGTTGCTGGTGGGTTTAAAGCCACTGACCTTGTATGTGGCTAACAGTCCTGTGCTTATCCTACAGTGCCACACCAGGACTCCAGAGATCCTAGGAGGGTCCAGTTTAGATCCTGGGTTTATTTGCTGATTGACTTGGAAAGGTCCCTGTAATTCTTTGGCTTCCACTTGCCCCGTCTGCCTGATGAGGGGGACAGAATAGTGCTGTGATAAAGACATGAATGTTCTGGAATCCATCCTAGCTATGTAGTCCTGAGCTTCACTGTCTTCATCTGTAGAATGGGATTAAAAATAGTGCCTTTCTTAAAGCAGAGCACAGATCATTTTATAACAGCTGGTTTACATTATTTATTCATCTCATCATTTGTTTAAATGATCTGTTTCATTTTCAATAGATGTTGTTATGAAGTACTGTCAAGTCATTTCCAACTCATAGCGATCCTGTATAGGGTTTCTGAGGAGTGGCTGGCAAGTGTGAACCGCTGACCTTGCAGTTCAAATAGACCTTGCAGTCAAGTGCTTATCCTACAGCGCCACACTAGGACTCCTTTCAATAGATAGCATCGTATTAAAAACTTTCTAACAGCACTGTTGTTAATAGCAATGAACTTAGATGATGATGCATGGGGGATTCTTAGGGCAGTGCCTAACACATACTTGAAAAGAACACACTATATTAAAATGTGGTGCTTCATACTGATTTTCCTGTTGATGTTTTTTTAATTAACAAGCTGTTGATGTTAATGGCACTTATTCCTCTACCACAACATATTTATTGAGCACCCTCGGAAACCCCGTACAGGGTCGCTATGGGTCGGAACCGACTCGAAGGCAATTAACAACAACAACAACAAATGTGGCGATGTAGGATCAACACTGGACTGTGAATCACAAAGTCAGCAGTTCAAACCCACCAGCTAGCTGCTCCTTACAAACCCTGTACAGGGTCACTGGGGTCAGAATCAACTCAGCGACACTTAACATCAAGATGTCCCTGGCACAGTTCTAGGCATTGGAGTTAGAGCAGTAAACAAAGGACAACATTGCCAGCTTTCTTGGTGCTTTCCTTTGAATGGCAAGAGAAAGACACAAACCATCACATTAGTAAACCATGTTGTTGTTGTTGTTAAATGGCATCAGAGTACGTGTTGATTCATAGCGACCCCATATAGGGCTTCTGAGGGGTGATGGGTACATTGGAACCACTGACCTCGCAGTTAGCAGTCCAGTATTTACCCTATATTGCCACACCAGGGCTCTTTAGTAAACCACACAGTATTTCAAATGGTGACGTCTACTTACAAGAAAAATAAAGCAGGGAAGGGGTATGGGGAATACTGATGGGAGCTTGAGAGGTGATCAACAAAGGCGTCGTGGGGACGAAGACATTTTTGTAAAGGTCTGAGGGAGTAAGTCAAGCAGCTCTTTGGGAAAGAGCACACCAGATGGAGGGGGCAGCAGGTGCAAAGGTCCTGGGGCAGGTACAATGTCTGGCATGTTGAAAGGCTGGCAACAAGAACAAAACACACACACACACAAAGAAAGGCTGGCAAGATGGCAATCATGACTAGAGGGAAGAGGAATAGGGGAAACCAGGAGGCATGAGGTCACGTGGGGTACAAGCACCTCTCCTCCCAGTGTGAGGTGAGGATGAATTGCTAATGGATGGGCCAGCCTAGGAGAAGCAGCTGCTGGGAGAAGTTGGATGTGGCTTTTTGAGACTAGTCCCTCTGTGGAGTGACCACCTCCATTCTATTAGCACACAGTGACCAGAGGGCTTTTTCTACAATGCAAGTGGACCACATCACTCCCTTCCTTACATCTCTTCTATAGCTCCCTACTGCCTTTGGGATGAAGGTACCCAACCTCTTGGCTTACCCTATAAGATTCCGGCTGCCTAGCCTCTTCTTCTCCAGCTTCATCCCTATCCACCCCCAACTCTAGCTTCAGCCTGGCTGAAGTTTTTGTTAATTTTTCAAATATGACAAGCTCTTTCTCACTAAGCACTTGCTTCCTTGTTCCCCATTCTCTTTTCTGCCTTCACATTGCTGATTCCCACTCTGCCTTCTAGTCTCGATGAATGTTACTGACTCTCAGGAACCTTCTTAGACCTCTAGGCTGGGCTCTTGTGCTCCCAGGGCTCCCAAGCTTTCCCCGCTGCAGGGATTACTGCATTTACTATCATTTTCTGTTTATTCTCTCCCTCTGTTGGGTCTGAGTGCCTGGAAGGCAGTGACGACATGTCTTATTCATCAGGCATCCTCAGCGCCTGGCAGAACACCAGACTGTCGCATAAATGAAATGTGTGAGTGACTTGTGAGTGAATGAATGAGAATGAACAAGAGTTACCTGTGTATACACATACCAGATCAACACAAATTAAAGAGTGCGACAATACCAAGTGCTGGCAGGGATACAGTGCAGTGAACATTCACATTTTCAGAGTGGAAAAAGTATGGTTTTACTTGGCTTTATTTGGTAAAATAACGCATACCCCAAGGGCACAGCAATTCTTCTCCTCTGTATATACTAGAGAAATGTGTGTGCAGACAGGCACTAAGAGACATGTACAAAAATGTTCACAGCCGTATTCTTCATAATAGTACCACACTTGAAATCACCCCAGTGTCATCAACAGTGGTTTTGCACAGCCGATCCTCCAGGTGTGTCAGAAGAGAACTGCTCTCTAGGGGTTTCAACAGCTGATCTTTTGGAACTATATCACCACAATGGCAAGGATGAATGTTCAAAACACAGTTTGAGAGACAAAAACACAAGAGATGAAATAATTCATAGTGTATGATTCTACTTCTATAAGGCTCACAAGAAGGTGACATGAAACGACAATGTTTGGTGATGTGTATCTAAGTGGACTTTTGTATTTTACGCCCTTCTATTTATGTGTTTAAGGGGCTCTGGTAGCGTAGTGGTTATGAATCGGGCTGCAAACCTCAAGGTCAGCAGTTCGAAACTACCAGCTGTTCCGCGGGAGAAAGATGAGACTTTCTGCTCCCGTAAAGATTTATAGCCTCGGAAACTCTGTACAGGGTCGCTATGAGTCGGAACTGACTCCATGGCACATAACAACAACAACATTTATGTGTTTGTGCTTGGAGTCCTGGTGTGGCACTGTGGGTTAATGTGCCAAATTGCAAAGACGTTTGAACTTCAAGGACGGTGGTTCAAGCTCACCAGCCACTCCTCAGAAACCCTATATGGGGTTGCTATGGGTCGGAACTGACTTAAAGGCACTTAACAACAACAACATTTATGTGCTTGATTAATAAAGTGGAAGATCAGAGAAAAAGAGGAAGACCCCCAATGAGATGGATTGGCACAGTGGCAGCAGCAATGGGTTCAATCGTAGCAACGGTTGTGAGGGTAGCACAGGACCAGGCAGGGTCATTATGAGTCACTCCTGACTCAATGACACCTAACAACAACAACAATTATGTTGCACAAATGGCTAAGCATTGGACTACTAACCAAAAGGCTGGCCATTTGAATCCACTCAAACAAAGGTGCCTCAGAGTAAAGATCTGGTAATCTTCTAAAAGACCAATCAGCCATTAAAAGCCCTACGGAGCCCAGTTGTACTCTGGCACACACAGAATTGCCTGGAGTTATAATTGATTCAATGGCAACTGTTTCTACTGGTTTATTTGTGTGCTGTATTTCACAATACAGAAATGATACGTTCTTTGAATGAATGAAAGAAAGAACACTGTCTTCCTGGGGCCCTGGCCTCCTCCTCTCTGTTCTGTCTACCCCTTCCAGCTCAGAGCTGGCACTTAAATCTGGCACAATGGGCAAGAGGCTGTGTGACCAAACCCCACTGCATGGAGCTTTGGAGTCTCCCCATCAGCACGTAGGGGCTGGGATAGAGGAGCTGGTGATGAGTTGGCTCTGTGCCAGGCTGCTTGGGGATGTGGTATTGGTGGTGGCTCTGCCCACCCTGTTCTATCGGGACTGAGGCTCAAGTCTGCAAGGCTGTGTGCACTCAGCTCGGGGATTGGATTCTCTTATCTCAAGGGGGTCAGTCCCCTGTGGCAGGGCCTAATGTGAGAGCAGCAGACCTTGGGTAATGACTCCCCCGATAGGAATCAGCCCAGCTCCCTGCAGCATTCAGTCTCTGCCAGCTCCAGAGGCTTACCTGGTGGCTCTCAGCATTGGTGGGCCTCAGTCTGGGACCGAGGGGCTGGCTGTGGCCCATGGGGGCAGGCGTGGGGTCAGTTCAGAGCCCACCTGTGCTGCACCAGGAGAAGTAGGGGTGGAAGAAGCCCTTTGTTCAGGAGCACAGTCTTGCTTTGCTGTCTCAGAGCCAGAGGGAAATGCGTCTCCACTCTCAAATGTGGGGATCCCCCCCTGCGCGGACGAGGCTGCAGCTTCTAGTCATCCCTACGTGACCCCGTTCTCCAAGCTTGGGTCAGGAGCACGTGGTAGCTCGCTGTGCCTGAAGTGGGGGCGATGGCAGATGGTTGGACAGGTGGGGCCCCCTGTCAGCAGGAAGCCAGGTGAAAGGTGGGAAGGTAACCGTGATACTTGGATTATGGAAAACCAGACACATTTTGGCTCTTCCTCTGCAAAAAGCATAATTGGGGCACTGGACTGCAAGGTTGGTGTGAACCTCAAGGTTGGTGGTTCAAGCTCACCAGCCACTCCTTGGAAATCCTACACAAGGTCGCTATGAGTCGGAACTTACTCAAAGGCACTTAACAACACGAAGCGGTAAGTAGGTGATTTGGGTGGACAGACAGACAAGACAGATGGGAAGTCCCTCTTTGGTGGGGAATCTAAAGTGAGACTGGGCGGGTGGCCAGAGGATGGCTTAGAAGGATGAACAGACAGTTTCTAACAGTGGCCTCCGCCCAGTGGGGCGAGGTGCTGGGGATCACTGGGTGGCCTAAGTGGACAGACATAGACAGCGGCCTCCCTCAGCAGGGGCTTCACTCACTCTGCGGGAAGCGGGGTGGGTTGTCATTGACGTCGGTGACCACGATGGTGACGGTGGTGGAGCCTGAGAGGCCACCCAGCTGGCCCGCCATGTCCATGGCCTGAATCACCACCTCGTAGCGCTCCTGTCTCTCTCGGTCCAGGTCTGGCACAGCTGTCCGGATCACACCTGTGAGTGGAGGGGGTGAAGCCAAGGCTGCCCCCACAAGCTCCGTGGGCTGAGGCAGGCTTGGATCTGGTGAGCGCTGGGTCAGGTTCAGGAGGGGAGTGGGTGATATCATAGACACGGGTACGGTCCCAAGGAGAGGCAGGGCTCAGCAGGCAACACACACCCACATAGCGCCTCACGTGTACTCACACACACACATAGCGCCTCACGTGTACTCACACACACACACACACACACACAGCGCCTCACATGTACTCACACACACACACACAGCGCCTCACATGTACTCTCACCCACCCACCCACACAGCGCCTCACGTGTACTCACACACAAACACACACACAACGTCTCACGTGTACTCTCACATACCCACACAGCGCCTCACGTGTACTCTCACACACCCACACAGTGCCTCACGTGTACTCTCACACACACATAGCGCCTCACGTGTACTCTCACACACACAACCACACAACGCCTCACGTGTACTCTCACATACCCACACAGCGCCTCACGTGTACTCTCTCACACACACACAGCGCCTCACGTGTACTCTAACACACCCACACAGCGCCTCACGTGTACTCTCACACCCACACAGCGCCTCACGTGTACTCTCTCTCACACACACACAGCACCTCACGTGTACTCTCACACACACACAGCGCCTCACGTGTACTCTCACCCACACAACGCCTCACGTGTACTCTCACACACCCACACAGTGCCTCACGTGTACTCTCTCACACCCACACAGCGCCTCACGTGTACTCTCTCTCACACACACACAGCGCCTCACGTGTACTCTCACACATTCACATGCGCACACAGGAACACACTCACACTCACATGTGTACACAGGTACACACACACACACAGTGCCCCCACATGTACTCACTCACATACACACCCACACAGCGCCTCATGTGTACTCACACATTCACATGTGTACACAGTTACACACACACAGCGCCCATGTGTACTCACTAACACACACACACAGCGCCTCACTAACACACACACACAGCGCCTCACGTGTACTCACACATTCACATGTGTACACAGGTACACACACACAGCGCCCATGTGTACTCACTAACACACACACACAGCGCCCCACGTGTACTCACACACTCACATGCTCACACAGGTACACAAACTCACACTCACACAGCTCCATGTGTACTCACACACAAATTCACATGTACACACAGGTACACACTCACACTCACGCCCCCATGTGTGCTCACACACACACATTCACATATGCACACAGGTACAAACACACTCAAATGCAACCATTTACATACAAACACATGCACACACTCACTTTCAAACACCCATGCGCACTCACACACTCCTACACACCCACACGTATATACACACACTCACATGCTCTTAAACTCTACTGCAACCACACACATACGCACACAAGTACACACGCTCACTTTTAAACACACATGCGCACTCACACTCTTACACACATGTATGTACACTCACACATAGACACACACTCACATACTCTCACACTCTAATGCAACCACACATTTACACACACACGTACACATGTTCACTTTTAAATACACATGTGCACTCCCTCTTACACACCCACATGTATATACACTCACATACTCTCACATTCTAATGCAACCACCACTTATATACGCACACAAGAACTCACGCTCACTTTCAAACACACATGTGCACTCTCACTCTTACACACCCACATGCATATACACCCAAACATATACACACTCACATATTCTGAAACTCAAATGCAGCCACACACTTACATACACACACAAGTATACACTCTCACTTTCAAACACACATGTGCACCCACACACATACTTTTATATGCCGACACATCCCCCCTCTCTCTCTGTCACACACATAGTAGCATCTGCCACAGTGTGACTCCCTTGGACAATGGACCTCACTCTTCAGGCCTTAGTTTCCGCAGCTGTAGGTCAGCCCTGACACTCTATGCACGACCCTGGACTGTGTCAGACTTGTATCTGTTGGTGGTCCTTAGGCCGGAGCTGGGCACAGAGCAGCAGTGTGGTGAGTGCTTGTCAGCGGGAACTGGACTCACACATGCACACATGTCCACTTACTGAGATGTTCCCCTGACTCCCTGCCACAACATATTTCACACATGTACTGCACACATGCACACTCACAGCTGTTCTCACACACTTTTATTTACACATGTCCCCCTTTATGATGGCAGCATCCCCCAGTCAGCCACAGGGGCCCCAGCTGCTCCCCTCCACTGGCCCTAGATTCCCTGTCCACCCACCAGCTAATCTCTGAACAGACAATCCTCTAAGCTGTTAATGGAAGCAGGGGTGGGGGCAGAGTGGGGTGTCTGCAAGATTAATTCTGTGGCACGGAAGGCTGGACTTCCTGTCACCCTGCCAAGAGAAGAGATTGGGGTTGGGGGGAGTCGATGAGGCATTCAGAACCCCTCCTGCCACCGACTCCAACCTGCCGAGTACCAGGTGGTGGCAGGTGGTCTCAGGGCCTGAGCGACAGGTGGAGTCATGTGTCAGTAGTGTCTTGATGTGTCCCAGAAAACCCAGGCGCTGACATGGCCCCACACAGCCCCCCAGGCTCCAATCAAGACAACAGGCCCGAAGAAAGGCTGGGTGGGTATTTGTCTGTTTATATATGTAGTTGGGGTGGGGCCTACCTTTGGAAAATCACATGGAAATATGGAGTAGGTGGTCTTATGTAATCAAAGGTTCCCTATCAGCCTTCTCCAGGCCCCCTTGCCAGGCCCCCTCCTCATCCCTCCTCTGCCTGGACTGGTCTTCCCAGGGATGGAGGAGCCTTGGGGGCAGGTGAATGTGGGATAAATCCCAGAGCTGCTATTTCTCAGTCCTGTGATCAGAAACAAATGCCTTCCTCTTTCCATGCCTCAGTTTCCTTATAAATGGAGAAACTAATGCTCTCTCCCTAAAGAGAGGCTTTCTCACCCTCAACATGATTGGCATTTGGGGTGGTTTGGTAAGGTGGAGGGTCAGAAGATGACCAACGAGATGGATTGGCCAAGTGGCAGCATTGATGGACTCAAGCGTGGCAACAGTAGTGAGGTTGGCCCAGGACCGGGCAATGTTTCATTCTGCTATGCATAAGGTTGCTATGGGTTGGTAATGACTCGATGGCACCTAACAACAACAACAACAATTATTTGGAGGGTCTGTGCATTGTATAATGCTTTACAGCATCCTTGGGCTTAATCCACTAGACGTCCCAGCTGTGACAACCAAAAGTGTCTCTGTTGTTGTTGTTAAGTGCCGCTGAGTCGATTCCGACCCATAGCGAGGAGCAGCTGGTGAGCTTGAACCAGCGACCTTGCAGTTCAAACGACTTTGCAGTCTGACGCATTAGCCCACAGCGCTAGACATCATTTAATGGTCCTTTGGGACAATACTGGCTTAGAAGCACTGCAAGTCACTGGTGCAGGCTTGCTCCCAGAGAGGCTCATGTATGATAATGACAATGACTAACACGTACATAAGGAGCTCTGGTGGTGTAGTGGTTACGAATCTGCCTGCAAACTGCAAGGTCAGCAGTTCAAAACTACCAGCTGCTCTGCGGGAGAAAGATGAGGCTTTCTGCTCCCGTAAAGATTTACAGCCTTGGAAACCCTGTTCAGGGTCGCTATGGGTCGGAACCGACTTGATGGCACTAATAACAACAGCAAGTGTACATACAGTGCTTCTGTGCCTGACACTGTTCTGGGCATCCTAAGTGCTCTATCTCCATCAACTATCACTCCCATTTTACAGATGAGGAACTGGAGGCACAGAGAAGTTGAGGACCTTGCGCAAAGTGGCAAATGTAGGAAGCAAGAATTCAAGCAGGCATTCTGGTGCCAGAGACCAGGCTCTGAGCTGCCCTATTGCCTGCTCTAAGGGAGGTGTCTTAGGACAAGGTCAAGGATAGCGGAATAAAAGCAGCAAGGTCTCTTAAGGTCAAGTCTTAGAAGTTATAAAATACTGCTGCTGCAACATTCCATTGGCCAAAGCCAGCCACAAGGACAGCCCAAATTCAAGGGGTGGTAAAATACACACCCCCTCTTGATGGAAGGAAGGCAAAGCCCCTCTACAGAGAGGTTTGCCGTCTGCTATGTACGGCTCCCATTCACATTGGCTACTGGGAGAAGCAGTGTGCTGCCGGTTGGGTTCCTAGAAGTCTGGAGTAAAAAGTCCCAAACTGGACCATAAATCTATTCTCACAACTGCTTGGCTCTGCAAATTCATTCATTTACTCATTCATTTATTAGACCTGCATTGAGTTGGAACTGACTTGAAGGCACTTAACAACAACAACAACAACAACATTGAGGCCCAAGGCTACACTGAGACAGACAGGAGGCAGTGCCAAAAGAAGTTAGTTTGGAGTGAGTCTGATGGATGTGGTCACTAGATTTTTCTCTATCATTTACTTGCCTATCTGATTTGGGGCAAGTTCTAGAGTCTCTGAACCTCAGTGTCCTAGTCTATAAAATGAGTATACCCACTCAGGCTTGTTGAGAGGATAAAATGAGATGAATCTTCCAGGAGAGGGTTTCGTATTTGGAGATGTCTCACCAATTCCCCTGGGTTAAGCACCTAATAAATAAGGTGCCCATGGAAGCTGCAGTCAAGAAATCAAATGACGTATCATATTGGGCAAATTGGCAACGGAAGACCTCTTTTGTTAAAAAGCAAAGATGTCACTTTGAGGACTAAGTTGGACCTGCTTCAAACCATGGTATTTTCAATCACCTCATATGCATGTGAAAGCTGGACAATGAATAAGGAAGACCAAAGAACAATTGATGCCTTCGAATTATGATGTGGGCAGAGAATATTGAGTATGCCAAGGACTGCTAGAAGAACAAAACGGTCTTGCACAAAATACAGCCAGAATGCTTCTTAGAAGCAAAGAAGGTGAGATTTCATTTCACGTATGTTGGACATGTGATCAGGAAGAACTAATCCCTGGGGAAGGACATCATGTTTGGTAAAATGGAGGACCAGAGAAAAAGAGGAAGACCCTCAACAAGATGGGCTGACAGTGACCGCAACAGTGGACTCAAACAACAATTGTGAGGCTGGTACAGGACTGGGCAACGTAAGAGTAGGAACCAACTCAACGGCATCTAACAACAACAGATAACACCACAGGTACCTCTTCTTAAATCTTGGCTTAGGTA
>NW_006408541.1:17181936-17229477 GCF_000296735.1 Chrysochloris asiatica | reverse complement strand
CACCACAGGTACCTCTTCTTAAATCTTGGCTTAGGTACCTCATAAATAAGTTCTATGAAGACAGAGATTCCTGCTGGCCTTGGTCATCATCTTAGCTATGGGATCTGGCACACAGTAGGTGCTCAATAAACATTTTGATCCACTGACCTGTCTTCCCTCTCAGCCTGGGTGTAGTTGTTTCTGGCTTCTCTGTTAGACTACAAGTTCTGAGAAGGAAAATCCAGGTCCAGTTCATCATCCTGAGCCTAGGACCTGGCACTTGGAAAGATTCTCCACAAGTGTTAAGGAGCTCTGGTAGCGTAGTGGTTACGAATTGGGCTGCAAACCTCAAGGTCAGCAGTTCGAAACTACCAGCTGTTCCGTGGGAGAAAGATGAAGCTTTCTGCAGAGTCGCTATGAATTGGTTCTGACTCCACGGCATACAGCCCACAAGTGTTAGCTCCGTTCTGTTCCCTCCCGAGAAAACCACCATCTCTGGCCCAGTTGGGAATTTTCAGCGGTGATGTTGAGGTTTCAGAGAGACTCTTGCTATTTGTGCAAGGTAGTGGTAGTCAGGGGTTGGTAATTATAACCTGACCATGGCCTGCCCCCAACTTTGAGCTGTTGTCTTCTATGCCCCTATTAACGCTCCCTCCAAATGCTGCGGAAGACCCCCCTCCCCAAACTTGGAGCCTTTGTGATGTCTCATTAGCCAGCAAATACCATCCCTGTCACCTGTGTGTGTGTGTGTGTGTGTGTGTGTGTGGTGATGGCGGGAACTAGGGAGCTTGCCAGCAGGCCTGGCCTTTAAAACATACAAGTTAATTCCTCCACCGGCACTGGGGCCTCGTGTTGCCCCGCCTCCTCCCTTCCCTCACACCTTCTTCTCAGGCCCCGTTCCGGCTCAGCTCCCTGCTATCTGCACAGCAAGAACAGACTGTACCTCGCAGCAGCTGCTAAATATAGACCCGCGTCAGTGGAATATTCCTGGCCGGGGAATGGAGCTGGGGCTGGGAATGGCACCAGGGTGGCTGCTACAGTGGGACTGCTACAGTAGGCAGGGAGGAAAAATCTGGTCTTTTCTAGAAAATGTCTAAAGGACCCTTTCAGACTGAGAAAGTTTGAGGGACCCTGCTTCTCCAGAGCCCCCAAGAACAAGGACCCCACCTGGACTTCTTTACCTGCCTTGCTTGCTGCTCAACTCGAGGCATCATGGGAACTGTTCCTGTCCTCCCGGACACCCCTGGCCGGCCACTCCTCCTGATTCTCTGTTGTGAGGGCTGTTCTTTCTTGGAACTTGACTTCCCACTTCAGTCTCTCAGAATCCAATTTGTCATCTGCTCATCCCTGCCACCTCCTAAGACTTGGTCCTGACGCTTCCCCTACTTCTGTGTCCTCTGTCTTCCTCCCTCTGAAAGCTGAGCAAGTCTAAGGCCTTCACCTCCGCCTGCTAAATGGATGAAGGCTTCATCATCTCCTTCCGTGATTGACATTTACACATCAAGCACTCTGCTGCCCACTTTCCCCACCTGCTGTCCCCTTGGCCTACAGCGCTCTAACATGAGATCACTATATGGCTCCCACCTTCACTGTGTTCAGGTCTCTGCCCCATTGCCACCACCCCCCGAAAAGCTTGTCCTGAGCTCTTCATCTAAGTCCATCTCCTTACCTTGTTTGATGCTTCCTCCTAGCCCTCATCATCATTTGCCATTAGATTTTATGTCATAGGCTTATTTTCTGCCTCCCTTATTTGAATCACAGTTCCACGAAAGCACGGTGTTTGGTTTCCCACTGCCGTGTCCCCAGGACCTCAAGCAGAGTCAGGCACATTGGAAAACCAGTTGCCATCCAGTTGACTTCAACTCATGGCGACCCCAAATGTGTCACAGGTAGAACTGTGCTCCTTAGAGTTTTCAGTGGCTGATTTTTCAGAAGCAGGTAGCCAGGCCTTTCTTCGGAGGCTCCTCTGGGTGGCTTTGAACCTCCAACCTTTTGGTTAGCGGCTAAGCATGTTAATTAATAGCACTACCCAAGGACTGCAGAGACATAGTAGGCACTCAGTAAATTCTTCTTGAGTAGATGAATGAATTCTCCCATCATCTTCTCACAAAAATCATGTCAGGTAGGTATTATTACTTTTCTTGAGCACGTGGGGAAACCAAAGCCTAGGGCTCCCTAACCATTCTCAGACAGCTAAGCCATACATACAGATGTTCTTGAGATTTCTTCCCTCCTTTTCTCTTCTCACTCTTAAACCCAATATGGTTCAAACTGGATTCTCTAGCTCTACAGCAGATCGTGGGACACATTCCCTAGTTCCTTTGCTCTTTAATCCACATTCCTCCTATTGTTGTAGGTAATGCATGTTCCCACTCCAGTTCCCCAAATTACGAGCCTCCTGGGTTCCTCTCTCAGCTGAGTCAGGTACATTCACCCAGGCCCAGGTCCTACGGATTTGTTCTTTGCAAGATCTCACTGACATCCCCATTCTCCCTCCTCTGCACCCCAGCTAACCCTAACTACCAATCCTTTAAGACCTCTGCCCTGTTAGCTAGAGGAAGCAGGTTAAGGAGCATGGGTGGGTACCAAGAAAGGGCTAAGCTCTTGGTTTCTGCCCTTTGGGACTGTATGGTGGGCATCCTAGGCTCTGGGTCTCCTTGCCTCCAGTTCCTGCCTTGGAGCCACTCTCTTCAGAAGCAGCCCGAGGGATCTTGTTAAAATGAAATCCTGAGCATGTCACTTCCCTGCTTAAAAGCCATCAATGAACACCGTGTTGGGGAGGAGGAGGGGGAACAGGTGCTCTCTCATGTGGCTGGTGGGGGTATAATCTGGCCCATTTGGGCAATAACTATTGAGATTCCAAATGCACATGCTCTTTGACCCAGCTTTCCCACTTCCCGAAAATTATCCTGCAGATACACTCAGACACAGAAAATGATGTATATACGAGGTGATTCATTACAGCATTGTTCCTTGTAGCAAAGATAGGAAACAGCACAAGTGTCCATCAATAGGGGACAGGTGAAATAAATGTTAGAGTATCCATAACAGCAGTTAACTAAAATAATGAGGAAGCTCTTTAGGTTCTGATATGGAATAATCTTCAAGATGTATTGTTAAGTGAAAAAAGGCAAGCAGTGTGTAGAATATGTGTGGATAGCTACCACTCATGTAGAAAAAAAAAAAAAAAAAAGAACAAGTGCATGTACCTATTTTCTTGTACATGCATAGAATATCTTTAGAAAGACATGCAAGAAAATTACATTGGTTGCCTTAGGGACAGACATTGGATGGCTGGGGGATTGGATGGGGTAAAGAATTGTCATTAAATACCCCTTTGGACTCTTGAATTTTGAACACTGAAATACATTATTTTTAAAACCTTAGTATTTTTCCAAGATCTCATAGGATATATACACCAAGTGGCTACCTTTGGAGCTTCAATTACTGGAGGTAGAAAGCATTTTTGTTTTGTGGTTGTTTTTTTTTTTTTTTTTTACAATTTCTTTAATGTTTTCCAAAATGTATTTTGCAAAAAGAGAGAGGGGCGGGGGAAAAGAACACAAAACAAAACAAACACACAAACAAAAACCCAAATCCATTCATGCGCCCTCCCATTGCCCATAGGATAAAATACAAGCGCCTTAGCTTGGTTTAAACTCTACACAGCCAGCCTCTTTCTTTACTTCTCAACAACCGGGAGTTGCTTACAATTCCCCTCATGTCTCAGGCTGTTCTTCCTTCCAGCTTTGCCTGCACCATGCCCTCTGCCTGGAATGCCCTTCTTTACAATCTCAGTCTGGCCAACACCCAGAACCATCCTTTGGAGTTCTTTCTTCTGTTCATGCCTCCAAGAAGCCTTGCATCCTAATCTCCTGTCTGTGTGTCTGTTGTCCCCTGTCCCCAGCGAACTGAGCCCATGAGGACATTTGCTAAGCCTTCTGTGGAGTCTCAAGTCTCATTTCCTGACTCCACCCCTACCCTGTTCCTCCTATATCTAGGGGGGCCATGAGACATCTCCCTGGGAATGGGCAGACACTTCCAGCTGTCTGTTCTCCCTGTCTCTCCCAAGACCCTCCGAAACCTAGTCATAAAACCATGTAAGGGACAGTAGGTGAGGAGGTGGCTCCACTGTTTGGGCTGTTAGGGAAGGGGTTTTAAAAGAAGTTGCTGGTGTCTAACAACAGTCTCTCTCCTCTAACGATGTTTCAGCAGATCCTCATGTGAAACTATGTGAACAGGACTGAAAAGGTGTCCTACACTCAACGCCCGCCTCCCAGGCCAAACTATACTGATGAACCCCCTAGGGCTGTGGGCAGCCCCCCCTCCCCCCCAATTTAGCTCCAAGGACAAATAAAGGCAGCTGGACTCAGACTTCCAAAGTCCTTTAAGGGCGCTCACAACTGCTGTCTCCTGACGTTTTGTCTCTCTGCAAGCCTTACAGATTCCCCTCCCCAAATCATTTTCTGTTCCTCAGTCCTTTCTTTTTCTTGACTGGCTGTCTGTCCCTCTCTCTGACCCTGGCGTCTGCTGGAGCAGGCAAGAGGCCTCTGGGTCTCCAGTCTGCAGCCCCGCCCCCAGCACTGCTTGGAGAGTCTAGACATAGACGGCTGAGTGCAGATGTGGCTATGGTCCTAGGCCCACCCACCTGGCCCCAGTCCTCCCGACAGGCTCTGCCCTCTAGCCCCGCCCCTCACCTGTCTTGGGGTCCACCGTGAAGTGGTGCTCACCATCCAGCACGCTGTACACCAGCCGAGCGCTGCTGCCATATGTGGGATCATCAGCATCTGAAGCCATCACCTGCATCACCGACGTGCCTGGGCCAGGGGGACCAAGCGAGACAGGGGTCATCTGGAGTGGTGCTCTTTGCTTCCACCTCTCCCCACCCAAGGGAAGCTGGGAGAAGCGACCTAGCCCTCTCGGAGTCCCTACCCTGCTCATGAATGAAGTTGAGTGTAGAATCAGAGTCGGATTTCAATCTTGCTTCAGGGGCAGCCTCTTAAATCTGTTTCCTCTTTAGCAAAATGGGGAAGAGCCTTGTCCTTGGCTCATGAGATTGAGGGAACGAATACATTTAAATTCAGGGCGCAGGGTAGCTCAGAGTCGTGTCTCAATAGGTTGTTGATATTGTTGGTGCCGTTGAATCGATTACGACTCGTAGCTATCACATGCGACAGGGTAAAACTGCCCCCAGAGCGTCCCTAGTCTGTAATCTCTTCTGGAACAGATCACCAGTCATTAGCACTACTGGGTGGGTTTGAACTACCACCCTGTGAGTTAGCAGTCAAATCCTTAACTCTTGTGGCCCCAGGGCTCTTTTAATGAGTGGTGGTGGTGGTGGTTGTTAAGTGTGGTCAAGTCAGTTCTGACTCTTAGTGACCCTATATAGAGTTTCTGAGGAGCGTCAGGTGGATTTGAACCACTGACCTTGCAATTCAAACTGACCTTGTAGTCCGGTGCTTATTTTACAGTGCCACACCTATGAGTTTTGTTAACAACCATCATTTCCACTCTGTTACTTAAGATCCTCAAAGTCAAAGTTGGAGGCAGGACAGGAAGCAGGTACCTAACTCCTAGTACCTTTTCACCCCTCTGACTCTTAAAAGCAGTTCACCTTCCCTGGGGCATATATCCCTTCCTGCCCCTGAGGGCCAACAGGGTACCTTGGAAGTTCACAGCCCAGAGTCCCCTGGCCCTGGGGCACCTGGGCAGGAGGACAGCATTTCACTGCTTTCCCTTTGGGAGGTAGATAGCTGTGGGCCTTGGTGCCCTCCTTGCCCCTCCTTCCTGGGTGCCCAGACAGTCACCCCCACCAACTCCTCCTTATGCTCTGCACGTACGCTGCTGGGGAGAGTATAAATTGGATAAAAGTCCATCAAACAGCGGCAATTAAGTTATTGATTTTCGACGCTGCCTCATTAAACTGGGAGCTTCTCTTGGCCTGTCCCAGAGATGGCTCTAATTTGACATCATGTTCAATTTGACGAAAGCAGAGCTTGGGACGTGAGGCTGGACAGGGCAGTGGTGGGCTGGGGGAGGGGTCACATGGAGGGTCTGGCAAAGCTGTCTGGTCCATCTGAATCTTCCCAGAGAAGGGGTGAGCTGGACAGCCAAAGAAGGGGGTCTTGGGGCTCAGGCTGTGGCCCACTGGGGGGATAAGATTTATACCCCACACTTCCAGGGAGATGCCCTCTTCTGGGTGTCCTGCTGGGGGTAGGGTGAGGCCTAGGCCTGCTGAAACTTTGGATGGGGCTCTTTTGGGGTTGGGCTGGGGCTCTCCTGGCTAGCAGGCTGCATGCAGAGAGCTGAGGCCAGTTCACTGCCTGGCTAATAAGGGAGAGTCTGGAAGTGTTACTGCAGCAATTCTGTTAAGCCCAGCCCGCCACCCGCCTCTCCCGCCTCCAGCCTGGGGCCCTCGATCATTCCAGACAGACACATGTATTTATTTTTCACTCTTTTGCATTTCTCATTTCCTTCTCCGGGTCTCCCCTCCCAGCATGTGCTTCCTAAACGGGCCCTGCAATGCGCCTCTCTCTCTGGCAGATTGAGCTTCATATAAGTTACCTGGAGAAGCTAGGAAGAGGTGTGGATAAGCCCCCTCCCTTCTGATGAGCCTCCCCAGGGGTTTTTGACTCAGGGCCAAGAGCATAGTCCTAGCTGCCTCCTGACCATACACAGAGAGGGTTACCCACTGCTGAGCACCCACTACATGCCCCGCTTATGGAGTCCCTTAAATTCATCATCTTGAATCCTCAGAGCATCTCTGAGAGCAAAGTGGGGCCCTCAAAGAAAAAGGTCACAGAGGAAAAGACCTCACCCAGGCACTCAGTGAGAAAGTGGTGAGGTTCGAACCCAGGACTCACTGACGACAAAGTTCTTCTGGGTGTTGGTCTCAGCGTAGGCAGTGACTCTGGGGATGGGGACGGGGGGAGGGGCGGGGAGCCTGGTGGCCTGATGGCTCTGCTACTTAGTAGCAGTTTGACCTTGGGCATGCCAAAGGCTCCTCTGTGCCTCAGTGTTCTCATTTATAAAATGGAGAAAAGTACTATCAAACTCCTGGGAGTGTTGTGAGAATTCAAATAGATTTCCATGTTCAGTACCAAGGCCAGTGCCTGTCTCCTGAGCACTCAATAATGCAAGTTGTGGTTGTCATCTCAGGAGGCACTGCATCGCATTATACAGTGGTACAACCACGCCTCCCTCACAGAGGTATTGAAATGGGAGACGATGTACAAAGCATTAAGTGCATGGGGGGTACTCAATGAATAGCGGCTGTTGTAACTGTTAAGAGAGAGGGTCTCCCTGACACTCCCCCAGCCTGTCTCCCCCATCTCCTAGGCAAGGCTGGCTTGAATGACTCCCTGGGGACACAGCAGAGCTCACTCTCTCTCTCTTCCTGGCTGCATCCCAGGGACTCCCGCAGGGATGATGGAATCATTTCCTCAATCCAGGATTCTTTATTGCAGCCATTACAGTTAATACCTACACCTGGGAATGGCGAAGGGTCAGTGATTCACCACCAGCGCCCCAGGCCCCAGGGGAATGACTTCCTGAGGCCACACAACCCTCCTACCACCTTCACAAAGCAGCAGCTCCCCATGGCAGACCAAAAGTGCCAGACTTGTGGCTGCTCTGAGGCCACCTCAGGGGTCACCTCCCTGGGTTCAGCAGTTGACATGTTGCAATGGACCACTGTGCCCAGTCTCTCCCCTCCATGATGTAGAGGCAGCGGTGTGCTGGAAAATGTTTAATCATTGGCTCTAGGGGTCAGGAATCCCTGCTTTGTAATGTTTGATGATTTCTATGGTGTAAATGTTCCACCACAGACGCTTTCAGGCTAGCAATGGGACATCGCCTGGCTCAGAAAACTCCTAAAATCAATATTGGGGTCTCGTGAGCTTGGTTCCAAGCCGGCTCCAGCAACACCACTGCATCTTCTCCACTTAATAGCTGAGGAAACTGTTAAGCACTGTCAAGTGTGAAATATGAATTCATAATGAATCCCATTATAATTATATATCATTATTCAATAATAATGATAATGATGATGTTGTTGTTAGCTGTCATGGCATCGGCCCCTGAGTCACTCTGCACAACAGAATGAAACACTGTCCAGTCCTGAGCCATCCCCATGATTAGATCCAACTGCTGTGATCCATAAGGTTTTCAGAAGCAGATGGCCAGGCTTTTCTTCCTAGTCTTTCTTAGCCTGCAAGTTCTGCTGAGACCTGCCCAACATCTTAGCAACATGCAAGACCCCAGTGGCAGGTGGTGGTGACTGTGTCTGAGGCATGTTGGTTGGGAATTGAACTTGGGGTTCCCGCAGGGAAGGTGAGAATTCTACCTCAATGCCTCACCAATGATAGTGGTTGTTACCATATATTGAATTACTACTTCATGCTAGATACAATGATAAGCCCTTTGTATATATGATCTCATGGGATTTATGCAATAACGTCTTGAACTAAACTTTATTAAAATGTCTACAGATGAGGAAATGAAGGTTGAGTGATGGTAAGCAACAAGTTCAACTAGCCAGGGAGTAGGAGAGTCAGGATTCAAACTCAGCCTTGTCTGATGTCAAAACCCACTGTATCCTGCCTTAGAGGTGGGAGGAGAGAATGGATAGCGGAAATAGATGGGCGAGTGAGAGACAAGTACCAGAGAAAGGAGGAGGGGGCAAGAGGAGGGAAAAGAAAAGGAGCTAGGTTCAGGGCCTTCCCTCAGGACAACCAGGTTCAAGTCAAAACTACAGGACTAGGACTGGCTGGGAGGAGCTATTCTCCGTCTGTGGTGCTGAAACCCAGCTTCTAATCTTGGGGTTAAGGGTCTGAGAGGTCCTGGAATAGGAGGGGCTGTCCAACTGATCCCTGGGTAAATAGGATCTCATGGCCCAGGGAACCATCTAGAATAGTGCTGGCAAAACTTGTCCTTGGAAAACCTAAAAATGAATGCTTCTCAACCTGGCTGCACAGTAGAATCTCCTGAGAGCTTTAAAATAAAACATGCTGAGTCCTACCCCAAGCTGATGAGACAGGACTCTTTGGAGTTGGAAAAAAGTATTTTTACAAGCTCCGAACATCTTGAAGTCCTAGTGTGGCGCTGTACGATAAGCACTGGGCTGCTAACTGTAAGGTCAGTGGTTCAAACCCACCAGCTGTTCCTCAGATACCCTCTACAGGGTCGTTATGAATCAGCACCGACTCGATGGCCCCACCACCACCATGGCAGGATGAGTCTAAGTTCATCCCAGACTGAGAACTGCTGTTCTAGACTCACCCCCTTATTGGACTGAGTCACCCAGGGGCTTGTGACCTTCCCAAGGTCACATCATAAGTGGTGGGAAAGAGTCCAGCCCAGATCTGTGTAGCTCTCATGCCACCCTCTCAGACTCCCCGTGCCTCTACTGTGTCTAATACCCAGGAGGAAGCAAGAAGGATGACTCAGCCCACAAGTCAGCTGTCGGTCGTCCTCACAGGTAAAATCACGAGTCAGGCACTCCTAAGAGCAGTCAGACCTCCGTGGACACGGAATGGATTTGGCACCAGAGTCCTGGGTTCAAATCCCACAGCATCCTCACTGTGTGCCTTGCACCAAGCCTTTCTCTCACCTGCAGTATTAGAGGGGCCCACTCTGCTCTGAGGGTTAGCGATGAGGGATTTCATGGGCTGGTGAAGCTGGGTATTTCTGTATCTCTCTTTATGGTCAGGAGACACCTGGGGCTGTGCCGCTGGCCCAGGCTAGGAGGTATCAACATCAGGAGGGAGGAAACTTGTCTGTTCATGTCTCATTTCTGGTTTACCTGGGAGGCTCTAACAAGATTTGTCATGAAGCCAAAACTGGAACCCAAATCTTCCTTCTTCGGACAGAATTCTTTTCTTCTCCCTTAGCTCTTACTATTTGTGAGGTGCAATTGCACCCCAAACTCAGAATCCTGCACCAATGGCTCAGGGACTGAGGACATACATTCCCATTCCAGCCCTGGTCTTGGTTCCCATCACTCTTTCCCTGACCTGTCTGGCCTCAGTTCCCCTTCTGTAAAATAGAGATAACACTGTATCCCTCCCGTCTCCCCGGGTTGTGGGAGACCACTTTCTGAGTTAGAAGAGATGAAGCACTCTAGAAAAGAACAGAGTCCTCAAATGAGGTGACCAAGTGTCATGATTCTGTAGATGTTTGTAATTATCATCATCCGCCTCTTCCCTCTTTCCCACCGCTGCCCTGCTGGGTCCGGGGAAACCCTCGGCTCACATTTACCTTCTCAAACATTTATAAAAAATGAGTCCCACTCCCTGCTGCTGCCAGAACTGTGCAGAATGCTTTCTATTAAAAATTAAAAACCACTTGTCGATTCCCCCGGAACGCTCAGATTACACAGGAAACAAGGCTCCTCTCAAGCCCCCACTACCACCACCCCCCTCCTCTAGCTCCTGCTTGGATCATCACTTATAACACCGACTCACTGGGCTGGCCTTGACCCCGCTTCTGACTACCCAGTGATGGTGGGGGGGTCTAATGTAGATGAATGATGCTTTGGAGACAGGGAGGAGGCTGAGGTCACAGGCAAGAGGGATGGGGGCAGAGCCAGAGACAAGAGACAGAGAAAGTGGTACAGAGAGATGGGGAAAGAAAATAGGTCACAGACAGTGAAATGAGGGACAGGAACGAGGGACAGAGAGAAAGAAGGACAGAGACAAAAAGATGAGGGTCAGAGTGACAGAGACATGTAGAGACAGTGGGAATGTGGGACAGACCTTGAGACAGATGGAAAGAGACAGAAATACAAAGATAAAGTAGGAAAGTAGAGATACATAGAAACGGAGAGGGAAAGCAACAGAGATGATACAAAACTCAGAGAAAGAGAGACCTGGAGAAGAGTTGAGAAGAAAGCCATGTTTGGCCAATGGGATGGAGGCTGCTCACATTGCAAACACTTAGCTCTCTAGTCTCCAGGCAATGCTAGAACACCCTCCCCTCACTCTTCATTCCTTCTAGTCTCCACACTGGATTCACCCCTCCAGGCAACACTAGAGTGTGTTGTTATTGTTAAGTGCTGTCAAGTCAGTTCTGACTTATAGCCACCCTTTATTGGGCTTTTCTGAGGAGCAATTGGTGGCTTTAGCAGTCCAGTGCTTATCTTACAACACCACACCCACACCAGGACTCCAGAGAGTGTGTGTGTGTTGTTAAGTGCTGTGACTTGGTTCTGACTCATAGCAATCCTGTATGGGTTTCCAAGGAGTGGCTGGTGGGTTTAAACTGCTGCCCTGGCAGTCAACATTCCAGCGCTTATCCTACAGTGCCACACCAGGACTTTAGTATGTCCCTCTAAGAGCAAGGACTCGCCTACCACCACAAACTGATATCCTACAGTGCCACACCAGGATTTCAGTATGTCCGTCTAAGAGCAAGGACTCTCCTACCTCCACAAACTGAGACCCACAGCTCTTTGGTCTGCTCAACCCTCACGTGAAGCCTGGGTTAAATCTGGTGACCTGCTGGTGACAAAGTGCCTACAATAGTATCCCTCCACCAGGTGCAGACAGTAACTCTTTTTTTTTTTTTGTAATTTTGTCCTATTTATTCATCCAATAACTAAAGAGCACCTACTATGTATAAGACATTTGAGGGCAGGATGGTGGCTGCACCTTTATACCCCGGGGCCAGGTAGACATAGTGCTAGGCAGAGTGAAAGACACTCAGGTGTGCTGAATGAGTTACTGATGACAAAGACAAAGGGCAGCATGAGTATACTCCTTTTTACCCAGAGTACCCTGGGGCCCTCTCCTAAGGGTCAGGGCCTCTGCTCCTCTCTGCCACTTCTTCCCAGCAGAAGCCTCTTCTCCTGTTCCCCCAAGCTGGGTGGTGAGAGCCAGTGCCGTTGCTAGGCAAGGAGATATTGCACATATAGATCTTCCTGGACTTTAATTAAAAACATCTTTAGAAGTTGTCTCTGCAGAGGCCAGCGATTGATTCCTGGTTTGGGCCTGAGGGCTGCTGAGCCATACTCTCTCTGGCTGAAGACGGGACAATTGGAGGCTCCCCATCTCATATGAGGCCCTGGGGGCACACATTGCCTCTTGCTTTTCCCTTTCCTTTCTGCCCTCTGCCCCCTCCCAACCACTGAATTTGGGAATCAGTGCACTCTTCCAATGTTATTCCTTTTGTTCTCTTTGAGCCTCAGTTTCCCTAGTTATAAAATGGGGGTGTCAAGACGCATTCCAGGGGAGTGCCTGGAAAGATGAGATGAGATTAGGGTTTGTGTGAGTGCTCTGCAAGCTGTAAAGTCCTGTGTGAACTAAATCAATGGCCGTGACTACATCACCCAAGGAGCTCTGGTAGCATAGTGGTTACAAACCGGGCTGCGAACCTCAGGGTCAGCAGTTCGAAACTACCAGCTGTTCCATGGGAGGAAGAGGAGGCTTTCTGCTCCCGTAAAGATTTACAGCCTCGGAAACCCTGTACAGGGTCACTATGAGTCGGAACCGACTCACGGCACATAACAACATCACCCAGCCTCTGGTTCGAGGTTCTGGGTCTGTTTCTGGCTGTGGAACTGTAGGTAACTCACTCTCTCTTTGCATTTATTTCCTCATTGGTAAAATGAGAACAGTAATACCTGCCCTGCGTATTCCCCAGGATTGTGAGAATAAAGGGAAATAGCTCTGAAAGTAGTGTTGGCTGATAGCTATTATTAAGTGAATGTCCCAAGAAGTGCAGGCTGCACTACAAAACAGTCTTTCCCGTCTATTAAAGATGCTGCTCACAGAGGAATTGGAATACATGGCAAAATGGCTGCGGCAGGGCTACCGTGAGCCCCAAACCCATAGTCCAGCAATGCCAATTCCATGGCATATGCGCCACCACATTCACCTCCTTTTTCTCACAAGCAGACATCACTAATCGATTGTGACATTCTTTTCTGCTGAGGCTGAATGAGGCCTCAGACGCCTTCTTAACACAGCCCTGCAGTCAGAATCAATTAATTAAAGTTGGCACAGAGATGAAACTGATCTGCTACCACTCTGAGGTTACAGTCATGTCTTGTTCATCTTGGCATCCCCCCCTTAGCATAGTGGTTACTAACTCCTCGAGGTCAGGAGTTCGAAACTACCAGCCATTCTGCCAGAGAAAGATGAGGATTTCTGCTCCTGTAAACATTTACAGAAGGAGCTCTGGTAGTGTAGTGCTTACGAATCTGGTTGCTAAACCTCAGGGTCAGCAGTTTGAAACTACGTGCTGTTCTGCAGGAGAAAGATGAGGCTTTCTGTTCCCGTAAAGATTTACAGCCTCTGAAACCCTGTACAGGGTCGCTATGGGTCGGAACCGACTCCACAGCACATAACCACCACCACACCTCACAAAGTGCTACCTACATTGTAGGCATGCTTATTGACTGAATGAATACATGTTTATTGACTGAAATCAACTATGTGCTTCTTTCTCTGCATTCTCCTGGAGCCCTGGTGTGGCACTGTGGGATAAAGCACTGAACAGCAAGGTCGGTGGTTCAAACTCACCAGCTGTTCCTTGGAAACCCTATACAGGGTTGCTATGAGTCAGAATCAACTGGATGGCGCTTAACAACAACAACAAGTGGCAGTTTAGTAGTAGAATCATCTCCTTCCATGTGGGAATCCTGGGGTCCATTTCTAGAACATGTACCTCACATACAGCCACTGTCAGTGGTGGTTCTGTGTTATCTGATACTGAACACGTTTCAGTGGAACTTCCAAACTAAGACAAACTAGGTAGAAAGACCTGGTGATCCACATCCAACAATCAGCCAATGAGAACTTTGCGGAGCACAATGTTGTTGTTGTTAAGTGCCGTGGAGTCGGTTCCGACTCATAGCGAGCCTGTACAGGGTTTCCGAGGCTGTAAATCTTTACGGGAGCAGAAAGTCTCATCTTTCTCCCGCGGAACCGCTGGTAGTTTCGAACTGATGACCCTGAGGTTAGCAGCCCGATTCGTAACCACTATGCTACCAGAATGGTCTGATCTAAACCAACCATGAAGATGACACCGGATTGACAGCATTTCTTTCTTTTGTGCCCAGGACTGCTATGAGTCAGGAGCTGACCTCACGGCAGCTAACAATAACTTATTTTTCTATCCCTGTGGGGCTGCAGATAAAGCAGGTGCAAATAGATGTTTGCTAAATTGGGTGACTCATCTTGGTCACCCCTACAGCGCCAAGTACACTGTAGACCTCGTATATAATGGGTGCTAATAAACATTTGCGGATTTAATTCAATTACTTATCTTTACATTCCCTGCAGTGCCTAGAGAAAAGCTGTGGCTAATAAAATGCATGTTGAATTGAACTTCTTGTTTCTATATCCTTAACACTGCCACATCTAGTGTCTTGTATGTAGTTGGCATTAGTAAGTGGGTGGTGTTGAACTGGGTATGGGAGACCTCTGAAATCTTCTCACTGTTCACTGGTCAGGTCATGACACCCCAGGAGAAAGTTCTGGTTTCTCTGAACTGAGGAATCCAACTCTTCTCTAGCAAAACTCACTCTCTTGGCAAACTGATCCAACCTCTAATTTTAAATTCCCTCTCTCTTTCTGAAGACTTCCAAAGTTGTATCTCTAACTCCTGACCTCTAGACTCATGGATCTAACTGTTCCTTTGACATCACCACTTGAATTTCCAGTAGAGGTCTCAATATTAACATGTTCAATACAGAATGTGTCATTGTGTGCTGCAAACCTGCTCCTCTC
The DNA here is from genome assembly GCF_000296735.1 of Chrysochloris asiatica. Classification (NCBI taxonomy): domain Eukaryota; kingdom Metazoa; phylum Chordata; class Mammalia; order Afrosoricida; family Chrysochloridae; genus Chrysochloris; species Chrysochloris asiatica. The sequence goes on along the minus strand of NW_006408541.1, from coordinate 17,214,769 downwards.
GATGCATCCTGGTCCCAGGAATAGCAGCTCCATTCAGCCAATTGTTCAGGCCAAGAACCTCAACATCATTCATGGTTCTTCTCGCTCTCTCTCATTCCTTATAATTCCTCACAAATGGTTGGCTATTCCTTCAGAGTACATTCAGAATCCCAAACTTCTCATCTACTACTCTCGTCTAAGTCCCAACCACTTTTTGCCTGAATATTTGCAGTTGCTTCCTCACTGATTTCCCTATTTCCGAACAAGCCCTCTGGAGCCCTGGTGTGGCACTGTGGGTTAATGTGCCAGACTGCAAAGCCGTTTGAACTGCAAGGTCAGTAGTTCAAGTTCACCAGCTTCTCCTCGGAAACCCTATACAGGGTCGCTATGGGTCAGAATCAACTCTACAGCACTTAACAACAACAACAACAACAAACAAGCCCTCTAGAGTTGGTTTTCAACATGGCAGCCAACAATTCATTATTTTAAAATACAGGTTGGAATATGCCACTCCTCTGCTTCCTTTCTCACTCAGCACAACTAGAGACCCTGATCGCATGAGATACTCTCCCCTTCATTTACTGGCCTTCACACTATTCTTCAAACAGCACACACACATGCTGCCTCAGGATCTTTGCACCTGCCTTGTAGCCTCTGTCTAGAACACTCTTCTGGCTTAGTGGTTCCCCAAGTGCAGTCTCCAGACCAGCAGCATCAGCATCCTCTGGGAACATGTTAGAAATGCAGACTCCCGGGCATGGAATCATAAATTCTGGGGCAGTGTCTAGCAATCTGTGCTGTGGGCTCTCCAGGTAGACCAGGCACACAATAAAGTTAGAAAACCATTGTTTTAGACAGTTCCTTAGTTTGCTCCCTCAGTTTCTTCGGATCTTTGTTCAAAAGTCCTCACAAAGAGAGGTCACCCTTGGCCATTATCCCTAAAATAGCACTCTCTCAGTACCATCCAGATTCCCTTAGCCTTCATAGCACGTACACTATTGGCTTATTATATGAGGGGTCTTCAAAAGTCCATAGAAAAATGGAATGAAAAGATAATGGAATGAACCTTCTGAAGTCCCCTCATCTATTTGCAACAGAGTCCTGGTGTGGTGCTGTGGATTAATGCACTGGACTGCAAAGTCGGTTTGAACTGCAAGGCACATAGTAGGCACTCAATAAACACTGGCTGGATGCATGAGACCCCTCAATGCTCAGAGGGGAAGCTGGGTTCCGGAGAGGGGTGGGGACTTGTCCAAGGTCGCACAGGGAGTAGGCATCAGGACTGTTGGCTCCCGGAGCTGCTTCTTGCACTTGGTTCAGATGAGTTGCTTGCCCCGCCTCAGAAGCGTGGCTCATCAGAGCCCCCGGCACACTTCCCTTCCCTTTTAAGCTCTGAGTGGTTTAATTTTCGAGCACTGCCGCCTTTCATGTCCCAAGCTGCGTCCCTGCTCCCCTCTGATCTCTGAAGCTGCTCAGGCCCCCTTGCTGCTTGTCGGCCCCGCCCTCCCCAGCTCCGATCAGGAGGCTCCGTAATTGTGACTGATTTTCAAAGCTGCCTGGAGTATCCACAAGCACCCTGATGTCGGATTTGCTTCCCCTTCAAAAAGTTGCTCAAATGAAATAAACTAATTTAATTTCTGCTTCTGCCCTCCTACTCCTAGGCTCCTTGCTTGGCCCAATTGAGTCCCTCTGTCTGACATTTTCCTGAGTGGAAGTGAGGGTCAGTGGACTGGGAGAGGGAAGGGAGACACGGCTGGATCTGCAAGGAGAGGGCGCTGGCTCTGCCTCCCACTCTCTGTGAGGCCTTCTCTTGGCTTTTGGTTTTTTCATCTGTGAAAGCAAGCGTCTGGACAGTCTAGGAGTCGAGCCCAGAGAGTTGCTCAATCATGGACTCCCTTTGTGGCTGTGGGCCTCAGTGTTCCCATCTTCTCAATGGGGATGCTAACATCAGTTCTGTGCACCTCTCAGAATTGACATGAGAATGAGGTATGATAGATGAGCCCCCAACGTAGACATAGGGAGCTATGCCTCCACTTGGCACCTGACCCCTGAGTCACATCCATTTTTCATCCTGCAGAAAGAACTTTCTAGAATGCAGGTCGGCTCATGGCACTTGCTTGCTTATGCCTTTCCCAGGCTATCTGCTTCCCTCAAGACCATCAGACATTGCTCCTGTCGCCTTCTCCAGCCTCATCTCTCACCACCTTTCTGGCCTTTCCCCCTCTTCCCCTCAAAAACAATAAGGTCAGTGTTGGGTGAAGGGAGACTGGGTTATCTTCTTGGGCCAGAGTTTGAATCAGCAGGTGGGGGTTGCTGGACATGGACGTGGAACTGCCTTTGACTTGTGGTGTGACCTTGGACAAGCCACTGCCTCCCTCCCTCCCCCGACCCTAGCTGAGCCTTAGTTTCTCCACTTGCAAAATTGATTTCTAAGTTCACATTGGCCTCTGAAAATCCATTAATCTCTGCCACTGAAAATTTCCAAACTTAACTCTGTAGCCAGACCTCTCCCCTGAACCTACAGAACCAGCTACCTTTTTCAAGATCTTTGCTCGGCTACTTAGTGTTTCTAACTTAGCATGTCAGAATCCAAACTCTTCATTCCCCCCAACTGTTTCCCCTATCTCAGCAAATGGAAATGCCATCTAGTTAATTGCTTGGGTCAAATTCACCTGACAGCCATCCTTGAATTTTCTTTCTCTCGCACCCTACTTTCAATCCATTAGCAAACGCTTTCAGCTCTACCTTCAAAATATATCCCAAGTTGACCTCTTTCCAACACCTCTACTGATACCACCCTGTGTTCCAGCCACCACTATTTCCTGCCCACATGAATGCAGTATCTTCCTCAGTGGGCGACCTGCCTTGCCCTGCCCTTAGCCCCTCCCCCAGTCTACTCTTTATAGAACAGCCATGGGACCCTGGGAAAGCTAAGCCCGATCCTGTCACTCCTCTGCACCAAACCCTCCACTGACTTCGCTCCGCATAAGAAGTACAGTCAGTGGCTTTGGTCTGCATGGCTGCATGCTCTGGTCGGCTCACCACTTTCCTCCTCACTTGCTCTGCTCCAGCCACTGGTCCTCCAAATTCCTTAAGGGAATTCAACCTCAGGGCCTTTACACGAACTGCTTCCTCTTCCCCAGGGGCCCACGCCTTCACTTTCTTCAAGTTTCTTTTTCAATGTCACCTCCTCAAAGAGGCCTTCCTGGACCAGGAATACATTTGTTTACTTGCCTACGCCTGTCTTCCCCATCTAGGATGCACCCCCGACAAGAGCAGAGAATCTTGTCTGCCTGTTCACTGCTGTGTCCCCAGGGCCTCGAGCAATGTGTTACACATAGAAGGTTATCAACAAATATGTGAGGACAAATGAGCACAGACACATGGCGTGTCACGTGCACACACAGGCCTTAAAGTGGCATTCAGCTAGCCATGAAGTGCACATCTACAGATGCGTGTGCACACGGGTACCAGGCACACACATGTAAATGCATCTGAACATGTGAGTGCACGTGGACATCTAGCACACATGTGGATGCATGTGTAGCTTGTATACCAGACTGCCCCCATCACTGCTCCTACCCTTCTCCCAACCCCTTGTGCCCACCGCTCTCTGGTGACTTCCTCCTTCCTCATCACTGCTGGTACTCTCCAATCTGACAGATTTGGTCAGTCTGGAGGGGCTGGGACTGTGTCCTCCCTCAAGAACTCAAACAGCCCTGGCCTCTGACAGGGAGGGAGTCAGGGAGTGTGGTCTAGGACCCAGGGTCCAGAGTGTGGACAACTTAGGTGAGCACTTAGGTGGGGAAGATGGGAGCGACTGCCTTGGGCCTCTCAGCCCCTGACTGCAGCTTCCACAGAGGCTTCAGGGGCCCAGGCTAGGTGGGGTCCCACTGTGGGAGACCCTTCGTCTCACTCCCCCATGCTGTGTGAATGTGAATTTCTGAGTCTGGCTGTGTCTGAGGTCTTCTAGTAGATGCATGTTTGGGAGTGTGTTCCTCATGTTTTTCTACATGTGAATGGTGTGTGTGCAGTGCCCCGGGGTGTCTGCAGCCTTGCCCGAGTGTGTGATTGGCTGGTTCTGTGTGCACCTGTGTTGTAAGTCTTGTTGTGTTGTGGCTACCTTGTGAGCAGTGAACAAAGGTGTAGGGATGCCGGTGTACCTGGGGGCTGCTTTGCCCATTGTGCGGATGCATGGAGCTGTGCACATGGGTGGTGTGGACACAGGTGAACGAACGGGTTATCTTGGTTGTGGCAGGTGTCTGTGTGTGCAGACAGGAGGACTATGCCTGAGTGTGTGGATGGGTCTGTGTGGGGGTCATGTCCACATGTGTGACTGAGTCCTGTGTTGGCTTTGCTCAGGTGTGCAGCTGTGTCTGTGTACATGACAGTGTCTGGGAGATAGCTTTTGCTCACACCTGTGCCCTCTGGCATCCCAGCAGTTTCTGCCTCTTCTGTCTCTGGCAGGTGATCCCCCTGGCTCACCCCCATCCCTGGAGCGGAGCTCACCTGTAGGGGAGAGCTCGGCCACACTGCCGATGTAGGGGCCATGCAGGAAGCGGGGCTCACTGTCGTTGATGTCCTGCACCTTGATAATGAACTCAGACTCCGGCTCCAGCAGGCGGTTGGTGGCACGGTCCCGGGCCTGGGCGCGCAGTGTATAGAAGGTCTTCTGCTCACGGTCCAGGCGCTCCATGGCATGGATGTCCCCTGTTAGTTCATCAATCAAGAAGATGGTGCCGGCACCCTCGCCTGAGATGGTGTATTTGATAGCGCCGTCACCCTCATCTGAGTCTGAGTGGATCTGGGGGCAGAAGGAAGGCGGGGCAGAGGTTGGGGTGGAGGCTCCTTTCGGCCTCCTCTAGGTCCCACTCAGGCCTGGTCCTTAAGGTCCACCTGCGTCTTTGGTGAGGACATGAAGGCCCAGGAAGCCACACCTCATTCACCCTAGTCTAGGCCACACTATGTCCCACCTTGGCCCCAAACCTGCCTTCCCCTCTAGACCAGACCCATCAGCCTAAGAATCGGATTCTAACAGCCCTCCCTTGTTTGTAGCCCTTCCATAACTCCCCATTGCTCTCACAAAGGAGTTCAAGGTTCACTGCACCTTTGTACTTCTCAGCACTAGGATCCCTGGGGCTCCTGCTTTGAGCTCCTTAGATTCTACTCATCCTGTCAGGCTCAGCTCAAATGCCACCTCTTCCAGGAAGCTTTACAAGATTCCCCTCTGTCCCCACCCCCACTTCCCACCCTGACCTCGCTAACGTAGTAATGAAGTCATCATTGCTTTGCTCAGCTCTGTAAGACTGTTGTAACCAGCACTTTCCAAATTGCTATGTGCAAACAAATCACCAAGGAGCTTGTTAGAATGCAGGCTAAGAAGCTCTGATAGTGGGGTGGCAGTTCATACCCATCAGTTGCTTCGCAGAAGAAAGAAGAAACTGTACAATCCCATGAAGATTTACAGTCTTGGAAACTCAGAGTCATTGAGTCAGAATGAATTGACTTGATGGCAGTAGGGATGTTGGTTTTTTAGGGGGATCAGGGGCTAGGTCTGGGGTGGGGCCTGAAGTGGTTTTTGGGTTTTGCCTGGTGTGGCGTCTTAGGATAAGCACTCGACCTCAAGGATGGTTTGAACTGCAAGGTTGGTAGTTCAAACTCACCAGCTGCTCCTCAGAAACCCTATACAGGGTCACTAGGAGTCGGAACCCACTTAACAGCACTTACCAACAACATTTTAAAGGTCCTGGTGGCACAATGGTTAAACACTCAACGGCTAACCAAAAGGTTGGGCAATTCAAACTCTATGCGAGGAAGACCTGGCAATGTGCTCACACAAAGATTGTTGTTGTTAAGTGCTGTCAGTTCATTCCAACTCACAGCAACCCTGTATAGGTTTTCCAAGGAGTGACTGGTGGGTTTGAACCCCCTACCTTGTAGTTAGCAGTCCAGTGCTTATCCTACAGCGCCATTCCAGGACTCCACATATTCTGTTGTTTTTGCTGTTACCTGTCACTGAGTTTGTTCCCACTCATAGCGATCCTGTATAGGGTTTCCAAGGAGTGACTGGTGGGTGAGCTTGAACCATCGACCTTGCAGTTCAAACCGACCTTGCAGTCCAGGACATTAACCAGCCTAGAAAATCCAGTGGAGCAATTCTACTCTGTCCAATGGGATTGTTATGAATAGGAACTGACTCAATGGTACACAAGAAGAAGGCACTTTCTGGAGTTCCTGGGTGGTGTAAATGGCTGGTATATTCAGCTGCGAACCCGAAGGTTGACAGTTCGAGTCCATCCAGAGGTACCTTGGAAGAAAGTTCTAGCAATCTAGTTCAGAAAAATTAGCTATTATAAACCCTATGGAACACAGTCCTACCTTGCCATGGCTTCTGTGAGTCAAAGTTGACTCCAAAGCAACGGATGGCCATACAAGCTTTCAAACTGTTGGTCTGCAGACCTCCCTTTGACTTACAGGCCTTTCTGGAGTCTTGGAGGTCGGAGGGACCCAAAATGATTACTTTGAGATAGTCTTTAAACCCTAAACCAAAGATAGCCCCTGAAGCCTTCTTAAATCCAACAACAGTTTAGTTTAACTAATAAAGGGTGTGTGCTCTGAACACTGTGCTCGTTTAAAAACTCTCGGCTAGGCTATCTATGTGGGATCCAGCTGGCAACAGCAACTCGGAGGATTAGACAGGAGCCTTAATGGGCAGAGAGCGTATGCTAATGGAGAGAAACAATTTGGAAAAGGAGGGTGTGGTGGCAGGCACAATTTGAAGACTGTTAATCAATGTCAATGATTGTATATGCAGAAATTGTCGTTTTGGTGTAACAAAATGTTTAAATGCTGGACTATCAGTCAAAAGATCGACAGTCTGAACCTGCCCAGAGGTGACCTCAAGTCTGAATTTACAAAGTTCACACCTTGAACACTCTATGGAACGCTTCTACTCTGCACACGAGGTTGCTGTGAGATGGAATTAACATGACAACTAACAACAGCAACATGTATGAATAGATCTATCTTCTGACCACATAAAGAATGCCAGAAACCAGTTTCACCAGTGTTCCTCCAACAAAAATAAAATAGACCAGTGACATAGAGGATTGGGAAATCTAGCAGGGAGTGGAAGAATGGAGACGTGGAGACAAGGAAACGTTGCACAGAGTTAGAGTCCATGATATGATCCAGGAGAAATACTCTGAGTGTGTATGTACTTTAAACATTGTTCATGGCCTTTGTGTGTGTGAGAATACCTCAAGCATTTCACTTATGTGCATGTCTTACAGATTCTATGGTCAGTTTCAAATCTCTGCAATGCACATTTAAACCCAATAAAAAAGGTAAGGATTAAAAAAAGAGGATAGTGATTAATCTGTACATGTGAATGAAAACTGCCTGGTGTGAAAAATAAATAAATAAGGGGGAAAAAATGTTGCAAGAGCAAGGTCTGTTTGTTGGAGGGGCCGGCCTGGCTCCACAGTCTGGGAGGAGTCCAGGAAGGGGTTAGCCTTGGCTCCACCATCTCCCCATGGCCTTGCAGACGTCACTGTGTCTCTGGGCCCTAGTTAATGTTATCTCCAACATGGGACTCCTCCTCTTGGTGGTGAGCAGTTAATGGAATTAGAGTTTGCATGAGGTCCTATCCCCTACTTGGTCAAAGGTAACATTTAAAAAACACCAGGGCATTAATCACAGAAAGTTCTGCAGTCTGGCCAGGCAGGGACTCTTTGGTGGTGCCCAAGGAGCTGAATGCTAGGGTGAGAAAGAGGAGAGGGATTATTTATCAAAGGCATGGAGGGTTTTTACTACTTTAACAACCAGTACAATCAGATCAGTGTATTAGCTGAAAATCAGCCTTGCCTGAGGCATACTAAGTGTCCAATAAATGGTAGCCATTGTTATTATTATATTATTACTAAATGTGAGCTATACATAACTGGGCTTCAATCCAGGTCCCAGACGTTTCGCACTGCACTCAGATCTTTTGGACAAGGAATCAACAAGGAGGCTGTTTCCCCAAACAATAATACCCAAGTCTGTGTTCTCTGTTGTCCAAGCCTCCAAGGCAGCCCTGAACATAGGAAAATTCATTCAAAAGTGACCTTGGGAAGATCCTTGGTCCTCAATAAGTTTCCGGGGAGATGGGGCATGAACGAGACAATCTCTAAGGGTTCTTTGGGGCTAGGACTCAGCACTCTTGGCCCCTTCAACACAGGAACAGGTGGCTATGAAGCCATTACAAGGAGGGATACAAACCCACCCTCTGCCATGCAGGAGGAGCTTGGGTATAAATTCTGCTGGTGGAACTTGGTGTCTGAAAGGTGGATTATAGAAGTGCCATTTGGAAGATTGAATGGCCCATAAACATTTTCATATTTCATTAGCCGATTAATGGGCATCTCTCTCTTTTTGGCGAGTCTGCTGATTCTCAGCAGAAATTGCGGGGAGTAAATGGAGACGTCTGGTGGAACCTTTCCGGGTCCCCATCCTGTTATAGATTGCCCCAATTAATGCCCGTCCTGGGCTCCACCGAGAAGCCTCCTTCCTGTCCAGTTACTGTTAATAGATTTCTCATAAGTGGCTGGATTGTAAAAACCTCATAACTCACTTTAATGCCCCCAATAAAATTATTTCAGGATGTCGGCCCTGAATCATTGGCACTGCCGGGGATGAGACCTCTCTCTCTTGTTTGCTGTTTATACTTTGCCCCCCACCTTCACCCAGGGGCTGGGAGAGTGGGAGAGGGTGGCTTCACTCCCCACTTTGCAATCAGACTTGTAGCCTACCTATGGAATCTGCAAACATTTCTGAGAAGTGTGGCAGAATTGATGCCATTTGGGAGGGGCAGGATGCTTCCCAGCTATCATTTTATTTGTCCTCATCATGAAACAGTATTGCTCTTCCTATTTCTCAGATGAGAAGACTGAGGCACAGAGAAGGGACATCATCTATTTGGTCACCCAGCTGCTAAGTGGGAAAAGCTAAGCTCCTAAGCCCACAGCTAACCTGCCTTTGCCCGCAATGGATGGTGAGCATGGACTTGTGTAATTACCTCTCTGAGGGATCAGATCAAGCCCTACCTCACATAGGTGTGGTGAGGTGTCAATGAGAGCATCCTTGTCATGCACGATCTAAGCACTCTGTCAACAAATGTTTCCATTCTCTGCTATCTCTTGGGTCTTCTCAGGTCCCTGCAGCCTTTGACATTTTAACACAGACCCTGAACAGAGATGACTTAAGAGTGAGGAGTGGGAAGTGGGCAGTGGCTCAGGGCTGATGTCATCGGTGTTTTTCTGTGAAGTGAGTCAGGGGCTTATGCTGGGGCTGAGAGGTGGCTCTCCAGGGACTTTGGAGTCAGGGGGTTCACACTCGGTCTGACTCTGCAGAGGGGAGGGATGCTGTAGCTCAGTCTCCGGAAGATGATTCTCAAGCTGCTGAACAATGAGGAGGCTGGATGCTGGCGGTTGGTGTTTCGCTTTACTGAGTGGCTACTATGTTTCAGGTGTATGTTTTAGGCTATCCATAGAAATCTAATGGAACTCTGGGGCACAGGTAACTGTAGCCCCATTTTCCAGTTAAAGAGACTGAGGCAAGGCTTGGTCTGTTGGTCCCTCTGCTGCCTCTGGGGATTTGGTGAATCTGTTTATAATGCTTCTGGCTGAAGAGGAGGGAGACAGGAGGAAGGGGCCTTGACATCTGCCTCTGCCCTGTACCCAACAGGCCCCAATCATCGGTGGCCTCTGCTCTCTGGACCTCCATTTCATCCTTTGGATGAGGACCTCAGACCACCAATCAGAAAAATGATGAGCTTTGGAGTCAGGGTCTCCACAAGATGGCTGGGTGCCATCTTTGGCTTTGCACTGACCTGCTGCCTTCCATTCCCTGCACCTCAGTTTGCTCATCTGTAAATGGGATGGATATTGCTTACTCATAGAGTCCGAAGATTCTTAATATGTGAAGGCTGCTGGCATACAGTGGGTGTTCAACATGGATTAGTTCCCTCTCCTCTTCCCAGCCTGGTCTAAGGAGGGGTGAGGACCACCTAGTTCACTCTCTTCCCCATCTCCTGACACAAGAACCAGAGACTCAAATCTTGTCCTATTGGAGATGCAGGCTCATCACCTAATAGCTTCTTGCCTTTCAGATTTGGCTTGTTTTCTCCTCCAGGCAGCCCTCTCAGATGCCCCCCTACTTGATTGACGAGACCTCTCCCTGCTCTGTGCCCTTTCTGTGTCCCTGCCTATGAATACTCTGCCATGCTCCCTGCTTCCCTGTAACATGACACTGTTGCACATCTGTCCCTAGCCATCATAGGCTGCAAGAGCATGGGCTCAATTTGATTAGTCTCTGAGCTCCCCAGGGCTGGGTGCTCTGACAACGCCTGCAGGGGGAATGCAGGAGGGATGGGGGAGTTGAATGTGTGTGTGTGTGTGTAAGGATGTATTCACATGGGAGTGTGAGACTTTGAGTTCCTCGAGGGTCCATGGTATGATAGCTCGTGGCACAGGGCAGAATACCAAACATATTGAAGATAGGAATACTGAAAGACACAACTGACATTAGATTTCCCAAGCTGTCTTCCTGGCATTTATGGAGTGGCCAGACACACTGTCAAACCTCAGGAACACCTGAGCTGGACTGCGGGGAAGAGTCATCAGGGTCTCATGGCGTGTCAGGCATAGTTCTAGACCCTTTGCCCCACCATCTCATTGATGTCTCACAATGATCTGATGAGTCAGGGATTATTCTTTCTCCACTGTACAAATAGGCAAATTGAAACCCAGAGAAGGTCTGAATCCTACCTAAAGTCACACAGCCAACATGAGGCAGCCCCAAGGCCTGACTGCACAGCACAGGTTCTTTGCATTGAATCAACCATGGGCATCCCCAGAGGAGAGGCACCTCCCAGCCCCAGCCTCCCATCGTAAACAACGTGGAAAACACATGAGTGACGGTTTCCCAACCCAGGGGCCTGAAAAATGGGATTTACGAGGCCATTAATTACTTCCTCCTAATTAAATCAAAATTAAATGCGAGCAGAGGTACGTCTTCCGTATTAAAGACAATTAAATGGACAGTACAGCTAGGCAAATAAAACAAGTCCAGAATTTAAACAGAAAGCAAATCTAATAAAAAGTCTCCCCCAGAATGAGGGGGTCTCGTCATGCCTGTGCAACCCGTAAACCAGGAGTTCATCAATTTTCCTTAAATATTAGCAACTTAATTAAATCTGCTTCCCTCCCCACTTTAATCCAGCCGTATATCTAAAATAGATCTCACCACCCACAGGAGTTGGTCATAAGTGCTGACCCCATAATTCTATCTTTAAAAAAAAAAAAAATTAAAAATCCTACAAAATCCACATCCAGCCGACAGAAGCCTCAGGGGAAATTACAGTTGGGAGAAGAGATTAGTCAAAGTACCCGGATTTTATGGAAATACTGGGAGGTGGGTGTTGTGAGAAGGTGAGAGGGAGAGGTGGGCTGGGGTGGCTGCTGGGGGTGGGCTGGGGGAGAGAGCTCTTTGTGTGGGGCCTTGGAGACAACCCAAGGGCCCAGTGGTTCCTGTGGGTGCTGATAGGAGCCTGGCGGTAAGTGATGGAGGAGGCGGTTGTAAAATAGGTTAGTGTTGGGTGCCCGGGGTTCACTCGCTGGATGGTGCTGTTGCTAAGTTACCTTTAGAATTCGACAAGGACGGATGCTCCAAGTGGCTCCCTGGGGTGGGGGGATTGGGAGATAGTGAATTAACAGAAACCATGGAGAAGTCCTTTCTCCCAGAAGATGATGAGCAGGGAATGACTGTGTGCGCATGCACGCACGCCTAGCACTTATACCGAATCGGGGTTCAGCTTGTATTCTTAGATTGGGGGTGGGCTAGTCAACCTCCCCCACTTAGTGATGAGAAACTAGGGTGCCACAGCGCTTGCTGAATTTGGGGCAGGGTTTTGAGGTAGATGGCTACTCAGATGGTGTTGTTGTTGTGAAGTGCCATCACGGTATCAAAACCCAAAGCACAGACCCACTGCTGTTCAATTGATTCCGACTCAGCAACCCTGTAGGATGGAGTCGAACTGCTCCACAGAGTTTCCAAGGTTGTAAATCTTTACAGAAACAGACTGGCACACCCTTCTCCCATGGAACAGCTGGTGGGTTTGAACTGCCAACCTTCTGGCTAGCAGCCAAGCACTTAACCACTGCACCACCAAGGGTTACTGTGGAGACACTAGGTGAGATCTAAAACAATAAAACGGAATGGTCACCAAGCACATGCCGGGACTCAAGCGCTGTTCATTTAGTCTGTTTTTAAGGTTTTCATTGTGGATTGAATGAAAGTTTACAGGGCAGATCATTCAAGCACTGTTCTTGGAATAAGTTCAGGGAATAAGCTAATGCATCGACTCCTTACCAACAGCCACATTCAACAGAGGAGGGGACTGAGATGCAGAGGGTTAAATACTGTGCCCAAAGCCAGGGAGATAAGAAGTGGCAGAGCTGGGATTTGAAGTTAGGCAGTCTAGTTCTAGAGTCTGCCTGCTTACCCATACATTATACCTTCCATCTTTCATAGGAAAATGTGCTCTAGACAAGTGCAAAGAAATGGCTGCTTCTGCCTCTCTGGACAGAGGACATTTTCTGGAGGTGGTGGTCTTGGGAGTCAGAGAGCAGGGACCCTGGGTGGAGATGATGGAGGAGGAGAAGGGCATGGTCTTGAGGCAGTAGAGATGTAGGAAGAGATTGTTGTGATGAAAGGAGAGACTCCCTGGCCTGGCATGATGCTGAGGTCATTAAAAAAAGCCAAACCAGTTACCACTGAGTCCATTCCAGCTCATGGTGACCTGTGTGTAGCAGAGTAGCCCTGCATTCCAGTGCGTTATCAAGGCTGTGACTTTTCAGAAGCAAATCTCCAGCCCTTTCTCTGGCTGCATCTCTGGGTGGGTTTAAACCTTTCAGTTAATAGTCTAGTCCTGAACCATTTGCACCACTTGGGGATGAGGCTCATAGCAGAAACTTAATACAGGTTTGTTCAATTGAGTTGGCCATAGAGCCAGGGTCAGAACACTGGGTTTCTTGGGTCGATTCTCTCACTGTGCTGCTATGTGGCTTTGGCATGATTCTCTCTACCTCTGGGCTTGATTTCCTTATCATACAAAGAGGGGACTCGCATCACCCACAGACTGGTTTAAGAAGACGAGGGTGAGGTTGGCCTCATGCTGTTGAGATGACAATAGTTAGGGGGATGTAGGTGCCAATGGTGAATCATCGGCTAGTTTTTCACATCTTTTCAGCATGTGGGTGACTAGGGGTTATGATGCTACTGAGCAGACCATGTGAATGAGTTACCCAATACAATCATAGTTGATATTTTGGCCCTCTACTGTCTCTCTGGTGTTTTACTGGATCAAACTGCGTCTCCCAGTCTGGCAGAGCTATTAGGAGACTCAGGTGAGGACTGGCCTCTTTTCATTGGAGTCCTGGTGTGGCGCTAAAAAAAACTCCAAATCACAGGTTCAAACTCTAGCTGAGTCACTCTTTTTGAACCTCAGTTTTCCTGCCTACGAAAGGGAAAAATCCTTTTTACAGTTTCCAGATTATGGAGTTCTTGTGGTGCAGCAGTTAAGCGCTCAGCTGCTGTTGTTGTTGTTGTTAAGTGCTGTCAAGTCGGTTCTGACTCATAGTGACAATGTATAGGGTTTCCGAGGAGCGGCTGGTGAGCTTGAACCACTTGCTTTGTGGTTCAAACCAATATTGCAGTTCAGTGTATTAACACACAGCACCACACCACGACTCCCAGCAAAAGGTTGGGGGTTCAAATTCACCCAGTGGTCCCTCCAGAGAAAGACCTGGCGTTTGGCTTCCATAAAGAGTAGAGCCAAGAACACCCCATGGGATAGTTCTACTCTGCCATATGGGGTCATTCTGTGTTCGAATGGACTTGACAATACCCAATGACACTGTAAAGGTAAAGCACGTTATATGGGAATAACTTAAGACCCCAACCAAACAAGAGACCCCAGACTGAGTACTTTACACACTCATTTTTCTCCTTGAACTCTCTCAACAACACCAGGAAGTGGGTTCAGCCGCATTTTTACAGATGAGGAGACTGAGGCTCAGAGAGGTGAATTAACTTAACTCACACGGTTAATGCGTTGGAAGTGCCAGGTCTGGAATTCAGGTTTGCTGGACTCCAAAGTTTGTGTTCTTAGCTGCATCACTATTACCCAGCACGTGGGTGGCACCAATTCCTCCTTCCCCATTCCTACCAGCTCTGCCATCTCAGTGCTCAGGCTGGGAGTCAGGGGTCCTAGGTTATACCACTAGGTTTCTGAGTTCCATCTGTCCCTCCTCGCTTTGTTCAGTTGTGGGGACTAACTTCAGCCATGTGTATGGAGGGGAATCTAGACCACAGAAAATCTGGGTTTCCTATAAGACAAAGGTTTAAATTCTCCTTGACAAAGGTCTTGATCCCTGACTCTCAGAACTAAGGGTCCTGCTCAGCCTTCCAATGCTCAGGCCTCCCCACTTTCTCTCCAAAATTTCCTGGAAAGCTGACTGGCTTTGGTGGAAGCCAGAGAACTGACTGTCCCTGGCAGCAGCCCCCATTCATGCCCTATGAACAGACTCCACTCTGACACCCTAACTCTTGCAAATCAAGATATTTCAGGCCTCCAAGAATGTGCATAAGATCTGCCCTCTCTCCCATCATCCTGAAGAACTCCTACTCATACACTGAAACCCTGAACTCCTAATTACAAATCAAATCCCTGCTCAAGTGTTTTCCCCTCTGTGAAACCAGCCAAGAGGCCATTTATTGAATGCCTGCCTATTCAGGGCCAGATGCTGCCTTGCAAGACTTTATATGCACTGGGGTGTCCCTCACTCTGGGGAGTTTCCAAATGGCAAAGGCTGAATCTTCTCATTTTTACTTTCCCAGATCAAGCCTGAGCCACACAAGGGCCTCAGGGATTGAATGGAAGGATCCCAGCCACTCTCAGATCCTGATAGTCCTGGACACAAATGTTCATCCAGATTAACCAGCATATTCTCAGAGGGTCTGAAGAGTGCTTACATTCATTCATTCAACAAGCTGCTTGTGAACAATGCTGTGCTTGCTGTATGCAGTTGAGTTGATTTCAATTTAATAAGCACCACAAGACAGAGTAGGCCGTAATCTTTACAGGAGCAGATTGCCAAATCTTTCCTCCTGTGGGGTAGGTGGGTTTGACCTGCCAATCTTTTGATCTGCAGTTAAGAGCTTAATCACTGTACCACCAGGGCTCCCTATCTATGCTGATTCACTCCGATTCACTGCCACCGAGTTGATCCCAACATAGCGAAAACCTGTATAGGGTTTCTGAGGCCATAAATCTTTAACAGAAAGTCTCATCTTTCTCATGCAGAGCAATCAGTGGGCTTGAACTGCTGACCAGTGCTTATCCTACACCACAGCGAGGCTCCATATCTGTGCTGTGCTGTTGTTAATGTTGAGTCAGTTCTGATTCAAAGCGACCCTGTATAGGGCTTTCAAGGAGTAGCTTATGGTTAGCAGCCCCTTGCTTATCCTACAGCGCCATACCAGGACTCAACTACAACATAGTTGTTGTTAAGTGCTGTAGAGTTGGTGCCAACTCATAGTGCCTTTGTATAGGATTTCTGAGACTGTACAGACCCCTGGCATGGCATTGTGGGTTAATGCGCTGGACTGTAAAATCGGTTTGAACTGAAAGGTCTGCAGCTCAAGCTCACCGACCACTCCTTGGAAAACCCTATACATGGTCACTATGGGTCAGAACTAACTTGACACCACTTAACAACAACAGCTCTTTGTAGGATCACCATGGAGCAACTGGTGGGCTTGAAGTGCCAACCTTATGGTTCAAGTCCAGTGCTTATTCTCTGGTGCCACTGTACTTCCACTGCAACGTTGTTGTTGTTGTTGTTAAGTGCCGTTGAATCAGTTCCGACCCATAGTCACCCTGTATAGGGTTTCCGAGGAGCAGCTGGTGAGCTTGAACTGCCGACCTTGGCAGTCTGGTGCATTAACCCACAGCGCCACACCAGAACTCCAACATCAAGAAAGAACAGTTGTTAAAAGCATCCTCATTTGACACTCTAGGATAAGTTGTTGTTGTTGTTAAGTGCCGTCGAGTCGGTTCCGACCCATAGCGACCCTGTACAGGGTTTCCGAGGGTGTAAATCTTTACGGGAGTAGAAAGCCTCATCTTTCTCCCGCGGAGCGGCTGGTAGTTTCGAACTGCTGACCTTGAGGTTCACAGCCCGATTCGTAACCACTATGCTACCAGAGCCTAAGGAGCTGCTAACTGCAAGCTTGGCTGTTCAAAAGCATCAGCTACTCCTTGGAAACCTAGGAACTGACTCAACAGTACTTAATAACAAGTGCATAAATATGGAACCCTGGTATGACATTGTAGGATAAGCACTAGACTGCTAACGGAAAGGTCAGCAGTTCTAACCCACCAGCTGCTCTTCAGGAGCAACATGAGATTTTCTGCTCCTTTGCTTCTTGTTGTGTGTGCCGTTGAGTTGGTTCCACTCATAGCGACCCTGTATAGGGTTTCCGAGGAGCAGCTGGTGAGCTTGAACCTCCAATTTTGTGGTTCAAACCAACTCTGCAGTCCTGCACTTTAACCCATAGAGCCACACCAGGACTGAGCTAGGCAGTTGGACTCTAATATGCAAAGCAGACACGGACTATTAAGAAAGACATACATTAATTGCAGAATGAAACAGACAATGAAAATTGTTAAGAAGAAAGACACAGGGATCTCAGAGGGCTCCAGAACAAGGGAGGGTCCTAGCCTGGGGGCGTGGCTAGGCAGGGCTTCTCTGAGGAAGTGGCAATTGAGCACAGACCTGGAGTATGAGTGTAAGGTTGTTAATGGAAAGAGGAGTTCAGGGCGAGGAAACAGTGTCGTGAAAGTGTGGGGGACATATGAGGAATGGTGAGAAAGGCACCAGGGGGTCAGCGTGGCACAAACTCAGAGACCAAGGATGATGAGAGAGATGGGACTGGAGGGGGAGCCAGCTCTTTGTAGGCTGGGATAGAATTGAGCTTGACCAAATGTGTGGGAAGCTATTGAAAATTTTTAAGCAGAGTGGGGAGTGTGTGACATGCTCTGATTTGCAAGCTTGCTTTTAGGTTTCAGATGCCTCTGCCTCCACGATGATTTGGGTTCACATATGAGCATGCTCTAAGGAGCTCTGGTAGCATAGTGGTTTTGAGTTGGGCTGCTAACCTCAAGGTCAGCAGTTCAAAGCTACCAGCTGTTTTGCGGAAGAAAGATGAGGCTTTCTGCTCCTGTAAACATTTAAAGCCTCGAAACCCTATACAGGGTCACTATGAGTTGGTAACCATCTGATGGCACCTAACAACAACTGAGTGGTGACCCACTCCACCCCGCACACTACCACCATTAGCATAAGATGCAAAAGGAATGTGGCAGGAAGAGAAGGGAGTGGTGTATGACCCTGTAGGCCCCTGGCGAGACAACTAGGAGACTAGGAGAGCTGGAATGAAGGGGCATGATTTAGGAGAGCAGGGTACTGGTCTCCCTTCCAGTGGGTATCCCCAGGCTTTCGGGGCTGGACAGCAGGTGTGGGGCCCCCACTTTACCTTGCCCACGTACAAGGGCTCGGTGCCCGTGTACTCCTCCACCACAAAGAACTGATTCCACACCCAGCCGCGCTTCACTCGGCCCGCACCGGACTCGCTGTCCTCCAGAGCCTCTGGCGCCGACGGTGCGGGCGTGCAGGCCGCCCATAGACGTCCCGGCAGCGGCGGCGGAGGTGGCAGCAGGAGCAAGAGGAGCAGTGCGGGAGACAGCGCGGCTCCAGCCAGCAGTCCCCGACCGTCGGGCCGTGGCCTCATGCTTGGCCTGCGTGAAACCGGGACCCAGGAGCATGGACGGGAGGCAGCAGGGCGCCGCTGCTCGGTCACACACCAGAACAGCGCCGCGTCACATGGTGGACTCCTCGCGGCCGCCGGGGTGACGCCCCCGAAGGGGCTCCCGGACAGGCCCGCGGCCCTGAACGGCGCCCGGCCGCGGGGGCGCGCGGCTGTAGGGGGAGGGGGCGCGGCCGCGCCCGGGGCATGGACGGTCCCCGGGGCCACCGCCCGCGCCCCCCACGCGGCGCTGCGGTTGGCTCAGCAGGTGGCTGGGGCGCAGCTCCTTACTCTTGTGTGCGCGATGGGCCCTGCGCAGAGAGGGTGCGGGCTGGCGCCGGCTGACCCTTCGAGGTCCCGGGGCCGTCCTGTCCAAGAGCCTGCAAAAGAGACAAGACATCAATTCTGTGTTGGATGGAGGGCAGCTTGGGTCGATCTTTCCTCCTTTAGGTGCTAACTAAGTACCTACTGTGTGCCTGGCACGGCGGGTGAGAGACATACAACAACCACTGATCTTGTGTCTGTGCCTTACAGCTCAGAGTTTACTAGGCACCCTCTGCCCCGCTCCCGGCCTAAGGTCCTTCTTTTTAACTCCCACCCTCTCCTAGTACTTCCTCCCCCTTCCCACAACCCCTCACTCAGAGTCTTTTCAGAGGTCCATGTCAGGAGGAGCAGGGACCTTTGGAGTGGCCTTCCCTGACTGATAATCCCGACTGATAATCTTGCCAGCCCAGTCTCCAATGCAGAAATCTTCAAGGGTCTTCAAGATCCCTCCTCCCAGGTCTGAGTCCAGCCCCAGCCCCCTCCCCCTTTCTGTTGTTGTTAAGTGCCACTTCCAACCCATAGCGACTCTGTATAGGGTTTCCAAGGAGCAGCTGGTGCGCTTGAACCACAAATGACACACCAGGACTCCATTCCCCCTTTTTGTAGCAGTCCTGAGAAGAAAGATGCTCTGGTCTCACGTCATTGCTTCCACAGCCCACTCTAGGATGGAGTATTTGAGTCCAGAGGGCTTTGCTCAGAGACATGCTGTGTGGCTTTAGGCAGGGCCACAACCTCTCTGAGCTTTGCTTTAGTTGTCTTCACATCCCTCCAGAAAACCTTTCTTTCCCAGCATCTGAGACCGTTCACCTCCCCCAACCTAGACCTCTGCTGTCAACCCCAGATCAATCCATCTCTCTTTCCCTCCCTCCATCAGATCCAGCTTTCAGCAGGAAAGGATCTGAGGGACTAACTCCTACTCAAGCCATAATGATGAATAATGGCTTAATGTGGGTGTTTACAGGGGACAGCAGTACTGCTGTAATGGAGGCATTTCAGGCATCATGCCGAGTGAATGGAGGTGAGGGGTTCAATGCCTACAGCTCCCCTTACCACACCCAATTCTGTGCAGTAAAACAATTCCATCCCAAGAAGCTTTACCCATGGACCAGGCTTGGGCTGGATGCTGGGGGCAAAGAGAAGCTCACAGTTGGTGGGTGGGAGACAAATCAAAACCGAACCCCTTTTGCCATCTAGTGGATTCTGGCTGATGGAATCTGTTGGACACAGAAGGGCCAAGGCTGTAAAATCTTTACTGACTTAGCTGCCACATTGTTCTCTCATGGAGAGGAGCTACTGGTGGGTTCAAACCAATGACCTTTAGATTAGTAGTTGAGCCCTTTAACCACTATTCTCTAAAAACCTAAATACCAGGGGATCAGGGCTACAGAAGGGGAGATAATTGGTGTGGGGGCCCAGAGTTAAGGAGTGATGGGCTCAAGTGTTTGGAAGGGTGAAGTGGGTACTGGGGAACTAGGGGGTGCTTCTTAGAGGAGTGGGTACCTGAGCAGTCAGAGATGGGAGGAAAGGCGGGCCTTCCAGGCAGAGGGGTGTGCATGGCGACTGGGTAGTGGTCTGGCTATTTGGGGAATTCAGGTTGGGATCACGGGCTTGTGGCTCAGTGTGGGTGAGGTAGGGGACTGACCTGGTCCCAGGCAGGTCCTCCTAAGGGCAAAGGAAGTATGAAAGAAAACAGACTGACCATCTCCTTAAACTCAGCATTATGGGTTATTGTTGTTAAGTGCCATTGAGTCAGTTCTGACCCATAGCAACACTGTATAGGGCTTCCAAGGAGCGACTGATGAGCTTGAACTGCAGACCTTGAGGTTCAAACTGACTTTGCAGTCCAGTGCATTAACCCATAGCACCATACCAGGACTCCAGCATTATGTGTATGTGTGTGTGTGTGTGGCAACTGTCACGCCTTTTTGTCACATCAAATGACAGCAACTTTGAAATGGGGTGTGTCATTCCCAGTTTGCAGAAGCCTGACCCCGTCCAGTGGTGGCGCTAGCATTTCGTTATAGAAGGGGTTTCAGGGTGGAAAGGGAGGGGTAATGCTGAAAGGGTTAAAATTGTATCTCCAGGGCAGTAGACAATGGAGGATCCTCAACAAGCTGTTCAGGGCTCCCCTCTAGGTCCCGCCTTATAGATTTGGGGGTAGAAGTGTGGCTGACCATCCCTACCACCTTCTCCCCAGCAGTGTCTGGGGCCTGAGAATCAAGGTGAAATCTAGGGATGTTTGAAGACCCTCCCCCACTGGGTGGCCCCCATCTATAAGCCATGAGCCACTGCCTCTGGGGACCTGGCTGTGATTCCCCGCGTTATAGCCAGGGCTGGTCATAATAAGGCTGGAGTTATGGGTGAGAAGGGGGCACCGCTAGGAAGCCTTCATTTCCTGGAGCTTATGACTTCCCTGCATAGCAGGAACTGCTCCCCTGACTCTGCCTGGCAGTTCCAGGGACATCTAGGCCCTGCAGGAACTCAGAGGGAAGGTGGGGAGGGAAGACCTGGAGGGAGGCTGGGGTCCCATCTTGGGGGCGGGCATGGGAGTGGAGGAGGGCTGAGCCTGGGGCAATGCTCAATAGCTGTAGGCACCCATTTGGTGATCTCTCTCCTCTCCTTCCCCCCTGCTTTTTTCTTTAGAACACCTTTTACAACTGGAGGATGCTAAATTACAATAATCTATTCTCTCATCAAACATTAGTACCTGATACCAGTGTCCAACGAACAGCATTTCATTCATTCATTCAACATTTTTTTTTGGTTTAAATCATTTGTGTCAGACAGTAAGATGCAATCAAACATTCAGCTACATTATCAGGAGAGGGCTGCATTTCATCTGTGTATTCATTTGCTCTTTTCCCAATATTTACCAGCCCATCCCTGACACTAGCTTCTGTGCTGGGCACTGGGACCGTAGCAATAAACTCAACAAAGTCCAGGTCCTCATGGAGCTGACCTTCTGCTAGGGAAGCTGGAATGAAGGAATGAATCTGCACTATGCCCACTCTCTCTGAGGAGGTGACATTTGGCTGAGTCTGGAAGGAGGAGAAGGAGCCCAACACAAAATGATTCCAGGCAAAGGGAACAGCATGTGCAAAGGCACGGAGGCTGGGACAATCTGAGGAGCCGCAAGGTCACTGTAGAACAGTAAGGGGTGTTTGGAGAGTGAGCAAGAGAGAGGGGTTCAGATCAAGCAGGATCTGGAAGGAGGAGAGCAGTTTCAGTTGGATTGTGAGGGTTTGAAGGAGTCCTTGGAGGAATTTAACACAGTAAAAACCATAGTCTAAGGCCTTCGGAAAATTCCATGACGTGGAATTTTGGGGACCAACACAGTATACTGCAGGGCAGGGACAGTGTCATGTGAAGGTGACACAGGAACTTAAGGTGCAGGAGGGGTTTACATGTGGAATTGGCTGCTGGGAAGGAGATGGAAGATTTCAGTATGAGGACTGTACTGAAATTAAATCCCCATTTTAGAGATAGGGAAAGTAGAGTCCAAGAGTGTTTCCCAAGGTTCCTCAGCATAGGATGATGAAGCAGAGACTTAAACTCAGGACTTGAATTCCCCTTGGTGTCGGTCATCTTTGAGGGAGTGGGTAAAGGCACCCCTCTGGGTGGATGCAGTCCAGGGCCAGGGGGTACAGTTGGTAAACAAGGGTCCCCACCTGACCCCTGCCCTTCCCCCATTTTAGAGTAGAGCCCTAGTCCTCACAGTCTCCACCTCTCCCTCCCCCACCTTCACACCTCAGGCCAACAGATCCTCCCTCAGACAGGTCCTCCCTCAGGCATGTTGGCCAGGTTCCCTGGCTGCCTGCCAACTCCTCTTCGGGTTGCTGCAGACACGTCAGCCTCCTCCCTCCTTCCCTCCCTCTCTCCCTTTCCTGCTCCAGTTGCCTTTCCTCAGCAGGCATTGGCTAGGGCTACAAGACCCTGCTGTAGCATTCAGTGTCCTTCCAGGGTAGCAGCTGTGGAGCCCAAGGACTGTTCCTTCTGCTGGGACTGGCCTGAGGCCTTGGCCTTGCTGGTGGCCTTATCCAGCCTGCAGGACTCAACCAACTGCACAGAGTCGTTTAATTCCAAATGGGACTAAAAATGAGCCTGAGTCTGGCTTAATAAATACTGTCTTTGCCTTGTCTATGATTCAGCCTCACCTATAATCCGTATGCCCGTGGGCCCATGTATGTACACGTGACAGCGTGTGTACGTGTACTGTGCAGTTTCCCGGGTACCACAGGTGTCTGTGCTGTTCTACACCCACTGCCACTGAGTCGACTTGGACTCCAGTGACCCTCTAGGGCAGACTTAAATTGCTCCACAGAGTCTCTGAGGCTGCACATCTTTATGGGAGCTGAAAGCCTCATCTTTCTCCTGAGGAGCAGCTGGTGGATTTGAACTGCTGATCTTTCAGTTAGCAGCCTAACATTTAACCCACTGTGTCACTTGCTGTTGTTTAGGGCTGTCGAGTCATTTCCAACTCATAGGGTTTCCAAGGAGCAGCTGGTGGGTTTGAAGCATTAACCTTGTGGTTAGTAGTCCAGTGCTTATCTTAAAGCACCACACCAGGACTCCACTGTGCCACTAGTTACAGTGAAGAAAAACACATAATGTCTTTGCCCTCTTAAAGTCTGATGGGGGTCACAGATAGTAAACAAACAAGTAGATGCAGCGAAACCTGTGGAAGCCGGAACCTGTCAGAGAAGGAAAACGCAAATATTTTCACTAAACCAAGCGAAAGAAGTGTGGTAAGACTGTACTCTGTCAAAAGCGAAAAACCTGTGGTGATCGTTGTATACCACCAAGTTGATTTTGACTCATAGCGACCCCGTATAAGGTTTCCGAGGCTTTAAATCTTCATGGGAACAGAAAGCCTCACCTTTCTACCTTGGAGCAACTAGTAGATTTGAACTACTGGCCTTGTGGTTAGAAACGCAGCTCACATCCCAACAGCCTTCGAAAAACCTGTAAGACCTGGAAAAACAAAGTCCAGGTGAGAGCCAACTTTAACAATTTTCACTGTAACAAATGATAAGTGCTGGGGGGGAAAGGGGCATAGAAAGTCTGGGGGTGGGGTGTTTGCTGTCTGTTTATAATCCATCCACCCATCAATGGTCATTTACACAGGGTGATCAGGAAGGTCTCACCGCTAAGATGGCATTTGAACAGAGATCTGAAGGAAGGGTGGGAAGGAAGTGTGCAGATGGAAGAAGAGGGTCCCAGACTGAGGAAAGAGCAAGTGCACAGATCCAGAGGTTTGAGCATGTCTGGTGTGAAGGAGGCACACCTAGGAGTCCAGTGTGGCTTAAGTAGAGTTGGTGGTGGTGGGGTGGCAGGAGATAAAGTCAGAAGTATGGAGGTGGGGGTCAGAACCTGTAGTCTCCTTTGGGGTTTTTACAGTGGGTAGGAGGAGAGATAGGATCTGATTTATGCTCTAAAGCGATGGCTCTGGCTGTTATGTTTGGAATAGATGGAGGCTGGGCTCAGTCATATCTATGGAAAATAGTGCCCATGGCAAACGCTGAAATTGCGCCCCTGTCCAAACAGCTGACATCCATCTTTTAGATAACTTTACCAGAATATCAACTGAAAAGTACGAAGTCAACCTCGTTAATCTTTTACTTAACACATGATGGCACTACATGAAAATTACAACTGCACCTTCCTTGCTTTCACTGATGAAAATTGGTCTACGATGTGCTCAAAGTAAGTTTCTTGTCTTTCTACACTCAGCAGAGCAAGATCACACAGTCTGCCTTGATCCATGGAGGCTCTCAAATACAAAATTATTAGTTTTAACTTGCTGAATGATCTCTCACAGCTGGCGATGGAAACAGCGACATTTAATAGAAACTGATCAGTACACTCCGGTCCCCCTCCCCCCTTGTTTAAGTGGCGCTCAGAGCCTGTGCCATACCTGCTGTACTTTAGATTTGCCTCCGAGGAGGTTGGGGCTGGGGAGAGGGCTAGAAAGTAATTTCAATAATTCAAGTGAGAAATGATGGGTAGCTTGGTCCAAGTGGGAGCAATGGACATGCTGAGCAGTGAGGCTGAGCAGAGGGTTTGTTGATGGGTCAGAATTCAGGTGTGAGAGAGAAGATGAGCTTGTTTTCAACGTAGGCTGAGGGAATGATGATGTTTCTTTTACTGAGACCAAGACGACTCGGGAAATTGCAGGTCGAGACGATCAGGAGCTCAGGTTTTGGGCATGGAGATGTTGATGCACCTGCAGTTAGGAATTCAGTGGGGATACCCTGACTTCAGATATAACCTTGGGTATTATCAGTCTTTGGCTAGTATTTAAAGCTGAGATTGGATGAGATTACCAAAAAGTGAAGATGATCTACTGGTGGGCAGACGTTGACTACTGATGGTCATTCTAGTGATGGTCATGTTAGGTGAGGACTTGGGACTAATCATAGGATTTAGCAACATGGAGGCCATTGGTTTTGATAAAAAGCTGTTTTGGTGGAGTGGTCGGTGTGAAAGCTTAACTGGGGTGGGTTCAATAGAGACTTCTTGGTGTCGTGTGCTGTCGAGTCAGTTCTGACTCATAGAGACCCTGTATAGGATTTCCAAGAGTGGCTGGTGAGTTTGAACTGCTGACCTTGCAGTTAGCAGTCCAGTACTTATCCTACAGTGCCACCCAGGCTCCAAGAGAGACATGGAGGAGAAAAATTGGAGACATTTGAGGAGAAACTGCTTCTAGTTGTTTTATGAGGAGGTGATGGCTGGAGCAATAGCAGCAATCTTGGGGTCATGAGGAAGAGCTCATCCAAGAGACCCAGACAAACTACTGGGCTTTGAAGATTCAGTTCCAGCCTGACTTCCTCCAGACTCTCATTCTCTCTCCTCTGAACTCCTTCAGATCTATCTAGCTGAATCTCCCAGTGGGGTTTGGCATCAGCTGTGACATCAAGCTTCTGGAGGACAGAGCTAATCCTATCCTCCTTTCATTTCCTCACCCCTGGAAAAGCCAAGCATAGAGCTGGGAGGAGCTCAGGAGAGCCTTTCCCTGATGACTTCAGGGGTTACTTGGGCAGCAGAGGAGCTGACAGCCCTGCTGACTTGTTGTAGCTCGTCTATGCTCTGAGCAACACCTCTACTGTCCACACACTGTCCTCCAGATCTGGACCGCCAGCACATGTCCTTTTTGATTTCTCAGTACTCTAGCATCAACACTGCCAAGACTGTGTGACTGCCAGCTCAGTGGCTCCAGGGCCGCTTTGTCATCTGGGGACAGAGGAAGGGTTTCCTGTCCTACTAGCCCCAACGTGTTTCTTCGTTTCACTCTGCCAAGGTCTAGCCAAGAGGATGGACTCAGGGATACCCAGGCAGGACAAAGCAGGGATGTCTCATGGTGTAGCCTGGGGCTCCTCCTCTCCCTTCTCCTTCCTAAGGTTTCTGAAGTTCCTCCTGGTCCCTATCTCAGGAGCAGAATTTAACATTTAGAGCTGTGGGTTCCAAAGTCAGACCAGGGTTTGAGTCCCGCTCTGTTATTTTACTACATCTGTGTCCTTGGTATTTACTCCATTGCTTAAGCCTCAGTTTTCTCATCTGAAAAATGGGGATAAAAAGTCTTACCTCAGTGTGAGGAATCACTGAGATGATGCATATAAGGTGATCCACAGGGTTTGGTAATACATGTTAGCTAGTGTAATTAATGTAGGCATCCTGGTGTGGCACTGTGGGTTAATGTGCTGGACTGTAAAGTCACTTTGAACCACAAACTCGTCATATTCACGCTCACCAGCTGCTCCTTGGAAACCCTATACAAGGTTGCTGTGGGTCCGAATAGACTCAATGGCACTTAACAAGTGTAATGTAGCATTTATTACCAAACACCATGGGTCATTTTACATGCAGGGAGTCCTGGTGTAGCGCTGAAGGATAAGCACTGGACTGCTAACCACAAGGTTGATGGTTCAAACCCACCAGCCACTCCTAGGAAACCCTATACAGGGTTACTATGAGTCAGAACTGACTTGATGGCACTTAACAACAACAAGTGTAAAGTAGGACTCCTGGTGTGGCGCTGTAGAGTAAATACTGGACCACAAGATTGATTTGAACCAAAAGGTTGGTGGTTCAAACCCACCAGCCACTCCTCAGAAACCCTATACAGGGTCGCTATGGGTAGGAACCAACTTGATGGCACTTAACAACAACAACAGTAATGTAAAGAGCCCTGGTGGCATAGTGGGTTAAGCATTGGGCTGCTAACCAAAACATCGGCGGTTTGAACCCACCAACTGCTGCATGGGAGAAAGATGAGGCAGTTTGCTTCCATTAAGATTTGTAGTCTCAGAAACACTCCGGGGTAGTTGTGCTCTCTTCCATAGGGACGATAGCACTGTTTGTTTGTTTTGTCCTTCTCAGTTTTTAATGTAACAATAATCCCTAAGTGGTGCAAATCGTTAACATGCTCAGCTATTAACTGAAAGGTTATAAGTTCAAACCCATCCAAAGGTACCCCAGACGAAAGGCCTGACTGGATGACCGATCAGTCATTGAAAACCTTATGGCGCACACTTCTACTCTGGCATGCATGAGATTTGTCAGAGTTGATAGAAACTTAAAAAAAATAAAATGGCAATTATTAGTATTATTTCCAATAAATTAACATTTAACAAATACTACTGGGCCTCTAAGGAGCTCTGGTAGTGTAATGTATACAAGTCAAGGTGCTAACCTCAAGGTCAGAAGTTCAAAACTACCAGCAGTTCTGTGAAAGAAAGATGAGGCTATCTGGTCCCATCAAGATTTGCAGCCTCGGAAACCCTATGCAGGTTCGTTATGAGTTGGAACCAACTTGGCGGCACATACCCACCATCACCACCACCACTGGGCTCCTATTAGAAACTAAGTATCTGGATCCAGTAAAGTGAGGTCAGAATTAGTTAGTCGTCTTACTAGCCATTCATTTATTCTCTGATGCATTTGTTTAACAGCTACTTCTCAGGCCTACAAGAGCACCCCAATTCAGTAAGTGTGGGGACTTGCTTTGGCGCTAGGCTGATGGCCTCGGCTGCTTTCAACAGGTGAGCCTTTGTCTCATTTCAGGACCAGCTGCTCTACTAGGAGGACGGCTAATGGAGGAAGAGACAGCTTGTTGGTTTGTCCATTCATTCGTTCACTCACTCTCTCTGCCTTGTACTCCCAGCTTGGCACCTACACAGCCCCTCTCCACAGCTGCCTGGCTCGTGGGTCTGCCAGTGCGAGCGGGGCTTGGCTGCTTTCTTCTCCCTGGTGGAAAATTGTTTCTACCAGCTTGTTGCTCTCCTCCAGGCCAGAATGGCTCCTGGAGTAATGTTGGTGTTGTTGGAACATGTAGGGTCTCTGCTCACCTTTCCTGTCCTCCTCCTTACCAGGTGGAAGGCACTGTGACACCACAAACAAGGGAGCCAGTCAGTTCCTGCCCTGGCATGCCTGTGACTCATGCTGAGCATGTGTGTGTGTGTGTATCACTACTAATATGTGCACCCCAGAACCTAGAGCAACTCCTTACACATAGTAAGGACATCATCAGTGTGGATTATATGGGGTAAGGAGTCCTGGTGTGGCGCTATGGGTTAATGCGCTGGACTGCAGAGCCACTTTGAACTGCAAGGTTAGTGGTTCAAGCTCACCATCTGCTCCTCAAAAACCGTATACAGGGTCACGATGGATCTGAACCAACTCAACAGCACTTAACAACAACAACAAATATGGAGTGAGAAGCTGAATGGGGAGTTTGTACCCATGAGCTGTTGGCAGGGGGGCCTTAGGTCTGATGCCACGTATCCTGCAAGTTCAGCCTTCATTGCTGAGGACGGAGGGTGTTTACATCTCTGAGTGTGTTCATATGTGGGGTGTTGTTGTTAAGTGCATCGAGTCAGCTCCGACTCATAGCAACCCTGAATAGGGTTTCTGAGCAGCGACTGGTGAGTTTGAACCAACTATCTTGTGGTTAGCAGTCCAGAGCTTATCCTACAGCACCAAAGTTTCTAGAGTTGCTAGCTGGACTGTTACTCAGGGAGGTAAAGGAGATGAGGGGATCATCAGAGGAAGAGCCCACCCCAGTCCCATATACACGGCCAGGCTTGAAACAGCCATCCTCAAAGGCTGGTCCCGGGCCCCCTGTCTGCCCTCCAGACCCTCCAGACCCTGCTGCTGGATGAGTTGAGCTTTCTCTCCATCAGCACCTCCCCCAGCGCCCTTGTACCCTCTGGATAAAGTCAGACCCCGAGGCCTGGCCTTCATTAATGAGCTTTTAGACTCACAAAGGGGTTTTCATGCTCTGTGACACCAAGCACAACCCTTTGAGGTGGCTCTTGTTATTCGCCCTCATTTTTCTAGGTAAGGAAACGGAGGCACAAAGAGACTATGTGACTTGCTCCAGGCCATGCAACTGATACTTTGTGGAGTTGAGATTTGAACACTTGTCTGTCTACCACCAAGCCTGTTGTTGTTTAATGCTGTCAAGTCAGCTCTGACTCATAGCAACCCTGGATAGGGTTTCCAAGGAGCCACCTCGCAGTTTAAACTGACCTTGCAGTCCAGTGCTTACCCTTGTGTCGCCACATCAGGACTCCACCAAGCCTGTACACATATCCAGTGAAGGCCCTGCATGACTTGGGCCTGCCTACTCATTACTGCCACCTCCTCTTTTCATGTACTCATCTCCCTGGGCAGATGGAACCAACCATTGCTTACTACTTGCATGCCTCTGGGTCTTGGCTTCTGTTGGTCCCTCTGAGGAATGTCCTTCTCCTGGGCAGTCATATATCCAACTGTGACTCATCTTTTCAAGGCCCAGCCAAATGCTCTTTCCTCCATGCAGTCAGTGTTTCTGCCTCCCTTCTTGAACCTGGCCAGCTAGCTCAACTGAGCCCATGGCCAGTACTAAGGGCTTCTCCACTATTGCTCCTTGTCCATCAGCTCACGCCTCAATGCTGTGCTCAAAGTGAGGACCACTGATTGAGTAAGTGGAAGACAGAATGCCTGGATGAAGGACAAGCAGAAGGACAGAGGATGGGGTTGCCTGGTTACTACCATACCACTTCTTTCCAGACATATATATTTTTTTCTTTCTGCCTGTTCCATTTATTGATTCAACACCAACAAATATTAAATATTTATAAAGCAACTACCATATTCCAGGTACTACGCCAGATGCTGAGGATACAGGAGGGAACAAATCAGACAAAATTCCTGCTTTTAAGACCTTTAGTTCTTAGTATGTGTGTACAAGAGTCCTGGTGTGGCGCTGTGGGTTCACGTGCCAGACTGCAAAGCCATTTGAACTGCAATGTCGGCAGTTCAAGCTCACCAGCTTGCTCCTCGGAAACCCTATACAGGGTTGCTATGGGTTGGAACCAATTCGATGGCACTTAACAACAACAACAACAACAACATATGTCTCATCGATCATGAAGAGGTTAAAGTGGGGCTTAGGAGTTTAGATTTTGGCTCATGAGCAGCAGGAAAGCATTGAAGGGCTTTAAGCAAAGGGGATGTGATCAAGTTTGGGATTTTTAAAGAGATCACAGATGTGTGCGACAGGCGGTAGGGAGCCAGTGGAGAGGTGGTGGTGGTGTCTGGGGGAGAGAGAACAGTGTGCTTAAACCAAGCAGGCAGTTGTGGGATGGAGAAAAAGTGACAGGTTTGAAATATTTAGGAAGCAAAATGGACCCGACTTAATGACGGATTAGATGTAGGGGATGAGAGAAAAAGAAGTATCCAGAATGACTCCCAGGCTTCTGTTTTTGTTTTAGCTGACATTTACTGATCGCTTTCCATACTTCACCTGCCTATTCCTCATACTAACGCCATAAGGTAAGCTATCATTATCCCTCTTTACAATCTAATTTCACTCCAATTCAGAATTCTGGGGAGAGGGGACACAGTGGGACTTGTCCCAAACCTTATGCCTTTGGGACACAACCTTGGCAGATCAAAGGGATAGAGAAGGGGGAGAGGGCGGCAGGTTACAGATACGGGGCTGATTCTGAGTCAGTAAGAATAATGACAAATCACATTTAGAGAGCTTTTACCATGTGCCCGGCACAGTGCCATTCAATTAGCTAATAATAGGAGGTAACACTTCATTCCACATAGGGCACTTTATATCAATGGTCTGATTGAATTCTTACAGCAGCTCTCTTGAAATTTTCTATTACAAAAGAAGGGATGTAGGCTCAAACAGGATGAGGGACTTGCCCAAGGTCACACAATTAGTGCGGGAGCTGGAATTCAAATAGGGTGTGGCAGAAGGAAGAGGATGAGGCTGGATAAGCAGGTGCTTGGTGGCTGCCAGGAAGGTCAGGTCTATAGTTGGTTCTGAGTTTGAACCTTGTCTTCTCCTCATTCCTTTTGATGTGACTTGTCTAGCTTCCATAAATGTGGACCAGAGGTGGCCCACCTGGACCTCCCCACCCCAGGTGCCTCTGCCCTATTCCTCCTTCCTGCCCCACCCCCACCCTGCTGGGCTCCTGATGCTGCAGGCAGAGCTGGGCTGTACATCATGTTGACAGTAGAAATTACATCCCAGGCTGGTGTTTTACACCGTGCCCTGTCAGAACTCACCGCAGCCCAGTGATCAGGACAAATTGAATACCATCCTGGTCGTGTCAATATTTATTCCATTTTACAAACGCGGCCGGATGGAGGGGGGCAGGGCCCCACTGTGATGCCAGCCAAGCAGAGCCCAGGAGGCCTCTCTCCCTCCACACCCACCAGAACTGCTTGCTTCTCTTCCTCCTCCCCATCCTTCTCCCCTTTCTCAACTCTTTGTAATTATTTTAAATTGCCCAAATCCTGTATTTATACTAAAAAGTGCATAAATCATTAATGCACACATAGTATAACAAATAGTTACAAAACCATGGACCCAACTTTTGATCAAAATATTGAACATTTGCCCCTCCTCAGAAGCTCCCGCTGAATGTCCCTTCTTCACCCACCGCTGACTTTTTGAACATTTTATTTTATTCATTGCGGTTTGGATGAAAGTTTACAGAACACATTAGTTTCCCAATCAATGATGTATTCATGGTTTGTTTGGTGATATGAGTTGCAACCCCTGAAACATATCAACATTCTTTCTACTTCCTTCCTGGGTTCCCCTTTTCCATCCATTTCCATTTATTTTCAGGGGCCCGCTGTTCCGCAGGAGAAAAATGAGGCTTTCTGCTCCCGTAAAGATTTACAGCCTTGGAAACCCTGTCCAGGGTCGCTATGAGTCGGATCCAACTCCACGACACATAACAACAACAACAATCCTTCCTTTGGAGTCCTGGTGTGGCGCTGTGGGTTCATGCGCCAGACTGCAAAGCTGTTTGAACTGCAGGGTCAGCGGTTCAAGCTCACCAGTTGCTCCTCAGAAACCCTATACAGGGTCGCTATGGGTTGGATCAGTGCCAACACAGATACAGTCATCAATAACACTGTTGTTACCAAGGAGTTGAGGACATCAAGCAAATGCCAAAATAACCATTTCAGTAATCGATCAAGTCTGAGTAAATATAAAATTATGAAAAATAAAATAATGGTGGCTTCAAATCCAGTAACAGCAATGTATGGTTCAGGGGCCTGTGCCAGGATAAAAAAGGTCATCGACGTCACTGTTAGTACCAGACACATCATCTTCACGTGGCCTTTCACGCTTAAGCAGAAGGGGCGATGCGGCATCTGAGGCTAGGGTAGATAGGATTCTGGCCTTGGCATAGCGCCAGCCGACCCAGCTGCTGCTCATCCCTTTGCAGCCATTCTCCTCTGAGGGCTTCTATCATGGAGGGCGGCGGTTAAACGATGTGCGACACCTGCGCAGACCTGGTGGAGGTGTTAAATGAAACCCAGACCACGGAGCAGCGGGGTGAGAGGTGTCTGGAGACCAGGTCGATGGGGAGACGCTGCCTAGCGGGAAGAGACTGCAGGGGCCGGCCAGGCTGTCCTACTTACCCCGGATGGGAGAGCACCTTCCTAGCCTAACCTTTGGATCCTAGTTTTGAGGCGGGGTCGACCAACTTAGAGACCCACAAGCCCAGCCCAAAGCGTCTCACTACAACCCAGTCGCCCCTGCTGTGCTTCTGCCTCTTGATTGACATCCAAGGACAGAAATCCCGCCTTTGAGCCAGACTTAAGGGCCCTAGCACAAGGAGATTCTTATTTAACAGCAACCACGCAACCTCCACTCGTCTGTCTGTCGTGCTGTGGTGGTTTGAATTGCTGTGATTCTGAGGGCTATGCCACTGGTATTTTAAATAATCAGCAGGGTCACCCATGGTGGACAGGTTTCAGATGAGCTTCCAAACAAAGACAGACTAGGAAGAAAGAATGACAAACTACTTCCGAATCGCTAGTCACTGAGAAATCTATGAATAGCAGAGAAACACTGTCAGATACAGGTCTGGAAAGTGGGAAGGCACTCAGAGTGCGACTGGGGGGAAAATGCCTCCTCCAAGTAGAGAAAAGCTCACAGAATCGTTATTTGCTAATGGGCCACAAATCAAAATGAAGAGAAACAGCTGTAAACATCCATTGAAAACTGGAACATGGAATGTACGAAGTATGAATCTGGGAAAATTGGAAGTTGTCAAAAATGAAATGGAACGCATCAACATCGATATCTTAGGCATTAGTG
>NW_006408541.1:17164711-17179253 GCF_000296735.1 Chrysochloris asiatica | reverse complement strand
GCACTTAACAACAACAACAATAACAAACATCCTTCCTGTCCCTTTCTGCTTTCTGAACCTTGTTTTGGGGAACATGCTGTCCTTTTGGTTTTGAGCAGGAGTTGATTGTTCTGAGGAGTAGGTTCCTTTCTGGTGTTGTTCACTGTATAGTCTGTTGTTTGGCTGAAAGGTGATCTCCGAGGTCAGTTCTAGGTTTGAAGGGTGTCTAAGGGCTATAGTTTCAGGGAACCCACCAGTTTCTATGAGACTAGTAAGTCTGGTTTTTTTTATGATTTTGAATTTTGTTCTATATTTTTCTCCCACTCTGTCTAGTACCTTCTACTGATCCCAAATAGAACAGCCGATAGTCAGAGTTGGGCACCATCCAGTTTTTCTGGTCTCAAGCTACTGGAGGTTATGGCTTGAATGGTCCATTAGTCCTTTGGACCAATTTGGACAAATTATTTCCTTGAATCTTTGATTTCTTCATTCTTCTTTGCTCCAGACAGGGAGAGACCAATGCATCTTATATGTCTGCTTGCAAGCATTTAAGACCCGAGTGGCTACTCACCAAAGTAGGATACAGAACATCAATTATGTTGTGCCAATTTAACTAGATGTCCCCAAGACTATGGTCCTCAGCTTCCAAGCACATTGACTCCGTACCTTAAGGTGTTTGGTTATGGCTAAGAAGTCTTCATACTTTAGCCCCGTGTGTTCTACTATACATGTGGATATATTTGCAGCACATATAAGTACATATATGGAAATAGCGTCTGCCAAACCTATGTGTATTCATGGGCCATCCTGACTTCTAGGAGAACCACCCTTTTTGCCTTTCTTTCTAGTTTACCACCTAACTCTGCCTGCTGTCTAAGCATCTTAGTCTTGTTTGCATTTGAACTTGATAAAAAACGTAAACATCCACCTTGCTTCCTTTACTTACCATTATGCTTGTGAGATTCATCTTTGTTCTGTGTGCGCTCATTGTCATTGCTCATAATGCTTCACTACATTCATGTGCCATTGTTGTTGTTAGGGACCATCAAGTTAATTTTCAACTCCTAATGACCCTGTGACAGAGCAGAACTGCCCCATGGGATTTTCTTGGCTATATTTGTGGGTGTGGATTGTCAAGTCATTCTCTCATGGAGCAACTGGGTAGGTTTGAACTGCCAACCTTCAATTTAGCAGTCAAGTGCTTTAACTGCTGTGCCACTAGGACATCCACAATTTATAACTATTCTATTGGTTCTTCTTTTCTTTCCTCTTTCCTCCTTTCACCTGCTTTTCCTTCTAATCAGTCTCTGCCTTCCCTTCCATCTTCTTCTCTTCTCCCCCTTCTACCTCCTGGGTTGTCCATCCTCCACTCTTCTGCCTGCTCCATCTAAGAACCAGACACACACTCATATCACATATATACTTGATGTGGGCTCCAACATCCTGCCTGGTTCCAGAGCCCCCATGAGTATCCCTTCTGGGTCTTCCCATGCAGCTCCTGGAAGATGTGGTTCGAACCAGTGGTTAAGTGCTCCCAGGGTCTGTGTCTAGTCTATAAAGTTTGTCTGTTGCAGAGGGTCTCTGGGGCAGAGATTGGGGGTATAACACAGAGCAGGCATCCTGCCCCAGGTCTAGCAACCCTAGGGAGAAGGACTCATCTCTCGCTTTATTCTCTGGGCTGGGGTGGGAATTGAGGTGGCCCAGAGTGACCTTGTGGGTGTCTGTAGGATGCACAGCTGAGTGGAAGGGGATTTGGAATTAAGCCAGATGAGGGACAAGCCCACCCTCAGTTCTGCTCATTGGAGGTCTGCATGGGGCACCCATAATGTGCCTAGTACCATGTCCCATCCAGGCCAAGGCAGAGGAGACCAGCAGCCCAGTGGGGGTCCCAGTAGTGTGAGGGACCCTCCAAAGAGCCATTAGAGGGCCTGCTTGGATGCCCATGAGCATGCGGGACACATTTCATTTGAGTCTCCCTTAGTCCCTTTGTCGGCGGAACGGCATTGAAAATGCACGTATTCAGGGCAGTTAATTTTTATTGCCACCTGAGCAGATGACATTAAAGATCTGTCCCTTTGCAGCACTGGAGAAAGCTCTTTCTCTTGGAAGGTAAGTGAACCAGGTAGGAGCTTGGCTTTGATCCTGAAACACTGGATGACCTTGGGCAAGTCTCCACCCCTTTCTGGGCTTCTGTACAATGAGTGTCAAGCTAGAATCGTGCTTCTAGGGGACCGGTCAGAGGAGCAGGGTCATGCTGGGAGCATAACAAGGGGAGCCTGTTCAAAATGCTTGTTCCTAGGTCCCCAGAACATCTGGTTCAAGAACCATAATACTACTTGTTGTTGTTGTTGTGTACCGTGGAGTCAGTTCCGACTCATAGCGACCCTGTACAGGGTTTCCGAGGCTGCAAATCTTTATGGGAGCAGAAAGTCTCATTTTTCTCCCACAGAACAGCTGGTAGTTTTGAACTGCTGACCTTGAGGTTCACAGCCCAATTTGTAACCAGTACGCTACCAGAGTTCCTCATAACAATACTAATAAAGCAACATTTATGAAGTGCTTTCTATACGTCAGGATTTGTGCATTTGATGAGCTAAAAATAAGAGGTTAAACTTACTGACCACCGTGCTAAGAATCTGAGATGTGTTACTTAGTCTCATCTGTGCCATGATCTGCCCCATTATTATCCTTAATATCCCTAATTTACAGGTAAAGAAACTAGAGTGCAGAGAGAAGTAACTTGTCTAAGGTCATACAAGGAAGTGGAGTAGCCAGGACTTGAGCCCCGCGCTAGGTCTGGGCAGATCCCTAGCGTATTCTGATGCTGCCCCTGGACCAGATGGTCAAGAAGTTGTGAAATGAAGGTCAAGCATTGGGCACCTACTGTGTACCAAGCAGATCCTGAATCCAAGGCACCATGTTTTCCCAGTGAGTCACTAAGACGCACCTGATTCAGGAAGATACACACAACCAGTGTAAACCATTATAATGATTATTATTTCTAGCAATCCTCACACTTGAGGTGGGCTTTAATCTCTCCAGTTACTGATAGAAAAAATAAAGCCTCAAGACCATTGGCTGGGTCCAATTTCAAAGCTGTGAGCTTTCTACCTGAGCACACTGCCTTCCCACTCAGTCCTGCACCTGGGAATACATGCTGAATCAGATCCTCCAACTCTCAGGGCCTCAGTCTATCTATCTGTAAAATGGAGGAGCTGACCTAGTAGGCTGGGGTCTGGTATTCCAGTTTCTGCTCTTAACATTAGGTATGACATTGGCTAAGTTTCTTCCTTCAGTCTCCCCACCTGTAAAAGAAGGCTCTGTAACCCTATCTCCACACTACACAAGCACATAGCTTTAAAACAAGCCTCCCGGTGGTGGAGTCTTGGATGACCATCTGAAGACAGCTGGTAAGGCCCTGATTTACCTTCAGGAGGTGGACTGGGGTGTGCTCTGGAGAACTCCATGGGGGTGTGGACCTAGGATGCCCCAAAGTAAGGCAAGTCCCTGGCTTTTGAATGCATCTAAAAAATCCCCACAACTCGCCTCCTGGGGCGTGGTGGTCTTGGCTGCAGGCAATTCCGGGGACCTGGGCGGGACCTTCCCCTAAGTAGAATCTGTAGAATAATGGAGGCCAGCCTGGCTCTGGAGACAGCAGTAGCCAGAGCCCTGGGTTTAGCCAGCTGGACAGTGATCACAGTAGGATCAGCGCCCCGGATCTTGCTTAAAGCCTGGCGGCCACCGCCATCCTTACAACTCATCTCCTGCAGCTCCCAGAGGTCTCCACGATTATACCACTGAAAATTCCGCTTTCGTCTTGTCAACCTCGCAGTAAATTACAGGCCCGGGGAGGCGTGGGCCTCCTCCTTAAACAAGATTCAATTCCACTTAGCTGCCCCCCTGCCCGCCCCCCCGCACGGTTCCCTCCCTGCCGCCACCATGGGCTCAGGATTTATGGCCTCTCCTTGCAGGCTGTTGGAAACCATGGCCCGCTCCTAGGGGAGGCTTCAGCCTGGAGCCACGTCTGCTCCAGACTCCAATGTGGCAGCCTCCTGCTAAGAGGGAAGAGAGGAGAGGCTTTCTGGCTGAATGGACTTCTGAGGTCAAGACAGAGGGATATACTAGTAGCCCCAGCAATCATGAACAGTCCCATGAGACCCCATTAATTCTCACAGTCACTTGACAGAGCAGACACTATCATCATTCCCATTGATAAGATGGGCAAACTGAGGCCACGCAGTCTAGTGACATCGATTGCCAAGGTCACACCTGGGAAGCACTGACTGGGGCTGGGGGGCTTAACATCTTCCCCCACCTGTTGCGCAAAGGGTCTTAGAGTCTCTTGGTGGGCAGGGCTCTGGTCCATCTAATGTCTGAATTCTCTCTTAGGTCTCAGACTCTACTTGCATTCCTCTGGTGATGGGGAGCTCAGTGCCTCTCAGGAGGGCCCATTATCTCTCTAATGATTAGACAGCCCCCAGATAACTAAGCAACAGCCTGCCCTCCCTCAGAAGCATTGTTTTGGCATTTAAGGCTCTCTGTGCGCTGGCTATTAATTCCCTTTTGTGAATACATCTTTTAAATTTAATTTTGTTTTGTTGTTGTTGAAAATAGACACAGCAAAACACATATCCATTCCACAGTGTCTACATGCAGCTTTGTTGTTGTTGTTGTTAAGTACCGTTGAGTCGGTTCCGACCCATAGCGACCCTGTACAGGGTTTCCGAGGGTGTAAATCTTTACGGGAGTAGAAAGCCTCATCTTTTTCCCACGGAGCAGCTGGTAGTTTCAAACCGCTGACCTTAAGGTTCGCAGCCCGATTCGTAACCACTACGCTATCAGTAACACCGAATATATTCTTCAAGTTATGCAGCCATTTTCACCACCCCCTTGTCTGAATTGTTCCCCTCCCATTAACATAAATTCATTGCTTCCTAAGATTCCTATCGAATCTTTCAAGTTGTTATTGTCAATTGGACCCCGTACGGTGGTGGTGGTGGTGTGATCCCACATAGATAGTTCTTAAAAGAATATAATGCTCACTCAAGGCAGACATTTTTCACTAGTTCAGTGACACTACTGTTTGGTGTTAAGAAGACTTTAGGGGATATTTTCAGTTTAAAGATTGTCTCAGGGCAATCATTTTAAGGGTTCAGTCAACTTTCATGGCTCCAGAAAAGTCTGGATAGCATGAGAATTGTAAATTCTGTTCTATCTTTTCCCCCTTTTGGTTAGGATTTTCCTGCATCATCTTTGATCAAAATGTTCAGTTACGATAGCAGGGCACCCTCCACTTCTTTTGGCATCATGGCAAAGGTGGCAGTTGTTCATGGAGGCAATTAGCCACACATTCATGTTGTAGTTGTTGTTAAGCACTGTTGAGTTGGTTCTGACTCATAGTGACCTGCATAGGGTTTCTGAGGAGAGGCTGGTAAGTTTGAACTACCAACATTGTAGTTCAAATCGATCTTGGGCTCAGTGCATTATCCCACAGCACCACACCAGAATTCCATGGAGGCAATTAACCACACATTCCATCGCTGATGTTGTAAAGTGCTGTTGAATCAGTTCCAACTCTTAGCAACCTTGTATAGGGCTCCTGAGAAGCAGTGGGTGGCTTTGAACTGCCAACCTTATGGTTCACAGTCCAGTCCTGATCATCGTCCTCCTATTCCTGACTCTCCTACTTCTTCTGTTGCTCCAGGTGAATAGAGACCAACTGTTGTGCCTTAGATGGCCCCTTGTAAGCTTTGAAGACCCCAGGCTCTATGCAGTAAACTAGGAGGTAGAATAGAAGCACAATTCTCCCCAGAGCATAATACAAAGGTTGACACATAGTAGATGTTTCGTAAAGGCTTGCTTTCATCTAAGGGAGTCTGGGAAGGCCTCCAGTATCAGGTGACAATTGCCTGATATTTGGAGGAGAAATTGAGTAAAGGGAATTCCTACAGCTTGAGAAAAGTTTTGGAGGAAGGAATATTCAGAATACCTGGGGTAGGGGGCAGGACTTCCTGGGTGGTGCAGAGGATTAAACACTCAGCTGCTAAGGTTGGCTAGATGGGAGAAAGACCTGGTGATCGGCTCTCATAACAATTGTTGTTACATGCCGTGGAGTTGGTTCCGACTCATAGCAGCCCTGTACAGGGTTTCCGAGGCTGTAAATCTTTACGGGAGCAGAAAGCCTCATCTTTCTCCCGCGGAAGAGCTGGTAGTTTCGAACTGCTGACTGTGAGATTAGCAGCCCGATTCGTAACCACTACGCTACCAGGTGGTAGCGGTGGTTCGGTGCTGTGGAGTCAGTTCCGACTCAAAGCGACCCTGTACAGGGTTTCCGAGGCTGTATATCTTTACGGGAGCAGAACGCCTCATCTTTCTTCTGCAGAACAGCTGGTAGTTTCGAACTGCTAACCTTGCGGTTCACAGCCCGATTCGTAACCACTACGCTACCAGAGACAGCCTTAAAAAAGCCCTATAGGGCAGTTCTACTCTGTCACATTTGATCTCCATGAGTTGAAAATTAACTCCACAGCATGAAACAATTAACCAAAAGGCTGGTGGTTCAAACCCACCCAGAGGCACCTTAGAGGATAAGGCTGATGAAACTCACAGCCTTGAAAATCCTATGGTACAGAGTTTTGCTCCAAACACACGTGGTCACCATGAGTAGGAACCGACTCAATGGCACCTGGTTTGGTTTGGGTCTGGGGTTGGGGGTGGTGTGGTGAATCACTGAAAGTAAGCAAGACCGGGCTGAACACCCAGCAAAGGGGTCAGTTTGTAACTTGTGGCTATGCCTGGAACCCATGGGGGAAGGAAAGAGGGAGAGACCGTTTCTATAGGTCCTCCATCATCAGGGTAATATTGCTGGAGCCAGGCTGTTAACCAGTGTGGCCAAATTGCCCTCCAGACTGTGAGTAGCGAGACAGGCAGCAGCTCCGATGCCAGGTCTGAGGGGTCTTTCACTTTAGTCTTTCTCTTGACAAGTGATGAAGCTGGCAGATAAGGCATCTTCTGCCTTAATCTCCCATCTCAGACCGGAACAAGAAATCACACGGAACCTGGCTCCTTGTTCACACCTTAATCCTCTCTCCTTTCTGACTTGAAAGCTATGGATTCTAGTCACGGATTCCCCATCTCCATCTGAAGGAACTGGAGCTCCTATACTGGGCAGGACTGCACCCCAATGGTGGTGAGACCCTAAGCCTGGATCCCTCTTTATGGAGAAGGTAAGGGGGGGTGGGGGAAGTGGGTCTTGGCATCAGACCTGACTGGAATAACAACTCTGCTGCTATCAGCTGTGTGATCTTAGGTAAGTCACTTCACCTCTCTGAGCCTCGGTGTTCTCTGGAAAATAGGGGAAAGAAATCCTCCAGGGTTTGTTGTAAAGCTTGAGGTGTTGATTAATATAAAAGTCGGCCTCTGGAAAGAGTCAAGTGCTGTAACAGGTGAAGTGTGATTATTATTCACCAGCAAGAGTGGATTGATGTCGTGAGAGCCAAACATAGTAATAGCATCTGCTGTCTGTGGAACTTTTACCACCTATTACTACCCTGCCCGAGCCTATTATCAGCATGTATTCATTGACTCTCCACATACCCGCATGAGGTAGACACTATTATTATTCCCATTTTATAGATGAGGAAACACGACTAGGACCATTCCTCATTCTTTCCCTTTGCAAAGGAGGAAACGTCCCTCTTCTTGTCAGATGCTAGCCCCCTGACCCGAATTCTGGAGCCCACACTTTCCTGTCATCTGAGAAACTTTGTATTTCAGATTGTCCTTGATTTGCCTTATCTTCCAGCTTCTTTAATGGGCTTCTGACCATTAGCATTTCAACATGCTCAGGTAGATTCCATTGTAAAACATAAATCACACAGACACAGACACACACACACACACACACACACACTCAGCTCCCCATACCTCCCTGTCCTGTGTCTTTGTAACAACACTTCACAGAAGATTTGTCATACCACCCTCTCTTCTCCACCCACTGGCACCTGTCTTTCACCCCCAACAATGCATTACGATCGCTCACAAATGTCATCCAAGGCTGCCATGCTGCTAAATTCAATTGGTGTTCTTCAGTCTTCATTGTACTTGACCTCTCATGTGACTAGACAGCTGAGCTCCTTCCCACTTCTCTGATAGTTTCTTCTGTAGCTCCTTGGCAGGTTTATTATCCTCTGTCCCACCTTTAAACTCTTCAGTTTTTCCCTGGATAATCTCATCCATGTCCGTGACTTTGTTTACTATCAATACTATCATGGCTTCTAAACTGAGCATCCACAGTCCTCACCTCTCTGCTAAAGCTGATACTTCCCCTTTAGATGCCCCAGGAAACCTCAAACTCAACATATCTAATGCCAAACATATGCTCTTATTTCCCAAACATTGTCTTTCTTGAGGGTTCCCTCAGTGAGTGGTCCTTACACATCCTTATCCATCAAGTGGCCCATGTCAGAAGGTTGTAAGTTATCTTCAATAACTTTCATCCCTGGACTCTCAGTGGACAGTCTATTACCAAGTCTACTTCACTTTATCTCCCAGATATCCATAAATTTGACCATTTCCATTATATCCACCAACATTCTAATTCAAACCAGGGGACACTTAATGGTGGGGACATTTGCTGTAATGATGGAACCAATCAGGGGAGGAGAGGTTGGGCAAGGGGGCAAGAGTTCCTTTTTCAGGTGTTATGCTTGAGACATTCAAGAGACATGCAAATGAAGATGTGTAGCAAGCAGCTGGACAGAGCAATCTGAAACTGCAAGGAGAGGTCCAGGCTGGGGAACATAAATCTAGGAGTGATCATTATGTAGATATTTAATGCTGAGGAAATGAATGAGATCACCAGGGGAGAGATGGAGAGTTGACCCAGAAGTGAACCCTGGGGTACTCCAACATCAGAGATGGAATAAAGGCTCAGATGAATCAGCCAGTTAAACTGCAGGCCATCCAGAAGAGTGGGGTGTCATGGAAACCAGGAGAGGAAGTAGAGGTCAGCTTGCCCAAAGCTGTAAGAGGCAAGTGACTCTACTAGGTAACACGAAGGCTGTTGATTCTGTCTTTAGGGATGTCACCTGTTTTCTCACAGTGTAACTTCCGGTGTTTATCTCCACATGCACTGCTTTCTAGCATGTCTGCTTATCTTTGGCTGTGTGTTGGCCATTGTATTGACGGTTTTATTTTTAGTAAGACTGGGAGGCCTAGGATTAAGGTTTTTTCTTCTAAAAGAGGATGTGGACTTGTCTAGGAGCTCTTCCAACCAGCTGTCCAGCAGGACGAAGACGAAGCTTTCTGCTCCCGTGAAGATTTACAGCCTCAGAAACTGTTCCCCGGGAAAGCTGTTCCGCAGGAGAAAAAGGAGGTTTTCTGCTCCTGTAGAGAGATTTACAACCTCAAAAACCCTGTACGGGGTCGCTTTGAGTTGGAACCAACTCCACAGCACATAACAACAACAACACGTGCTCTTTCACTCTGGGGTTATTTTTTTTTTTAATTCCAGACTTCAAGTGTGGGAAAGAGAATGGGATTATACCCATAAATATATATAGGTTTCCAGAACATTTGCATATGCTGCAAACATACCCATGAATATAGTAGAGCATACAGGGACAGAGAGGGTAAAGTTATAAGAACATCTTTGCCTAACTAAACACCTTGACGGAATGAGTCATAGAACCTGGGAACTCGGAGGACATCAAGGTCAAGTGGAACAATGTAGTCCACAAAGAACATGGTCTGTATCCTAAAATAATGGCTGAGATGTTAAAAAACTTGAGTAACTATCTAAAATGCAACTCTTGGGCTTGCCCCTTCCAGAGCCAAGATAATCAAAGACTCATGGAAACAATTAGTCCAAAGGGCTAATGGACCATGAGAACCTAAGTGTCTATGACCTTGAGGCCTGAAGAACTAAACATTACTAACAGCTCTGAAGACATCACATTAGAAGGTTCTGGATAGAACAAGAGAAAAATGTGATTTGATAAAGACTGGTGGATCCCGCAAGACTATAGGCCTTAGGCAAGCTTCAGGTCCGGAAGTAAACTCACCTCCATGGCTCAATTTTCAGCCAAACAATAGACAGGCCTATCGTAGCGCAGTGGTTGCGAACGGCAAGGTCAGCAGTTCGAAACTATCAGCTGCTCCACTGGAGAAAGATGAGGCTTTCTGCTCCCGTAATGATTTACAGCCTCGGAAACCCTGTTGAGGGTCACTATGAGTCAGAACCGACTCGACGGCCACATAACAACAACAACAACAACAACACTGAATATAGATGACTAACAATACTATGGAAGTTTGTACTCCTTAGAACCATCAATCATTTGAGATCATAAGGGCAACATCTCCCCAGGAACAAAGTTCAGAAGGCAGGAAGGGATAGGAAAGAATGAGGAATGAATACAGAAAACAAAGGGTAGAAGACCATGTTGTTTTTGTTGTTGTTAAGTGCTGTCAAGTTGGTTCTGACTCACAGTGTGATCCGGTATAGGGTTACCGAGGAGCAGCTGGTGAGTTTGAACCGCCAACCTTGCAGTTCCAACTGACTTTGCAGTCCTGCGCATGAACCCACAGCGCCATAGCAGTACAATGAATGGTGTTAATTATGGGAATTTCAATCAAGGACATGAAACAATTGTATAGGAATTGTTGGATGGAAAACTGATTTGCTCTGTAAACTTTCAATTCACAGTAAAAGGTTAAAAAAAAAATCCAGACTTGAGATTCCCTGGAATACCCAAGCAATGTAGATGAAGCTGCCAATACAAGATTCAAGACTGGGTTACCTTTGGTTCACCCTCACCCCAAGGGTGAGGCCCTTTGAAGTTCTTGTTGGTTTTGGTAAAGGTCTGCCGTTTGATCTCCCACCCTCTGCAGGCCGTGGACTTTGATTTCAATCCTTTTATGCTGTGAGATCATCAAAACACAAATTCAAATTTTCTGGGATCAGCAAATGCCCTCAGGACAAAAGCCGTTAGATGCTCTCTAACTTCTCTGGGTTTCTGTTTTCCCTTCAGTTTTGACCTAATAATTCCTGGTAATTCCTTACAAAGAGCTTACTTGTCAGCTTTGATGATTTAATAAGATGCTTTTTATATTTTATCCAGCATTCTTAGCTCTTTTCAACTGAAGAGATGGTCAAAAAAAAAAAAAAAAAACAACCAACCAAC
Organism: Chrysochloris asiatica; assembly: GCF_000296735.1. Classification (NCBI taxonomy): domain Eukaryota; kingdom Metazoa; phylum Chordata; class Mammalia; order Afrosoricida; family Chrysochloridae; genus Chrysochloris; species Chrysochloris asiatica. Next base: position 17,168,088 of record NW_006408541.1, on the reverse strand, counting down.
AAAAAACAAAAAAGCCAGCCGCCAGCCTACGTTTAGAAACACAGCAATTCCTAATCCCTAGCATTTTGCCCAATGCATGGCACATTGTAATGGGTCAATAAATATTTGCTGATTGAATGAGTGATGGGAAACCAGGCCTCCAGGGCCCCTGCTTTTTCTAATGCATTGGCCATCACATTCACAGAGCACTGTGGTCAGAGCTCAGCGGCCTGTAAACAGAGGCAGGGTTGTGGAGCTCAGAGGAGAGAAAGATCTATGGGTATGGGGAGGGCTATGGTAGCCAGGGGTGGATAGGACCAGGGAACTACATCCTGGCAGATGAGTCACAGGCTTGGGAAGGGAAGATGACAGAAGTGCACATTGCAAACAAAGGTCTGCAGGCTGGATTGTGAGAAATCCAAGAGCTAAGATTGGCCAAAGAAGATGGCCCAGCCAGGGGCAGGTCTGGAAGGCCAAGGGAGGCACCTGGCCAGTGTGAAGGTGGCAGCAGAGCCCAGGCAGGGGCAATGCCCTGCAGCCTCCGGAGAAGGGAGAGGGAACAGCTTTTGTTGAAAAGTACACATGGTAATTGCTACAGAAGAGTATTCCCCTAGTTTAAAAAGCTTTCTCCGCGGCATTTTTCTTGGACCCAGTTTCAAAGGAATTTTAATTGCAAAGAAAATTTTTGTCATCTCCCTAAGGGGAGAGGGCTCCACAGCATCGAACAGTCATGCCTGATGCTGATTCTTCTCCAAACTGGGGGTTTTCACGCTTTGGCTGAGTGAAAGCTGCCTAGAGATTGGGCAGTGTGGTAGGGAGGGATGAGCAGGACCCCCTCCATGCTCCTTGCTGGGACTGGAGTCTCTGGTCCATGTCTCCAATGATGGTCTTTGGTGCTAACATGGGCACCAGATACCTTGGTAACTCTAAAGCTTTTCTCCTTGAACCTGATGGACCTTTCTAATCAATTATGTTTATTAAACGACTGGTCTTTTTGCTTCTAGTCTAGTTCCAATGTAGACAATTCTCCACCTAGCAGTCCATTTGGAAAGCAGTTTGGTAGTTCCTTACAAAGTTAAACATAATTTTGCCATACAATCCAGCAATTCCACATCTAGGTATCTACCGGAGAGAAATGAAAATATATGTCCACATAAAGACTTGTATGCAAATGCTCACAGCAGCGTTATTCAAAATAGCCAGAAGGTGGAAACAATCCTAAAGTCTATCAGCTGGTGAATGGATGAACACAATGTGGTATAGCCACACAAAGGAATACTATTAAACAACAAAAAGGAACGAGCTGCTGCTATATACTATCACCCGGATGCACCTCAAAGAACATTATACTAAGTGAAAGAAGCCAGATGCAAACACATACAAAAGGATTTATCATATGACTCTGCTTACATGAAATGTCAAGGAAATCTATAGAGACAGAAAACAGATTAGTACTGGGCCTGGAGCTGGGGGGTTAGGAGAGGAGTGGCTGCAGATGGCCCCTGAGGGATCTTTTTGCCTTTTTTCCCCAGTTGCCATGGAGTTGCAACTGAAAGGTAACCCCAGGTGTGTCAGTAGAACTGTGCTGGGTGGAATTTTCAAAGACTCTGATCTTTCAGAAGCAGATTGACAGGACTTTCTTCCAAGGTACTGCTGGGTGAGTTTGAATGACTAACTTTTAAATGATTTTATTATTATTATTTAATAAAACTAAAATGAAAAAAAAAAAAAAAAATCATCATGCTCATCATCTCCAAGCCTGTTCTATGGCTTACTTATTCACGACGCGTGTTCCCCAGTGCTTAACCGTTCACACCACTCAATGACTCCTCAAAGGAAATTTCTGGAGCCGTGAAAATATTCTACAACAGCGATGATGCTTGTACAACTTCATTTACTAAAAATCACTGAATTGTACACTTAATAGTATGCAAATTACACCTCAATAAGTGAAAGAAATGACTCCCATTTTTCTCAGAGCAGAAGTTGGAGTTCCTACAAAATCCCATCAGATCCACAGCCAACCCTTCCTGCACCCTACGCTTACTTTCTTTTCTTTTTTTTTAATGTTTTATTGTGAATTATATGATAGTTTACTTGGGAGAACTTTAGTTTTACATTCATTCCATCGTATATCATCTCATTGCCATGGTTCCAATCCCCTCCATGCATCATCAACCACCCAAAGGGTATATCCCAGAAACCCGCCCCCTACACTTTCCTCTCCTTCCCCCCAGTTTTCGGCCCACAGTCCCTTTCCCTCTCTGGGTCCAAAGTCCCCAGTCACTTCATCACTCCACGTCATCATCACTGTCCTACGCTTACTTTCCTCCAGCCTCACTGGACCTCTCGGTTTTCCTTGAACATAGCAGACATGCTTCCACCTGATGACCTTCGCTCCGGCTGTTCCCTCTGTTGGAATGCTCTCACCCCCAGACATCTAAGAGCTCCCTCTGGTACCTATGCTGTAATATCGACTTTTCATTATGGTTTAACTTGGCCATTTCATCTAAAATTGCAGCCCTTTCCAAGGTACCACCAATTTTCATAGCGTTGTTGTTGTTGTTGTTAAGTGCCGTCAAGTCATTTCCGACCCATAGCGACCCTGTATAGGGTTTCCGAGGAGCAGCTGGTGAGCTTGAACCGCCAATTTCGCAGTTCAGCTTTGTAGTCTGGCATGTTAACCCACAGCGCCACACCAGGATTTTATCACCTCCTACTCCTGTAAAGATTTACACCCTCGGCAACCCTGTACAGGGTCGCTATGGGTCGGAACCGACTCGACGGCACTTAACAACAACAACAACTTGCTTGGAGCTCTGGTAGCGTGGTGGTTATGAATTGGGCTGCGAACCTTAAGGTCAGCGGTTCGAAACTACCAGCTGCTCTGCGGGAGAAAGATAAGGCTTTCTACTCCCATAAAGATTTATAGCCTTGGAAACCCTGTACAGGGTCGCTATGGGTCGGAACCAACTCGACGGCACTTAACAACAACAACAACTTGCTTGTGTGGTACTGTAGGCTAATGCGGTGGACTGCAAAGTCATTTGAACTGCAAGGTCGGCAGTTCAAGCTCACCAGCTGCTCCTCGGAAACCCTACACGGGGTCACTACGGGTCGGAATCGACTTGACGGCACTTAACAACATAACAACAACAACTTGCTTGATGGCTTGTTGTTGTTGTTAAGTGCTGTGGAGTTGGTTCTGACTCATAGTGACCCTGTACAGGGTTTCCAAGGCTGTAAATCTTTACGGGAGCAGAAAGCCTCATCTTTCTCCTGCGGAACAGCTGGTAGTTTCAAACTGCTGACCTTGTGGTTGGCAGCCTGACTCGTAACCACTATGCTATCAGAGCTCCTTTGCTTGATGGCTTACTGATTCATTATTCGTATTCCTT
>NW_006408541.1:17146335-17164611 GCF_000296735.1 Chrysochloris asiatica | reverse complement strand
CATCTTTTTTCACAGAGTGCCTGGTGGGTTTGCACTGCTGACCTTGTGGTTGGCAGCCTGACTCGTAACCACTATGCTATCAGAGCTCCTTTGCTTGATGGCTTACTGATTCATTATTCGTATTCCTTGTCTACTGGAGCGTAGGCGTCACTGGGACAGAGATTCTTTTGAGTTTGATTCGCTGACGTACCCTTAGGGCATCACACAGTACCTGACACAGAAAGGTGCTTAACAAACATTTGTTGAGCGCATGGATTAACAGGTGACTCAACAAATGTTGAACAAATGCCTACTCTGTACTAGGAATTGTAGTAGGTGGGCAAGTCTCCTGTCCTTAGATGGCTTGCATTTGAGTGGTGGAGAGAAAATGAAAATGTTACATCAGTCATGGAAGGAACTTCTGCCCCTATCCCCACTAAGTCACAAATGTGATCAACTTTATGAAAGGCTGCTTGGGGGAGGGGGAGGGAGAGTCTTTTTGGGGTGTGACCTGCCGGGGTAAGTGTGCCCTGAGCCGCATGAGAGAGCCTGGACTTTAGATGGATTGGTGATCACTGAAGGGTTTAAACAGAGGAGTGACAGTGATTAGATTCACCTTTTAGAAGGATCACTCCAGCTGTCAAGAATAGAATAGATTGGAGGGACCGGAGTTGATTCGAGGAAGCTGGGGAGGAGGCTATTAAACCAGTGCAGCCGGGAGAATTGACAATCGTGGGAGATTGATTGGATGTAGGTGGTCAGAGAAGGGAGGAGTTGTGGCTAATAATCATCTCAGCGACCACAGCTATCATTTATGCAGAAGATACTGATCGTCAGGGGTGGCTCTCAGCACCTATGGGTTCTCTCCCTTGGAATCCACACACCACCACCAGGAAGGAAATGCTCTTCTCTCCATTCTACAGACGAGGAAACTGAAGTAGGCAGTCTACACTGCACGTGCTAGATACGGGATTCAGACCCAGTTTGATGGCTCTGATCCCTAAGCTTTCCTTCTAAATGACCATGTTAGGTTTTCAGGGATGACTCCCAGGCTTGGGTGACCAGTGAGTGGTAGAGCCATTTGGAGAAATGGGAGTGAGGGGTGGGGAGGGAGAAATTAGTAGAGGGAAGATGTCAAATGTGCCATCATGTGTGTGTCTAGAGTCCAGAGTGGTAATAAATGATGGATGTCCTCCCTGCTAGGACACACCCGAATGCGTAGCAATGGCTGTGAGCTTGAGCCAAGTATGAGGCCTGAGAAAAGGCCTGGGTCAGCCCCAAGATTTATAACATGGCCAGGGTACACAGCAAGGTACACTGGGTTCAGAAAAACAATATAAAATCTTTTGGGATACAGAAAAACAATATAAAAGCATGTATGTTTGTGTGTGTACAAAACATTTTTCTAGAAGAAATGAGAAATTGTTAACAGGGTTTACCTCAGGAGAGAAACTGGCAGGGTTGGAGGGGGGGTGGTAGGGCAGATGCTCTTCCTGCCGCATTGGTCTTTTCTGGATACTCAGTATGTATGTGGACATGTAGTACACGATCATATGGTGCCTGTGCATCTGGTATACTTACCAGAGCTAATGTATATACATATATCAATGAAGGATACTTGATTCATGCAATTGTAAGTTATTCTTGTTTTTTCCTCTCTACTTCAAATATATATATATATATTAAACATGAGGGATATTGGAGGAGAGGAGCCATCAGAGGGGTAGGGGGTAAACCAGGGAGAACATGGGGCCAGGAAAGCAACATTTGGAGGAAAGAGTAATCCAGGGTCAAAGCTGAGGAGAAAGCAGGTGCGTGAGGAACCAGCATCCTCTGACTTAGCACTAGGGAAGGCATTGGTGACCTTGAGCAAGTTGTAAGAGTGGGTTGGAGCAGACACCGGATTGGAGAGGGGTGTGGAGTGAGGGGGAAAGGTCAATGGAGACAACAGTGGCCTGTAAAGAGAAGGGGGGCGTGGGGCTGAGGGAGAGTTTGTTAATCCACATAACATTATGAGGAAGGAACGTCTTGTGATCTTCCTTTTACAGACAAGGAAACTGAATCACAGGGTGTCTACACAAGTGCTAGGCATCACCATGTTAGTTTTCAGGGGTGGCTCCCAGGTTGGGGGTGGGGGTGACCAGTGTTCAGTACTGTTGGAGGCACCCGGGAGTGAGAGAGGCTAAAGCACAGAGAACTGGATGGAGGCAGAGATGGGCAGAAGAGTTCCCTAGACCAGCAGGAGATAGCAGGTGTCAAGGAGCTGTGGACAGAGCCCAGGTTAATCCCCTGGACTCCTGGGGGTCCCATCCTCTCCAGCTGGTTCCTCTTGGTAGTGGTCTTCTGGGGACAGTGCTGCCTTTGCTTCTCCCACCCACCACTAGCAGCAGCCCAGCCTTCCTAGGCCTCTCTTCTCACCTGACCCTGCTCAGCCACTGCTCCTGCCTCCGTTTCTCCTCAAAGGTCCATCCAACCAGGATTCTAGGATTCCATAGTATGACGTCCTTTCCAGTCCCTGCCTCTACAGTTCCAGTCTGAGTATGTGGATTAAGGTGAGATCCTGAGGGGTGAGCTGGTCTTCCCAAGTGACAAGATAAGCCTCTTGGCGGGCAGTGCCCTGGATTGGCACCTTCCATATTTCCAGAAGAGACCTACCATTTGGAACTTTGTGAATTCTTGGTCGAGAGTGACCCAGTTAGTTTTTCCAGAGATTTTTGCCCTAAGTCCCCATAAGTAGAAGGAGAGGTTACTGCTGCAATGAGGCGGGGGACAGTAGTGGTCTCAGGAGAGACAGGCTCTATTCCAACCCAATTACTATGTGGCTGTAAGCAAATCCTGTATTTCTCTGGACTTCAGTGTTCTCATCTGAAAATCAGAGAGAGCCATTGCTGTCATGGGTTCTTATTGTGAAGTGTTGCATGCAACACTCCTGTTGTTGTTGTTGTGAAGTGCCGTTGAGTCGATTCCGACCCATAGCGACCCTGTATAGGGTTTCCAAGGAGCAGCTGGTGAGTTTGGACTACCAACCATGCAGTTCAAACAACTTTGTGGTCTGACGCATTAGCCCACAGCACCACACCAGGACTGCCCTGTTGTTGTTAAGTGTTGTCAATTTGGTTCTGACCATAGTGACCCTGTATAGGATTTCTGTTGTAGGAGCAGAAAACGTCATCTTTCTCCTGTGGAGTGCCTAGTGGGCTCCAGTCGCTGACCTATTGGTTTGCAGTCTAGTGCTTATCCTAGATTACAGAAAAAACTCAATATATGACAACTCTTATCTTTATTAATAAGAATCCCTGGGTGGCACCAAAGGAGCTCTGGTAGCGTAGTGGTTACGAATTGGGCTGCGAACCTCAGGGTCAGTAGTTCGAAACTACCAGTGGTTCCGTGGGAGAAAGATGAGGCTTTCTGCTCCCGTAAAGATTTACAGCCTCAGAAACCCTGTACAGGGTCGCTATGAGTCGAAACTGACTCCACAGCACATAACAACAACAACTGGGTGGCACCAAGTTTCAGTACTCGGCTAGTAACTAACTGAAAGGTTGGCGGTACAAACCCATCCAGAAGTGCCTAGGAAGAAAAGTCTGGCAATCTGGTTCAAAAAAGGTCACATTCATAAAAACCCGAAGTTCTCTAAAAACATCTACTGTCACCATGAGTTCTAATCAACTAGATTGCAATTGGTCATGATATCATTATTAAAAAGCTACTTTGGTTAGTTGAAACTGAAAATGTATGAAACCCAGTGATCTGTGCTTGAGAATTTCCAGCCTATATATACAAGAACATGTGAATACAGACACGTCAGCACAGCTGATAATAAGGGAGAAAGGAAAAACATTCTACATGTCGATTGGAAAGGGAGTGGACAAATAAAACGGCATATTCACACAATGGAATACCGCTACTTAAATGGAATGAACTAGAGCTATATATATCAACACTGATAGCTCTCAAAAACAATGTCGGAGAAAAAAAAAAAAGCAAGTTGCAGAGTGATACATCCAGTCTAAATCCATTTACGTTACAAATATAAAACAATGTTACATATTTTCTGTGGGCACATGTAATATATACTAAAGTATAAAAATGATATGCAATGAAACATACCAAGCTTACTCCTCAGGGGGACTACCTCTGTGGAAGCAGGGCAACTAGAATTGAAAGTAGGAGTCAAGCTCAGCTTCATGGGCAGTATTCCAGTTTTTAAAAGAATGGACATATGTATTTCTTATAAAATTAGAATGAATTTTTAAAAGGAAATTAACAACTTGAAAATACCCCTGCCCTGCCTATTTCACCAAATTGTCTGAAGGATCAAAAGCTATGTGCATAGAGAATGTGTAATTCATTTTCTAGTTGTCAGCACATTTTTTATCCACGTGACCTTACTCATCCTCTTAAAGAGACATTGAGTGATGTATTATAATTTCTGTACTATTGAGGAGGAAACCAGGGCACAGTGAGGTGAAATGATTTGTCCAAGGTCACAGATGTGACATGGGGTCGGAGCTGGGACTCAAATCAGGAGCTGGCTAGTTGCAGATCATGGATCTATCTTTCTACTGCTTCTGATTGGGGTGAGATGCCTTTTAAGCTGGGTAGGGACCACTGCTGTAATTAGCATACTGATGGTGGTGGTACAGTTTATCTGTTCCTCCTCGGAGCTCCTTTTAATTCAATCTCTAGATAGAAGACTTACAACCCCACGTGAGCTGACCATGAAGACAAGACCACAGTCATGTGATCTGGCTGCTGCCCACTCGTTTGAGACCTTTCCCAGGAGGCAGCATGGTGCCGTCAAGCCAGCTCAAACTCGTGGTGAGCCCGTGTACAGTGAAACATTGCTCATTCGGTGCCATCGTCACAACCTTTGGTGTGTTCAAGTCTCTTGTGGTGACTGAGTGTTTTGAGTGCCTTCTTCCTTCTAGCACTATATTGGATAAAGTCTGTCTGTTGTGATCCACAGGTTTTCATTGGCTAATTTTCAGAAGGTGATTGCCAGACCTTTCTTCCTGTCTTAGTTTGAAAGCTCCATTGAAACCCACCTACCATGCATGACCCTATTGATATCTGAAATACCAGGGGCATAGCTTCCAGCATGATGGCAACATACAAGCTACCACAATCCAACAAATGAAAGATGGGGATGGGTCCCCATGAGAGTTAAATCCTACTCTCCCATGGGACCTACCTGAAACCCACTGCTATGGAGTTAATGAGATCCCCACAGGACAAAGTTCTGAGGTTGTAAACCTTTACAGGAGCAGACAGCCTCCTATTTCTGCCACATCCCATGTGATACACGGGGATAATCACTACTCTATTCTGCTAAGGAGGTTGTTGTGCGTGCCTTGAAGTTGATTTTCCACCCAGCAAACCAACAGGATACACACTAATGCTGCCCCATAGGGTTTCTTGAGCTTTAATCTTTACGAGAGCACATTACCAGGTGTTTTCTCCCAGAGATGTGCTGGGTGAGTTTGAACTACCAACCCTTCAATCAGCAGCGGAGAGCTTCATCACTGTGCCACCAGAGCTGTAAGGCTAAGGCTCGACTTTTGATATTGGACTCAGAGAGAGCTGGATTTGCATCCCAGCTGTCACTCACCAGCTCTGTGACTTTGAGCAAATCACTTCTCTCTGCAAAACAATACAGTAAAACCTGCAAAAGCCAGAACCTGTGTGAAAGACAAGGAGAACTCGGATGTTTTCCACTAAAGTGAGTAATAGAAAATGAGTAAGATTGCACCCTGTCAAAGGCGGAAAAATCACAAACCCTGGAAAAACAAGGCAATCTCATAGTGTTCTGGACCTTGCAGGTTTCATTGTATCTCTTCTGCAGGTTCCTGGGTGTGAAATGAACACAGGTAACACTCGAATGTTAGTCCCAGGTCTCTTCCTCTGCCAACAGCTCCTAATGTTAACCAGGCACTGGACAGCTGTGGGCAGTATCTAACTCGCCCAGCATAAAGTAGGGGTCCAGTAAATCTGTGCCTTGACTTCTCCTGGGATTGAATTATCGATGACGACAGGAAATGCCACTGCAATCTACCTGAGGTGGCAGGCCACTTACAGCAAGGCTCCTCTTAATCCTAGCTGATTGCAGGAGTCAGATTGTTGGGACAATCTTGAGTTCTATCTTGGGGGCAGTAGGGAACCCTTGAAGGTTTAATCAAGGGAGTGACATGGTCAGACAGGTCTCAGGAAGAACATGCTGTGTGGAGTGTGGTTTGGAAGGGACAGGCTCAGAGGTGGGGAGAGCTGGGAGGAGGCTATGGTGGCAGATGAAGGTCCCTGAGTCCCCTTCTAATACTGTGAGATCCCTGGGAAGAAGGTTGGGGAAGAGTGGGGAAATGGGAGTGGGCTTTGAGAGATGCTCAAATTTTATAGAACATTGAGATACAACACATGATGTCTATGAGAATGTCTTTTATAAACTAAAAAAATAGTATCCACCTACCCTCAGCCTCTCCCATCACTGCCACAGCCTCTCTCGGGCATACAACATCCCTGCACCTTTGTATTCAGGAAGCATTGACACAGGTCTCAAGTAAATTCCCAGCTCACCTGAATCACTTGGCAGAAACAAGTTTTTATGTCAATTCAAAAACCGATCCGTGTAAGCCCTCCGACAAACACAGTGCATCATTGTGAAAGCAGATAACCAAGAACAAGGATGGCCAGCTTTTCTTCTCCTTGTTTGTTACAGACACATCTGTCGACCTACCTCTGGCACCTCAGATACCACCACGGATGCCTGAGACTTCCCATTCGAGGGAGAAGCAGGAAAGGCCGGTGGACAGTGTCCAGGGTGGCAGAGGGAGGTTTTTATTATGGGTGGGTTCATAATAAAAACATAAGCTACCGTTCTCTGAATGCTTACAGTGCATTCATGCTTACATCAGTCTACATTGTGGGTACCAATATTATAGATGCCTCCTAAAGATGAAGGATGCAGACCTGGGGAACTGAAGTCTCTTCCCAAGATTCACACAACTGCTAAGTGGCAGCGCTGGGGTTTAAACCTGGTCTAGCTCTTAAGTCCATTAGGACCACTTCCTTCCTCCTATGACGAGATTTGATGAATACTAATACCTTCCTTTGTGTCCCCAAAGACATCAATCCTGATGATTTTAATGATGTTGCTTCATTTATTTATTTAAAAAATAATGAGAATTGAGTACCCACTCTACGCTTTGAATGGCAAGGACTGCTGCTGAGAAGGGTCAGGAGGCAGGCGAGTATAGGATGTTGTGCTCCAGGTACCGTGGACTGTGCAGGTGAGAATCCAGAATAGATTAGCTTGGGTGGGTGGGGAGCCATTCTGGAGAGAGAGAGAGGGGTCTATAAAGAGTGGGCGGAGATGGGGGTGGGGCAGGAGGGAAGTGAGAGCAGTGAACAGTCTAGAGTCTCGCTTCCTTATTTATTACCTCTGGGCTCTCAAATGCATGACTACCAAGCAGAAGTGACAAAATAAAAAGGGAAAGGAAAAAATGCCAGCTACAGCCAGAATAAAATCAGGGCAAAGAGAATAAAACCTGACAGCCAAGTATAAATAAATATTCGTAAAAGAGTTAAAGGACAGATTAAAATAAAAACACCAAATGCAATTCTTACCCCTTGACAAATGCAGTGCGAATTGGGTTCTTTTAATCAAATGTTTGGCAGGTGTATGAATTATTTATAATTCAATATCGGGTGGTTAAATGGAAATGGAAGATGTTCCCGTCGTCTTCTTCGAGTTTATCCGCCTCCCCAAGTGTGTGCTCCCTGGGGGAGGGGTGGGTAGGAAGCTACCCTTCCCCCACACCAGATATAGGGCTGCATCCTGGAGCTGCGGTCCTTGGCTAGTTCTAGGTGTTACCATTTGTCAACTTGCTCCCTTGTGGAAAGGTTGTTTGCTACTTGGGGCCTTTTTTGGAAGAAGTCTCCCTTCTCAGTGCTAAGGCCAGGAGTAGGCATAGTTGGCCCAGTGAAGGGAGCCTGGGAATCCAGAGACCCGGTTTGTGTCCCTAGCTCCTGTACACTTCATGTGTGCCCTTTTGCGAGACATTGCCATCCTCTTCTATGGCACGGCTCAATTCTGGGGTGCATTGTCTCCTGTGGTCCTCACCACATCCCCCCAGGGCAAAAAACCAACCCATTTGACAGTGGAGGAAAACTGAGGTTCCGAGAGAGGTCTGGATATGCCTCAGCTCACACCACTAGTACAAGGTCAAGTTGCAGCTGGCATCCCAAGTTCACGGGGAGTGTAATCTGGGGAGCAGATGAAGGTGTGGACTCTGGGAGAGTGGACAGGCTTGAGATTCAGTGTAAGAGACAAGGACTCCATTTCCAGCTTCATATCTCGGAGGCCTGGGCCAGGTACCTGCCTCTCGGGTCCTCCCCCTTCTTGTCTGCACATTGTGCCAATAGCAACAATTCCCTCGGGGCTATTGTGAAGATCGAGAGCAGTTAGATTCACCTGGACAGTGGCTGCTACTGTAGCTACAAGAAACTGGCTTCCTTCGACAGACGGGGAAACTGAGGCCGTGTCAGGTAAGTGAGTCAGTAGCAGGCAAACCAGGTCCCTGGGGGTTTGTTTAAGCATGCAGTGCTGGTCCACCTGCCTCTGATTCTGAACTAGACCTGCCCCCTGATAGTCTCAGGGAGGAGCCTCAATCTGAATCAAGAGACATTGTGATCTTCTTGGTACCCCACCCCCCACTTCTGTCTGTCTCTCTGTCATCTTTCCATCTCTCTGTCTCTCTCATACACACATACACACATAGGATTAGGGTGAGATGAATGAGGCACTCAGATGCAAAATATCAGGAGTCCTGGTGAGGCACTGCTGTGGGATAAGCACTGAACTGCAAGGTTGGTTTGAATCACAAAGTCAGTGGTTCAAACTCACCAGCCACTCCTCGGAAACCTTATTTATACAGGGTGGCAGCAAGTTGGAACCGACTTGACGCACTTACCAACAACTCATTCAGAGTCACGTAAGTGCAGGACTGAGTGCGTCCCCTTAAATATTGTCCTCTAGATGCCTCAATCACCTCACTTGAGCCCCACCAAGTGTGATTGCGCATGCACACACATGCAGACAGGAGCGGGACCCCACCGCAGCCCATGTTGACTGACTTCTTTGAGCAGCAGATGAATGAGTCCTTGCAGCTAACAAACAGCTGTCGGAAAGGTGGGGAATGAAGGCAATTAGTCCCCTTAATGCCGATTTCAGACTAATCTTTCACACTTAAGGAAATTGTTCCAATGATTTTCTTATTTTCTGGGGAGCTCGTTAAGTAAGAATTAGAAAAATAGATATGGTAGGAGATAAGAAAATGGATTTCATAATGACAAGCTGCCTAAACACACCACGAGGGACTGACTAAGCCAGATGGAGTGACAGAACCTTTCTAGGGTGGGGGACACTGGCTGGATAGAGACCCCCGGGGCAAGGCCTGGACCCCCAGCCTCTGTTGAGCAGGTGCTCAATGAACACTGGTTGTAGTTGATGTGTTTGGGGCCCATCTGGTCTCTCTCTGCCTCTGTGCTCCTGAGAACTGGCCAGAGTGAGTGGTTCATTAAAAAGTTCACTCAACACCTGGAAAGAGTGAAGTCTTTGCCAGGGTCCAGGGAGATCTGGTGGTGCAATGATTAAGTACTTGGCTGCTTACCTAAAGTTTGGTAGTTTGAACCCACCAGCTGCTCCATGGGAGAAAGACCTGGTGAGCTCCTCTGTACAGACTGTTGGTGTTAGGTACCATCCAGTCGGTTCCAATCCATTCCAACTCTACGCAGAACAGAAGCCAGCCCAATTCTATGCCAGCCTCACATTCACTGTTGTTTGAACTCATTGTTTCAGCTGGTGGGTCAATCCATCTCATTCGCGTCTTTCTCTTTTTCTCTGATCTGCCACTTTACCAAGAATGATCTCCTTCTCCAGGGACTGGTCCCTCCAGATAACATGTCCAAAATACAGAAGACAAAAGTCTCTCCATCCTCGTCTCTCCATCCTCACTTCTAAACAGCATTCTGGCTATACTTCTTCCAACAGCCTAGGAAACCTGGTGGGGCAATTCTAGTCTGTTACATGGGGGTCACTGTGAACTGAAAATGGACCCAACAGCACCTAACAACAAAAGGAACAGGTCCCACTGCAGGGAATTCAGACCTGAGCACCTTCTGGATCCTCTTAGAGATTCAAGGAATGTTTACTGAGTACAAGTGACTGTGTTCAGGGCTTTACTTCCGATTCACCCAACAGCCCTATGAGGTAGATGGAAGGGGCATTGTTTGCGATGATCAGCCAGCTCTATTAGCCATTTCCAGGTGTCTGTTCAGATTGGTCTATGCTTGTGCTCTTGTTATGTGCTGTGGAGTTGGTTCCTGTACAGGGTTTCCGAGGCTGTAAATCTTTACAGGAGCAGAAAGCCTCATCTTTCTCCTGAGGAACAGCTGGTAGTTTCGAATTGCTGACTTTGCAGTTCACAGCCTGATTCATACACTACGCTACTTGTACTGACTTGTTAAATATGTTGACTATCATCCTTGGTCATGGGACCTGGCCTAGGTCCTCAGGCTTTAAATTACAATCTGGAATTGGGATTCATGGTGTCTGATACCATAGTGTGCATCGCTCCTGCTTCTCCAGGACTTCTGGGTAATGAGTCCCAGTGGGGAGGAGGCTTGAAGGAATGGCTCGGAGCCAGAAGAAACTGGGTGGGGAAATACCCAATGGGTCTCTTGGCTTAAGGAAGGATACACTGGTGTCGAAGTAATACTTGGTTTGACTCAGACTTGAGTGCCTTTGACTATTAACCTAAAAGTTAGTGGTTTGAACCTACCTGGTAATACACAGGAAGAAAGGCGTGGCAATTTACTTCCACAAAGATTACAGCCCACAAAAGAGGGAACAAATCTTTACAGCAAGAATCATTCCCACCCCTTCCACACACAAGGATGGGCAACTTGGACATTGGCTACCCAAAATGGGGGCAGGGGGCTACAAAGGCAAGAAGTGACTTGCTTACAAGCTTTCAAGAGGGAACCTAGATCCAGAGGGCCTGGAGGAAGGTAGAATCTCCAATGAGTAGTATCCAATCTGTCTAGGCAGGGCTGATGAAATGAAATGCAGATAGGTCTCTTGTGATACAATAGTGAATAATTGTTATCAGGACTGATTTTGAGGGTTGGAAATGTAAAGGTAGATGTTTTATAGCAAGGAGGGGAGTGATTAACTTTCCAGTCCAGGAGCGGAGATCCCTAGGACCATCAATGGAGAAGAGCGGAGGGCGGGACCCTACCCAGAGAAGCAGTGATGCCTGAGATGGAGGCAGAGATGATAACATGGAGCGATGGAGCAGCTGGGGACTTTAGACCCAGAGAGGGAGAGGGGCTGTGTGCTGACGACTGGGGGTGCTTGAGGGGCAGGCTTGCAGTGTGTACCCTTTGGTTGGTTGATGATGCATGGAGGGGATTGGAACCATGGCAATGAAACGATATACAACAGAATGAATGTAAAACTAATGTTCTCCCATGTAAACTATCACATGATTCACAATAAAACATTTATATATAAAAAAGATTACAGCCAAGAAAACTCTATAGAGCAATTGTGCCCCACCATGTGGGTCACCACGGTGGCATAGGTTCAAGTACTGGTGTCTCTCCTTCTGGGAGGGGACATGGCCATTTGTCCTCATTACCTACCACCATGGATTCCTGCCTCCCCATCTTTGCCTAGGCTATGCCCTCCACCTGACCTGCCTATTACCTTCTCTTTGTCTAAATCCTCCATTGCTTCCATGGAGGCTAGCTCTGGCCATGCTGGACCTTCAGTCCCAACAGCCTCAGATCTCTCCTTTACCTAGTGGGGAGCCAGCGCTCCCCATTTTTAGCTGCAGTGCATTCTGGGAAGGTTAGTCTGGCATGTCCAGTGGCCTCCGTGTCTGGACTAGGTCAGTGTTTAGCAGCAGAAACTGCCTGGTGATTGGCTCTGGCAAGGAGAAGAATTGCTCTGTAACAGGCCAAGTGGGAAAATGTGACTTTGTGAAAATGTCAATATGACATTTCTCTTTGGGTCACAGTCTGGGTCGTGCATTCAAGTCTTGTCTCCTGCGCACTCCCAGGCACAATGTAGACCTCTCCTGTGTGGAATTTGTACCTCATTTAGAAAGAGCTTCTGGAGAGTGGTTCTTAACCAGGGCCAATTTTGCCCCCCCAGGGGATATTTGCAATGACTTTTGCTTGTCATAATAGGAGGGAGGAATGGGTGCTATTAGTATCTAGTGGGTTAAGGCCAGGGATGCCACTAAGCATCCCATAGGGCACAGGACACATCCCCACAACAAAGAAAATTATCTGGCCCCAAATATCAGTAGTACCAAGGTTGAGAAACTTGCTTCTATTAAGTAACTTACCCAAGAACTGGAGGTAGGACCCAAGTCTACTGACTGTTTCTCCCCCTGGGATTAGACAAAGATTCCGGGATCTGATACTTTCTGTTTTCAATTCAACAAACATGGGTTGTACTTCTACTAGGTGTGTGGCATTGTGCAAGTGACTGCAGATGCAGTGATGGTTAAAATAAATGCAATCTCTGACCATTGAACTCATAGTCTAGTTGCCTTTGAGCTGGACAACTTTAGACATGTCACTTCCTCCTGAGCCTCAGTTTTGTTCCTTCTAAAATGGGCATGACAATGTATCTGCCTGCATTGTTGTGAGACCTTCAGTAACTCCAATGCCAGGTACAATTGCAGATCCTCGATAAACATTTAAGTAGACTGAATGCTTCTGATATCTAAAGAGGTTCTTGGGAGATGGAGGGGGTCAGGAGGTTCTACTAGGAGAAACGCAGAGGAGAGAGCTAAGAAATGAGTAAGCACTTATTTTATGCTTCTCAGGAAATCCTTCTATTCACCCTGTCACATACTAGTGGTTCTCCGTCTCTAAATGCAGATTGAAGAAACCAAGGCCCAGAGAAGGAGACACGCTCAGGCTTGAACAGGACTCCTCAGCTTTCCTCTTCTCGCACCTCCAGAGCACTCTGAGATGGTGCTGGGCAGGGAGCCGAGATCTGGGCCTGGCCAGGCCTAGCCCTCAAGCCATATTCCCCAGCATCCCCCTGGGTCTTGGTCTCACCCCATTAGCGCTGCTTTAAAAAGTGAGGACCGACCAGGGCGCGTTATTGCCCACATAAATCAGGCAGCTCCGAGTACGGAACACCTTTAAACAAACAGCTGATGGGAGTGAAGTTACAGGATCATTATTAATAGCTTTTCATTTCGGTGGCCGCTGTGCTGTGACATGCCTTCCCAGCAGAAGCCCCACACAGCCAGCCCCCAATCGGCCGATCCCCCCGAGTCTGTCCGCCAGTCAGAATGAATGACTGTAGCTTTGTGTTAATTGTGGAGCCCAAGCCACATGCAGAATGCTAATAGGGCCAAGTGGGAGGGGGCGGGTGCCACTCTTGCCTGGCTGCTGGGCAGGAAAGGACCCCACCTCTGGCCTTTCTCCACAGCAGTCAGCAGGGGGATCTTTCTAACATACTTATCTGAGTTCTGCCTTCCCCTGCTCAAGAAAGCTCCATGGCTCCCCATGACATGAAGCCAAGTCCAGACTCATTGGTCTGCCATTCCGGGCCCTTCATGTCACATCCTATCTACTGCCCAGCCGCTTTGTTTGCCGCTATCAGGCCACAAACTATATTGCTCAAGCTACTATTCATTCATTAAACAAGCATTTACCGAGTCCTCTGAAGACTGTAGGAGTCCCTGGGTAGAGCAAACGGTTAAACACTAGACTGCTTGCTGAAAGGTTGGTGACTCAAACCCACCCAGAGGTACCTCAGAAGTAAGTCCTGGCAATCTGCTTCTGAAGGATCACAGCTTTAAGAATGTTCTGCAGTGGTTCTACTCTGCACACCCAACAACAGCAACTGAAGGGTGCAGGGGATGAAACTGTGACCAGGAGGGATGTCACAAAGACAGACAGACATTGTAGGATCTGGAGCCAGCCTAGCCATATTCCAGCTAGGCTCTTGAGCACCCATGTGACCTTCCATTTTCTCTGTTGTAGGATAGGGATAGCAGCAGCTCCGTTATAAGGTAGTCTGAGGAATTAAATGATGATATATGATGAAACCTTTACTACAGCACACATGACACAAGGTGCTCAGTAACTGTATGTCATCATTAACTCACGTGTTCATACAAACATACGATGTTGTCGGGTGTCATTGAGTCAATTCCAGCTCATGGCAGACCCCACGTGACAGAAGAGAGCTGGCCCATATGGTTTCCTAAGCTGCATTCTTTACTGGAGCAGGTTGCCACATCTTTTTTCACAGAGTGCCTGGTGGGTTTGCACCGCCAAGTTTTTGGTTAGAAGCTGAGCGCTTCACTGTTGCACCATCGGGTCCCCTTACAATGTATACAGTCCTGATCCAGTTTGGGACTCTGGGCACTGCTCCGTAGGAAGGGTTGTTTTTTCTGTAGCTGCAGGTCTGGATGTGTGTGTTGGGGGGAGGCGGGCTAGCAGTGTGTGTGTGGGGCAGCAGGAGTAAAGACCCTGAGGCTGCTCACATCACCCCAAATTAAGAAAGCTGAAAGGCAGCTTGGGAGTCAGGAGTGATGGGGAAAGACAGACAGACAAGACTGGGTTTGCACCAGGCAGGGGCCACACCATACAGGGTCTGGTTACCGATGTTGTTGAGTGCCACTGGGTCAGTTCCTACTCAGTGTGACCCTGTATAGGGTTTCCGAGGAGCAGCTGGTGGGTTTGAACTGCCAACATTTTGGTTCCCAGTCCAGTGCTTATCCTATAGCAGCACAGTAGGACTGCTAACTGCCTTTTCCCAAACATCTAGAAGGAGCACAACCCATGTTTGTTGAATTGAAAACCAGAAGTATCAGATTGCTGAATCCCTGGTGGGCTTTGTTGAATTTTCAATTCCACCCTAAGAGTAATGGAAAGTTGTTGAAAGTTTGTGGTCTTTATTCTGATTTTAAACTCACTCAGGCCACTTGGCTGAGGTCCTCTCAGGGGGACTGAAAAGGAGATACAGAGACTGGAGAGGAGGTTATGGTCCAGGTAGGGGGTCATAGTGGCCTGGACCAGGGTGGGCCAGTGGGGGTGGAGACTAGTGTGTACTTCTAGAACTATTTAGGAGGGAGAACCCTCAGGTTGTAGTAGGGGTGTGGTGGAGAGGTAAGGAAGTGGCCCCATGCGTGGATTTGGGCAGCAGAAGGGAATGGAAAGTTGGGAGGGTCAGAGACCATGAGCTCAGTTTGCCATTCCCTGAATATACCTGGTGGCTGTAAGCACCTTGGCATATGTTATTCCTTATCTCTGGAATGCCTTTTCCCAAACTTGTTTGATAGGGGATTAAAAAAATTTTTTTTTTTTTGTCAAAGTTTGTTTGTTTATTATTTTTAAACTTTTTAC
This sequence comes from Chrysochloris asiatica, assembly GCF_000296735.1. Taxonomy (NCBI): domain Eukaryota; kingdom Metazoa; phylum Chordata; class Mammalia; order Afrosoricida; family Chrysochloridae; genus Chrysochloris; species Chrysochloris asiatica. The sequence continues at coordinate 17,149,194 of NW_006408541.1, read as the reverse complement.
TGTAGTTTTGGGGGAAGTTTGCAGAGAAAATTCGTTTTTTATTCAACAATTTGTGCACATTTTGTTTTGTGACATTGGTTACAAATCACCCCGATGTAACAGCACTCTTCCCACTTCCTACCTAGTTTCTCCATTTCCATTCGTCTTTCTTTCCTGCCCCTTCTTGCCTCTGAGCTTTATTTTTCAGGCAAGTGCTGCCCCCTTGGTCTCCTGGCTGATCGTTCTAAGGAGAACATTCCTCCCTAGTGTATTGTCGGAGGGCCACCAGTCTCTTATCAGACCAGTAAGTCTGATCTTTTGTATGATTTTGAATTTTGTTCTACTTTGTTTTTCGCTCCCATTCTGTTCAAGACCTTCTATTGCGATTTCCATCAGAGCTGTTGGTAGTGGTAGCTGGGCACCATCTAGTTCTTCTGGTCTCAGGGTGGTAGTTCGAGTCTTTGATTTGCTTCACTCTTCCTTGCTGTGGATGAGGTAAGACCAATAGTTGTATCTTTCAGGTAACCACTCAAAAGCGTTTAAGATTCCAATCACTACTCATCAAAGTAGGAGGTAAAACGTCTTTGTGGACTATGTTATACCAGTTGGCCTAGATACATCCCCTGAGACAGTAGTTCTCAGCCTGATGGGGATAACTAAAAGTATAATGGCAATTGTGAGCCTGGTGCAGAACCCTTAGAAGCATTTTGTTCTGTTATATATAGGGTCACTGTGGGTTGGAACCAACTCAATGGCACCTAACCACAACCACGACTCATAACTAGACTTCAATAGCTCCATAGAGTACCCCCACCCCCATCCCACACCAATATATGAAGCCTTCCCTGAGTGCTCCAGATTTTGCTGAGTCCTTTTTGGTTCCCATTTCCCCACACCAGCATACTACTTACACATTATCTACTTCTCAACCCTTCTCTGTAGCCAATGCCCCTGCAGTACCCTCACTTCATGTACCTCTCCACTCCTCAGTATCTCCTTTTCACTTCCCACCTCAGCTCCCTCCTGTATCAGAGGCCCCCAGAGCTTAGTCCAGGGGACCGTCATCTTTTCTGTCTGCACCCATTGAGCACCTACTGTATGCCAGCATTGCTTTAGCTGGTGAAGACACAGCATGGAGGAAAGAAGGCAAGGTCTTCCTACACTCCTGGACTTTCTATTTTATGGTGACCTCAATCTGCCACATGGTTTTCAGCACTGTTGATTTGCTGATGGCACCAAATGTTAACATCCAAACCAGATTTCTCTTTGCACCCCCAACTCATTCATTGTCTGTTTGACATTTCCTCTTGACTGTCTAAAATGCACTTCAACCTTATCATGCCCCAAACCAAACTCCTGAGTTTCACCCACAACAAAACAATAATCGTGATAAAATACATTCTAAAACTGCTCCTCTTCCACCTAGTCCCATCGGAGTCACTGGCAACTCCATTATTCTAGCAGCTTCTGCCAAAAGCCTTGGAGTCATTCTTGACTTTACTCTTTATCTCACACCCCACATCCAATCCATCAGCAAATCCTGCCAGCTCTACCTTAAAATAGATCCAGAGACTGACCGTTCTCACCACCTTCATTGTTAACAACCTGGTCCAACCACCACCATCTCTCACCTGGCTTATTCTGACAGCCTCCTTACTAGTCTCCCTGCTTCTGCCCTTACCTCCTACAGACTGTTCTCAGCTCCGGTGTTAAAACATAAATCAGATTATAACACTCTTCCCCTCAAAATTCCCTTTGACTTCTTGTCTTACTCTGAATAAAATGGCTCACAAGACCCGATGTGATCTGGCCTCTTGTTACCCTTCTACCTTCTCCTACCACTCCCCTACACTCTATTCCAACCACACTGGCCTCCTGGCTGTTCTTTGAACACACCAGGCATCTCTGCACCTCAGGACCTTTGCACATGTTGGTCTTTTTGCCTGGCACATCCTTTCCCCTGATATCTGCCTGTCTTACTCACTCCATTCCTTCAGGGGTCTGTTCAAACAGCTGCTATTAATGAGGCTTCCCCTTCCCTGCTGACAAACTGAGATGAATTTGTTCCCTTCCCTCTCCTCCTGCCTGCATCCTTTCCCCCTCATAGAATGTATCACAATCTGATAGACTACACTGATTTGCCTATTGTTTGTCTCTTTGCCCTAGAACAGAAGGTCCAAGAGAGTGTGTGTGTGAGGGGGGGGGGGCGGAGAATTGTCTTTTTTGCTCCATGCTGTGTCTCCTGCTTCTATAGCAGTGCTGCCATTCAATAGATCCTCAATGGATAGTTCTGGAATAACTCTGGAATCAATGCTTTTAAACTGTCTCCTTGTGGCTCTTCCCCAATAGACAGTGGGCAGCAATGGTCCAGTGCCTCAATGTTCTCCCTGTGTCCAACACAACCCTCCTGGAGTGGGGGCCCATTAAATGTTTGAATGAGCAAAAGAATAAATAACAGAGTTTCTGGATGGGTTACCTGGAGTGTGGTGTGGGGAAGGGGTTATGAGACAGACTTGTCTCTCATTCCTGTGGCCCTTTCTGTCTCTCCCCCCAAGCATTTGGGATCCCATTGGTGGGGAACAGTCTGAAAAATTGAGCCAAAGAATCTACAGAGACCAGAGAGACAAGGATCAGAATTTAAGAGCAATGCTGAAAGGATCTGGAAATGTAGATTTCCTACTAGGCTTTATGTTTGGAGCTAACCTTTGGATTTAGAATTCTGTTTGAGGTTAAGAAACTCGAGGTTTTAAAGCAGGCTACGGGTTTGGGTGCCTTGTTCTTTGCCAATTCTTTCAATGCATTTTGGACTTCCTCCCTGAGTATCATTGGCTCTTGTTCATATGGTATCTCTTGAAATGGTTGAACATTAACCATTTCCTT
>NW_006408541.1:17133623-17143880 GCF_000296735.1 Chrysochloris asiatica | reverse complement strand
AACTAATAGATCTGTTTTGGAAGAAGTGCAACCAGAGTGCTCCTTGGAGGCCAAGATGGCTAAGCTTCGTCTCTCATACTTTGGACACATTGTCCGGAGAGAACAGTCGTTGGATAAGGATGTCATGCTGGGTAAGGTGGAGGGTCAGAAAAAAGAGGAAGACCCCCAACGAGATGGGTCAGCCAGGTAACATCATTGATGGCATCAAGTGTGGCGGCGGTAGTGAGGTTGGCCCAGGATGGGACACTGTTTTGTTCTGCTGTACATGGGGTCGCTATGAGTCGGTTCCAACTCGATGGCACCTGACAACAAGGGTTTGGGTTAGAGCTTGGATTAAGGTTTGTGGTTTGGGTACGGGTTGAAAGTTTTAAAGTTAAGAATATGAATTCAGGGTTCCTGATTAGGGGTGAGTATTTGGGAGATGTGGTCTGAGACACATGGTGAAAGGATTTTGAGGCTAGGTCAAGGAATTGAAACTTTGGTGGGAAAATGTGATGATGTTAAGGGTGGCATCGGGGTAAGACTTGGATATTCATTAGGTTGTAGGAACTTCTGTTCCAGGAAACTATAGGACAGAAACTCACATTTTCCAGCCAAGTTCTAGAGTAGTAGATCTCCACCAGGGGTGAGTTTATCTCCCAGTGGAACATTTGGCCATGTCTGGACAGACACATTTTTGGGTGTCACAACAGGGGGCTGGCATCTCCTAAGTAGAGGCCAGGGATGCTGCTAAACATCCTATAATGCCCAGGGCAGCCCCTCACAACAAAGAATAACCTGATCCCAAATGCCAGTAATGCCGAGGCTGAGAAACCCAGCCAGCGAATTTACTTATTTCCTGGAGGATTAGCTAAAGGCTAGCTAATCCAAGGGGGCCAGGGCCAGGATCTGAGTGTTTGGGGCAGACTGGGCCAGAGTTACGGAGTGTGGGGCAGGTGCCCACGGAGCCCCTCCCCATGGAATTAGCTTCACTCAGCTGCCTAGGGCTCTGGCAGACTGAGAAGAGCAGAGGAGGGCGAGGGTGGAGATGGGAGGGAGAGGGAGGAGAGGGCCAGCCCAGTCTGTCAGGGGATCTGAGAAGCTACAGACAGGCAGGGCAGGAGCTGGCGCGTGCGGGAGACCAGCAGCCTTGGCAAGGTCCCAGAGGTCTCTAGCTGGGTCTGTGGGACGCCAGGGAGGTCAGAGAGCAGTAGAGACTCACTCGGTGTCTACAGAAGCCAGTGTCTGAGGCACCCTCTGCCACGTTTTTGAGTGCCTTTTTGAGACAGAATTCATGTAATAATAATAACTAACACGTGCAGATCACTTATAACTGTGTCAGTCAAGGTTCTAAGGATGTTTTATGTGTGAACTCATTCTTCTTTCCACAAAACCTTTGTGGTAGGCATTCCTGAAATCCCATTTTACAGATGAGAAATCAAGGCACAGAAAGGCTAAGTTGTCCAAGAGCTCAGAGCTCAGAGGGCCAGAGCTGGCTCCAGAATTTGTGCCTCTTTTTGTGATCAGAGAGGTCTGTCTTCCTCTACCACCTACATACAGGAGCTTATCACAGGCTTACTACAATCTCCAGAGACAGGTGCTGTTATTACGAGCCCTGTTCCACTGATGAAGCAGCTAAAGCTCAGAGAGGTTAAGTACCTCTTAACACAGCCAGGTCTGCCTAACTTCAGGCTACTCTGCATCTCCATGGTACAGCATGCGGGGGCACAGCCCTCTGCGTCCACCCCCACAACCTCATTTGGTTCTTACAAACAAGTCCTCAGACTGTAGGCTTCCTTAGCCTCAGCACTGTTGATATTCGGAGTCAGATAATTCTTGGTTGTAGGGGCTTCTCTTGTGAATTGTAGGATGCCAGTAACATCCCCTTCCCCCAGGTAAGACAATCACAAATGTGTCCAGACATTGCCAAGTGTCTCCTGGGTGTGTATTGTGTATTGGGTTGGGGGATTGCCCCTGGCTGAGAATCATTGCCCAGAGAGTTAGCAAGGATAATGACACGGGATGACCATGGACAATGAAGCTTGGCTAGGGGTGGTATCTTGTCCAAGGTCACACAAAGTCATTGGCAGGGCTACAGGCAGGACTCAAGTCCACTCCAGCCAAGAGGCAGGCCATGCTGCCAAGTATTCCTGCTGGAGTCCTGTTCCTCAGGTGTAGGTGCCAAGTGCCAACAGTGTGACAGGGTTGGCCCAGGCCCCTCCCCCCATGTGCACAAGTCCCACTGGGACAATCTGTCCTTGCCTGAGCCCTCTGCTCTCCAGCTGAGCTAAACTGAGGCTCGCCCTGCTCCCAGCTGTTGTTGTTGTTGTTGTTAAGTGCTGTCGAGTCGGTTCCGACCCATAGCGACCCTGTACAGGGTTTCCGAGGGTGTAAATCTTTATGGGAGTAGAAAGCCTCATCTTTCTCCCGCGGAGCAGCTGGTAGTTTCGAACCGCTGACCTTAAGGTTCGCAGCCCGATTCGTAACCACTACGCTACCAGAGCTCCTTTGCTCCCAGCTGTAGTGTCAAGAAAATGGTTTCGACTTTGATGTCAGACAGACCAGATTTCAAATCCCGGCTCTGCCAAGTCTTTGCTGTGGAACTCTAGGCATAGTACTTAATATCTCTGATCCTCTGTTTTCCCATCTGAACAATGAGCAGTTTGGACAAAACCATCTTAAAGACTTAACTAGCTCTGATATTTTAGTTTTCTACAAAAGAAGAGTTAAGTGTCTCATAAATAAGGTCCTGACTGTACCTTCAACTCAAGGTAACACCTTGAATAAGTCACTGCTCCTCTCTGGAACCCCATTCACCACTAGGCAGCCAACACTTCAGCCACACAGAACTTCTCACTGTTCTCTAAGCCATAACCACTTCAGGATCTTTGCTTATGCCATTCCCTCTAAAATGCTATTCAGTTATACCTGGAAAACTCCTATTCATCCTTCAATATCAAGCCGGAACAATTTGTCTCAGGTCTTTCTTATTCACACAGGCAGAGTTAATGACTCCCTCTTCTGTTTACCTTTAGTACCTAACACTCTCCAGGAAAGCACTGACTGCCTTGTGTGTCTGGTCTGTGTGTGCCTGCCCCACAATACTGAAAGAGTCCTTGAAGACCAGGACTGCATCTCTCTACTCTTCCTACCCTGCGGCCCATATAGCGCCTGAAAAGAATAGGTGCTCAATAAAGTTTGAATAAATAAGAATGAATGAACAGAGGAATATAGATGGTTGCCAAGAGCTTTAGCAGTTCCAACACTCTCAGATTCAGGGAAGTTAGCCAGACTCTTGCTGTCACCCAATCTCACATCCAGAGGACTTCCCCACCCCCGGTCCCAGCAAGTACCTGCCGCCTCAACCACCCACACAGTCTGTTGGACCCAGCTAGTACCTTGGACAGCGACCAGACATTAACAAAAATCTTGTTTTTCTATTGGTGAAACTGCCACTATTGGAAGCCGTCTGTGCAGACCTGCATCCTGGCGTATGCACGGAGGTAGAAGAGACCTTGCTTCTTCCATTTTCCAACCCACCCCAGGCTCCGCAGTTGAGGACTGCCTCTGAATAGGCCAGCCCCAGCCCAAGCCAATGACAGATAGGGGAGGAGCAGAACTTTAGAATTCCCTCCCTTCATATCTTCTTCAGAAGTTCTTTCTCCTCTTCCTCTAAACCACATGAACCCAAATTGCCCTCAAATCCCTTTTCCCAGGAAGTCTTCTAATGAAGAAACTAAGTTTCAATTCCTGGTTTAGGAAAGTCAGGTCTAGGGAAGGAGGTATTCTGTGCTCTTTGAGATCTATCCATTCAACAGGTATTTTCTGAATACCTAGGTTATAAAAGGAGTCCTGGGGTGGCACTGTAGGATAGCTACTGGACCGCAAAGTCTGTTTGAACTGCAAGGTCGGAAGTTCAAACTCACTAGCTGCTCCTTGAAAACCCTATACTGGGACACTATAAGTTGGAATCAACTCAACAGCACTTAACATTATTATGTTTAGCTTCTCATGACCTCAATTTATTCATCTGTTAAAGAGGGTAAGGGTGGGTAAGGGATCCGACAAGATCAAGTCCTCCAAAGTGGATAACTGCGGTTTTAGTTCAATCTTTCAGCATACCAGATCGATTCCAACTTGGACCAGACACTTCAAAAAATAAAGCTGCACATCTCTGTCAGCTGTTGCTTTGCCTCATGTGAGCCTGGCAAGTCCCTTCCCTCTTCTGGGTCTCTGGTTACAAAATGAGGAGGTTTTTGATCAGTTCTGGTTCAGCTGTGAGGTCTGGGTTTCTCGGACTCTATAACACTCCTCTGGTAGCATAGTGGTTATAAATCGGGCTGCAAACCGAAAGGTCAGCAGTTCGAAACTACCAGCTGCTCTGTAGGAGAAAGATGGGGCTTTCAGCTCCTGTAAAGATTTACAGCCTTGGAAACCCTGTACAGGGTCGCTATGGGTCAGAACCGACCTGATGGCACTCAACAGCAACAACATTCCTGGAGTCCTGGTGTGGCAGGCACTGTGGGTTAATGCTCTGGACTGCAAAGTTAGTTTGAACTGCACGATTGGTGGTTCAAGCTCACTAGTCACTCCTTGGAAACTCTAGTTGCTCTTTGGAAACCCTGCACAGGTTGGTATAGGTTGAAATTGAACAACAACAACATAACACTCCTGGGAGGCCATACCACTTCCTCTTTCATCCTCACCCTTTCCCCAGAGGAAGACGTGGAGCCCCAGGGAGGAGGGAGAAGGGGCCAGTTTCCAGGGGTGGGCAGGAGATTGTGGAGACAGAAGGATCCATCCCAGCCTGGATGTGAGAGACGAGTTAACAGCTCAATTGTTATTTCAATTACACGGATTATTTGAAAACAATGTTATGAGTTTCATCACTGACAACCCCAGGAAATGGCTGCCATGGTAACCAAAGAAAGAATGGTGCTGACCAGCCAATCAGAAGTTCTAGCCATGGTCCCAGTTTGTACAACTCTCTAGCCTCCATGATGACCCCTCCCATCCTCTGTTTTGGAAAAGGGGGGTGGGGGTTGGGAAAGAAGGGCAAATGGAAGGACCAATCTATAGAAGAGAAGCGAACTAAAGAGGAATCGGAGGCCCAAGGAGCCACGGTCCCTATACTTGGAGCCTCCTGGAATTAGCTGCTTATCCCAAATTCTTCAAAGGCAAGGACCATGCCTGGTTCACTACCCTCCTGGTGTCCAGCACAGGTCAACATAGAACAGATGCTCAGCAACAAGTCTAGTTCTGGACCTGGCTGCAGTTGAGGAGGGACCCTGGGACACACAGACAGACTGTGGAAGGGAATTCTCCCCATTTTACAGATCAGGAAACCAAGGCTCAGCAAGTTGAAGAGACTAGACTGAGGCCACCCAGCCAACAGGTAGGAAAGTGAGCACTGCCAACTTCCCACATTAGCACACATCATGGTTCTGTCCTGGAGGGGCCAGGCAGAGAGCCAGGATGGGTTACAAGGGCTCATGGCCAGCTGTAAGGGGGCACCCAGACTGGGCAGGTGACAGCCACAGGCCAGGTGTGCTCAGCATGTGGGAATGGAACCTAGAGCAGGAGCTTAGCTGGAGCAGGTTATGTGCCAGGGCTCGGCAGGTGACCACAGCAGATTATGAGATGGGGCTTCAAACGTCAAGCAGATGCTTTGGAGCTGATGGGCGAGGCCACAGGGAGCCATTGCTGGCTTAGGAGCCGCTTTCCCTCCCTCCTGAGGTGGCCTCCTTCTCACAAGCAAGCGAACAATTTCCCAAAGCATTTTCTCTAATTTGTGATTGTTTTTCCAGCCCAGAAGCAGCTAGTCTCCAGCTTCTCCAGCCCACAAGCCAAGTGAGGCTGAGCTGCTTACAACCACAGGTCCCCAAGTCCAGTCCCGCCCACTTGGGGATCTCCAAGTTCCTATAAGAGCCCCCACAAGGAGTCTGAACAGGCTGTGAGGTGGGTCTTGTAGGCCCCAATCCGGGAGCTCGTTTCCCAGCCTGAGCTGAACAGGTAGGTGCAGAGGTCTACAGGCAGCTTTGGAGTGGGAGTCATCTGCTGGCTGGGACTGAGGAGCGGATGAGGGCTGGGGCCCTAGAGCAGGGGTGTAGGAGAGACAAAAGTGAGGGACCCAGATCTCTGTGGTAGGAAGGTGGGGTTCCTAAGGGACAGGGACTCTGAGAGAAGAGGAGGGTTTGGGGCAGGGACAGAAACCCCTGAGAGAGTGGGGGCTGTGAGGAGGGGGAGGTTTCAGGGAGTGTAGGAGGGGGTGGGCTCTGCAGGGGCCCCGGGTTTTTATAATAGGAGCAAGGCACCTGTAGGGGGAAGTCCTGAGTATTCTTTGGAATGGAGGGTCTTTGCTATGAAGAGAGAGGCCTCTATGAGCCACAGGACTCAGAAATGGGGGTTCTGGCCAGGGGTTCAGTTAAGAGACTGAGGGTTGTGAAAAGAATGGGGCTCTTGAGGGAATAAAGTCTCTTGAGACAGAATGTGGGGTGGGCTCTGTGATGGGCAGAGGCTCTGAAGGGCTCAGAGAGAAAGCTGGCTTAAATGAAGGGATGAGGGCAGAGAGAGGAGAATGGGGGGCCTTTCCCTCTAAAGGTTGTTTAGAGAACTAAACTGAGTCATCCACCCCCTCCCCATGACCCAGGTGTCTGACTTTGGCCAGACCATAGGCTTGTCTGCCTCAGCCCACATGCTCCCTTCAGTCCAAAGTCCCCTTACCCTGATGCTCTGCTCCAACTCAGCTACCATCTTCTCTTCAAGGCCCAGCTCCGAGCCCTTCTCCACTAACCCCTCCATACAATTCCCATTCTGCACCTAGTCTACTATAAGTCACCCCTAGAGATTTTGGTATCTTGGTTTGATGCTCTGGGTTAATGCACTGGACTGCAAGGTCAGTTTGAACCGTAAGGTAGGTGGTTCAAACTCACTGCCCACTTCTTGGAAACCCTATATAGGGTTGCTATGAGCTAAAACTGATTCAACAGCACTTAACAACAACAACAAAGTTTGGTTAATCACACCCCAGTTCTCCAGCTACCCAGGTTAGAAACCTTGTCATATTTTGCTTCTCCTTCACCTTGTCACCTACAGCCAACCAGCTCCAAGTCCTTGTGATCCGGTCTCCTCTGACCACTGTTCTTGATCACCCCTCCAAGTCCCCTCATTTACATCTGGATGATTTCAGATGTTGCCTTTCTATTGTTCTTCAAGTCCATCCTAAAACACTGCATCAACACCATATTCCTAAAGTTCAACTCAAAGGCACAACCGTCAGGAGTTACCTATTGCCTCTGCAGAAATTTCTCAGCCAGGAGATTCACATTTCTGAATTCTAGCTTTCATTCCTTCCCAGGTTCTATACTCGGTCAAACCAGGCAATGAGCTGTTACTCAAACATTCACCAAGTTTCCTCCACTTCCTCATGCTGATCTATATATTAGAAAAAGTTCAATTTTAAGTTCCCCACCACCTGAACACTGTCCCTGTCACCTTCCACTGGTGGAAACGTACTCCTAGGCTTCAACAAACAATTCAAATGTTGCCAGTCTGACAACCCTTCCCTGATCCCCTCAACCGAATAGATCACATGAACCACTTCATCAAGACACGTTTATGGAGCCCCCATGCTTAGTCTAGCTGGCTAATACAGCTCTGATAATGTAACTAGGAGGCAACATCATGAGAAAGGCTTATTTCTTGCCTCTGAGGAGTCATAGCCACTTATGAGTGGCCACATCATGCACACAAGGGAACAAATCAGGGCAAATAGCATAATATTAGAAGCCAGTGCTAGTAATCACTAGAATCACGCTTGATACAGTAGAAGTTAAGTAAAAAAAAAACACAAAAAAAACTCTCAAGGTTGACATGGTGGCTGTAACAGTAAGCTCAGACAAGCCTGTTCTTGTAAGCTCAGTGTAGGCAGGGCAGTGGTCGTTCAACTGTGCATGGGTCGTTATGAGTTGGAACCAACTTGGTGATCCCTACCATCAACTATAAGGCTAGTAGAGTACTTAGGATGGGCCAGGCACCATTCTAAGTGCTTGATTTCTATTAACTCATTTAATTCTCAACAATCCTATGAAGTAGGTGATGTTGTTAGATGTTGTTGGGTTGATTTTCGACTCATAGTAACTCCATGTGAGTGAGTAGAACTGCCCTATAGGGTTTTCTAGGCTACGGTGTAGCCCTTTAGGATAAGCACTAGACCTTGAACTACAAGGTCAACTGTTCAAACTCACCAGTAGCTCCTTGGAAACCCTACACAGGGTTGCTATGAGTTGGAACCAACTTGACAGCAGTTAACAACAACAAACATTAATCTATACGGATGCAGATCACCAGGCCTTTCACACAGCTGCTGGGTGGGTTTGAACTACCAACCTTTTGATTATTTGCCACACGCCTCACTGTTACCGCACCAGGGCTTCTTATGAGGTAGGTACCGATGAGGAAAGGGATGCATAAGGGTGGGTGGCTTATCCCTGGTCACAAAGCTCCTAAGAGGCAAAGATGGGATGAGAGCCTAGCAGTCTTGCTCCTGGACCCGGGCTCTCAACAATGAAGAGTTGGGTGGGATAAATAGTATCACTGGAGAGGGGTAGGCAGGGAAAATTCCTATTGAGGCTCATCCTGTCCTTCCTGCCCCCTACTCAATTGTGCTATAATCTTCCCCTCTGCCAAAGGATCCCCTTTCCCTTCAAAGCTAGCTTATAGGCTGATTTGAATGAAAAATAGTGGACGGTGGAGGGATTCTATCTGACTCCGCAGGGCTCTAGGTAATCTCCTGTCTCTACCTTTCCTCAGTTCCCCATCAGGATAATGGGTTGGACTCAATGAAGCCTAAAGGCCTGTTCAACTCTAAAGATGAGTAATCATAAACCAGCTGCTTCATGGGAGGAAACAGAAACTCTGTGTGCAGGGCTACATCTTGGCTTTGGGGCCTAACTGCCATCTCCCCAAATTTTCTTGTCATCCCTGAAGACAGCATTTCAGCCCCTGGTCTGGTCCCTGTGGACCCCACTGCAAGGTCACCATCCTGTGTCTGGTCACCCGAATCTGTCCTACTCGTCACATGCCCATCATGTTGTCTGCCCACTGACCTGGATCTGCCTGCCTCTGCTACCCATCCATCAGCCCGCCTGGGCCCATCCACCTTGCGTCCTCCTCTGCCTGGTGTCTGTCACTCTGCCATCACACACACACACACACACACACTCTCTCTCTCTCTCTCTCTCCCTTCTTCCCTGCCCCCTACTCCGCAAGCTCCACAGTTACAAGAGAGACAGGGTGGGGCCTTCGTCCCTTTCAGTCACAGACAGGCCCAGGGCTTGCAAATCAAGACCTGCTTTTTAGAGGCCCAAACAGCACCATTGCCCTTCCTCAGGGGCCCCATGACCCCCTCCTCACTGGGCCCAAGGGCTTCTATTTGAGGAATCTGGTCAGAGCCACATGGCTCCTGCCAAAAATGTCCAAGTGGTCCCGGAGGAAATCACTGGACAAGAGTGTGAGGCTGTGTGTACAAGGATGTTCATCGCAGAATTGTTTGTAATAGCAAAAGACTGGAAACAACCCAAATGTCCAACAGGAGGGGCTGCTGAAATGAGTTATGGTCCAGCCACACAATGGCGAGCCTTGCAGCTCTTAAAAAATGATGATGTAGATGTATATTTATCGAAATGGCAAGACATTCACAATATATTATAGAGAGGAGAAAAAAAAAAAAAAAAACAGGATACAAAGGCATATGTATAAAACTAGCTGCTTTTTTTTTTCTTTCTTTCTTTCTTTTTTTTAAGATCTATATATGTCAAGAAAGATAAGTACCGAAATGGTAGCCAAGTGGTGGTAGGATTATGGATAATTAAAAATTCTCTCATATATGAAAAGACACATACATTTCTATACAGCTCTATAAACTTATATACACACATAGTCACTCTGTATTGAATACATCCTACGAGCTCAGCTTGACAGGAAGCTCTTTGTCTATATTACCTTGTTTTTTCCAGACTGTAGTCTTTATGGGCCACCACTCATCTGTCAGTTTGTCGTACTGTGGTGGCTTGTGAATTGCTGTGATTCTGGAAGCTATGCCAACTGGTATTTTAAATACCAGCAGGGTAATCCCATCATGGACAGGTTTCAGATGAGCTTCCAGATGAAGACAGACTAGGAAAAAGGAGACATGAACTACTTCTGAATATTTAGTCAGCTTGAGGACTAAGGTGTGCCTAACCCAAGCCATTCTTCTTGGATCAACTATCAACACTC
>NW_006408541.1:17091702-17133183 GCF_000296735.1 Chrysochloris asiatica | reverse complement strand
TGATGGACTCAAGTGTGGCAGCGGTAGTGAGGTTGGCCCAGGATCGGACATTGTTTCATTCTGCTGTGCATGGGGTCGCTATGAGTCGGTTCCAACTCGATGGCACCTGACAACAACAACAACCCAAGCCATTGTATTTTCAATAACATCCTATGCATGCGAAAGGGGGACAGTGAATAAGGAAGACCGTAGAAGAATTGATGTTTTTGAGTTATGGTCTTGGGGAGAATATTCAAAGTACCATGGGCTGCCAAAAGAACAAACATCTGTGTTGGAAGAAGTGAAGCCAGTGTGCTCCTTGGAGACCAGGATGGCCAAACTTCGTCTCTCGTACTTTGGATGCTGGAGAAGGATATCATGTTTGGTAAGGTGGAGTGTCAGAGAAATAGAGGAAGACCCCCAGCGAGATGGATTGGAAAAGTGGAAGCATCAATGGGCTCAAGTGTGGCAACAGTAGTGAGGTTGGCCAAGGATCGGGCAGTGTTTCGTTCTATTGTGCATCGGGTCACTATGAGTCAGTACTGACTCGATGGCACCTAACTACAACACATCTTTATAGGAGCAGAGCAGCTCCTTTGTTCAGGGTTTGATCTGAGACTTCAATGGTGTCTATATTACCTCATTTACTCTTCCTGGCAATCCGATGGGGTAGATGAGCAAACAGAGGTTCACTCAGCCAGTAAGTGGCAGAACCCAGAGTTAAACCGGACTCTGTTTGATTCCAGACTCATATTAATAATCAGTAGGTTGTCATGTTTCTCATTTTGTTTATTTGTAACTGGCCTTTAAAAAAGAAATAACATATTTACTTGGATGATAAACAACACAATTTAACAGGACAACGAAGGAGCAAGACCGACAAATTGTACACAGCCCCTTCCTTCCTTGATCTATAAGCAAAAGGGTTTGCAGCTGGTCCAACCTACTGGGGAGGGGCCAGTAATCCTATTTAGGATTGTTGCTTTAGGTGCCACTGAGCCTCAAGTCAGGGCAATCCCATGTGACAGAGTAGAACTGCCTTGTAGGATGTTCTAGGTGGTCATCTTTATGGGAGCAGATTGTCAGATGTTTCTCCTGCCGAGATACTGGGTGGGTTTGAACTGCCAACCGTTTCATTAGCAGCCAAGCTTTTAACTGTTGCACAACCAAGGCTCCCTTGCTTAGGGATGGGCCTTATATATTATAAATGTCAATGTTGTGTGACCTAAGACTCCCTTAAGCCTAGATTTAATTCAGCGAGGGTACTGAGTACCTCCTTTGTGCCTGGGCCAATGGTAGACAACGGGGAGACCAAAGTAAACTAGGCCGATGTCTACCTTGAAGCTCTCCTCATGGTAAGGCACCGCAATCTTTACCTTGCTGACATTTGGAGCTGGGGAAATCTCTTCTCTGGGCTGGGGGATGTCCTGTGCATTGCAGGATGTTAGGGAGCATCCCTGGCCTCTGCCCACTAAATGCCAGTGGTAACCCTCACTGGTCATGGCAACAAAAATGTCTCTAGACATTGCCACATGTTCACTGGGGGCAAAACTGTCCCCAGTTGAGAACTATTGAGCTACTGGATGATTCAAGTGCTGTCGAGTCGGTTTTGACTCATAGCGACCTTATCTAAGGTTTCCAAGGAGCAGCTGGTGGATTTGAACAGCTAACCTTGTGATTTGCAGTCCAGTGCTGATCCTACAGCACCACACCAGGAGTAAAAAATGTCCTAAGAAAACTCGGAATTGATTGCTATGGGAGTTGGGAATAGATTGAAGTCACTTATGCCTGGATAGGTGAACGATGGCTTCTCTTGAAGCAACCTATCCTTGAAGTTCGAGAGTTTCTGGACGTTCTTCATACGCTACGTACAGACTTATCCTGGTTGATCTCATCTGTCATGTGGCTTCAGAGCTTTAGCCCCTATCTAGAGCTCAGGGCACTTAACAACAACAATAACAGAGCTCTCAGGGTAGTTCCAGGCTTTTATCTACCACTGTCCATTAGCCATCCAGCACCTTCCATCCAACCTGACCACAAGCTCCCATGTTCACATCTCCACAAGCCACACATAGCCTGCCGAGTCCAGAACAGGAGTCCTCCTGCCCTCCTGCCCATGCAGTCACCCAGCCATATCTATTCTACTCCTAAATAGCTCATACCCACAGCCCCCTCCATGCCTCAGGCCTGACTACCATCAGTCCTGCAGCATTGCAGCAACCAGAAGGAAGAAGTCTGTAAAGCTAGCCCAGCCTTCACATTCTTATGCTTAAAGCCCTTCAGTGATTCCCCGCTGACCTCAGGATACAATCCAAGCCCTTCCTTGTGACTTTCAAGATCCACAGGGCCTGGCTTCTGCTCACCTCTCTGGCTTCATTCTTGCTTCCTCCCACTCCCTGCACCCTACCTCCAAGCATTGTACTCCACCTAACTAAACGTACAGTTCCTCCAATGTTCTCCCACCCCTCGGCGCCTGGATACAGGCTGTTCCCTTGGCTAGAAACCTTCTCGCTATGCTCCTGTCTCCTCCTCATTCCTGGTTATTGTTGTTGTTAAGTGCTGTCCAGTTAGTTCCGACTCATAGAGACCCCATATAGGGTTTCTCAGGAGTAGCTGGTGGGTTTAAACAGTTCCAACAGACCCTGTGGTCTAGTGCTTATCCTATAGTACCACATTGTTGTTGTTGTTGTTAAGTGCCGTCGAGTCGGTTCCGACCCATAGCGACCCTGTACAGGGTTTCCGAGGGTGTAAATCTTTACGGGAGTAGAAAGCCTCATCTTTCTCCCGCGGAGCAGCTGGTAGTTTCGAACCGCTGACCTTAAGGTTCCCAGCCCGATTCGTAACCACTACGCTACCAGAGCTCCATATAGTACCACATTAGGGCTCTCTTAAATAACAGCTACTCAACCAGCTGTTATTGTTGAGTGGGTTCCAACTCATAGTGACCCTGTTATAGGGTTTCCAAGGAGAGGTTGGTGGGTTTGAACTGCCAAGCTGTGGTTAATAGTCCAGTGCTTATCCTACAGTGCCTCACAAGTAGTTCTCTGCTTAAACATCACTTCCTCCTGGAAGACTTTGATGCCCACCTCTTGGCTCTGATTACAGCTTATGAAAATTGTTTCTTAGTCTCTTTCCCTGGACCAGTTGACTTTGGTTGGCCAGGATTCTGTTTGCTGTAGCATTTAACAAAATGCCTGTGTGCGCATGTGTGTGTTAAGTGTCGTTGAGTCAGTTCCAACTCATAGCGACCCTGTATCGTGGGTTTGAACCACCAACCTTTCGGTTAAGAGTCCAGTGATTATCCTACAGCGCCACGTTAGAATTCCTGCCCCATGTCTTCTTGTTGTTAAGTTTCGTCGAGTCGGTTCTGATTCATAGCAACCTTGAATAGGGTTTCAGAGGAGCGGCTGGTGGAATTGAACTGCTGACCTTGTGATTCAAACCGACATTGCAGTCGAGTGCTTATCCTACAACGCCACACCAGAACTTCTGGCACAATGCCTAGTACATAGTAAATGCTCACTATGCACCGCTCATCTGTCAGTCTGTCGTGCTGTGCTGACTTGAGTGTTGCTGTGATTCTGGAAGCTACACCACGGGTATTTTAAATACCAGCAGGGTCACCCATGGTGGACAGGTTTCAGGAGCTTCCAGACTAAGATAGACTAGGAAGAAGGACTCAGGCATTGACTTCTTTGAAAAATCAGCCAGTGAAGATCTAATAAATAGCAATAGAATGTTGTCTGATGTAATGCCAAAAGATGAGCCCCTCAGGTTGTAAGACACTGGGAAGAGCTGCCTCCTCAAAATAGAGTTGACTTTAATGACACGGACTAAGTGAAGCTTTCAGGACCTTCATTTGCTGAAGGGGCCCAACTCAAAATGAGAAGAAACAGTTGCAAACATTCATTAACAGTCAGATCATGGAATGTACAAAATATAAATCTAGGAAAATTAGAAATCATCAAAAAATGAAATGAGACGTGTAACGATCAATATCCTAGGCATTAGTGAACTGAAATGGACTAGTATTGACCATTTTGAATAAGACAGTCATATGGTTTACAATGCTTGGAATGATACATTCAAAGGAATGTTGTCACCCTCATCTTTGAAAAGAGCATTTCAATGGCTACCCAAAATGGGAGGGCTACAAAGGCAAGAAGTGACTGGCTTACAAGCTTTCAAGAGGGAACCTAGATCCACAGGGCGGGGAGGATAGTAGAGTCTCCAGTGAATAGTACCCAACCTGTCTGGGAAGGGCTGATGAAAAGAAATCCAGATGGGTCTCTTGTGATGCAATGGTGAATAATTGTTACCAGGACTGATTGTGAGGTCTGGAAATGTAAAGGTGGACATTTTATAGCAAGGAGGGGAGAGACTAACCTTTCAGTCCAGGAGTGGAGGGTCCGGGGACCATCAATGGAGAAGAGCGGAGAGCGGGACTCCACCCAGAGAAGCAGTGGGGCCTGAGATGGAGACAGAGAGGATGACGTGAAGAGATGGAGTGACTGGGGACTTGAGATCCAGAGAGGGAACAGGGCTGTGTGCTGAGGACCGTGGCAGGGGTTGGGTGGGGCATGCAACCCTTTGGTTGGGGGATGATGCATGGACGGGATGTTAACCATGGCAATGAAATGATGTATGATAGAATGAATGTAAAACTAATGTCTCCCCATGTAAACTATCACACAATACACAATAAACCATTCATTTTAATTTAAAAAAAAAAAAAAAGAGGGAACCTAGATCCAGAGGGCGTGGAGGAAGGTAGAATCCCCACTGAAAAAGTATCCAATCTGTCTAGGCAGGGCTAATGAAAGGAAATGCAGATAGGTCTCTTGTGATACAATAGTGAATAATTGTTATCAGGACTGACTGTGAGGGTTGGAAATGTAAAGGTAGATGTTTTGTAGCAAGGAGGAGAATGATTAACTTTGCAGTCTAGGAGTGGAGGTTCCTGGGACCATGAAAGGAGAAGAGTAGAGAGCAGGACCCTACCCAGAGAAGCAGTGATTCCAGAGATGGAGGCAGAGATGATGATGTGGAGACATGGAGCGGCTGGGGATTTTAGACACAGAGAGGGACAGGGCTGTGTGCTGATGACCGATGACCGGGGAGTGGCAGGGGGCAGGCTTGTAGTGTATACCCTTTGGTTGGTTGATGATGCATGGAGAGGATTGTAACCATGGCAATGAAACGATATATGAGAGGATGAATGTAAAACTAATGTTCTCCCATGTAAATGATCACATAATTCACAATAAAACATTAAAAAAAAAAAGAGCATTTTAAGATTTATGCTGAAGTACAACAGTTAGTGATAGTATAATAGACATATGCCTACAAGTAAGATGGAACCCTGATGTGGCACTGCAGGATAAGCACTGAACTACTAACTGCAAGATCAGCAATTCAAACCCACCAGCCACTCCTCAGAAACCTTATACGGGACTCCTATGAGTCAGAACTGACTCAACAGTACTTAACCACAACAACAAGGAAGACCACTTAATACAACTATTTATTCACATTCAGCACTGGACTGTGAACCACAAGGTGGGCAGTTCAGACCCTCCAGCTGCTCCATGGAAATCCTTTACAGGGTCGCTGAGTCGGAACTGACTCAATGACATTTAACAATAAAACAATTAATGCCAACGATAAAGAAACTGAAGATTTTTACCAACTTCTGCAGTGTGAAAGTGATCAAACATGCAATCAACATGCCTTGATAATTACTGGTGACTGAAATGTGTGAACTGGAAACAAAGAAGGGTCAGTCTTTGGAAAATATGACCTTGGTGATAGAAATAACATGGGAGATTACATAGTAAAATTTTGTAAGAACAATGACTTACTCATCGCAAATACATTTTTTCAATATACATGATGACTACATATATGGACCTTACCTAATAGAATAAACAAGAATCAAATTAACTACATCTGAAGAAAGGGACAATGGAAAAGGCCAGTATCAGCAACCAGAACAAGGTCAGGGACTTAGTGTAGAACAGACCATCAATTGCTCATGTGTAAGTTCAAGTTGAAGCTGAAGAAGATGAAAACAAGACACAAAAGTCTAAGGACAACCTTGAGCATATCCCACCTGAATTTAGGGATCATCTCAAGAACAGATTTGACACATTGAACATTAATGACCAAAGACCAAACAAATTGTGGGATGACATCAAGGACACCATACATGAAGAAAGCAAAAGGTCATTAAAAAGACAGGAAAGAAAGAAAAGTGAAACTTGCTCTTTTGAACCTAGAGTATCTAAAGAGAATGGGAGAAGTGAAGTGAAAATTGAACAGATTTCAACGGATGCTAGAAAATACAGTGTAAGGTATTATAAAGAAATATGTAAAGACCTGGAGTTATAAAGCCAAGAGGGAAGAACACACTCTACATTTCCCAAGCTAGAAGAAATCCAAGTCTCAAGTTGCAATATTGAGGAATTCTGTGGGTGAAACATTGAACAACACAGGAAACATCAAAAGAAGATGGAATAAATACACAGTCTGGTACCAAAAAGAACTGGTCAACCCCTAACCATTATTAGGAGGTAGCATATGCTAAGAACCCATGGTACTGAAGGAAGAAGTCCAAACTGCACAGAAGGCATTGGTAAAAACAAGGCTCTGTAGGATAAGTACTCTTCTATAAGTCGGTTTGAACAGCAAGGTTGGTGATTCAAACTCACCAGCCACTCCTTGGAAACCCTATACAAGGTTACTATGAGTCAGAACTGGCTCGATGTCATGTAACAATTTGTTGTTGTTGTTGTTAAGTGCCATCGAGTCGGGTCCGACCCATAGCGACCCTGTACAGGGTTTCCGAGGGTGTAAATCTTTACGGGAGTAGAAAGCCTCATCTTTCTCCCGCGGAGCAGCTGGTAGTTTCGAACCGCTGACCTTAAGGTTCGCAGTCCGATTCGTAACCACTACGCTACCAGAGTAACAACCAGGAATTAATAGAATACCAATTGAGATGTTTCCATAAACGGATGCAATTTTCGAAGTACTCACTCATCTATGCTAAGGTACTTGGCACACCAGCTGCAAAAGATGCTTATCTGTGCCCATTCCCCCCAAAAGATGATCCATCAGAATGCAAAACTTATCAAACAATATCATTAATATCACACACAGGTAAAATTTTGCTGAAGATAAAAATTTTGAATGGTTGCAGTAAGTATACCATCAGGGACCTGTCAAAAATTCAAGCCAGATTCAGAAGAGAACACGGAACGAGGGATAATATTGCTGGTGTCAGATAGATCTTGGCTGAAAGCAGAGAATACCAGAAAGATGTTAGCCTGTGTTTTCTTGACTACACAAAGGCATGTGACTTTATGGATCATAAGGGATATGGATAACATTGTGAGAAATGGGAATTCCAGAAAAACTAAATTCATGCAGAACTTGTACATAGACCAAGAGTCAGTCGTTTGAAAGAACAAGGGAATGTTGTGTGGTTTAAAATCAGGAAAAGTGTGTGCCAGAATTGTATACGTTCACCAGAATTATTCCATCTGTACGCTGAACAAATACTCTGAGAAAGGGGACTGTATGAAGAAGAATGCAGCATCCGGATTGGAGGAAGACTCATAAACAACCTGTGATATGTACATAACACAGCCATGCTTACTGAAAGTTAAGAGCACAGGAAGCACTTACTGAAGAAGATCAAAGACCACAGTCTTCAGTATGAATTATACCTCAACATAAAGAAAACAAAAATCCTCACAACTGAACCAGTAAACAATATCATAAGTGGAGAAAAGATTGAAGTTGTCAGAGATTTCTTTCTTTCTTTTTTTTTTTTTATCCACAATCAACGTCCATGGAAGCAGCAGTCAAGAAATAAATGACGGATTGCATTGGACAAATCTGTGTAAAAGACCACTTTAAAATGTTCAAGAACAAAGGTAACACTTTAAGCATCTGATCCTAACCATGGCACTCAACCACCAAGTCAGTTCAAAACTGCAAGGTCGGTGGTTCAAACTCACCAGCCGCTCCTATACAGGGTGGTTATGAGTCAAAACTGATTTGATGGCACTTAACAACAACAACATATGCATACAAAAAAGCTGAACAATGAATAAAGAAAGCCAAAGAAGAATTTATACCTTTGAATGATGGTGTTAGCAAAGAATATTGAATACACCATGGACTGGCAGAAAAATGAATAGATGTGTTTTGGAAGGCAGAATTTGGTGAGACTTCATCTCATGCACTGTGGACATGTTATCAGGAGGGGCCAGTTCCTGGAGAAGAACATCATGCTTGGTAGAGGATCAATCAAAAGAGTAAGACCCTCAAGAAAATGGACTGATGTAGTATCAGCAGCAACAGGCTCAAACCGTGACAATTTTGAGGATGTGGACAGACAGTGTTTCATTCTGTCGTACATGGGTTACCATGAGTCCGAACCAACTCAATGGCACCTAACAACAACAATGTATGTGTTAATACGTATTTTAAACTAATGAATGGAAGGACTGATGGATAGATACAAGTAAGATGTACTGTGTTGGTCTTGAAGGCTGTGAAAACTTTTCAAGGAAGGGTCATCAGCATAAGCAAAGGGCAGGTGTGGTAGTCTGGAGCTGTGTGGGACTGGAGGCACAGTGGGAGATAAAGAAGGCTGCAGACAGATTACAAGGACCTTGAATGTCACAGTGCGGACTTAATTCAGTAGGCGATGGGGAGTCATGGAAGGGTTTTAATCAAGCAAGTGACATGATCCCACCTGCGTTAGAAAATGATCGCTGGCTGCAGCAAGGCGCGTGATGGGGAGGAGATCAGAGGGTGGCAGGCCAGGGAGCAGTTAGGTGGAAGCCAGTGAGGTCTGAGCTGGAGCAGAGGTCAAGGGATGGGTGGAAGGGGAGAAAAGGTAGAGATTAGGATGAAATGAGCCTGCAGGAATCTAGAATATTCTCCCACGCCCTTGCTGCATGTTCCACCTCCTCCAAGATAAACACAGTCTCATGAAGGATCCTGAGGTCAGATGCCGATCCTGGTGTTCCTGAGTCATCGCCACCAAGGCAAAACCAAACTGAGAAGCAAAGTCGCCTTCAGTCCCATGGGAACCAAGGAATGCAGAGAGAGAATAATCGCACTGCTTCATTTATGGAGTTTTCTGTGCACCAGGCCCTGCACTAAACATTGTTCATGCTCATGAACATTTCATCTTTACAACAACCCAGTGAGGTAGGTGTTCTTGTTTTCTTCATTTTACGAAGGAGGAAACTAAGGCTCAGAGAGGCAAAGTGACTTGTCCAAAGTCACACAGCAGCAAATTGCAAACCCAGCCTGGTCTGATCTGATTCCAAATGCCCAAGCTCTTAACCAGCTATACACAACATACCAAGGAGGAAACTGATAGTAATTGGATGGCTTCCAGCTGTTGGTTCTGACTGGGTAGTAAGACATGCCCAGAGACGAGCCCAGCCTAACCCTAATGTGAGCTTCAGTGCCAGAGGAGGGGGCCAGCTGATGCGGCATGGAGGGAAATGCAGGGAAAGCCAGGGGCGTACTCCGGGTCCCTGCTCCCCATGTGTTCAGACTCAGACTCAGGCGCCCATACACAGAAAGGTGTATTCACTGAAAGCACTGGGCTAAGAGCAGGGAGTACATCCTTTACCCCCAGGGGGGTCACTGGCAGCCTCTGTAAAATTACAGAAAGCCATCTTTGTGGTAGGACAAAGCCTCACAGGCCCAGAGCTAATGTGAGTATAAAAGTGTTTTGCAAACTAGAGGAAGGTGCCCTTTACTTTGGAGACCCTGGGTAGCACAAACAGTTAAGCCCTCGATTACTACTGAAAGGTTGGAGGCTCAAACCCACCCAGAGGAGCCTCAGATGACAGATTTGGAGATCTGTTTCTGAAAGTCAGAGCCTTGGAAAATCTGTGGAGCAGTTTTCCTCTGCATACATAAGGTGGCTGTGAGTCAGAATCGACAACTAACAACAGCTGCCCCTTCATCCGGGAGGACAATCTGCCTGGGCACCTGGTCTATTGAGGGAAATTTAAGATGGATTTCAGCCCCTGCTCTCTCCTGCTGCTCTGAGTGTCCTTAGGCAGTTGACAGCCTGCTCAACTGTTCACAACAGCTTTGCCTCCAGCCCCATTATTCTGTACCCACCTTCCCCCAGCATCTACTCTGCAGCATCCCTCATGCAAAAGGTTCCCCCTGACAGATACTGAGAGCTCAAACCAGCCGACAGACTGAACTTTCTTGTCAGTCCTTGTGCCTTCCTTGAAAGAAAGGACAAAGTTCTATTATGCCTGTCATCCCAATGAAAAAGTCAAGGCCAGAGCCTGTCCTGGTGGTGAAAAAACCCTAGGCTTTCTCTAGAGAACCTGAATCAAATACAAGGTTCTACAAAGCAGAGGCCTCCAGTCAAGAGCTCCATCTTGAGGGTGTTCTGAGGAGCCCAGGGCTGTGAAAGGTGAAGCCCCCCGCCCCCTTGCTAGGGCCTGAGTCCTCTCTCCTGGAGCCAGGTCTGAGGCCTGGGCCGTGTTGAAGTACCCAATAAACAAGGCAAACACAGGCTTACTTGTGCTTACTTACTGATGTGTTGTAGTGAACACTTTCATATTTCTTCACATCAAAGATTCTGCTTCTAGGTGTAGCTGGCATCTGTCTCTCTCTCAACCCCACAGACTGAAAGCTTCTTTTCAAATTCACAATCCCTGACAGGGACCGAGCACTCAGTAAGCAAGGGTTTATGTGTGCTTACTTCCTAATCTACATGTGAATTTTTTCAGTACAGATTACTAAGAACAAGTGCTTACTTTGCTTACTGGGTTCTCCTGGGTCTGGGTCTCCTCTTAGCCTGACTGGGGTGGATTCCCACCTTGTCCTCCTGCACTGTCCCTCCCTGACTCAGCTTGGGGGCAGGACAGTGCCTCTAGCACTGAGGCCCCAACCTGGCCACCTCTTGAGGGTCTTCTCCTTCCCAGAACCCACCTGACTCCATCCTTTGTACCCACCCCTTCCCAGGCCTGGCTCCTGCCTGCTGCCTGAGTTATATAAACAGGAATTTTTTCTCTCTCTCTCTCTCTCTTTCTTTCTCTCTCTCGGAATACCTGAGGCTGCATTTCCGATTGAAGCTTCTTGATGGAAGAAAAAGGAAAAAAAAAAAAAAAAAAGAGAGAGAGAGAGAACAGAGAAAGAGGAAGGGAAATTTAATTGGCTGACTCCTATTACCCATGTGGTAAATAAACTGACTGCTACAAACTTTGCTAACTCAGAAAGAAGCACGCCATCCTGGGGTCCCTGTCCCCTAGCTTCAGCCAAACCTTCTCACGGAGGGGGTTCCCACAAAGGCCTCAGAAAAATCACAGCTGGAGAAAACAGCCCTATCTCTGGGCATCATCATTCCCAGGCACACTGAAATATCCTGAGATTACAGCCACCCTTCCACACACATATTTCTATGGCAGGGTTGTGACTTGTCCTGACACATCGTTAGAGACAAAGCTGTATCCTCAGTTTCTCTGTTATTCAGGCTTGTCTGGTAAAGATTTCTACTGCTTTCTCCAAGCACTGATCTGGGAGCAATGAGGGTCTAACTTAAGCACCTCATGCTGCATTTAAACAGGTGTCGTCTTGTTTTGCCTGCAGTGTGAAGATAAGACACTGTTCCACACATAAACAGAGTAGGTGAGGTCTGCAAGTCAGGAAGCCTGGGTTCCTAATCTGGATCTGGAGATAGGTTATTATGTGATCTCAGTCTGGATCCAATACTTGAAGATGGGGAGAAAGGTGGTCCGGTTGGTCTATAACATGCTTAACATCAGGAATAGGGGAGGAAGCTTCTCACCTGCAGGGACCAGCTGAGATGACCACCCCAGGAGGCAGTGTCCCTTAGCTGGGCAAGACCTAAAGCACCCACCTTGGACATGCCCAGGAGGCATTGTTTAAACGTCCCGGAGGTGAAAAAAAAAACCCTAGGCTTTCTCTAGAGAGCCTGAATCCGGAGGAATGTAAGGGAAAGTGGTTGCTCACCTCAGTTCTGGAGCACATGCTGGAGAGGGAAAGGAATAGGTTTGGACTGGAGTGGAGGGAGTAGGGGAGCAGGTGACTGCTACAGAGAGAAACGCAGGCAGGCAGATGGAAGATGTGGCAGAAGTACTCATAGTGTAGAGGCCAACTTCTAAAACGGGCTATGAAACCGGGGTCACTGATGGGGGGCAGACTGGGCAAGTGCAAAGGACACTAATTAGAGATTGAGGGGCACAGTGGTTAGGGAGGCGCTTGTGGACTCCAGTGAGGACTGTTGAGGGTAAATGACAATGCTGATGCTACAGGGTGGTAGCGCTGACTAGTGGGGGAAGAAGAGGATGAGATCCGAGGGAGATGTTGGGGAGACAGAGGGCTGACAGCAACCAAGACCTTCAAAGAAGCCTGCCTGTGCTGGGGGCGCCTCAGCCAGCCCTAAGAACTCCGAGATAGGTGGAACCAGACCCCAAAAAGAAGGGCGTGGGCACACACAGCCCCTGGGAAATAAGAGGGTTGCCTGTCAGGCAAGCAGAGGAAGCGTTAGGCCAGCTTCAAGCGACTGCACACAGCTGCTCTACCCGCCACCAGAGGGTGCCCCTGCAGCTCGGGGAGACCTCGGGGACTCCCGGCCCGCCCCTCCCCGCACAGCCGCGCTAGAAGTCTCCCGCGGCGTCCCAGCTGGGCGGGGCCGGACAGTGCCTGAGAAGAGGAAAATCAGGAGGTCGAGTCCAAAGACTAAAGCGACACGGGTCCAGACCGTATCCACCCCGCACACCCACCCAGTTAACGTCAGCGTCCTGGCCTCGAGGGTCAGTGTCAAGTGGCACTCCCTTTGGATATGAGGCCGTCGGGGCCTCATCCTTCTTTCGTGGCGGGGACAGTGCCTCCGGCGCTGGGTCCGAGATAACAGGGCAGCGTTCGTAGGTCGGCCCGACGGTCCGAGGGCAGCGGGGTCATGTGGTGAAGACAGCAGGGATCCCCGCAGGACGGCTTCCACCCAGAGGTGGCTGCAGCCGTGCGTGTCACCCTGGCTCGAGTCTGCCTCCGGGTCCCCAGTCCACAGCACGACCTCGCAAACACACACCCGCGCGCACACGCTCCCGCCTGGCGGTAGTTCCCGGCCCGGACCCCGCCTCTGGGAGGGGCCCGAGGGCCGAGTCCCGGGAGGAGGGGGACCAGGGACTCCGGGGTCCCGGCGCCGCGCGAAGGCTACGTGCCGCCTTCCCAGCCCTTTCCAGGCGCGGGCTCGGCCCCTGCAGCTGCCCTCTGTGGTCCGAGGGGCTCCTGGAGGCTCCGGGGCGCGGGGGCGCGGTGAGGGGCGCGCGGGGGCGCGGGCTCCCGGCCGAGAGGAGGCTCGGCTCCGCGCAGGGAAAGTTTGGACGTGGGAAACTCCCTCCTGCCGCCCCGCGAGAGGAGGGGGCGCGCGTGCTAGGCGTGGGGCTCCCCCTGCGCGGGAGGACGAGCCTTCCCGTATCCCCCGCGCCTCCGGTAGCCCGGGGCTCCCTCCGCCCGGGCGGCGCCCCTCGGCGCTATCGGCCCACTCCAGCGCACCAGTGCTCTTACCTCGGGGAGCGGCCCGGGGCTCCCCCAGTCCTGCCGCCTCGGGACGCTGCGTGGGGCGGGAGTCCCGGCGCGGGCGGCGGTGAGTCCAGAGCCGGCGGGCGCCCGGAGGAGCCGGAGGAGAGCGGGCGCGGAGGGGGAGCCGCCGCGGCGGGTGCGCGCGTGTGTGTGAGCGAGAGAGCGAGGGAGAGCGAGGGAGTGAGCGAGCGGGAGCGAGGGAGTGTGCGTGTCTGACTAGGGGGAAGTGTGCAAGGGACCGATCCCTTCCTTCCTCCGCAGCCTCTGGTGGAGACTCGGAGAATGCAGCGCCGCCGGGCAGGAGCGCGCGCTGCGCCGAGTCGCAGGCGACCGCTGGCCGGACCCTGCAGCCGGAGTCCCGGCCCCCGCCCCCACCCCTTGCCCCGTAAGGCACACTCCCTCTCCCTGAGGGCTGCTCCTCCCTTCCCTGGGCTACCCAGTCCCAGGAAACCCCCAGGGGTGGTGCCCCTCCTCCTTCAGCTCCGGATCCGCGCGAAGGGAGCGCCCCCAGGAGGGGACCACCTTCCTCCCGTCTGGCAGCTCCCCAGCAGGCCCCAGTGGAAACCTGACCGTACTCTCCCACCTGACTTACTGCAGGGTCTCCCATTTCCCCCACCACCACTACCACTGTACTAAACGGGTTTCAGAGGAAAGCGGGCGCAGGCGCCTGTAGCTGCCTAGGAAGACCCCTTGCCCAGACCCACCCGCCAGTTTCAGAAAAGATTCTCTCACGCGGAAGTGGGCTGAGGCCAATGGCCAGGACCTGAGTCTCCCGGGCAAGGTGGTAAGACTGGGGTTTAGAGAAGAGGAAAACTGGGCATTCCTCAAATGTAGACTTTTACAGCTTCCGGAAGAACTAAAGCTGGGCACCTCCCAACCCAGCAAAGCATAAATGTAAAATACCCCATCCTGAATTTGGCCCTGAGAGCTTCCCAAAATCACCCCAGCCCCATCACTACTCATAAATACCTTCCAGGGGGCGGGGTTCTTGTTGCTCCGAAAAATCCAGATCGGCTTCCACCGAATGTCTTTTCTGCCTACTAAGCAGGTTACTTTCTCTTTTCCATCTCTCTAGAATGAGGCCTAAGTGATAAGACCCCCACCCACCCCTTAACTCTCAGTATTAAGTTGTTGATGGTGGGGATGGGATGGAGGCAGACCCATAAGGGATCCTCCTAAGAACTCCCCCCTCCCCCCAGAGCTGTCAGACTGGTAAGTGAAGGATTACAAGAGATGGGTGCCATGTACCTCAATCCTGTAGTGCTCTCAGTGAGCAGATGCCTAATGAGGTAACTAACCATCAACTGCTGAAGCTCAGGGCAAACTGGATCAGGACCTTCCAGGATCTCCCCCGCCCCGCCCCGCCCCATCCCCTCTTTGGGTCATCAGGGACCTAGGTTTCACCTCAATTCCTCCGTGTTCCCTCCCCTGCATCCTAATTCCCATCTTCATCTTACCCTCTAGTCCTTCCCCCTCTTCTCAGTGATTGGAATCACTTCTGCGGGGCCCCTCCAGCCCCTCCTACTAAACTCCATCACTCTTTTATTTATTTTGAGATTTATTCTCCATCACACCAGCCTGCTCTCTCCCCCTAAATCCCTCTCTCCGTGTATTCCCTTCATTGATCTCTCCCAGTCTTGCCTTTGTATCACTCTCCTCGGGTCTCTCTCCTCCCCTCTCCTCTCTATTCTTAGCCTCCACTCTTTCATGTTTTCAGAGTCCAGAGGCCGGCCCTTCCAGACGTACCTCTTCACTTTCTTTTCTCAACCTCCCCTCAGACTCACTTTGGCCATTTGTCCCTGCTCCCTCACCCTCTCCTCCCCTCCTTCAGTCCACTGTGGCCCCTGCTGTGTGCTGTTCAACTCCTTAGTCAGATCTGCTGGACTGGCCACAGGTTCCTTGGGTGTGGGACGCTTGCTTTCACATCGGCATACACACAGTAGGTGCTCAACAAAGGCTTGCTGGATGAAGTGCTCTCGAGTCTCTCTCTTTTGTTCTGGACACTCTCTTCTCCCCATGACGTCTTATTAGATCTTCTGACTTTTCTTCTCCCAAAGACTCCTGTCTCAGACTCACTCTTACCATTTATCTCCAGTACCTTCCTTCAACAAACCCCCTCCAGGTTTCCACTGTGTGCCAGCTCTGGGCTCACATTCGATGCCACCATCAGCAATTAATGAGTACTTGCTTTGTGCTGTGATCTTGTTTTTAAGTTCTCTCAGCAACCAGGTGGATTTACAAATGGGGAGACTGAGGATCAAAGTATTGAAATGATTTCAAGATCGCCTAGGTGTCAACTGGGTGCATGGCTTCTGAGCCTGACTTTGTGTTCTGGTCTGGGGATAAGCAGGGCCTTCTGGTGTGGTTGACTGAGGAAGCACTGGGCAGTCCTGGGCTCTGAGACTAGCTCTGCCCTGCACAGGCTGAGTGAGGTTGAAGTCATGTCCTCCAATGCTGATGTGCAGATAAATTACGTGACAAGGATAGTCAAACCATGTGCTGATTATTTTACATGGTTTATTTCATTTGATTCTTATGGCAACGAATCTATAGATGTATAGATGGGGAAACCGAAACACAGAGAAGCTCTGAAGCTTGTCCAAGGTCTTACCATTAAATTGTAGCAAGGATAGAATTCCAACCTAGACAGGCTGGGGCTGGAGCCTGCACATTAAGTAAAATGCCCAGTACTTTGCAGGTGCTTAGAGATCTGAACCTGTGTATTGTTATGTTGTTGGCATGATAAGTGTACAAAGAGAGATACTATTTTAACAGGGTGGGGCTAGGGAAGGACTTAGAGGAGGGCGTGGCTAGGGAAAGAAATGATTCCAGAAGAAGGGACATTTGGGATCCCTCCTCTCACCTCTGGAGTCCTGCTGTGGCACTGTTAGCTAATGCGACAGACTGCAAAGTCCTTTGAGCTGCAAGGTCCGTGGTTCAAGCTCACTATCTGCTTCTTGGAAACCCTATGCAGGGTCACTATGGGTTGGAATAAATTCAACAGCACTTAACAACAACCTCTCACCTCTGGAGTCCTGGTGTGTCACTGTAGGATAAGCACTGGACCACAAGTTTGGTGGTTCAAACTCAGCAGCCGCTCCTTGAAAACCCTATACAAGATCACTATGAGTAGCACTTAACAACAACACAACTGCATTTAACAACCTCCACCGCTGTCAGAAGTACATTGGGTGCTAACTTGTCACACTGAGAGTATTCTTTCTTTGGTTGGTCATATCTTTGGTGTGGTCAACTAAGTTCAAAGAGTTTCCCTTTCTTTAGCCCAGAGTTTCTCAATACCCACACTGTTGACACTGAGTCCGATAATTCTTTGTTCCAGGGACTGTGTTATGAACAATAAGATGTTTAACAGCATCTTTGGCCTCCATCTATTAGATGCCAGTAGTACACCACCACCACCAAGTTGTAACAACCAAAACTGTCTCCAGACATTGCCAAAGGTTCCCTGGGGGCAAAATTGCCTCCAGTTGTGAATTGCTGCTCTGGCCTCAGATCCTTAAACAGCAGAATCTGCTCCCGGTGGCCCTTGAGTTTGAACAAGTGTAAGTCAAGGGGGGTGGGGGCAGGCTGTTTAGCCTCTTCTCTCCTTTCACCACACTGGAGGCCCCACTTCTCTCTGTCCTCTGTATGGTTGTCAGTCTGTCTCCTTGTTCCTACTCTTTATATCTGCTGCTTTCCCCTCTGTCAGCAGTCTCCCCTTCTCTGGCTCCCTCTACCTCTGTGAGTGTGTGTCTATCAGTGTTCCTAGGTCTTTCTCTCTGAGTGTGTGCCCCTTTCTGCCTGTTTTCTTCTCTCTGGCTGTCTTTCTCTCCCTCTTTCTCTCTCTGTCTGCCTACCTCTGTCTTTTTTTTTTTTTTTTTTTGGTCCATTTGGTTCTCCTGTCTGCCCACCGCATTCTCTCTGCCTGGGTCTGTCTCCTTTCTGTGCCTCTCTGCCTTCCTAGCTCTATTTGTCCTCTCCCTCTGCTTCCCTCTTGCCTGTCACCGGCAGGCACTCTGATGCCCTCTGTCCCCATGGCTCTCCCTCTGGCTTTCCTCCACTCCAGATCTCTTTCCTGTTCCTCTTCCTCAGCATGCTCTGATTCCTCGTCCCCTCCTTCCCTTCCTCCCCTCCCTTCTTCCCTTCCCATTCTTCCTTTCCCCTTCCCTCCTTTTCCCCACTCTCTCCTCTTCCCTCCCTCCCTCCCACCTTTCTTTCTTCCCCTCCCCTCCCCTCCTCCCCCTCCACAGCTTTTGTCTGTGGGAGCTGGAAGTTAAAAGCTTTTCCGAACTTGCTCTCCAGTAGCGGTTCCTGGCGCCTTTCATCTCGCCAGCACATTTGTAAAACTGCGCAGACTGAAGGGCCGTGACATGAACAACCAAAGAAATGTCAGCGCGAGGATGGAGCCGCCAACACATGGAGTGTGTGTGTGTGGAGGGTGGGGTGGGGTGGGGTGGGCAGGGTGCATGCCAGCCCTTGCCCAGGAGGGCATCAAGGACCGGGACCAGGACCATATCGGGATGGGTGGAGGGAGCCCACGAGGGGCTCCCAACGCTCAGTGACTCTGCGGACCCCCGCTTCTTCCGCCCGGGCCGCTAAGAGCTCACCGGAAGGGGGTTGGAGGGAGGGGGCCGTCCCTATCTAGGCAGCTCGCCCCAGAGACAACCCGCGGGCTGTGGGCCCAGCGAGCCGCCAGGCCTTTAAACGGTGAAAGAGGGAGGGGACAAGGATCCTGCTGGAGTCACTCTAGCTGAGCGCCCCGCTGCGCTCTTAAAACATTTCCTCGCGTTAATCCTCCAGGACCCTGGAGCCAGACTGTCTGGGTTCGAATCCCGAGGCCACCAATTAGCAGCTGTATCCCATGGACAAGTGACTTAAGTGACCACCTCTCCTCGTTCCATTTCCTCACATGTACAGCTGGATGATGATTACAGTGCGTAGACTACGTAAAAAGGCCCCGGTAAAGATGGAATGAGGGGACCCTGTGAGCTCAGAATTGAGTGTCTGCAGTGATTAGTCATAGGAATAACAACAATAGCTCAGCAAAGCAGAAGCAACCTCAGTACTACAGATGGAAGCCAAGGCTTAGAGGGGTGAGTGATTTGGAGAACTCAGAACAAGCCGCTCAGAAGGATATGAAACCTCCTAGGCCTGAAGAATGTCAGGCATGAGTCTGTTTTGTTCATTGCTTGAGATATGATGTTAGCTGCAGTCTGGACTCATGGCAACTCCACATGTTAGAACGGCTCCATAGGGTTTTCTTGACTGTAATTTTTATGGAAGCAGATCACCAGGTTTTTCTTCTGCAGGGCCTCTGGGTGGGTTCTAACCACCAATTGCAAACTGCATGTGTCATACATAATAAAGTGTTCAATCACTGTTTGTTGAATGAATGAGTGAATAACTGAGTGAAAATTGCTGGAAAATGGAAAGGCACTTTGTTTACAGGGTGAAATGGAAGGAGGTGGGAGGAGAAGCCCATCATCCTGGGAACTTCTAGGCAAGACCAAGACTCCCATCTCATTGTCTTTTGAGTCGACTTATAAAGTCCTGGTGTGGTGCTGTTGGATAAGCACTAGACTATTAACTGCAAAGTTGTTGGTTCAAACCCAC
Source organism: Chrysochloris asiatica (assembly GCF_000296735.1). Taxonomy (NCBI): domain Eukaryota; kingdom Metazoa; phylum Chordata; class Mammalia; order Afrosoricida; family Chrysochloridae; genus Chrysochloris; species Chrysochloris asiatica. The sequence goes on along the minus strand of NW_006408541.1, from coordinate 17,113,992 downwards.
CAGTTGCTCCTTGGAAATCCTGTATAGGATCACTATGAGTCAAAACTGACTCAACTGCACCTGACAACAACGTAAAGACCCCCCAAGGCTGCAAATTTTTGACTGCCTCATCTTTCTCCTGTGGAACAACTGGTAGGTTTGAACAGCTGACCTTGCGGTTAGCAACCCAAAGCTTAACTCACGGCACCAGCAGGGTTCCTCCCAGAACTCCCATCCTAAACTGTAAACTGTAGATAGTAGACAGTAGACAAGACTGTCTGGACTCATGGCAACTCCACGTGTTAGAATGGCTGGAGTTGCCTGAAAGCCTACGTTTCCAACAGGCGCTATCCAGCTCCCTGCCAGGCCATTTCAGCTCAGCCTCCTGACCCTGCTCCTGGAATCTCAGCATGGAATTAGTCCCCAACTGTCTGCCTCCTACACACACCTATCCCCCACCCCTCTCTCTCTCTCTCTCTCTGGGCCCAAGTCCAAAGTCAGGATGGCCCACTGGGAAATACATGCATTTCCTTCTCTTCTCCCTCAGCCCCAGGCAGCCTCTAGCAGGTGGCTGCAAAAAGAGGGGCACAGGGGTCCCCTGAGCTTTCTTGAATGGCCCTAGAGACACACAGAATAGAACAGGGCCTGCGCACCTGGACCATCCCTCCTGAACCCCCCCTCCCTGGGGTAGGAGGGTGAGACAGTCTTGCCAACTCCCCTCCCACTTCAAACACTTGACTCTCCCTGAATTATTCACCTGGCTCTCCCCAGGGCTGCTGCAGAGCCTCCTGCCCAGGTGCTGAGGAGGAAAAAAGCACGAAGGCCCATTAAATTTAAACACTGCTGAGGACTGTCAGATGTGAAGTTCTATTCCTGGCCTGGGAGAAGTGCAGCCAGCAGGAAGGGAAGCAGGATCAGTAAGAGGATGAGGATGAAGGGAGCCGCCAGGGACCCAACAACTGGGTGAACACCAGTAGGAGAGGGCTGAGATACCTGCAGACCCTCATCCGCCTCACTCACCTGGTTCTTGTTGGACAGGAGGATGCAACTAACAGCTGCTCTGGAGTTGCCTGAAAGCCCACCATTAAAGCTGAGAGGGAGGAACAGGGCATTGCTTCCTCTCTTTCTGCTTCCTTCTTGTACTTTGCAGCCTGGTAATGGCACACTCTTGTCATTTCCTTATCACACTCTGAGCTTTTGCACATGCTGTTCCTGCCACCAGACTCACTCTTCTGTCTTTCTTCTTGCTGGGAAACTCTTCACCCTTCAAAACCCATCATCCTAGCAGGTGGCATTCATCTCTTGCCACCTATGCACTACATTGAGCCTGGTCTACCTGCCTCCTATTGCTTCCTTCTCTTCCCCGACATTGGTAGAGAAGCCCATGACTTTCAGGCTGGATGGGGGCCATCACAGCATGACCCTTAAGGCAGGTACTTGGAAGCAGCAGAGAAAGTTCTAGGTACCCTGAGAAGTCTGAGATCTCCAAGTTTTGAGTCTGGTCCCATCTCTCCTTATCTCTGGGCAAGTCTTTGGCCCTCTCTTGATGTTGGCTTTCCACTCTGTAAAATAAAGGGGAAACAGTAGCAGGGAATCATTTTTACAATGACCAAGGACCATTCCAATTATTAGAGCACAGGAACCCCACACATATTTGACCAAACCCTTTCTCACACTTCCTCTCTATGGACACTTCCTGACCAGCCCCCTTAATAGTCCCTGAAGCCCTGGAGTGCTGGAGCTAGCTCATGTTCACACATCAGAGCCAACTGTTACATTTTTAGGGCTTTCGTAAGCCAGTTTTTCAAGCCCTTAAAACTGGCTACGTTGAAAGTATCTATACTATAGAAATTGGCAAAAATTACCAATCAGGACTGTCCTCAGCCCCTGACCCCAGAGCCAGTTTACCTCTGTCTGAATCTCTCTATCCCACCCCCAGGCCTTAGTTCCTACTTGGGGTGCTCCTGCCCCATCCCTTGTCATTTGTTAACTTCCACCCAGGTTTCAGGACTCAATGTATCCACAGCCTGCTAAATGCTTCTTGCTTCACACTATAGTGGTCCTGCCTGTCTAGAATGTTCATGGTAATAACCACACAGTTTGATGGGGGAAGAACACACACTTTGGACAGATCAGGGTGGAATTCATGGTCTGTACGAGGTTAGAGTAACACCTAAAGAAAAACACATGCCCACTTCACCTGCCATCACTGTCTGTCCCTCATCCTGCTTCTAGTCATCTTCTTCCTGTTTATCACTTCCTGACATGTTCATTTGTTAACTTGCCCAATGCCAATTTCTCCCTCTAGAATGTCAGCTCCCTGAGGGCAAGACCCTTTCTGTCTTGTTCATTGCTACATCCTCATCTCCTAGAACCCTGCCCAGCACATAGTAGGTACCTGATGAGTTCATTGAAGAGTGTTTATGGACACAGCATCTCCCTGACTTTCCCCAACATCCCACCTGCCAGGACTATATCGTAAGCTGTCTATTCCTGACCTGTGCCACCTTAGGAGAAGCCTAGGACTGGGATAGTGTTCCCAGCTCTGTCGTTAACTCAGTGTGTTGCTCAAGTCTCACACTGGCCTATCTCTGAGAGATCAGGTGAGATGATGGGCTGAAGTGAGCTATCATTTCAGTCTTTGGGTCCCATCTGCTGTTCTTCCCCGTCCCTTCCCATTTCATTCATTCACTCATAGATTTTCACTGAGCAGGTACTATGTGCCAGACATTGGGATCTTGCAGTGAATAAAACAGACTAAAATCTTTGCCCTCATGAACTTACATCTGCATTCCCATAGGAAGACCATGCAGAAGATAAATTAGTAAAATAAAGAGTTATGTCAGAAGGGGATAGTGCTAAGGAGAAATTAAAAGCAGTAAAGGGTTGCAGGGAGTGGTGAAGAGGGGGTTTCATGTTAGTTAGTTAGGGAGCCAGGGCAATGCCTCATTGTGAAGGTGATGTGTGAAGAGAGAGAGAAAAAAGAACTTGGGGGCTCTCCAGGGGGAGAATCTTCCAGGCAGAGAGAATAAAGCAAATGAAGCCCATAGTCATTGAATCTATTCCAACTCAGAGAGCTCCTACATGGAGGCAGACAGCTTCCTCTTTCTCTGGTGAGTTTGAACCACTAACCTTGCAGTTAGCAGCCCAATGTTTAATTTGCTGCACCACCAGGGCTCCTGGCCGAGGGAATGTTGCTGTTGTTAAGTGTCATCGAGTCGGTTACAACTCACAGTGACCCGGTGTAAGGTTTCCAAGGAGCAGTTGCTGAGTTTGAACTGCTGACCTTGTGGTTCACTGTTGAATGCTGATCCTACAGCAGCACCACACCAGGAGTCTGGTCAAGGGAATTTGTTGGTGTTGTTGTTGTTATTGTTAAGTGCCATCAAGTTGGTTCTGACTCATAGCAACTCTGTATAGGGTTGCCAAGGAGCAGCTGGTAGGTTTGAACTGATGACCTTGTGGTTCACAGTGCTGATCCTACAGCAACCACACCAGGAGTCTGGTCAAGGGAATTTGTTGTTGTTGTTAAGTGCCATCAGGTTGGTTCTGACTGATAGCAACTCTGTATAGAGTTCCTGAGGAGCTGCTGGTAAGTTTGAACTGCCAACCTACGGTTCGCAGCCAGTGCTGATGCTACATAGCAAGTACAAAAACCAGAGGCCAGACCACCTGGTGAAGATCCAGGAGGTCAGAGTGGCTGTAGCCCAGAAAGCTGGGGCAAATGCTGTGAAGAAGAATCAGAGAGGCATAATGGCCGGTTCTATGTTCCTGTCAATTCCCTCCTTATTAGGAAGATGCTCCAAGGTTCAAAGGCTGGGCATCTCAAGAAGAGGATGGGGGATTTCCCCCAGCCTCCCTCCCTCCCTTCCTGCCGCCCTGGGTCTCTCCCCAGCACAGGGAGCCCAGCCTTGCTGCATGTGCCGGCAGCTTTTGGATCGGTAATTTATCTCCTGGTGCCACGAGTTTCCTGGAGCCCGGTACTTCCTCCCCACTCAGCCCCGCTCCCCTGAGCGGCAGAGACAGGTGTGAGGAATTAGCTGTGGGGACTAATGCCATGACAGGAACCGGCACAAAAGAAGGGGACAGAGTGTAATGTTTATTACGTTTGAAGCAAAGCAAACACGCGGCCTATTTATGTATCTATAGAGAATTAATTGGCGAGCGGCAGCAAGAAGCAGATTATAAATTAGAATCATTTTCGCCAACTGAAACCCATTCATCTTGCTTCAGAATGGGCCTGTCACCTCCTCCTGACTAATTCCTTTTAAATGCGTTGCTTTTTCTCACTGGCCCCCCACAGCTCTCACCTTGAGACCCAAACCCCATGAGGTAGCACTCACTGTGAGAGAGGCTATGTTCTTTGTGGGGACTGTCTCCCCAGCCCAGACTGCTGGGGCCTCCATGACCAGTTCTCAGTCTGAGCCCTAATACCCTCACCTGTCACTGTTACACCTTCTTCTGCTGTGGTCCACAGCCCCCCTCACTCTCTCTCTAGTGCAGGTCTGTACCTTAGAATCTGGCAGAAGGGAGCCCTGGCAGAGGCCTGGGCCAGGCAGGTAGAAGGGGTTGTCCCCAGAAGCCTGAGGCTGCCATCTTGGGGACTCTGGGGGCACTAGCTGCTGCTGTCTGCCTTTGATTCTGGGCTCAGAGCAGGCGGTCTCCAGTCTCCGTGGAAATCAAAGGCAAGTCACACGGCTGGGATCCTCTGGCTTGGTTCTGGCTGCTCTCACCTGGAGCTCCTGGAGATGAAAGGGCTAGGGCAGGTGCCAGTGGCTGCCAGACTGGAGGAGGGGTGCCATGCCCTGGGCATTGGCTGAGTTGCATCTGAAAGATGCAGTAAGAGGGCTCTGCTGGATGCCTTGTGGGGAAGAGCAGACATGGAGAAGGTGAGTGTTTAGCATTGGGACAAGGTGCCTAAACATTAGGGGCCTAACAATAACAAAGAACCCTGGTGGCACAATGGCTAAGCGCTTGGCTGCTAACGGAAATATTAGTGGTTGATCCCACCCAGGAGTTGCTCAGGATAGAGACCTTGAGATCTGCTCCTGCAAAGATGACAACCTAGGAAGCCCTGTGGGGCAGTTCTACTCTCCCATGGGGTCAGCATACGTCAAATTGACTCGATGGCCCCTAACAGCTAATAGCAATGAGGAGTGTGGATGCTAGAGTGAGCCCAACCTTTGTCTGAATTCTAACTAGAGATGGCAAGTCACCACTGTTCTCTGAGCCTCAGTTAGACTGGAAAATGGAAGTAATGATAGTTTTTCCTGTGACCTGAACTGACATTCAGCAAGACTCATGAAGATGTCCTAGCACTTCTGAAGTTATCAGCTGCTGTAAAGTTGGCTCCTGACTCATGGTGACTAAATGCACCTCATAAATAATGAAATGACACTGCCCAGTCTTGTGTCTCAGGCACAGTGGAATGACGCGCTGCCCGGTCCTGCGTCATTCCTAAGATACGTTGCTGATCGGACCATTAAGATCCATGGGACATTTGTTGGTTGATTTTTGCAAGTAGATCATGGGACTTTCTTCCAATACTTCAGTAAACAGCCAATGACCAAATGCTACTATTGGCTCTGTCCTACCCGCCAAAGGACCACTCACCTTTCCATGATCCAAAAACTAAAGATCAACTCCTCCCCTAAGGGCTTGAAGACTGTTCTGATCCATGCAGGTGGGGTTGGTGATAAATCTGCATGTCTCCCTGCCTGCAACTCATGGATGTCATGAGGCATAAATAAGATGTTGGGAGTACAGAGCCTGGCATCCAGTAGGTGCTCAATAAATGCAGCTACTAGTTGACATTATTGTTCATTGGGACCAGGAGGCTAAACTAAGTTCAGACACTTGGTGTTGCAGGCTCCCACTCTTTGCCCCACTTCTTTAAGAAAATTTACGTCACTTCCTGCCTCTACCAGGGAGGCCCCAACTGCTAGCCTTGGGGGATCTCTCTGCATCCGCCTTAACTCAAACCTCCTGGGATGGGAGAACCTTTGCCTTTGGGACTGTGGAGTCTCAGAGTCAGACCTGCTGACCCCGGAGGGCATGGATCCAGTTTGACTGACCTCAGTGCCCCTCTGCCTCCCAGATCGACAGCAGCCTGAGATTCTGCCACTGGCTGGTTACTGACAAGGAGAACCCAGGCTGTATCTGGTATTCAGGCACTGGGAAGTCTTGTCAAGCTCCTACAGAAAAGTTTGAGCTGTGAAAGCTAAGGAGGAAAAAACAGATTAGCTCTAAAATACAAAAAGAAAACTGCAAAATTGAAATTAATGTGTTTAATTAAATGTCTACAAAGCCCAACTCGTCAACTGAAATTCAGTCTGCCTTTCCAGTCCTCGTGTCTCCAAGAGGCTGAAGATTGGGAGTACTGCATTTTATGCAAAGTGGTGGGTGTAGCAAGAGTACTTAAGACCAGACTTGTTGTTGTTGTTGTTATGTGCTATGGAGTTGGATCTGACTCATAGCGACCCTGTACAGGGTTTCCGAGGCTGTAAATCTTTACGGGAGCAGAAAGCCTCATCTTTTTCCCACGGAGCATCTGGTAGTTTCGAACTGCTGACCGTGAGGTTTGCAGCCCGATTCGTAACCACTACGCTACCAGAGCTCCTTTAAAACCAGACTATGGACTTTAAACTCACTTGGATCTCAGCTTTGTTGCTCATCATTGCATGACCTTGGGCAAGTCACTTCCACTCTCTGGGCTTACGTTTCTTCTGTTAAATGGGGAGAACCCCTCTCTAGCTCCCAAATGTCTGAGTAAGTTACACAACATGCTTTAGGAAAGAGTGGCCAGCTCTCAAGTGATGAGTTCCTGGGGCAGAGATATGGGGTTAGAGTCACTTGCCAAAAACTGGATGAGGAGGACTTGAGCTTCAACGTCTTGGAGCCCTTTCTGACTCCATCCCTGACACAGGATTATTGACAAGAATGATACTCAACATTTATAACAGTTGGTAATGGAAACTGGTAGACAAAGCAGGATCATGGAGACCCTGACTGGATCAGGTATAATTCCAGGTTGTGGGAAGAGCTAGGAGCTCCAGAGGTCAAGGAAGTAGGCTGAGCCCTTGGGAGACTTGGGAGACGGAGAAGCAGCTATTGGCCAGTCAGAATGACGCACAGCCCTACTGGTGTGTACAGGCTACCTATAGCTGGAATGGGTTACCTCCTAAGGTGGACTGGGGCACCCCTGTGAGTGAAGTTGTTTGTAGAGATTGTTATTTCTGTATTGGCCCTAAGACCCAGGGCTTCTCTTCCTGGCTATAAATCTCAGTGAAATTCTCACTCACGTCCATGAGTCCTTGTGGTTAATGTTGCTCACCCCAGTGTTTGTGGCAGGGGAATTGGAGACATTCAGGTGCCCTCCCTGGGGACACACGCAATGGGGAACAAGGCAGTTGATAGAGCAACAGACTAGACCTATAGCAGTAACAGACAGAATGAATGTTTTAAAGTATGAAATGAGAGAAGAATAAGAAACCATCAGGGACTTACAGTGCAATATTATTTATGTAAATTACAAATGCATTCTGATAGTAGTTACATGAATCTATATGTGTTAAATTTATAGAAATGCACACCAAAAAAAGTCAATTTTAGTGTCTGATAATTAAAATAAGACAAGACACCCCCTTCAGAGGGTTCACAGCCCAGAAGAGGAGACACACTGGAGAACACATTCACACAAAATTGTGCTCCTTGACAAGAACACATCAAACCATAGAATTCTGTTGTGACCCTTGCCCCTTCAGGAGCTCCTAGGCTAATGGAAGAGACAGACCACCACCACCACCACCCAAAAAAATCTCATTCCTGTATCATCAGAGCTTGTGCAAACATACAAGTCTGTCTGGGATCACAGAGGAGGAGACTTTGGGAAGCTGCTCATAAAAACGAGGTGATGTGTAATTTGAGGCTTCAACCCTGTGTAAGAGCAGTTCAAGGCATCCCAGCAGAGGGCAAGGCGATGCTTTACCTCAGGGACTGAAGCTGGAATGGTGGGATTCTGGTACCAAACCAATATCCTCTGCGGTTGAGTCAGCCCCAACTCATGGTGACCCCAGGTTGTGTCAGAGTAGAACTGTACTCTGTAGGATTTCCAATGGCTGATTCTTTTTTGGGAAAAAGACTGTTAGACCTTTCTTCTGAACTTGAACTGACCTTGAATTAGCAGCCCAACAAGTTAACTGTTCCCACCGTTCGGAGACTCCTAATAACAACAGAGACCCCAAACAAAGTAAATACATGCATGCTTACCTCATAGGGTTGCTGGGAGGATTCAGTGAGACCCTATGTATACATGCTTAGTGCAATGCCTGCCTGGCATAGAGCTGGTGCTCAGTTCATGTTGACTGTCCTTAGTCATCTCCCCACCCCACTACGCTCTGTGTCCTCGGCAGTCTGCCTGCTGAGAGTGTCAGTCCTCAAGCAGGGGACCCAGTGGCTGGTGCTCTAAAAGGCTCCATGTAGGGTCAAGAAGGAGACTCTCCTGAGTGTTGGCTTGCCCCTGTCAGAATTGATGATAGATTCTAAGAGTTGCTCCAGTCTTTGACTTGGAGCCCCAAAGCACCTGTGGGGATGATTCGAAACCATCACTGACCAGAGCCCCCTCCACCACTCTGACCTGCACCCTCCTGCCTCCTGGTGTGGCCCCATGCTAACCACCTCCTCTATGGCAGCAAGAGGCAATCAGGGGCAGAGACTAGAGGCCTTCCTGTGGGTGCTTCCCCTGGCCAGCCCACCCTCAGCCCAGCGGACTGACTCCTTGGTGCTGTGCCTCATGGATCCCAGCAGAGCTACTGACTTTTCCCAATGCAGCTCCATTAGACTTTCCTGCCTAGGTGGTTCTTGGCCTCATTAACAAAGAAGTTTTCCTTGGCAGCGTTACTAATTAGCATCGAAAGACAATTAGTGTCGTTAACAGACTCAAAACATTTGTTTTAGGAAGTCCTTGCTGGCTGTGGGGGTGCCATGGATAGAGGTGCGGGGTGGGATCTTGGGAGAGAGTAAGTTTGAGAGAGAGCTGGCAGGAAAGGCATAGAGAAGCAGGGAGGGGGTGACCGAGCCATGAGAAACAAGGAAATTTAAAGTGGATGAATTATTTACTGCAGGAAACAATTCTAGACTCACTTACTCTCACTCAGTACATCCCAAACTGTAATCTGTGGCATTTTTCACATCTTCCCAGAGAGCTGAGTGATATTCTTTAGGACTGGATACCAGAGACTGGGGTAATCTTGTAAGAGATTGGTTTAGTATTGATCTTGGGCTCTGGGCTCCCACCCACCCTGGACACTGACACCGAGCCCTGCTTGGACCACACCCCGAGGCTGGCCTGACCTGGCCATTCCCAGATGGGAGTGGACAAGGTGTCCATCTCCCAGGGGAACCTTTGAAACCCCAGATGGGCCTGCTAATGAATCAATGCCCCTGCCTAGGAGCCACCATGGCCCATTTGGTCTTTAAATGAGCCCCTCCTATTTTGTCCCTGGGTGGCCCAAATGCCTATGTGAACAACTATTAATGAAGAGGTTGGTGGTTTGAACCCTAAGGAAGCAGTCTGTTCTACACACATGGAATTACCATGAGTTGGAATCAGCTTGGAGGCAAATTGGTTTGTGCTTGTTTTTTTTATATTCATGATGCCTCTTTCCCAAAACCCTTAAAAAAAAATAATACTGCTTTTGGGTTGATTCTAGCTCCTAGTGACCCTATAGGACAGAGCAGAATTTCTCCATCGCATTTCCAAAGCTATAAATCACTACAAAAGCAGACTGTTACTTCTTTTTCCAGCAGAGCAGCTGGTGGGTTCGAACCGACAGCCTTTCAGTTAGCAACCCAGTGCTTAACCATGGTACCACCAGGACTCCTCAGTAACCCTAAGGCAGATATTAGTAATCTCCTTTTTCAGACAACAATAGTATTGTTGTTAAGTGCCGTTGAGTTGATTCCAATCCATAGCGACCCTGTGTAGGGCTTCTGAGGGGCAGCTGGTGAGCTTGAACCACCGACCTTGTGGTTCAAACCAACTTTGCAGTCCAGCACATAAACCCACAGCATCACACTCTTTGACTCCTTCCTACGTCCCAGATGCTGTGCTAAACCTTTAATTTCTAATCGCAGTCCTGTTCATGAGAAACTCAGAGAGGTTGCATGATTTGTCTAGGGTCACACAGTAAGTGGCAGAATAGAGAGGTTGCATGATTTGTCTAGGGTCACACAGTAAGTGGCAGAATCTGGGCCCAAACCCTGACCTCCTAACTGCCATCATGGGGCACACACACAGACCTCATCTAAGAGTGAAAGAGAGGAGTCAACAGGCAAGGGGGGTAAAGCACAGTTCTATTCCTTTATGTGCCCTTGCTGGGGCTGCCTGGAGAAGGAATGCTTAACCTGGAGGAACAAGTGGCTAATGAGACGTGTGGACAGTGGGAAACATGCAAAGCTTCTCACCTGGGACCAGGGGGTTGTCTTCAGAGCAGAGATGAAGGGAGTTCTGCTGGCTGGGAAGCCATTGCTAAGCTGATAAGATTCTCCTGTTACAAGGTGCTTCTGCCCCCAAAGAAGAGCGACTTTTGCTGGAATCAAAGAGGGAAACTCCCAAAAGGACCAGAAGGCAGAACAATCACCCCAGAGATTAAAATACAAGCCCTCACTGTGGCCCCTTTTTCCATTTGCAGGGGGGGAAGAAGGGCCTGGCTCTAGTCCTGTCCGACCTAGGTAACCATATGAGACACCTTGATCTTCTCTGGGCTTCTGACTTTCCATCTGTAAAGTGGACATTTGTCCTGGGTCACTTAAAAGGGCTGTTGTTAGCTCAGCATTCACCCCCCCTCCATATTAAGGTAGGTGCAGGAGGGGCTTGTAGGTGCCCTCTTCCGTCACATCAGTTTTGGTGTGATCCCTGATAACAATCAGTTTTGGTGTGATCCGGTGTGATCCCTGATAACAATGGGACCAATTCATCCATTTTACAGAGAGAAAATTAAAGAGGTCAAGGAGCTCTGGTAGCGTAGTGGTTACGAATTGGGCTGCAAACCGCAAGGACAGCAGTTTGAAACTACCAGCTGTTTTGCAGGAGAAAGACGAGGCTTTCTGCTCCTGTAAAGATTTACAGCATCGGAAACCCTGTACAGGGTCGCTATGAGTCGGAACTGACTCCATGGCACATAACAACAACAACAACATAGCTAGCTAGTCAGGACTCCTGGTGTATGCTGTAGAATAAGCACTGGACTGTGAACCACAAGGTCAGCGTTCAAAACCACCAGCTGCTCCTCAGAGTCGGAACCAACTCGACGGCACATAACAACAGCAACATAGCAAGTCAAGGGCAAGGCCAGGGCAAAGACCAGGCGTTTTGACTCCCCCACCAAGCTCCTCCTTGGCCAGTCCCTTTCAGGTTGCAGGAACAATTTGTTCTAAGGCCACTTTGCTTGGAACTGAGGGAACACGGCATGGGGCTGGGGTTCAGGGGCAGGAGGCAGACCTCAATGCAGGCTCTGGCTTTGGCATTTGGCCACCTTTCTCTGTGGTTGTAACTGTAAATACGGCATCTGGGAGGACTCTCAGCACTTTAGTGGGCTTAACAAGCAATAATGTGCGGCCCACACTATAAATGGATCTTTTAATAATGAATAAGTATTTATTTAACAAGTAAAACATTTTTACCACCCTCAGGATCTGAGAAGTCCAAAGCTCTGGCATCCACATCTTAGACTGGTGTCCTCTGCTCACATCTTTTGTCCATTTTCATTTTAGTTGTTTGTCATTGTCTTCTTGATTGATAAAAGCTCTTTGTATATTGCCACTATTAACCCTTTGCCTGTTATATGCAAATATTTTCTCCCATGTCTGTACATTTGTTTTTTGCCTTCTGTACACTATTTGATTATACAGAAGCTTAAAGTAAAAGCTGTTCATTTTGTTTGTTTTTATTTTGAGTCTTCTGAGTTTTGAGAATTGCTTACAAAGGGATCCTCTGGCCAAGAGCCTCCTGCAAGGGGGCAGATGTGTTTCTGTGGCTCTCATGGGGAATGGCTGGGGCTGGGTGATGCCCGACAGAGTGTAGAGACAAGTGCCCTGGACTTGGAGGACAACCTTAGGTAAATCCCTGTCTCTCTCATGGCCTGAGCTGCCTATCTGGTAGGAGACCTGGTAGGAGAGCTACTGCAATGCACTCTGGGAGGGGTCCCAGCTGGTGTCCTTCCTGGATCTGATGTCCCCAGCACCTGTGAGAGCAGGGGCACACATCATTCTAATGATCGTGTCCTAACACCTTTTAGGACTCCTGGTGTGCCTCTGTAGGATAAACACTGGGCTGCTAACCACAAGTTGATGGCTCAAACTCACCATCAGCTCCTCAGAAACCCTATACAGGGTCGCTATGAGTGGGGATTGACTCAACGGCACTTAACAATAACACCACCTCTTAGGAGTCCTGCTGTAGCTCTGTAGGATAAGCACTGGCTTGCTAACTGCAAGTCGGTAGTTCAAACCCACCATCAGCTTCTCAGAAACCCTATATAGGGTCACTAGTTCAAGCCCACCATCAGCTTCTCAGAAACCCTATATAGGGTCACTATGAATGGGGACTGACTTGATGGCACTTAACAACACCTCTTTGGAGTCCTGGTGTAGCACTGTAGGATAAGTGCTGGACTGCTGACCACAAGGTCAGTAGTTCAAACCCACTAGCCACTCCTGGGAAACCTTATGCTTTTGTTAAATGCTGTAGAGTCAGTTCTGACTCATAGTGAGCCTGTACAGGGTTTCTGAGAAGCAGCTGGTGAGCTTGAACCACTGACTTTGTGGTTCAAACTGACCTTGCAGTCCAGCACATTAGCCCACAGTGCCACACCAGGACTCTATTCCGGGCCAAAATGAGTTGGAACCACTTGATGGTACCTAATGACAACACCTCTTAGGGGGTGGCACTGTAGGATAAGCACTGGTCTGCTAACCCACCAGCTACTCCTTGTAAACCCTAGAGTCGCTATGAGTCACAACCAACTTGACAGCACTTATCAACATCTCTTAGAGGCTGCCCCTTAACTATAGTAATATAAATGGCCCAGCTCGGAGCAGTTCACCCAACTGCGCTGTTGAGCACCCATGGGGGGTGAATCCCAGCTCCATTTTATACCCCTATCTAGAATAAATGGAGTCTTGGTGTGGTGCTATGGGATAAACTACAAGGTCAACTCAACGGCACTCAACAACAATAACAAGGAATAGGAGCTGTGGTGGCACAAAGGTTAAGCACTCGACGACTGACAGAAAGGTTGGCGGTTTGAACCCACTCAGCAGCTTTGTGGGAGAAAAGACCTGGCAAATCTCCTGTCATAAAGATGACAGCCAAGAAAACCCAAAAGGCAGCCCAATCCTATAGGATTGCTATGAGTGAGAATGGATTCAACAGCAGATAATAGCCACCTAGAGGGGTGGGTAAGACAGTGAGCTGCCTGAGTTTCAATAGCAGCTCTTTCATCTGCCAGCTGTGTGAGTTCAAGCTGGTTACTTTACCTCCCTGAGCAATCTGTTTCCTCTTGTCTAAACCCCAGAACAATACCCCCTGGAGAGGTCTTGCAGCTTAAATGAAACTTACATGTAGAAGCAAGAAACACACAGTTCTTGCCACACAGTAGGTACTCTGTGTCAATATCAACTCTCCATTGCATCTCCCCTGCTGATTACAGGGCTTTGCATCTTGAGATATCAAATAACGTTTCCTTGGTGCCTTACTTTGGGTTCCACTAGAAGGAGACCAGGAGAAGAGGGATGCCAGAGTGACCTGTCCACTTGAGAGGCAGTCACAGGAAAGGAAGTGGAGAAGTGAGGCAGGAAGGGAAGGCAGCCACTGCAAGTGTATTGTTCAGCTTGTTACCAGGGGGACACTCCATGAGTGGGTGTGGGTACATACCTCAGTGATGTACCCAAGGGCGTGGGAGCTGGGGCATTTATATTACTATAGTTAAGTGCTGCTTCCTGGGCCTCAGTTCTTTCCCTCTTCCAGTCTACCATCTAGGCAGCAAGGTGGCCCTGGAGGTCCAGTAGAGCCCACAGGGAAAAGGGGCAGGGGTTGGCAGTTAGAAGTCACCAGATATGCACCTAAGGTATTCACCTAGGATGCCGTCTCCAGGAGGCTGGCCCCGTGAGATTTAAGGGAAAGATTGGGTGGCAGAAGGGGGTAAATAGGAACTGCTTCTTCCTCGTTCTCCACATTGGTTGCTGCCTGAAATTGATAGCCAGTACTAAAGGGCAGAAGTGTCACCTCTCAATAAGATGAAATCTATGTCTCAGGCGGATGGAGACGACAGGAAGATTTATCAAGACCCTGGCAAAATTAACATTTGGATGGGAGATGCTGCAAGAGCAGCCTCCAGAGGGGGTCTCGTTATATTTATTCCAGCTGGTTCCTGCCAGCGGCTGGATCAAAAACGGCCACTAGGGTCAGCAGTCCCACTGGCCTCCTAGGGGAGGCATGCCTTGACAGACAGATGTGGTCACTTAGGGCAAAAGGAGACTGGAAGGAAAACCATGACCCTGGCCGGAGTAGGAGACTGCTGGGAGGCTCAGGCTGAGCCCTGGCTCAGTCACTGACTTGCTGCAACCGGGGGCAATTCACCTACCTTGTTGGGCCTCAGTTTCTCCATCAGGAAAATGAGAAAGTTGTACTCAATGCTTCCAGCTCAGACAATCTCTGAGACCACGCAGCAGAGCCAAGCTCTTTCCCACGTGTTAGTCCTACAGCCTTGGGAGAAATACATCTGTAGAAACGATGGTCTGCCCCAGACACTGTGATAAGGACTTTTACCGATAGTTTCTGCAGAACTCCAAATAGACCTGTAACGTAAGCATCATTACTACTTCCATTTTCCATTGAGCTCAGAGAAGTAAAATAAGTCGTCTAGGATCCCACAGTGAATCACAATTTTAAACCCAGGTCTCCTGGCTCCCAGTCCAAGGCTCCTTACACAGAGGTCCCCTTCTTGGGCCTTGGTTCCAAGGACTCTAAGACAGGCCCAGCTTCTGTCTTCCATAGGACACTGCGGTGTTAAGAGCTCAAGTTCTAGATTCAGATCAACTTAGGTTCAAATCCCAGCTCCATCAGGTTCTCACGGCACAAAGTCTTTCATATGAGCCTCAGTTTTCTTGTCTGTAAATGGGTACATACACTGTACTACCCTCATGCGGTCCATGAGATGAGGTACACTCTGTGAATGGCCTGGTTCTAGAGTCAGTGGAGGAGTCCTATTGCGGCGCTCTGGGTTTATGCACTGACCGCAAGGTCGGTTTGAACCACAAGGTCAGTAGTTCAAACTCACCAGCCGCCCCTTGGAAACCCTAAACAGGGTTGCTATGAATTGGAACTGACTCGATGGCACATAACAACAACAGGGTCAGTGGAAGGAACCCTGGTAGCGTAGTGTGTGAGGGGGTGAAGTTGGGCTGCCAACCACAAGGTCAACAGTTCAAATCTATCAGCCATTCCACAGGAGAAAGATGAGGTTTTCTGCTCCCCTGTACAGATTAACCACCTCTGAAACCCTATCCAGGGCCACAGTGAGTGGGAACTGACTCGACAGTACACAACCACCATCACCAGGGTGGATGGAGAACAGGCTCAGGTGAAGTTTGACTCCTTCCCCTTTCCACCTCCTGTTTTGGACCTTCAGAGGCAGGTGATTAGCAGAATAAATTTATGCTGAGAAGGTGAGACCCTGCCTCCCACTCAGCCTGTGTGGAATGAGTGATCCTAGCAGGCCTGGAGAATTCTGGGACTGGGGCAGGCAGGTGGCAAGTAATTAGAACAAGGTCTTCAGCCCCACCCCACACTTGCCTGGCATATATCACCTGAACCCCCATCGTTTCACCCTAAACATGCTGATCCTGGAACCTGAAAAGGGGAAGGAAGGGAACCCTTGTAGAAGTGACAATATTCTAAAACTGAAAGTAGTCATGGCCAGACCATCTGTGAAGTGGGCACGTGGAGTTCTTCCTCCACCCTGGAACTATTTGAATTGACAGGGGCTTTTAAAATTGGGACTCTAGATATCTTTTAAACCTGAAAGGTTACTATGGCTGTTCCCTAGATCCTGGGAAAGTTATGTAACAACTCTGGGATTCAGTTTCCCCACAGTTACAACGGAATCAAGTATGTGAACCTGTGAGAGCCGGAATTCCACAGGACTGCCTTGTGTTTCTGGGTCTCGAAGGTTTTCCACCTTTGACAGGGTTTGGGCACAACTTTCCTATCACTTTCTAGTTAGTGGGAAATATTTGAATTTTGCGGCTTTTTCAGGTTCTTGTGTAATACTGCACTGGGCTGTTACTAGGAATGGAAGAATGGTGGCATCTGAAGCCCTCTGCACAGTAGCATCTAGTTAATGTTACATGGTTCTTACCCATCGTCACCACCGCCACCATCACCATCTCAGCTAAGGCACTGTGGAGTCCAGAAAGGGGCCGGTTCTGCCACCATCTCAGCAGTTGCTGAGCCCAGCCTACCCCTGAGCATTCTCTCCCCCAGCCCCCACCTCACCCCCTCCCTCACCCAGGAGTGAGAGGAGGTCCAAATCCAATTAGCCTGGAAGCTGACTGCAGTGCATTCCCCCTTTAATATAGCCGGAGGAGCTGCAGAGATAAATGGGAAATTAGAATTCTGCTGGGGTCCCTGAGACCCGCCTGGCGGCCCGCTCTCAACTGGGGCTGCAGCAATTCTCCTCGGACTGAGGGAGCTGTCTGAGTCCTAGTGGGGTGTGGGGGCACTCTGAGAGGGGCTGGCCTGATGGGTCTCCTTCCCCAAGGCATGTTCTCCTCCCCAACAGGCACTCCCTTTTCCCCCCACTCCTCCAGGAGCCCCATCCTCAGCTAAGGTCTCAGGACAGGTATTTGGAGGAAGCTGAGAGGCATCATGGTCTGACTCTCAGTTGCAGGTCCTCCTCTGGGCTCTAACCACTCTGGACCCAACCATCCTGGCCACTGGTGAGGTTGGGATTGGAGTTAGTTTGGAATCTTAAGGGGGTTAGATTAGGCCTGGTGACATCTACATGTCTATAGAAACCCTTAAAGAACAGGAGGCTCAGGGTCTGCAACAGGACCCCCTTTGGGGGTTCTGGAATGGGGTGGGCAGACTGGGCACCTGCAGCCACCTCCTCTAGAGGGGTGGGCTGCCCTAGGAAGTCCCTGGGCTACCACCACTTCCTCTGTGATCTCCCACAGTTCCTTCCCCACTCAGGCCTCAGTTTCCCCTTCTGTACAATGGAAGGAGGTTGATATCCTCATAACCTAAGAGCAGGGCCTGGACACCCTAGGCCCAGACCCTGGGAAGCATACAAGCCCCTCACCATCAACCCAGCCCCACCCCTGCCTCCCCCTGCTTCCTCCCCCAGGGGACACATTTGCTGCTGGGAAAGTTAATCCATTACAGTTTAAAGGCTCCCGTTCCTAGCTGGCAGTAAATTACCTGCTTTGCATTTTGCAGCAACAACTTAACGGTATTAATTTATTGTGCTCTGTCTTTAACAAACATCATTATCATATTGCCAGCCAGGATTATGCAAATGGGAGGGACAAGGGAGAAAGAGGCTGATTCTTGTCCCCAAAGTCACCTTGATTTATTAACTTTGGGGACCCACAACTGGTCATGTCTGGGAGGCACAGGTAAGTAGGGAGGCCAGAAGGACCTAGAATGCCCAGAATGGAAGTCTGGAGGCTGAAGAGCTCTCAGGGAAGGTTCCCCTTGGAGGGAAGAGCTGGTTGCCTCTTGCGGGGATTCCCTTGTTGTTTGACTTTAGACAAATCCCTTTCCCTTAGATAAGCCTCTGTTTCCCCACTTATAAAATAAGGGTTTGGATTAAGGGGTCTCTGGAACTGATAATATGTGAACTGAAGATTCAATAACACCCAAGAGGGTATGTGTGTTTCAGCCAAAGGATAGGCCCATAGGTGAATAGTAACACCTGGACATCCCTACTCTTTAGAGCAATCAACCACCAAGATCAAAAGTGTAGCTTCTGTCCTGGAATGTAGCTCAGAAGGAAGGAAGGGATAGGAAAGAAGGAAATGGTAAACCCAGGAAGTGGGAAGCGTGTTATCACATTGTGATCAATGTCAGAAACATAATGTTTGAATTGTTGAATGGAAAACCAATTTGCTCTGTAAACGTCCACTCAAATCACAATAAAAAGTTAAAAAACAAACAAAAACCAAAGAGTGTGTGTGTGTGTGTGTGTGTGTGTGTGTGTATGTGTGTGTGTTTAGAGGGTGGGCTGAGTAGAGATCATGACTTGGGATTGGGGTCCTTCCCACCCTGGAGTCCTTGGCTCCTATGACACCCTTCCCCCAGGGGGTCTTCACTAGACAATAAAGGGGGAAATGGACCTGAAAGGGGGATTTCTGAGAGGCTTTCCCTGGTGGAGACATCCTGGGGTGGGAAGGAGAGACTGGTCAGGTCCCGAGATGTTGTTAAGTGCTGTTGAGCCAGTTCCGACCCACCATAGCAACCCTATATAGGGTTTCTACGGAGCGATTGGTGAGTTTGAACCATCAACTTTGCAGTTTGAATGGACCTTGTGGCCAGATGCTTATCCTCCAGCGCCACACCAGGACTCCACCTTTCACTCTGGTGGAGACAGAGGGCCTTGGCTGAACCTTAGGAGTGGTGGAGGACTAGTTAGTACCTGCCCCTTGCCCTGCTCCAGCAGCCCCCGTTTCTGAGTTTCCCAAGGGAGTCTCTGAGTGGGCCAGCTCCCCATGGTCCACCCTGGGCTGGACTTGAACTGAGCCACTTGATGGCAGAGCTGGCTGCCTGGGCTCTCTGCTGTCCTTTCTCGCAGCCTGCAGCCTAACCTTGCTGGACACTGGTCTGCTCCAAGCACCACCTGACTCCAGCCCAGGGCTCAGCCCTGCTGGAAAGGTGGGCACAAAACCAGTCAGCCGGGGCATTGGGGCAGAGACAATGCTGCTGAGCTCCACATTGACCTATTAGACCACCCCCTTCATTCCTGGCCTTGCACTCCCGGCTTCCTCTCCACCTGGCTTCTCTCCTTGGTTTCTGCCTCCAGGTCTCAGAGGTGGAGGCAGAGTGGAAACTAGGAACAAAGGGTAGTGCAGGGGAGGCAGGGGGGCTGCAATTCAATTTCCACACTGGGTCCTGGCAATTCTGACCAGGTCATGATAAGAAAGCCATTTCCCTGTGATGGACTTCTAGCCCATACCCTCCCGCCTTTGCATTTGGAGGGAGGCTCCCTTCTCCTTCTGCCTGGGGCCAGAGGCTGTAAGGAAGCCCTGGTTGACACAGAAGGGGCCTTTGTTCACTCTAGGTGAGCCTTCCTAGAGAGAGAGATGAGGCAGGCTAGTGGGCCAGGGCCAGATGACAGCCAGTCTAGGTAGGGTAGGATTCCCCCCAGATGGCCCCATAACTCACTTGAACAGGCAGAATTTCAATTTGATTTAAGCCACACATCAGACTTTGAGATACATTGAGATCAATCCCTTTTTGCAGATATGGAAAGTAAGGCTCAGAGAAGTTTGGTGAATTGCCTAAGGCTACACAGGAAGTCTGGGTTGGGAGAGGTGCAAGGTGAAGTGTGCAGGGCATGAGTTGTTTGTGTTGGGGAGACTGGAGGGCGTAAGGTGCTGGAAGGGGTCTCAGGGGAGTTTCCCCTCCAGGCAAAGAGAGGAGGAGGAGCCTGTCGCTCATTCCTGAGCCCCTTCCAATCCGGTTGGATCAACCTAGGCTGGCCAGGTAGGCTGGGGAAGTAGTCCGGGACTGGTCAGTTTAGCTGCAGGAGCCAAGGGTAGACCTTAAGGTAGGCTTCTGGTGGTGCTGCCACAGGTGAGCTGAGCCCAACCAGGGATGTGGGGGGAGGGGGGATGACTTCCAGAGCTTTTAGGGACTAATTGAGGAGGTAGCCTATGGAATGGGGAGCTTGGGAGAAGTGGAAACCAGGAACAAGGTAGTTGCAAAGAAGTTGGCTGGAGGATCCTGTGAGGCTGGGGCTATCTGCAGGGCCAAGGGCTGGTCCTCTGCACCCCACCCCCTGATGAGACACCCCACATATCTCATCTCTCCCAAGGGGCCTGACTGGGGATTTCTGATGCCTTCTTCCACAAGTGTCTCTCACAGCCTCCCCCCAAGCTTCATGGAGGAGACAGCACAGGAATGAGACTGGGCTTTAATGAACCCTCTCCCTGACAGCTCCCTCTTCACTGGCAGAGAGGCCCAGGGCTGGCTCCCAGGGGCCCAGTGGGATAGACCAGCATGCACTTTCTGGGTTGCACCCTACTTTGTTTGCTCTCTCCTTTACTGGCCCCAGATTTCATGGGAGGAGGGCAGTGCATATAAAACTAGATCACACCCTTCTTTCTTGTCACACTTTCTGGAGGTTTGATGGGAGAGCATTGGCAAAGGGTATATAGCATTGGCAAGAAGAGTCCTGGTGTGGCTCTAAAAGAGGAACTCTGGACTGCAAACCACAAGTTCAGCAGTTCAAACCCACGAGCTGCTCCTCGGAAACCCTATACAGGAAACCCTATCCACTAGGAGTCAGAATTGACTCGACGGCACTTAACAACAACAGCCAACCTAGAATCACTGCCATTGAGTAAATTCCAACTCACAGCAACCCTATATAGGGTTTCCAAGCAAGAAGGATCCTTCATCTTGTTTATTTCCCCACACGGCCCCCACTGCTGACTCCAGGTGTGGGTGGGATTCACTATCCTCTTTCCACCAGTCCCTTGCTGGCCTTGAGTTCACCAAGGGGCGAGGTGCAATGCTGGGACTGGGCCACCTGGCTCTGGGAGTCTCCCCAGAACAGCTGGCGACTGCGCAGAGCCGTGGGTGGTGACAAGTAGGGACTTTGCTTTAGCTGCGAGCTAATCTCATTTGGTTGATGCAGCCACACAACTTGGGCTGCATGCTAAGTGGCCAGAGGCAGCAGCAGGCCTCTGGACAGACCAGGAGAGGACTGAGCCCAGCCTCACCCTGGGGAGCCCAGAGGCCACCTCACCTTAAGGAGGAACCACAGGAAACAGACCAGGGGTGGGGCTGGGACAGTGAGTAAGTAGACATCTCCTGTGGGCTCAGAGGTTACCCCTACCCCTGGAGAGGACTCATAGGAGGTGGGGCTCCAGGATCATCCAGCTCCCTTCTCAATTCCCTGCCCTCCCCACACTTGTCCAGCCCTGCTCCTCTTGGTCCCAGGGGTGGAATTTGTGGAGATCAGGGGCACATGCATGCCACTGGGCAGGAGACAGCTGGAGATGGAGGCACACTGTTTGCTGGCAGAGTTGTGATGGAGAGAGACCTGCTGAGGTTGCAGTGGGCAGGATGCAGGGAAAGAGCTGGGTTGGGGGAAACTGGGAGGGGCTGGCCTGAGACAGCTCAGTGACCCCAATCCTCTGAGCCTCCAGAAAAGTCCAGTGAGGCCCAGGAAGGGTTACTAAGGACCAAGGCTGGGATTTGTCTGGAAACATCTTTCCCTGGGGAGGGGTTGCTGAGGATGAGAGGTCTGTGGTTGGCAGATGAGCACTCTGAGGCCCAGGTGACAGCAGGACACACCCCCTGCCTGGGCCACTGCCCTCAGCTTCCCCAGGAGAATCCTGGCAGCTTATAGGCTGCTCCTGGTGGGCGTGGCCTGGACTTCAGGCTGCATCATAGGAAGAGATGTAGTTGAAGCCAAAGCCTGCCAATGCCTTCAGGGGGTCATAGCTGCCATTCCAGACACTTTCTGGCACCTTGTGGGGGGCTGAGTTTGCACCCCATTTGTTGTTGTTGTTAGGTGCCATCAAGTCGGTACCGACTCATAGCGACCTTATGCACGACCTTATGCACAGCAGAACGAAATACTGCCCAATCCTAGGCCAACCTCACTACTGTTGCCACGCTTGAGTCCATCGATGCCTCTACCTGGCCAATCCATTTCATTGGGGTTCTTCCTCTTTTTCTCTGACCCTCCACCTTACCTAACATGATATCCTTCTCCAGCAACTGGTCCCTCCTGACAATATGCCTGAAGTATGAGAGACGAAGTTTGGCCATGTTGGCCTCCAAGGAGGACTCTGGCTGCACTTCTTCCAACACAGATCTGTTGGTTCTTTTGGCAGTCCATGGCTCGTTCAATATTCTCCTCCAAAACCATAACTCAAAAGCATCAATTCTTCTATGGTCTTCCTTATTCACTATCCAGCTTTGGCATGCATATGAGGTTATTGAAAATACCATGGCTTGGGTCAGGCACACCTTAGTCCTCAAACTGACATCTTTGCTCTTCAACACTTTAAAAGGGTCTT
>NW_006408541.1:17016353-17090277 GCF_000296735.1 Chrysochloris asiatica | reverse complement strand
ACATGGCCAGTGGTTCAAACTTGTTAGCTGCTCCTTGGAAACCCTAAACAGGGTTGCTCTGAGTCGGAACCGACTTGAAAGCATTTAACAACCCTAACAATGACCCTAAAACCACTGCCATCAAGTCAGTTCCAACTCCTAGCAACCCTATATAGGTTGTGAATCTTTACAGGAACAAAAAGGCTCATCTTTTCCCCTCAGAGCAGGTGGTGGATTTGAACTGCCAACCTTTTGGTTAACAGTCCATTGTGAGATGATGCATGTCAAGTGTTTGGACCAGCATTGTGGTATCATTTTGCAGCAGCACATCAGCTCAGTCCTGGACACACGGAAGGCACAGCTAAAATATACAAACGGACCAGAATGTTCCAGGGATACAGTCTTCTAGGCCTTTATAAAATAGCTCTGCTCTCAATTGCTGTGTGCCTGTGGGCAGTTATCTTTACCTCTCTCTGAGCCTCAAAATTTCCACCTGTAAGCAATACAGATAATACTTGACTCAGAAATGTTGCAAAGAGTAAGTTAGAATATAGATACAAACATGAAGACAATAAATGTAGAGCAGTCCCCCATATGCAGGAAATACTGTCTACCCCTCCCCACCAATAAAGCCATCTGACCCACACTTTAACTCTCAGGAGGTTACATTGAGATCCAGAGAGGGAGATAGGGCTCACCCAGGACTCAGGGTCAGAGCCAAACTCTCCTAAGTCTTGCAAGGGGAACCGGAGGGAAGACGTCTATGGCTCTCAGTTTTACCAGCTTAAAAACTGGCTGGGTTTATGGATTCCGGCTCTACTCTGGGCTGTCAGGGGCCACAATTAGGGTCAGTCTGA
Source organism: Chrysochloris asiatica (assembly GCF_000296735.1). Classification (NCBI taxonomy): domain Eukaryota; kingdom Metazoa; phylum Chordata; class Mammalia; order Afrosoricida; family Chrysochloridae; genus Chrysochloris; species Chrysochloris asiatica. The sequence continues at coordinate 17,089,441 of NW_006408541.1, read as the reverse complement.
ACCCCTCGGGGCTCTAGGATCATCTTTTCTCTTCAGCCAGGCCACTCCCTACCCCATTTAGGGGGCGGTGGTAGAATTCTCTTCCATGTAGAAGATTCCTGACCAGTGCATTTCCACCCATCTGACAGTGGATGCTTGGGTGTTTCTATGACGCTTAGCAGGTTTCATCAGACCTCACAGACTAAGACTAGGAAGAAAGGGATGGCAATCTACTTCTGAAAATGAAATCAATGAAAACCCTGTGAACCACAGTTCATGGGAATGGCACAGGGCAGGGCAGGGTTTTGTTCTGTTGTGTTCACCATGCGTTGGGGCCTGACACAATAGCAGGTGACAACAATGACAACAACACCTCTCTTACTTACTGAGGGTTCAGAAAAGTCTCTATTGGAAAGAAAATTTCTGCAGCTAAACTTGCGATGTATGAAAGCCACTGCCTTGCTTATTTCCAAGGGTCCTGGCAGCTGGGACCATCTGGATGGAGACCCCTTGCTACACCTTTGTCCACGCAGGCCCTCCTCATCCCTGCTTGGCAGAGGGAAATGGACAAAGTGACCCTGTCCCCAGCCAGCTGGAGCCTGGACTTGGACTACCGGCTCCTAAGGCACTAAGCGTCCCCCCGGTTGTCTAATTTAATCACAGCTGTGTGCACGGTGACTCTATAAATAATTTTTAGTGCGACATAACCATTATTTCACTAATTGCTTCACACGCACCCCTGGCCTATGAGATAAATTAAAGTTTGCTGAGTCAGCACCTCTGGCCTCTGCTGCTTTGGGGCTTGGAAAGTGCAATCTAGCCACTGGGCGGTTCCCACTTCAGACTCAGCTGGGTGGCTTGCCTCAGCTCCCTGAAGGGCTGAAGGCAAAAAGAGTCGAAGAGGAATAAAGAGAAAGAAGATAATAAAGGTTCTCATGTCCAGTTGTATAGGTTGTATCCTATACAAGGGCCAATGGGTCAAGCAGGGGCTAAAATGCGGCCCACACCTGACATTAATCCATGGACCCTGACATTAGAGTTTGTCGGCTCAGAAGAAGGGGTGTGCCTTTTCATAATTTACATTAAGGCAACAAAAGACTCCTGGCATGGCACTGTAGGATAAGCACTGGAAAGTCGTTTGAACTGCAAGGTCGGTGGTTCAAGCTCACCAGCTGCTCCTTGGAAACCCTATACAGGGTTGCTATGGGTTGGAATCGACTTGATGGCACTTAACAACAACAATTAACCACAGGTCAGTGATTCAAACACCTCCGCTGCTCCTCAAAAACCCTATACAGTGTCGCTATAAGTTAAACCAACTCAATAACACTCAACAACAGCATGAAGACACCAAATGGACTAGCAGCCTCCAAGCAAACACCTGCCTAGTAGGTTGTCAGGGCCACGCATGTAAGAAAGAAGCAAAGTTGCGGTTTTTCTTGCACCTGCCAGCTATAAGGACGCTTCTTATCAAGGGGTCCTGGTGGCACTGTGGGTTAAGGATCGGGCTGCTGACTGCAGAGTTGGTGGTTCAAACCTACCAGCCACTCTGAAGGAGAAAGATGAGGTTATTTGCTCTCATAAAGATTTACCATCTCAGAAACACTCTATAAGTTGCTATGAGTCCAAAGCAACTCCATGACAGTGGGCTGAGTGGCTTTGTCTTGCCTTATCAATAGTGTGGAGACCTAGGCCAGATGTTACAGCTTGCTGAGCAACCTTGGGCACCTCATTTCCCCTTGCATTTCATTGATAAAGTGCTTATCATCCCTGGTGTTGGGTAATTCCCACAGTTGCAGCAAGTTCCCCATTAGTAGGGGAGACTTGTGGGTAAGAAAGTTCGAAAGGCTTTGGATTATATAAATTTCTTTTCTGTAGGACTTTCAAGAGCAGCGTGACTTAGAAGGCGGTGAGGGTGCCATTTCTCCTGGATGCATTTGGCCATAGAATCCTTTCGTTTGGGACTGCAGTTCATGAAATACACAAGCTGGAGGGTTCTATATTGATCTCCAGGCTATGAATGAATGGGGTCATCCCCATGGGCAGAAAACTCTTCCATTCCTGGCCTGCCCCTGGAACAGCCCCAAGGTCGCTGTATGTTCTTTTTGGGCTTGGGGCTTATCCAACCTGATCCATGAGCAAATATAGTCTTCCTTCTAAACAGCACAGCATAGGGGGAACTTCTGTGTCCTGAGCCCACCAGACTCTCGGTTTCTCTTTCTCCTTTTTAAATGTATTTTGGTGACGTATCTATAAATCTGGTAGAGTAGTGGTTATGAATCAGACTGCAAACCACAAGGTCAGCAGTTCAAAAATACCAGCCTCGCCATGGGAGAAAGATGAGGCTTTCTGCTCCCGTAAAGATTTACAGCCTTGGAAACCCTGTACAGGGTCACTATGGGTTGGAACCGACTTGATGGCACTTAACAACAACAACATCTGTAACCAAATCTTTTCTGTTTCAGCATTTTTACCTGTACAATTCAGTGGTCTTAGCCCATTGCTGTGCCAGTCCAGCTCGCTGGAGGGTCTTCCTCTTTTTTGCTGACCCTCTACTTTATCTAGCAAACTGTTTTTGCCAGCTATACAGGGTTGCTATGGGTTGGAACCGACTCGATAGCACTTAACAACAACAACAAGGTGGCAAAAACAGTTTGCACTAGGCGAGAAGTACAGCCAGAATTCTCCGAGAAAGTCAGGATGGTGTGTCTTTGTCTCTCATACTTTGGATATATTATCAGGAGGAACAAGTTCCGGGAGAAGGGCATCATGCTAGGTAAAGTGAAGGGACAGTGAAACATTGGAAGACCCCACAATGAGATGGATTGGAACACTGGTAACAGCAAAGGGCTTAAGAATAACAATAATTGTGAGGATGGCCCAGGACTGAGTGGTGTATCGTTCTGTTGTGCATAAGGTCACTGTGAGTCAAAATGACTTGACAGCACCTAATAACAACATTAACCAGAAAAGGTTGATGGAGCAGGTTCATGGAAGAAAGTCCTGGCAATTCATTTCCGTAAAGATGCAAAAAACAAACAAACCAACCTGATGGGGCAGTTCTACTCCGTCAGAATGAATTTGACAGTAATAAGTTTGGTTTTTAATTACATCACCACTATCCAAGTCTTCTTGCTTGTCATCACTCTGTACCCAATATCTCCCAGCTCCAAGTTTCTTGAGGGCAGGAGCCAGGTCTGACTTATTTTCTGCCTTCTTTTCCTGCCTCAGCTCAGGGACTATTTCCTAAGTTAAGAAGAGGTGGGGATCTGTTTGAAAAGTCATGGGGGCCATGATGCCTGGTTTCGTCTGCTGCCTTAAACCTTACTAGCAAAGAGTCTCAGGGCAAAGTGTTTCCTCAAGTTCATTACCACCTTCTATGTTCCCATTTGTCAAACACCGATCAAAATCTCAGTCCTGCTCATCCTGAAGTGCTGGAGTCGGACAAGCAAGAGTGCTGTCTGGAGTGTGAACTGCCTGGTAGACACCAGCGATTAGTATGATTTGCTTTGGTCTGCTTCTTGCTCAGCACCGGCCAGGGCTGGGACGAATTTGTGCTCACTGTTGATTGAACACTGCAAGGTCAGGGTTGACCTGGGTCCTTTACATGTATGGTGGCTCTCACCCCAGCCCTATTAAAACGAGATTCGGAGAGGTCTCACAGCTGGTAAGAAATGGAGCTGGGATTTGAATCCAGGTCTCTCTGATTCCAAAACTTGAGATTTCTCTCCATTCCTGACTTACTCCTCTCTCCTCCCCTTTTCAGGCAAGGTGATACTCCCCTTTTGGGTAGTATTAAGGAAAGCTAGCAGTGAAGGAAATATAATGACCCCATTCCCAAGTCAGTTATTATACAAGGGAGCTTCAAAAAGTTCTTGGAAAAATTCATTACTTTGAGCTAGAGCAACTGAGGACTCTAGACTCATGGAAAGAGACAGGCTGGGTGCTGGCGGCCAGGAGGTAGGCTTGCAGAATGTGCCCTTTGGTTGTTCAATGGTTATATATTCCTGACTGTTTTTGTAGACATCAAAAAACAAACAAACAAACAAACAAACAAACAAGAACAGAGGGGATAGAAGCAAACACTGTTAACTGATGATGCATGGAGGGGATTGTAATCATTGCAATGAAACGAAATACGGTAGTATGAGTGTAAAATTGATGTTCTTCCAGGTAAACTATCGCTCAATCCACAATAAAAGATTTTTGTTTTAAAAAAAAAAAATCATTATCTTCTTTTTCTGTTTTTCCATGAATTTTTTGAAGTCCCTTCACATATTTATTTTTTTAAAAGAAAAACGTTGCCATGGAACTTCCTGGCGGCCTTGTGTGTGTCAGAGTAGGACTGTACTCCACAGGCTTTTCAGTGACTGGTATTTCAGAAATAGATCTCCAAGTCTTTCTTCCAAATGCCTCTGGGTAGACTCGAGCCTCCACGTTTTTGATCGCAGCCAAGTATGTAACCATTAGAACCATCCCGGAACTCCTTATATATAAATAGCAAATTGTTATTAAAATAAATTATGGTATACATTTACATTATGGTATACATTTACATAGGAACACAGGTGGCACCAAAGGATAAACACAGTTCAAACGTACCAGTTGCTACTTGGGAGAAAAATGAACTTTTCTGTTCCTATAAAGATTTATAGCCTTAGAAACCGTACCCAGAGTTGTTGTTAGGAGCTGTCGAGTCAGTTCCAACTTATAGAGACCCTGTACAGGGGTTCTAAGGAGCAGCTGGTGGGTTTGAACCAGTCCAGTGCTTATCCTACAGAGCCACACTAGGAGTTCAACAACAACATAGCTTTACATAATAAATTTATTTTATATACATATGGAGCTCTGGTGGCATAGTGTTTACGAATTGGGCTGCAAACCGCAAGGTCAGCAGTTCGAAACTACTGACCTTGGAACAGGGAAGCTGTTCTGCAGGAGAAAGATGAAGCGTTCTGCTCCTGTAAAGATTTACAGCCTTGGAAACCCTATGCAGGGTGGCTATGAGTCGGATCTGACTCCATGGCATACCACTACCACCACATGTATCTGTTATAATTAATCCTAATAAAGCGTTTGCTCCATGTAAATAGTGACAAGGATTACCCTCTGTTGGGTCTGATACACACCTGGCATTGGGCAGCTTTGGATCCATTATTTTGGATCCATTGAATCCTCACCCAATGTCTCCGAGGGAGAATGCATCACCCTCATTGTATACGTGCAGAGACCCCGGTTGAGAGAGGTGATGCAAATGTGGCCTGCTCAACTCCATACAACTAAGAAGCACATGGCTGCATGAAATTCTGAATTGGTCTGGTTCCGGAAGTTTGCTCTTTCTCACTGATGCTTAGCTCACTGTAACATGGCCCTGAATTTCCAGGCCCAGACCTGGAGAGGCGGGCCGGCCTCCCCCTTGACTCCAGGGTCTGACTCATGGGCCCCAGCTGCCACTGAGATGTATACAAGCAGGAGTCTTGGGTTCTCCTGGGTCCCCAGCCCGTTCCTCTGTCCTTGTCCTTGCAGTCTGGTACACTCTTATTGCCTGAGAAACATGGAAGAATGCGGACAGCACTGTGGACCCGGCTTCTCCAAGGTCCCCGTTGAAAGCCAGCGAGGCTTCAGGAGGATACAGAAGAGAAGGGAGTGAAAGGTCTGCGGATGCTTGTGATGGCTGCCGCCCAGTGTTTTTGCCTCCTACAGAGCAAGTTGGGGTTCAAACTCACCAGCCACTCCTTGGAAACCCTATACAGGGTTGCTATGTGTGGGAATTAACTCAATGGTGCAACAATGACAACAGAGGCCCATCTTGGCCTTTTGCTCACCTCTTCAGTTGTCTAACCTGTCAGCCAGGCTGCCATGGGGACTGACCCCCAAAAAGCTGGCCTCCCTGCCAGCATGAGTCCATTTCCCTCTGCCCAAGTCATAGCTAAGTTCCTGAAGACACAGCAGGGAACAGAACAGGTAAAATCTCTGCCATTCTATGAGGAAATGACCCTAAGCAAGTCAAGAAATATATACAGACACACACTGATTTATTGCGATTCACAGATACTGAGTTTTTGACAAATTGAAGATTTGTGGCCATCTGCATTGAGCAAGTCTCTCAGTGACATCTCCTCCATAGCATGGGCTGATTCGTGTCTCTATGTTCAATTTTGGTGATTCTTACAAGATCTCAAACTTTTTCATACAGTAAATAGAACTTTTCTATTCCGTGGGGAACCAAGAAATGTGTGTAATTACTGCCTTCGCTTTATTGTGGTGGTCTGGAGCTGAACGGACAATATCTCTGTGCTATACCTGTATATATTGACAAAGTGGCAGCAGCAAAGAGCTCAAATGTAACGACAATTGTGAGGGTCGTGCAGGACTGCACAGTGTTTCATTCTATTGTGCAGGGATGGGGTCGCTGTGAGTCAGGACTGACTTAACGGTACCTAATAGTAACAACATGCCTGTAAATACAATGTCACATAGTGAAAAGGGGCTTTAGAGGGGGTAGAAATGCAGGTCCCCATGGGCTCTGTTAAGTTGTTAAGTGCAGTTGGGTCAATTCCGACTCACAGTTACCCTGTATAGGTTTTCTGAGCAGCTGCTGCTAAGTTTGAACCACCGACCTTGTGGTTCAGTGCATTATCCTTCAGTGCTATACCAAGACTTCCACAGGAACAATAACCATGGAGTTTGTAGATAGAATTCAGAAGGTTGGTGAACCTAGATGAGGAAAAAACCCTACATTTTTATTTCACTAACCTCTAGCTGAAAGATAACCTCTCTCTCCAATTATAAACATTGGCAACAAACCACAGTAGTATTCACAGCGCCTGCGACTTTGTCACCAACAGAAATCAGATATTTCCTGCCCCTTTACAGTTGTTGCAGACATTTCAAAATATCATTGGCACTCATCACAGCTTCAAATGGTGACTGTCATGAGACCCGCTGCTAGATCTTCTTATTGAATACATTGATAAAGGAGCACATGGAATACCAGAATGTACATGTGTTTTGTACAAACTTTGAAAACTGCATTTCAATATAATTGGCTGCCTTTGTAATTCTATGTATTTTCTTCCATTCATTAAAAAAAAAAAAAAAGTTTTCCCTTGGGGCTTCACCAGATGCCAAAGGGTTGAAAGCCCCCAAATGGGCTAAGCAACTCGGGTGTGGAGAGTGATGGGGAAGAGGGGGTTTTACACAGAATGGTGGAGTGCTCTCTGGGGAAGCAGTATTTTAGCTGTGACCTAAAGGAGGTGAATTTGCTGCCAGGCGAAGTTTCTGGGAAAATGATTGTGGACAGTGGGAATAGCAGGTGGAGGGTGCAGAGGTGAGAATGAACAGGGAGGCCAGAGTGGACTGGGGGGCGGGCGGAGGGGCAGGGGCCACATCACATGAGGCCTCGCAGGTCTTGGTAAGGATCGTGTTGTGAATGAGATGGTGACACATTCCAAAGTGACATGTTCAGATTTATATGTGAATTAAAGGATTACTTTGGCTGCTGGACTGGGCGTGGGTAAACGCAGAATCCAAGAGACCAGGTACAAACCTACCTCAGTCATCAAGGTGGCCGAGGATGGGGCCTGGACCAGGGGGTGAGAGCAGCCAGATTCAGAATAGATCTTGCAGCTGTGCTTACGTAGAAGCATGAGCTTTCACACCTCTGCCTGAGATGCACTTCCCTGATTTTCAGTCCTTTGAAACCAGAACTCTCTGATTCTAGAACCACTAGAGTATGGCAGACTGCTCATTGCCTACCTTTTAAAACAACACCCATTCCCCATTTCTTTCTCACCATTTGTTGTTTGTTGTTGGCTGACACCGAGTCAGTTCCTGATTCAGAGTGACCTCATGTACAATGAAACGAAGCACCATCCCACGCCGTCTTCATGACTTTGGATGCTCAAGGCCACTGTATGTTGAGTGACTTTCAGTTTAGGGGGCTCATCATCCTGGTCTATTTCAGACAATATCCTGTTGTGAGCTATGCGTTTTCTGTGGCTAATTCTCAGAATTAGATTGCCAGGCCTTTCTTCCTAGTCTTAGTTTGAAATTACCACTGAAACCTGCTCACCACAGGTGACCCTGCTGGCATTTGAAATACCAGTGGTGTAGCTCCAGCAGCATCACAGCAACATGGAAGCCACGACAGTACAACAAAGTAATAGAAGTGTGGTGGTTCTTACTAATAAATCCCTGACGTTATCTGGGGGAGTAATGTGCCCATCTTAAAGGCTACATAGCCTCCTTTCCAGCTAGGAGTTTTCATGGGGATGTAGTTAGAAGTCATTGGATTGAGTTTCTAGGCTTTTTTATAGGAGGCTGGCTCATCCTTTCGGTTCTCGTCTTCCTCTATCTTCCTCCCTGGAACACAGGTCTGGTGGCTGAAGTTCCCTTTCCCCAATAGCCTTTTGAAACCATGAGGGAAGGCTAAAAGAACCACAATTACCTCTGGCTTGACTGCTCTCCAGACTTCTCTTGAAATATATAAACTTTTATGGGTTCAAGTCATTATATTAGGGTCTCTGTTATTAGCAGTAGAATAAAATTTCTACCTGATACGACCACGAATCCAACTGTTTATTGGACGTTGTTGTTAAGTGCCATGGTGACCCTGTGTAGTGTTTCTGAGGAGCGCCTGGTAAGCTTGAACCACTGACCTTGTGGTTCAAAGGGATCTTGCAGTCTAGCGTTTTAACCCACAGCGCCACACCAGAACTCCTATTGGATGTTGAAGAAGAATATGGAAAGTACCACGGACCTGTCAGAACAACAACCAAATCTGTGTTAGAAGAAGAAGAGCCAGAAAACTCCTTACAAACCAGAACGGTCAGACTTCATCTCTCATGGTGGAGAAGGACATCATGCTTGGTAAAGTGGAGGGTCAGTGAAAAGAGGAAGACCCCCAAAGAGATGACTGGCACAGTGGCAGCAGCAATGATATCAAGCTTAACAATTGTGAGGATGAGCCAGGACCGGGCTGTGTTTTGTTCTGTTGTGTATTCGGTCCCTATAAGCTGGATCCTACTCGATGGCCTCTAACAACAACAATATAGGAACAACTCAGGCCACTAAGACTCCACATACCTAATATGGAGACAGCCATCTTTTTCTCAAGAAAGTTCTTATGGGGTAACCCAGACATCAGTGAAAAAAGAGAACTAGCAGTATAGGAATTATCCATCCACATACCCTTCCATTCATTGGTCCATCTATCCATTATTTCTTCATGCATCGATTGGTCCATCCAACCATCCATCCGTCCACCTCCCACCCATCCACTCATTCTTCCTTCCTCATTTGTTCACCCAACAAACTTTTACTGAGCACCTACTATGCACTGGGTTCTGTGCTAGACATCTTATTTGATGCCTACATGCTTGCAGATAAGTATGAGTATCTCTGGAAAGATCGCGTAAGCTGCGAACCATGATTACTGTCACTAGCACCAGGAAATATGAACATTTATTTCTCTTGTACCTTTTGAATTTTATATCATGTGTATGTATTCACTCTCTAAACATTGTTTTAATTAAACATACATGTACATCTCATTTGGATACTCAGAATTTGTCTTGTTCCTGAAAGGATTTGAGGCAGCTTACAAGAATACATAGAGATGATTTGATGCGGGCCTGCTGTCTGGGAGCTGATGGTCTCGTGGGGAAGAGGGATGAGTAAACAATTCCAATAGAGTGTCGCACAAGGGCCACATACAGTGTCAGGATGCCAGGCTACTTGGCATGCTCTCCAACGATCCTGGCAGCAGCACGCAGCCACTGCCCCCCAAGCAGTGACCTGACACTTTCACCCCAGTCCTGCTCTTGGCTGGACTTGAAAACAACATGCCCCCACCACCCGAAGTTTATGTGGCTGATATATCTCTAGCCTCACCCCCAAGTTCAAGCACTTCTGTGGAGCTGCCTGCAAGCAGTGCTCATGTGTCTATATGCCCTGGTCAGTGGGGGCACACAGGTTCCTCACCAGCTCATTGTCCTATGTTTATACTGTGGAAGCCCCATGGGCCAGGGTAGTGACTGCACAGAGCTGGGGAGGGATGTCTCCCTTGTCTGGTGTCCAGCTGGGCTGTGACCCCATCCACAGCCTCAGACAGGCACCAAGTGGGCATGGAAGCTGCAGGAAAAGCAGCAGCCAATTGCATGGCTGGACTGGGGGAGCGAGAGGACCAGCCGGGCTGCTTGGAGAATGTGATCTTTTCAGAGCAGCCCTTTGAAATGGAGCAGGAATAACTTTAAACAATAAGATGCTTTTCTCTCCCCCTCTGCTGTTGCCCAGGCAACGCCAGAGTGCTCAACAACTGTTTAGTTTTTTTAAGAAACCAAATCTCCCTCCCTTTGGTCAGCTACCGCCAGGAAGATGAAGTGGCGGCGTAGACGCCCCTTGCGGCCCATTGTGCAGGAACCCGGGTCAGCTGCCTGCAGCAGTGACATTTAAATCTGACACTACATATTACATATGAACCCTGAGCCACACTCTTTGGCGCCGTGTGTGCTCCCTCTCGAATGGGAAGGCGCCACTCTCCCACCCGGACTCCTTGCCCGTGTGTGGCTCTGGCAATTTGGGAGGTCAGAGCAAGGAGGCCAACCTCCTGCTGCATGGCAAAGCATCTCAGAGTAGGGGTATCGAAAAAGCCATCTGGCTTCAACCGTCAGCTTCACTTGGCCCAAGAGAACCCTTGTTAGTCCAGGGGTCATCATGCCCGTCATGAGGCAGTATTTGAGCCCCAGGGGCTCTCCAAATTCCCTGCCCTAATGGGGCCTCCAGAAAGAACGGGGTTCCCCTAGCAGATCAGACAGACAGACAGAGGCCGGCTGTCCCTAGGCCTCACACGGTCCATCCTTTCTCCACTTACATATGGAGAACCCTGTCTTAGCTCTCTGGTCCTTTAACCCACTACACCACAAGATGATTTTAACAAACAGAATTATTCTCTCACACTTTAGGAGGCTAGAAGTCTGAATTCTGGGTGCTCTCGGGGAAGATTTTCATTGTGTGTCTCCTGGTTGTCAGAGGTTTCTAGCCCAAAGACTCCGGGTCCAAATGATATGCTTGGTTCTCTGCTCTCCTTTCTGGGTGGTAGTAAGTAACTCTTTCTGCTGGCTTTTCTGTCAGGATCAGCAGTGGGCTGCGAACCACAAGGTCGGCAGTTCAAACCCACCAGCTGCTCCTTGGAAACCCTATGCAGGGTCGATATGAGTTGGAACTGACTTGATGGCACTGACCAACAGGAGCAAATTGACCCATAATTTTGGGACACTATTTAATCCAGGACATGCAGAGAGAAGATTACCTGCTGTCCCGTCACTTACCTGCTGCAATCCTTATAGCTGTCCAAGGAGGGAAGTGTTACAGGAAGCCCATTTCCCCACATGTGAAAACTGAGGCTCCAGGGGCTGAAGTGACAGCTAGTGGCTATGGAAGGATTGTAACTTGGATTGGCCCAACTATAGAGCCCAGGCTACTCAGATCTCATCCAGAGCACCCTGTCAAGACTCTGGGACCGGGGATAGACGGACAGATCTTCTCAAGGTGTTTTCAGTGTGTTTTCCTGGGAGGCAGACAGCATCAGCTCCCTACTTGGCCTCCAGGGTAGGAAAATGATGAGCCTTGGTTACAAGAAATTTGGGGTTGTGTGTCCTTAGGAAACTCACAGAACTTATTTAGAACCTGACTGTGCTTATCTGTAAAATGGGAACACTATCTGGCTGGTGGTACAGTTGTGACAATAATAACAAAAGCTGACTCTTAGAACTCACTGTGCTTTAAGCAGTATCTTATGTACTTGACCTAGGTCAGCACACATACATAGGAGCCCTGGTGTGATACTGTAGGATAAAGCACTTGACCACAAGATTGGTTTGAATCTCAAGGTCAGCAGTTCAAACCCACCAGCTGCTCCTCAGAAACCCTATACAGGATCGCTATGAGTCAGAACCGACTCAACAGCACATACCAACAACACATATGTAGCTCCACTACACTGACACAGTGATTGTCCCACATTCAGATGAGGAAACGGAGATCTTGCAGGGGGACTCTCTTGCCCAAAGTCACTGGAGGAAGCCCAATGCTGACCTTGGCTCTATTCATCCAAGGATGAGAAATAGAGGGGCGTCTATCTTTTCCCGGGAAACACAACATGGGAGAAAGTTAAATTTAGAAAAGTCAAACCAGGTTAGCATGAGACCCTCATTCAGCTCAACAACAGAATTGGCTTCAGCCGTAACAAAAACCTAGAAGGGGAAGTCTCGACACTTGTGAAATGAGAAAGGAGGTGAAGGGAGGGCGGCTGCAGAATGGGAGGGAGACCTCAGATCTCGCCTCCCCCAGGAGGGGGTGGTGGGAGAGGTGGGGGTCAGGGAGTCCTCAGATCTTGCCCCTCCATCTGGGAGTTTTGGGGTTTTGGAGGGTGGGGCATAAGCAACAACTGGGGCAGGCCCAGGTTTGTCTGATGAAGGAGGTTACCCCTGAGACAGGTGGCCTTGGAGGCCTCCCTGAGTCCATGCAGTGACAGGGGCGCAGGCTGATGAAGCTGCCACGGTGCTAGAAAACGATTTCCTGGTTGACACTTCCGCCTCCTCCTCTTGGACCTTTCTCTACCATGGAGACTGGTGGAACCTCAGCCTGCCTGCAGCTCCCACCTTCCCACAGAAGGTCCCCGCCCCTTGTGTCTCCCTTAGAGCACTGCCTTTAGTGCGGCTAAGTGACAAGCCCAGAGGTGCGGGTGGGAAGGGGTTAGGGTAATGAACTCCCATTGGCTTCCCTCACAAGATCACTGCCTTAATTTACGAGGCCTGAGCGAGTCTCATTTCCCCAGTGCGCCGTGAGTAATTAACTATTAATAAAAGCATTACTGAGTTAACCACGGGGGCATGTTTAATTCATGGAGAAGCCCAGAAACAGGACAGGGAGCTTGGGCTCAGTGGGGGATTCCTCCCAGAGCAAACTATTGTCAGCAGGAAGTTGCCCCTGATGGACCCTTGGCCTCCTGTGACCAGCCTTTCTTTCTGTTCCCAATCAGAGGAACCTGATCCTAGGAGGCATCCCAACTTGTTGTTAGGTGCCATTGAGTAGGTACCAACTCATAGCGACTTTATGCACAGCAGAACGAAACACTGCCTGATCCTGGGCCAACTGCACTACTGTTGCCACACTTAAGTCCATCGATGCTGCCACCTGGCCAGTCCATCTCATTGGGGGTCTTCTTTTTCTCTGACCCTCCACCTTACCAAACATTATAGCTGTCTCCAGAAACTGGTCCCTCCTGACAATATGTCCGAAGTATGACGAAGTTTGGCCATCCTGGCCTCCAAGGAGCACTCTGGCTGCACTTCTTCCAAAACAGATCTATTGGTTCTTTTGGCAGCCTATGGCACTTTAAATATTCTCCTTTAACACCATAACTCAAAAGCATCAATTCTTCTACAGTCTTCCTTATTCACTGTCCAGCTTTTGCATGCATATAAGGTTATTGAAAATATCATGGTATGGGTCCGGTGCACCTTAGTCCTCAAACTGACATCTTTGCTCTTCAACACTTTAAAAAGTTCCTGTGCAGCAGATTTGCCTAATGTAATATGTCGTCTGATCTCTTGACTACTGCTTCCGTGAGTGTTGATAGTTGATCCAAGAAGAATGAAGGGAAGAATGAAGTCCTTGACAACTTCAAGCTTTTCTCCATTGATAAGAATGTTGTTTATGGGTCCAGTGGTGAAGATTTTTGTTTTCTTTACATTGAGATGTAATCCATACCGAAGGCTGTGCTCTTTGATCTTCATCAGTAAATGTTTTAAGTCCTCTTCACTTTCAGCAAGCAAGGTTGTATCATCTGCATATCGCAGGTTGTTAATGAGTCTTCCTCCAATCCTGACGCCACGCTTTTCTTCATATAACCCAGTTTCTAGGATTATTTTCTCAGCACACAGGTTGAATAAGTATGGTGAAAGAATACAACCTTGTCACACACCTTTCTTAATTTTAAACCATTCAGTGTTCCTATGTTCTGTTTGAAATCTTTCAAGAAAGTGAGGTGGCACAGGAGACACTCACTCATCTATGCCAAGAATTTGGAAGACAACTATTTGGCTGACTGGTTGAAGAGATCCGTATTTGTGCCCATTCCAAAGAGAGGTGACCCAATGGAATGTGGAAATCATCAGACAATCTCTTTAATGCAACTAAAGTTTTCCTAAAGGTAATACAGAAACAGCTGCAAGCAAACATTGACAGAGAACTTCCAGAGGTTCAAGCCGGATTCAGAAGAGGCTGTGGAATGAGGGATATCATTGCTGATGTCCAATGGATCTTGGCTGAAAGTAGAGAATATCAGAAAGCTGTTTACCTAGGCTTTATTGACTATGCAAAGGCTTTCGATTGTGTGGATCATGACAAGCATCACAAATAGAGGACTGCAAAGTGGAGATGTAGGAAGAACAGTGTCATGGGGGCGTGAACCCCAGGCAGGAGAGCTCCCAGCACTGTGGCTAATGAGTTGTGTGCGACCTTGGGCAAGCCACCTAACCTTTCCCAGCCTGCTTCTCATCTGGAAACTGGGGCTGTTTACTAACGCCCTCCGGGAGGTAGAGCTCAGGAAAGCACAGATGTGGGAGATCTGGAAAATGGACCACTGTGCTTCAGTGGTGTGGGATCATCTTTAGAACCTCTTCCCCAACTTTGGGGAACTTGTTGGGTCTTGCTGGTAGTGAGAGGAGGAGTTGTTGAAGAGCAACATGATGGAGTATCCCTGTTGCGATACCTCCAGGTGACCTGAGGACTTTTCAAAAGTGGGTCCCTCCTCTTTCCTCACGGGCCTTTGGCCAGCCACAGTGAACTATTACCTACAGTGCCGAAAACACACCACAATCATTCAACCTCTGCCTTTCCATGTGCTCGTGCCCTGCTTTGTGCCAGTTCTTCCATTTGTTTGCTTGTAAACCTCCTATTCAGTTTTCAAGACTCGGTTCCAAAGGGTCCGCCCCCTCCTGGCAGTCTTTGCTCTCCTCCTTCCTCAGGTCGAATTGGTTGCTTCTACACCTCCCATTCATTATTTTATTACGGCATTCGCTTCTCCATTCACCTACTCATCTATCCAACAACCATCTGTCCATCCATCCATCCCCCGTACCCCTCCACGTTTATTGAACACCTATGATACGCCTCTCTGATCGTGGCCTTTTGAAATTTTGCACAACTCTAGCTTACCTTAGACTTGTGGTTCTTATTCTTTTTGGAGAGGACACCCTTCTCCAAAAAAACTGCACATTTGCACTTCCACGCCAAATACTGCTTTCTTCTTTGGGGGTTCCTGATCATCTCTGAAGCCAGGCCCCTGGGTATGATGAAGCTAGTGATACCCTACGCAGACCCTCCTTTGGAAATGAGGATTTACTTCCCCGATACTGGGAGAGTGGTTGTAAGACAGCCCTCAGCCCTCTGTGCAAATTGTTACATGTTGAAGAAAACTACCTTTCCCAAGTCCTTGCCGCCTCTTAACAGCAAGAGCTTCCAATGGGCCAGTTCCCAATGGCAAATGAATGTGGGGTGTAAAGACCCAATACCCTCACCCTACTTCAGGACAACTCTGAGGGACCATCTTCATCCAGGGTTCTCTGAAGAGCCTCAAAGCTCAACTCTGCTCTGTGCCACTTCCTCTGCCGTTTTTCCCAGAAGCACTTTCTAATGAACATCCTACAGGACTTCCAGAGGGGACCCACTGTGGTGAAAGTCCCACAAAAGCTCGTGGAGGTCAGGGACCGTGTTTAATCACTTCTCTATCTCCAGCAGCGAACACTGGGCCTGGCACAGTGTGGATGCTCTGGAAACAATACCTGAATACGTTTCAATGCACCTTCTGTGTCTCTGTTCTGTCCTGCTGCTGTCCCGTTAAGAGAATCCTCAGCAGGCAATCAGGAGAAACGGAGAACCCTGCTCTGAGGCTTGGGGCCTGTTTCTCTGAAATGTACTAGTTGCCAATGAAACTGTAAATAACCATGGGAACAGAAGTCAAGCTAACTGGTTACTGCAAAGTAGGGGCAGAGAGGCCAACTGATGTCAGGGCAGTGTTTAGGGTGAAGGCTCAGTGAGGTGGCTAGGAACAATGGGTGGTGATTGTAGGAACAGCCTGTGTTTACAGGGTGGATCCTTTAGAATTGTTACAGTGTCTCTGGTGGTGGTGGTGGTGTGCTGTGGAGTCGGTTCCGACTCAGAGCGACCCTGCCTAGGGTTTCTGAGGCTGTAAAGCTTACAGGAGCAGAAAGCCGCATCTTTCTCCTATGGAACGGCTGGTAGTTTTGAACTGCTGCCCTTGAGGTTAGCAGCCTGACTAGTAATCGTTATGCTAAGATTGTCTTTGAAACCTGCAAACTCCCTCTCCACTGTCAGAACTTCCTTCACAGATCAATTATTTAGAGCCCTCCTCTGTGCTAGGCATTGTATTGTAGCAAGGATGGTGACCTCAAAAACTGGGGTCCCTATGTTTGCCCCTCTATCTTGCTGTGCCATTTGGGCAAGTTATATTAAAATCACTGTCACTTACATGGAAAGCCCCAAACCAAACTTAGCTGACTGGTAGTGACGTCATAGGACAGAGTAGAACTGCCCCACAGGGTTTCTGAGATTGTTAATCTCTATGGAAGTTGACGGTCCCATCTTTTTCCTCAAGAGCGGCTAGTGGGCTTGAACTGCAACTTTTCAGTTACCAGGTAAGCATGTAACCACTGTGCCAGCAGGGCTCACTTCGCTTACATATTCCTGAGTGGTAACTACTACGTGCCTGACACTGTGCTAAGTGTTTCACGTACATTTCATTCATCTTCACAACAGCTTCGCTAAGGAATATACATTATTATTCCTTCTTTGTAGACGAGGGAACACGCTCAGAGGGTTCTGGCAACATGCCCACGATTGCACAGCTATTATGGGGCAGTGAGAAGATTCCAATCCATGTCAATGGAGCCCAGAATCGGAGCCACTATCATGCCTGTTCTTTAGGAGTGCAATTTCTATGAAGAGAGTACAATCGATTTCACTGTCCTGAGCTGTGAGGGATCAGACAACATATATGAGAGGGCCTCTGGTAGCGTAGTGGTTATGAATCGGCTGCAAACCACAAGGTCAGCAGTTCGAAACTACCAGCTGTTCCACGGGAGAAAGAAGAGGTTTTCGGCTCCTGTAAAGATTTACAGCCTCAGAAACCCTGTACAGGGTCGCTATGAGTCGGAACCGACTCCATGGCACATAACAACAACAATCCCCAGTCCTGGAGTCCTGGTGTGGCGCTATCAGCTAATGTGCCAGACTGCAAAGCCCTGTGAACTGCAAGGTCGGTGGTTCAAGCTCACCAGCTGCTCCTTGGAAACCTTATACAGTATTGCTATGGGTCGGAATCAACTCGAAGGCACTTAACAACAACAACAAAGGAGCTCTGGTGGCGTAGTGGTTATGAATTGGGCTGCGAACCGCAAGGTCAGCAGTTGGAAACTACCACCTGTTCTGTGGGAGAAAGATGAAGCTTTCTACTCCCATAAAGATTTACAGCCTTGGAAACCCTGTACAGGGTCGCTATGAGTCGGAACCAACTCCATGGCACATAACAACAACAGCAACAAAGGGTATTTGGGGTCTTGGTGAGGTGTTGTAGGATCAGCACTGGACTGTGAACCTGAGGTCGGCAGTTCAAACCCACCAGCAGCTGTACCTCGGAAAACCCTGTACAGGATTGCTATGAGTCAGAACCGACTTAAAGGCACTTAACAATTAAGTGCAAAAGTGGCGGTTCAAACCTACCAGCCACTCCTTGGAAACCCTATATATACATGGTCACTGAGTTGGACTGCACTAGATGGCATTTAACAAAGGCTGTTCAGTGGATGGTCCCTCCCCATCCCTGTCTCCCCTGGTCTCAACACTTCCCAGGGCTGGCAGGAGGATGGTTCCATTTGCCATCTCTCCAAGGACAAGTCTCTCTGTCCCTGAGTCCGACAATGTGCCTGGCATGTTGCCAGTACTGACTACTGTCAACCCAAATTGATGATCTGGGAGTCCCACCCTAGGGTCTCTGGACTGCAAATTGGGAGGCCTAATTCGGTGCATCATCAGTCCCTGATGCAGGGAGCTTCAAGTACCCAGGAAGGGAAATCTCTTGGTGCCATGTGACTACACTCAAACACCACTGCGTTACTCCAGGTTTTTATCAGTGGTACAGAGGGCTGATCCCAAACTCTCAGGACAGGGCCAAAAATAAAGATGAAGCTATTCCAGGTCTTGCCTGGTACCTCAGGTCTCTCCCACAGCCAACTCCAGTCTATTTCTCATCCCCACAACCCCATTGCAGATGTCTTCAGATATTGTGAGCATTAACCTTCCACCCACCGCAGGCTCCTGGGAGAGGTGGTGGGCATGTAAGCACTTAAAGCTGCAACCTGCAGGTCAGCCCTCCTCCCTCCTCCTTGTTGTGTAGAAGTCTTGGAGCTGGAAGTTGCGTGGGGACAGTCACCACAGCCTTGGAGAGACAAGTCACATCCTCAGCTTCCCTCAACCTGGGCAAGAGTTGCCATGGCGACACTGCAGGCCTGAGATGCAATGGCTGCAGACGGCATGGATGGTTCTAAGGCTCCGTGCCCAGGGTGGAGGCCAGGCAATTGGGTGGGCTGGGTGGGGGAGGAGGAGAGGGAGCCCTCCTCTAGGCGGGCTGTAATTGCCACTAAGTGGAGGGCTGTCATTGAACCCAACGTGTGCAGCGAGGGCCCCCCACTCTGCACCCTGTAATTACTGCACCAGACAGCAGTGTTTGCTCCTGGTGCTGGGAGGGGTGGCCGAGCAGACAGGAAACTCCGCCACCTGAGCAGCAGCGCGGCTCTGGGATAGAGGTGAGGATGGAAGGCCCTTGTTGGCTGCAGAATTCCACTTCCTTCAAACCTGGCCTCTGAGTTTGAAGAATTTGGGGTGTGGGGGAGTTGAGGAAACACAGAAGTGCAGGAACCAGATCAGGTACCAGCTCAGAGGAGCCCTTGGTGTTGAAGAAGCCTGCAGCGTGAACCTGAATCCATTAGATCTTGGTCCTAATTTCTCCAGAGCAGCAAGACTCTGGAAACCTCAGACTAGTCATAGCTCCCACCTAGGTCAGTTTCCCTGTCTGCAAAAGAGAGACCAGGACTCAATCACTTTAAAGGATTCTGTGGCATCAGGGGCCACTGCCTGCATGTGTTTATTGCAACACCAGATGCAGGAGGGCCCCTCCCCCGCCCTCCCAGCACTATGCCTGAGCATTTCCACACAAGCTGGCGGGTTTCTGCTCTGTGGCTGCTTGCCTGTACAGCAGCAGGGTGGAGGAACTGGGATAGACACCCTATGGCCCCAGATGGGAAATATTTACTTTCTGACCCTTTACCAAGTCTACCCACCCGTTTCTAAAGTATTACAGATCATCACTGACTGAGCTCTAGTGGTTCCAATATGAACAGAACAACTTTATAATGAGCCTCAGCTGAGTTTCCCCATGGACTTCCATTGCCCTCTTCCCTAAGCCCATTTCTACAGGAACCTGCCTGGCCTCGGCTAAGGGGACTCCCTGTAGACCAGGCCTGGGTGCAGCAGGTCTGGTGCAATGTCGCCACCTGCTGTGAGTGCCTGAAAGTACTCCTGAGTGTTAACCGCCAGTCAGTGCCAACGCTTAACGACCCCATATAGGGCATCTGAGAAGCAGCTGAATTTGAATTGCCGACGCTGCAGTTCAGTGCTTATCTTACAGCACCACACCAGGACTCCTTCCTGCCTGCAGATGGGATTTATTTTTGTCCTCCTCCCTGGGAACAAGCAGAGGAACAGGCCAGGGTTCCAACCACAGACCATCACAAATGGGTCTGGGGTCCTGCCACCGCTCTTCGTTGCAGGGAGGACTGCAGTCTTGAAAGGTGGAGTGGCTTGTCTGAGATGGCCAAGTAGAAGCTCCAGTGCCTGGGACATCAATGGATGCTGGAGGAAGATACATATGAGCTTGAATTCCAGCTCTGCTACTCGCTTAGTAAGTTCTTGATCTTTTGTAAGATTTCTTGGTTGTCAAAAGGATTTTAAAAAATAAACATCTAACATTTCCTCTGTTACCAATGTTGACTCGTTAAATCTTTGTAATGGTTATGCACTAGATCCTCATTATACAGATGAAGAAACGGTGACACAGAGAAGCTAAGTCACTTGTTTAAAGTTGCACAGCTAGTAAATGACCAAGTTGGGATTCAAATCCAGGTTGAGAATGCAGGTGCAGTCCTCTCATTCCTGTCTGTGGAGGTGGGGGCCCCGAGGAGTGGGCACTAGGGCTCAGAAAGGATCCCAAGATATCAGGAGGTTGGATTATGACTGGTGGTTTCCACACCCACCCTCCCTGCCTCCACACCTCCAGGCCAAGTGAGAATGGGTTTCAGGCAACTGGAGGTGGCCAGTGGAGTGTAAACCATTGATTTCCAACTATAAATAAACCTGCTCTATGAGCAGAGATGCTCTCCAGGTGATGAGGTTCAGCAACTCCATCTCCCTTCCCAACTGCTGTGCGGCACACACCTGGGGACCTTGACACCTGGTTAGGCCTCTGGAGTGACCGGGCCCAGTTCAGGTCAGGTCCTGGACCACCTGGCTTGGGTCCACTCTGTTTGGTCAAGTTCTGCCGGGAACGGAAGGAGTCCCAGGTCCCTGAGCTACCTCTGCCACACGACCACACTGTCTCTAAGGACCCGACGGGCGACTCCCTGTGAAGAACCATAGGGCCCACTGTGAGCTGCAGCCTGTGAGGTGGGAGCCAGGGGGTCGGCCTGCTTCCAGGGGCTCCCCCTGGTTGCTCACTGCTGTCCCTGGGCCACAAAGTACTCTTCCTCCTCATTGTCCTCTTCGTCCTGCTGGCTGCTCCGGAGTAGCAGCTCCAGGTCAGGGCTGGAGCCCAGTCCCTTCAAGGGTTCTGGGCCACCTAAGGGGAGAGAGGCCGCAGTTACAGACCCACCAAAGTTCTGTGGCCCCCAGGCACCCACCAGGCCTGCTCCCTGAGCCAGAGGAACAGCCAAGACAGAGGCAGAGGGACTGTGTGAAAGGGCACCAGGCCGGCTCTTCCTGGAAGGTGGGGGCTGGGGGGTCAGGGCTGGTTACCTCTGGAGTGCAGGGTTTTGAGGGCGACGTGCAGGGAGATCCCCGAGAGGCAGAGGGCGAAGCCTAGCCAGTTGAGCAGGCTGATCTGATCGCCTAGCAGATGTGCGGCCAACAGCAGAGTGCAGACTTCCTGGGCCAGAGATGCAAGGAGGAAATGTCAGCTCAGGGGAACTGGCTCTGATGCAAGGGGGAGGCCAGGCCCATGGCCAGGGCCTGTGAGGGGTGGGGCAGACCGGCCTGGGGGAGCGAGGTGGGAAGGAAGGCTCCTGGAGCTCAGAGGAAAAGGCATCGATGGTGTCAGTAACACTACTCTCATCTTGGGGCCTGTTCAGTCAAGGAAAAGACTCCTCCCAGCCTGAGCAAGGAGCGGGGTGAATAGGTGATGGGAGGGAAAGGGCAGAAGTAAAGAGAGGAGGAGAGTGGGAGGGGAACAAGGAAGAGAAGGGTAGAGGCTGCTAGGTGGCAAATAGGCAAGATGGGCAAACCCAGGCCAAACATGCTCAGGGTATAACTACCTGTTACTGTGCCCATGGCAGACATTGCTAATCAATCATGAATCTTTTAAATGATGAATCTGAATGGTGGTTTCTCATTCTGTGGCTGGGAGCCACTGCTACTTGATTAGAGCTGGCATTCAGGGAAATATGTAAATGCATGCCAGGTCTAACATTGTCTGACCTGACCTTGAATCTCAGCTCAGCCATCCTGAGCTGCCACCCTTGGGCAGGCCCAGCTCTGGTGTCTGCTCTCCAGCTGTGAAACAGGGCAAGCAGGCCCACCTCACGGGCTGCAGTGAGGGTGATAGGGGACACAGATGTGAGCACCAACGGGCACTTCAGTGTCTTATCCACAGGGCCCTGGCAGCAGGAGCTGCTGCCTGAGTAACACCCTTAGGGAACTCCCCTCTACGGCAGGAGGGAGGTCACCAACAAGTCTGTACCTTAAAAATGCCAGCAATGGAGAGTGTGAGGCTGGAGGTTCTGGACACGAGGAGGAACTCGGAGAAGCCCAAACCAAAGGCGAGAATCCCACCAAGGAAGAGGCTCCCAAGAACCCGCAGAAGCAGCCCCGTGTCCTGGAAACGGAAGATTTTCTCCGATGTGGACAAATGAAGACCTGAAGCAACAGGGAGAGAAGGGAGGTTGGGGGCGGGGTGAGTCCTAGGTGTACCTGCCCCCGGCCACCAGCTAATGAGGCCTGTCGTCAACACAGTGTTCACTTCTTGAGCTAAGGAGGTGGGAGGGAGGGAGACAGCATGCCCACACAGGTGGCCTGATACGTGAGAGACCGGGGACCAGCGATGGCTGCCAGAGAGCCTCGGGGCTGGAGCAGAGATGGGCACAGTTGCTCAAGACAGAATCTTGGGCAGAGGTGGGCAAGAGATGGTGACTTCATGTGGCCTCTACTGGTGACAACTAGTGGGCTGCAGAGAAATGGGGCCACTGTCCAGTAAAGACTACCTGGCCATGAGGGAGACTCTCTATAAACCAGGAACAAAACTCCATTCCTGCCACACTTTCTACTTTAATCCAGGCTGTGGGACTTGAGCTGAGTTCTGTCCCTTTTCTGAATTGATGACATAAGAAGGTTGGGACTAGACCAGTGTCCCTCAAACAGGCAACAGAATTTGATGACTGTTTCTCAAAAAGAAAAAAAAGAATTATAAATACATACCCACCCACATCTATAAACATATTAGCCCCTGGCTCCAGAAACATCCAAACATCCATACACACCAGATTCTGCTTAGAATTTCAGGAGATTCATGGCTGTTCATCAGAGAGGACTCCAGGGGGTAAAGGTGAGCACCCCCATCGCCCTCCCCCTCCACCTGCTGAGGCCAGAGGCAGATTTGGGGAATTTTGGAGGGAATCACCAGAGAAATGCTGAATGACAGCTCCCCCCCAGGCAGGCACGGAGGTACACTATGTAGGACATCTTGTTTGGTGCTGGGCTCAGCAGTACTGCAAAGGCGTCGGCAAATTGAAGGGAAGTCGGGAAGAGCAACATAAGTAATGAAGGCGCTTGGGGGATTAATTTACCAGAAAAGATTAAAGGAGCTAAATCCATGCTGCCTGGCTAAGTGATGAGTAACAGAGGCTTTCGGATGAGGGTTTGCAGCAATGGGGACGGCTGTAAACACCCCAGAAGGGAGAGAGAGTGTGGCATAGGGAAGGAAAGGGGAAAGATTCTTAAGGGGAAAACCGAGGCTGCAGAAGGAAGTTTCCTAGACAACGAGCTGAGGAATCGTTTTCTCAGGGAGGTTCGAGACGCTTCACTGCTTGTGGGATGTGGGACAGGTTTTCTGTAATGACCCTGAGGACAGACAGGACAACTGTGAGGGGACAAAGGCTACGGGCAGTCCCCGGTTACACTTACAACGTGTACTTGCCGTTTAACGTCGTGTAGATCTGCCTCACTTTGAAACTGCGACCAGCCTCCACTCAACAAATTCACCTACACTTGCTGCATGTTTTTGTTGTTGTTGCTAAGTGCCCTGAAGTCACTTCTGACTCATAGTGACCCTGTATAGGGTTTCTGAGGCATTTGAAATCTTAGTGGGAGCAGAAAGCTTCATCCATCTCCTGTGGAGCTGCTGGAGGGCTCGAACCACAAACCTTGTGGTTCGCAGTCTAGTGTTTATTGTTTGGAGCCGCCACGAAGCTTTTAAATCAATGAAAAGGCATCAAGCCTTTTTCTTGCATTTCAGTAAGGAACCATATGCACCTGTTCTGACTCACCTACAAATTCAACTTAAAAGATACACTTAGGAACTGATCTCATTTGTAACCCAGGGACTGACTTAATCTCAAAACACCGCAGTGGGAAGGCAGCATCTTCCAACGTGCGACACCCTGCCGTTCCCCCTCGTCTCGCTTCTTGTCTTGGACGGTAAAGGTGACAAGCAACAACTGCCCACCTCCCTAGACTCTTGTGCCTCAGCCCTGCACCCTTTGGTCAATCCTGAAAGGCCTGTATTCCCAACCGCATACACATGGGACTTCAAATAAAACAGAATGGAATTGCCCCCCAAACTTTTTGAAATCCCCTCGCACTTGCTGTGATATACCTCAAGAACCTGTTCTGAACCCCTTTCGTCCTAAAGAACATAGCGCCCAGAAGTCTTTATGTCTTGGTCCACCCCTCCAGGAGTCCTGGTGTGGCGCTGTAGGATAAGCACTGCACTGCGAACTACAAGGCTGGCGGTGCTCCTTAGAAACGTTACACATGGTTGCTAGTGGTAATTATGCACCGTGGAGTTGGTGCCGACTCATAGCGACCCTGTATAGGTTTCTGAGGCTGTAAGTCTTTATGGGAGCAGAAAGCCTCATCTTTCTCCAGTGAAATGGCTGGTAGTTTTGAACTGCTGACCTTGAGGTTAGCAGACTGATTTGTAACTGCCATGCTACCAGACATGGTCGCTATATGTCAAAACCAACTTGAAAGCACTTAAGAACATCAACATTCCTCCACCACCCTGAAATAATTCACAACTCACTGCTCCTTCTCAGAGGCAGTAGCAACAGCAGGAGGACTCTGGAGCCAGGCTGTGAGGCCAGAATTCTAGCTATTTACAGGCCAGGGGACCTTGGACTAAGTGTTTCTACTTCTCGTAGGCTGAGGTTCTTTCATCTGTAAAATGGGATAGTAATTGTGCCAGCATGCTAGGGTTTTTGTGAAAATTCTGTGAGTTCGTATGTTTAGGAGAGCTAGAATACCGCTGAGATAGCTGCAGGGCCCTGCAAACATTCGCTGCCACATCGTCCACTATACCTTCCCCATAGGGTCTGTGGCGCATGGGGGGTATATTTATCGTGTAGGCCGTAGCCTCAAGCTGTCTGCCACTTGGGAGGGGGCCTGCAGTTACCACAACATGGGTTCCAAGTGGGGACCTGGGGTCTGTTGTACTGTGGTACCCTTGAGGGGGGCACCCCAATGTACCTTCAAATACGGCAAAGAGCGGGAAGAGTCCCAGGAACATGAGTGGCTGCAGGTGGAACATGGTGTCAATGGGGTTCTGGAGTCCTGCAGCATGGAGAGACGGACATTGTCAGGGCACACCCTACGACCCCGCTGCCCATGTCCCTGCAGCCTTTCCCCTGCCCAGAAGCCAGGACTCACCAAGCTCAGCTTTCTGCAGCAGCATCTGGGTGAGGGTCCAGCGAATGCCACCGATGAACGAGGCCCCCAGCACCAGAGCGAAACCCTCCATGTTAAACTGTGTGGACTTGTAGGTGAACATGAAGAGGCCCCCGGCGATGAGGAGGACCACCAGGACCAGAGCCGCTCGCTAGTAGGACAGGGGGACGGTGCAGCTAACTCTGGGGTCTCCAGGACCAAGTGTTCATCCTACCTGGACGTTGGTGAGTTGGCGGCAGCCTTCTTAGCTGCTCCTGGGATGAGAATCCCGCCCCTCACCTCTTGCTTCAGGGTCCTGGTCATTCAGCTCCATGTGCTCTACAACTCCACCTGCTGCAGGTACTAAGATGCTTTCCTAGGACTGCCCTAGCCAAGTGCCTCATCCCCTGCCTGGATCTTGCCAACAAGGGGGGCCCTTCTATCCTTGAATCCTTTCTCCTCTGGGCACACCCTGAGGGTCAGTTCCCACCTTTCCTGAATCCTGTGTCCAGGTGCGGGTCTCCTGCGTCACACACAGTGACAAGCCACTACTCAGAGTCCCTTTTTGAGTCTTAGCGGGGGCAGGAGGGGCAAGAGGGCAGCGGGGCCTCACCAGCTCCTCCAGCTTGAAGATCAGAGAGAAGATCAAGATGAAGAGGACGGCAGAGGACTTGGTCATTGTGTACCTGCAGTGACAGTTAGCCATGATGAGTTCGCTCCCTCCAAAAGTGCCCAAAGCACCACCATCAGTAGAGTGGTGGTGGTAGTGGTAGGGGGCTTCTCTGAGGGACCTGGCTGAGCCCATGGCAGCAGGGCAACTCCGATACAAAAGGGTGAGAGAAGCCAGCTGAGCTGTTTGGGTGGAGGAGTGACCTTTAATCGAAGAACTCTGTGGCTAACCGCCTTCTGCCGCTCACCAGGGAGGAGAAGCTGCAGGTGGCGCTAAGCTCACCTGTCCCAGGAGGTGACCAAGCTCAGGGAGGACAGCGAGAGAGAAGACAGGGATTTTGCTCTGAAGCAAAAACCCAGAGATAAGAAACACTGCTGTGCGTGTCCCTCTGCCCACAGGAGCCCTGACCCGGATGTGACCATGGCACACCCATTTCTCTCCCCTGGGGACTGGAGATTCCCGGAGGTCCCGGGGTGGAGGAGGGCAGGGTGGCGGGTGTTGAGGGACTCACAGGGAGACGGTGATGTACAGGAAGCTCCAGTTGGACAAGCCCACGTCCAGCGCCGTTGCCAGTGCTGTGGTCAGGTTGAGTGTGGTCAGCATCAGTTGGTGGTGGATTGGCAGGCTGTGCCATGTGTCAAAATGCTCCCCCGGCCCCCCCTCTCTGACCCGTTCTCTACAGCCCTCAGCCCTCCTCTCCATCCAGTAATTTGAGGGTTAACACTGGGCCAAAGAGTCCAGGAGGATCTCCGTACCAGCATTAGGACAAGGCTGACCAGGGTCTGTGGTGTGCAGTAGCCTGCCATGGGAGGTAGTAGCCACTCAGGTCAGTTTGCTGACCTCTGAGGTCCAGACCTCTCACCTCACTCCCCCCACGTTCAGTTCTCTTCCTATACACTGAGGTCTCTGCTTCCTAGAACTAGAGGGGCAAAACCCTCCTCCTTCAGGTCTCAGTCCCATCTCCCCCATTACACGTTATGGCAGGGGGGACAGCATCCATCTCCACTACTCAGCTGTCTGCTGCGTCACATGTGTGGGGGTGGCTGGAAACGTGTGAGAGGCAGAGATGCATGGGGAGGCGGGGAAGAGAGGGGTGGTGGGCTTTCTCCTGCTCTTGGCCCTCTCCGGGCACGCACCTGTGGGGGCCACTCTCCTGAGGTAGTCGGTCCAGCTCAGCACCACGCGGGCTCTGTGGCTGGAGCACTGTACCAAGGCCCGGGACAAGGCGGAGAAGAGGAAGATGACAGCCAGGTGAAGCATCGTCATGAAGAGCGGGAAGTGAAAGCTCTGCTCGGATCCAAGCACAGGACCCCCCTCTGCTCAGACCGCTGCCCACCCTCATCCCCCAGCCCTGGTCTCTTGGACGAAGTGCTCTGCAGTGTCTGTGGGGCTCCCACCCGCCTCACTGTCACCTGGGATGTGAGATGGCTAGTTGTGGGTTCGAGAGTGGCTGGCAGACCCAGGGTGCTCCAGCTCCTCCCCGAGGCTAACCCAGAGCAGACTAGCACAATGACTGCAACACGGTTGGTAAGCAGCTGCTGCCACGGGCGCTGCCTGAACACCCAGGGAGCATCCAGCCCTTCATTCACACGTGTAGGGGCCACACCTGGTTCACCCCGGGCCTCCTTCCTCAGTCGGCCCTGCCCTGCAGTTACCTTTGTCAGCCATTTGTTGTAGAAAGTGATGCCGATGGAGAAACAGTAGTATAGAAGGACCAGCCCCAGGGTCAGCACCGCCTTCCACACAAAGGCCACGTCCAGGACCCACCGCCCCATCAGGGGGCGCTGCAGGACCAAGCTGCTGGGTGAAGACGGAACTGGGCCCCACGCTCAACAAGAGTGGCTCCTGGCTAGGATCTCTGCACCTCCATGGTTAGGAATGGTCAGCGGTGCCCCGGGCAGGGTCCTCACCTGCGGGGCCGGTGGCCTGGTCTGACCTCTTCCATGGGAGTAGCTGAGTGCAGGACTCACAGGTCCCCAGAAGGTGCCCTAGAGAAATGAGAGGGCAGTTCTGCGGACTCAGGCAGCCATGCTGTTGGGCTTCAGGCCCCATGGGAGCAGATGCTGACAGCACTCCAGGCCGCATCCAACCTTGTCCCCTCACACGGACCTCCAGGAAGTACCACCACAGTGACCTTTAGGAAACACAAATCTGATCTTGTCAGACCACTACAGAGGATTCTGAATGACTTCCAGAACTTCTAACTTCAAGACGGAGCACTCCCTGGGGCTGGCAGGGCCCCAATTGAGCCCCACCTGACTCTCCAGTAGTCTCAGATGAGTGGCTCCCCAGTCCCTTTCAGTTCCCAAACACACCAGGCTCTTTCCTGCTGCCCGAGGACCCATGCCTTTCTCAGCACACCCTACTTGCTTTCAGTTACCATATTGCTTGACCCTGAGAAGCCCCCTTGAGACAGTGGCTGCTCTCACAGTCCCTGTGCTTGGTGTGACGGTTTGGGTCATGTCTGGTCCCCTGAGAGGCTGTGGGTTCCTCAAGGACGTGACTCCATGTCCACACCGGTGTGTACAGACCTAGTACTTGGCCATTCTCTGATGACTCAATGACCTAGGGATTTTCAGGGACTGGCCTGTTCTTTGAAGGGTTAAAAAGGAGCCAAGAGTCCACTACCTACCAGGCCCAGCCTCTCCCTGTTTCCCTTCAGGCCAGCCAACTTCAAGGAGGGTTCCCAGCCTGGGAATGCCCTGGTCCCACACAACCACACAGGCTGCTCCACCTCTGTACCCCTTCCGCACCCCCAGCTCCTCCTTGGAGACTCTCCACCCTGTTGACATGCCACTTCTGGAAGCATACAGTGGTGTTGCACAGCCCTCAGCCTCCTGCACCCCGAATCCTTTCTGATAGGAGTGACAGCATTCTGCGAGGACTCTGGAGTGTTACCATTGTCCCTCCACCAAGGAAATCAGGATGCTCTGTCCAAAGGGTGCCCGAGGGCTGTGGCTCTCTGTAGGGGAGTTCTGGCTACCCGGGGGGCACCAAGGATGGTTTTGTGGCATTCACTTGAGGGAAGGACAGGCTTACAGTGACCAGAACCTACAGCCTCACTCTCTATGTAAGCAAAAGGCCGTGTTTGTGCTAAAATTTCCAGGAACGTACCTACCAGGGTCACTGAATTGTTTTTGTCAGAAATGCACAAAAAGTTCCCATTTTAGGAAGGCCACATCACAGACAGCAGTGGGGTGCTCATGGTATTTGACCTGTGGGTCCACAGGGCTGTGTCCATCTGTGCTTGTGGTCGTCACACCCGGGTGACAAGACTCAGAGATCTCAGCATCCAGGGACTTGACGTTGAGTATCACAGGGCTGAGGAACTGACATAGCCAATGACGCACATTCTATCCTTCTTTCTCATCTCTTTCTTTCATATGAGCTTTTACAAAATCACGTGAAAACTGAGAAGCCAAACCTACCGACATCACCACTCACAGCGACCCTACTGGACAGAGCAGAATGGCCCTGTGAGCTTGACAGAAACAGACTGCCTTGTCTGTCTCCCGGGGAGTGGCGGGTGGGCTCGTTTTTAATTAACCATAAATTTCACTTCAGGATGGGATGGAAGGCTGTTCTGACTCATAGCGAATCTGCATAGGGTTTTCGAGGTTGTAAATCTTTACGGGAGCAGAAAGCCTCATCTTTCTCCCACGGAACGGCTGATAGTTTCGAACTGCTGACCTTGAGGTTAGCAGCCCAATGCGTAACCACTACGCCACCAGAGCTCCTAGGAAACTCTATGGGGCAGTTCTCTTGTTCTATAGTCAGAATCAACTTGAGGACAATGTATGCTACATGACCTAATGTATAATGTTTTAATGCCTTCTGTTAGCAACATCTCTCAAATGTTCATCCCTAGCTCCACGCTCCCCTCAGACCCCAGAAGAATGTCCAACAGCCTATATGTCCTCCTCGCTCGGATGTTTGCTATTAGGTGTGTCATACACGGTACGTCCAAAACAGATGTCTCTATCCACATCTACCGTCAGCCCAAATCTGCACCTCTCCCAACCTCCCATCTCAGTGAGTGAAGCTCCTGTTACCCAGAAAAGAAACACCCAGGAAAGAAACACCATATTCCGCCTCATTTTCTCCCTGAGAGCGGCTGGTCGTCAGGGAAGAGAACAATCACCATGGTACTTGTTCCCTTTGGTCTCTCCAACTGTCCCATGGGCAGGGGAGCTTAGTGCGTAAGGGTGCATGTGGCATTAGATCTGAAAGCAGTCCTGGTTCATTTACTTACCACGGTATGACCTAAGTTACAAAAATGTCGGATCCTTCCGGTTCCCCTCTATAAAAGGGGTTAAACTGTCTGGTTCCTGAGGAGGAAGTACAATGCTCTCTGACGGCAGGAGCTCACTCCATTCCTGGTCCCCTTAGAATAAAACACCCCAGGGCCCACCCCCACGCCAGCCTGTCCTTACTGTGCTCCAGAGCTACCACAACTTCCTCCCCTGGAAATGTTCCTTCGGAGGCCATGGCACCATAGCCTCATGGTTTTTTCTGGACTATTTCTTGCTCTTCTTTGCTGGTTTCTCCTCCCCAACCCAACCTGGAAAAACCAACGGTTGGAGCGAGCTTCTCTATCTCAATTCTAACACTTGGCAATGCCATCCGGCTCAACCTACCTTCTCTATATTAGCCCTCACCACTTCTGTGCACATCTCACAGCCTATGTAGTAGCTCTGATTAAGAGATCTCAAACTTAAGATGCCACAAGGCAGTTTCTTGAGTCTCCCACCTGGCTACTATTCCAAAGTCATTTAGTAAATTCCAGCTAAAAATGTCTGGTTACTTAAGTCAAGGACTTCTGGTGTGGTGCTGTAGGATAAGCACTGGATTGCTAACCACAAGGTAAGCAGTTCGAATCTACCAGCCTCTCTGCAGGAGAAAGGTGAGGCTTTCTGTTCCTGTGAAGATTTACAGCCTCAGAAACCCTACACAGGGTTGCTATGAGTCAGAACTGACTCACCAGCACGCCACCACCGTTCATTGGAAACCTTATGCAGGGTAGCTGTGAGTTGGAACTGACACAGTGGCACTCAACAATAACAACTTTAACAAAGAAACAAAAATCAAAGCTGGAGCTCTCCTTGACCAGTCCTCAAGTCATTCATTCCTCACTCCTTAAATCACATCCTTTCAGTTCCACCTCCAATATTAATTTTTTTACTCATCTATTCAATTCCTAACGCCATAGTACAAGTTTTTCATTGTATCTTTCATCTGTTGATTTTAACGCTCTTCTTAACTGGTCTCCTTGCTTTTTCCTTCTTAGCTACAGTGTGGGCCCAGAAAGCAGCCACGACCGGAACAGAACTCAAACACAAACCTTAGCGTGTGTCAGAGTAGAACTTTGCTCCATTAGGGGTCTGAGAGAACTTTAACCGCCAACCATTCCACAAACCATATTATCAAACCAAAACCAACCCAAACAAAGACACCCGAGGCACGGAGCCAGGACCCTACAGGCTAGAGAGAACTGTCCCACAGGATTTTCAAGGTTTTATATCTTTACAGATTCCTGGTATGGCACTGTAGGACAAGCACTGGACTCAAGGTTGGCGGTGTATATTCACTAACTGCTCTTTGAAAATCCTATACAGCAGGAGTGGGGAACAATTTTTTTTCTGTCAAAATTTGTAACATCATTTGTGAGTCATACTAGCCTGCTATGTTTGATCAAACACTTAACTCACCCTCAGTGCGATGGCTGGAACTGTAGTTGCCTTGGCAGGACCTGACCTAATGATCTTGTGGGCCTTGTAAGGCCTGGGGCTGGATGTTCCACACCCCTGCTATAATGAATCGCTATGAGTCTGAATCGCTATGAGTCTGAATCGTATTGATGGTAACAACAACAACAACACTTTACGGAAGTATGCTGCCATATCTTTCTCCCACAGAGCAGCTGGCTGGTGGGTTGGAACCACCAACTATTTGATAAGCAGCTGAGCATTTAATCACTGTGCCACCAAAGCAACAACAACAAAAAAAAAAACAAAAAAATCACAACCCACTGATATAGACGCCATCCCAACTCAAAGCGACCCTATATTGTTGTGAAGTGCCATCGAGTTGGTTCCGACCCATAGTGACCCTGTATACAGTTTCTGAGGAACAGCTGGTGAGCTTGAACCACCTACCATGCAGTTCAAACGGCTTTGCAGTCTGGTTCATTAACCCACAGCGCCACACCAGGACTCCAAAGCGACCCTATAGGACTGAGTAAAAGTGTGTTTTAAGATTTTCCTATACAGAAGCAAGCAGCTTCATCTTTCTCCCGTGAAGCAGCTGGTGGGTTTGAACCCCCGACCTTGATGTTAGCCGTGCAGAACTTAACCCACTTCACCGCCAGGTTTCCTTTGAGATGGCTTAAGCACTGAAAGTGCACTTACACTGCTTATTCCAACTCCTAGCACCTCCATAAGGAAGACCTGGCAGGGCTTGGTGTCAGCTGACCACCACTCTAGCCTCCCACCCACATCGCAAACGCACCCGTCTGTACGTGCTATTCCTTCTACCTAGAACACTCTTCCAAAGACCTTTGCAGAAATGAATACTTTACTTGGGTTTAATCTCAAATGTGTTTCCTCAAGGGTCCTCCCCACTCTGCAGTCCCCACCTCATCCACGTGGCACCTCTCAGCACCTGACCTTTCCTTTTCTGCTCACAGGACTGAGTGCTGCCAGAGCCTCCCCACTGTACCTCGCCCCCCTCCTGGGGACAGGGTCTCTCAGCTGACATTGGATTCTAGGCTGGATTCCTGAGCCCGAGCCCGGCAGGTCGCAGGCATCAATAAATATTGGAGGAAGTAACGCGAAGCAGGCGTCAGCTTACAGACCCGTGTATCTGTCTGTTCCCTCTGCAGATGGGGCCACTGAGACCCGGGAAGGGAAAGGAGCTCGGGCGTGCCCCGCCCAGGTGTGCGCGGTGCCCAGGCAGGGGACCCGACTTCTGGACCCTCCGAGATCCAGGGAGCGCGCACAGGGAGGTTCGCCGCACGCGCACTCACCTCCAACCAGGGAACTCCGGGGGGCCAGGTCTCTCTTTCCGGAAGTTCGAGGCCGGCCACCGAGTCGGGGAGGAACAACTTCCTCCGGAAGTCACAGAGGGCGGGGCGGACGCCCGGCATAGCATATCCGCCTCCAAGAACCTCTCATGGCCAGCTGTGTATTGTAATTGTATTTTGCCTGCCCTGGGTCCCCAGTGCCCCCGACACAGCAGGTATCCCAAAACTGCCCGCCTGTTTGCAAAAGAAGTGTGTCCCTCATGTCCAGTTCGGTACTGCGTAGCCATGGGACCGTGAGGATCAATCTTTCATGGCTATTTCTTCTTGGAGCTTTCACCAGTTTTTGGGGGTGGTGATAGATCGGGATTTAACTATGAAACTATGACTTACCCATAGAGGTAATACACATGAAACATTGTCTCTGTGTTGAACTTTGTAAGAATACTTCTATTTTAATAGGTTGAGTAGAAGGAAAGCCTCCCAGAAAGGAAATGGGAGTCCCACAGGAGGGATGAGAAGGGGTCTGGTTGTTTAGAACAAGAGTAACAAGAACTAGGGTCAGAAAAGTAGCTAACGGGCAGGTTTCAGTGGTCCCCAAATACCAGCCTTGTGAGTTTTGAGTTTATTCATCTTGCAGGATGGAGTAAAAGGTGCAGAGCTTGTGGGTAGGATTCCAGCACAGACTGGGGTTGTATACTGAGGCAGTTGGGGGCTTTCACTCTCCTTTTCCAGTCCCCTCCTGGCTCTCTGGCTTGAAGACTGGCTGCAAATGACTCCGTCAGGGCCCCTGGTCCCTCTAAGCAGAAGGCTCAAGGCCAGAGTGCAAGCGGGGCTTCATGGGAACTGCTGTGGTTGTCGCTGCCAGCTGGCCTCACACAGGCATTCATTCATTCATTCCTCACGAAGCACCCAACGTTGCTCAAGGTCTCAGCTTTATACAGCCTCCAAGGCCTATAGTGGGTGCGTTTTCTGTGCCTCTTGAAAGAAGCAAGAGCAAGTATCTATTTTCATCACCGCCTTCATTCAACCCTCCCAGCTACCAAGGCCGAGGAGGTTTGGATGAACAGCCTAAACACCAGCTGGAAGCCTGGGCACCGAGCACAGGCAATCCGCAGGGAAAAGAACGTGTCTCTTTATAAGGCACAAGTACTCGAGCTGTTCCTGGCAGGGCTGTACAGTATGGATGCCTTTCTCTGCTCCACCGTTTCCCTGCTGTGCTCTGCAAGCCTGAGCAGAAAACACTTTGTCCTGGTACAACAATCTGTGAACATCCTTAACCAGGAGGGGTGTGCCTGTGTGTATGCGTTGAGAGGAAAGGGAGCTAGAGAGAGGAAAGGCTTTTGGGAGGTGGTGAAGGGCCCCCGAGTCTCCCAGACACACTGCGATGAAGGCTTGTCCAGGTAAAATCTCCGCCGGGGGGCAGGGGGTAAGTGTGGAGAGGTAGTTGCTGCTGGGGAAGAACAGTCTGTACATGAAAGAGTATTTATTGAAAACGTGGTTACTGACAGGAAGCCCCTGGCTGCTCTCAGGTTACAATCATGATTCACAATTGGAAGTGTTCCTCCCCACCGCCCCCAACCATTTCATTTCCCCCTAAACACTGCATCCTAGGACAGGTAGATCTTATATAAATATATATACACGTCTGTATAAGTATGGCCTATAGTAAAGAAAATATATAGTACACTCTTCAATGGATAGTACCTACCATGCCAGGCTACCAGAACTGAATGCCACTGTGCTATCGGGTGTTCAGAAGTGAGGCCATGTGTGGTTTACAATGCACCAGGAGAGCCCTGAGGGCTCCGCTGTGGCCTCAGCCAGCCTCTGCCAGCTCCCTGAAATCACAGTCGATGGCAGAAGTCAAGGTGTAGGGGAGGGAGGGAGAAAAGGGCAGGCATCCTGGGGTCTGACAAAGGCTGCTTTCAGGCCAGGTGGGAGATTACTGCCAAGGAAGGGTGGTGCGGGGGAATCCAGGAATCTCATCTGCAGAGTTCCTTGAGATTGAGACAGGGGGACTTGATCCGGAGGCCTCTAACTTGGAGGAAGAGAGACTGAGAGCTCGCTGGGGAGACATTTTTCCATCTGTCCTGAAACCTGCAAGGGTGAGAGAGAGCTGGTGGCCGCAGAGAGTAGAAGTGTTAAAGGCCTATCTCAGAAGCAGCAACAACTTGGCACCGTGTGAGGCCGGAGTGAGCCCTAATGGAGAAGACAAAAGAAAACGGCCCAAGGCACCTGCCAAGCAAAGGCCATGGCCAAAGCCTCTACTGAGACCCAGACACACACAAACAGTCACTCTAGGGTTCTCTGAGCGCCCAGCGCACCCGTCTTCTTTAAGCAGCCTTCCCCGGCCAGGTCCAGCTCAGCTGGGGCTCCAGTCGACCAGAGAGCCAGTGCAGGAAGAAAAGGTGAGCAACTGTTGTCAAATCCAGCTCAACAGGCAGTTTCTGGGGCTGGAAGGCAGGGGCCTCTGCCTTTCGTCCCTGGCAGCCTGATCCCGGGCCTCATGGTGACAGGAGGCAGAGCAGTGCCTTAGTGACTCTCAGCTGACAGCGACCGAGAGGAGCTCTGCTTGGTCAGAGGAATGACTGCCGTTGATTGGCCACCATGGTCACTACAGATTCTGTACAAACAAAAGCCAAGGCACCAGACTGTGAGTGTCACCTGGGCCCCAAATCCCTTCCCGGGCGCTGTGGCCTCCAGCGCCAGGCTCAGCCGTAGTGATAGACGAAGTCATAACTGCTGGGCTCCTTGGGCACTGGCGGCGGCGCCTCAGGGATCTGGATGTTCTCTAGGTCCAGGAGCCGCAGCTTCATCTCCATGCTCAGCAGCGTGTCCAGGTCACTCTTGGTCAGCTCACTGGACATGTCCTTCCCCAGAAGGGCACTGAGGCCATCAATCCAGATGCAGTACTGTGGGCAGCAAGTTACCAATGTCACCTTGGTGGCCACTGCTTGGCAGGAGGGACCACCAAGTTCCCTTTTCTGAAGGGACTCCAGATACTACAGTAAGCATGAGAAAGCTGACTTAGCACAGACCTGGGACACGGACATCTGGCACAACAGAACTGATAAACTGGGAGACAATTGCTCCCAGGCTACAAATGTCTTCTGGCTTTTATGAGGGAATGAACACGAAAAGTCCTTAGAATAATACAAAATGAGATTTTTTTTTTAAAACGTGTAATTGATGAGTATGGA
This sequence comes from Chrysochloris asiatica, assembly GCF_000296735.1. Taxonomy (NCBI): domain Eukaryota; kingdom Metazoa; phylum Chordata; class Mammalia; order Afrosoricida; family Chrysochloridae; genus Chrysochloris; species Chrysochloris asiatica. The sequence continues at coordinate 17,053,302 of NW_006408541.1, read as the reverse complement.
GAAAATAGGGTGCTGGTGGCACAGTGGGTTAATCACAGAGCTGCTAACCAAGAAGTTGGTGGTTCAAACCCACCAGCCACGCCTTGGGAGAAAGACGAGGCTGTCTGCATCTAGAAAGATTGACAGTCTTGGAAACCCTGCGGAGCTCTGGATAAGCTCTGTCCTAGGAGGTGTTATGAGTTAGAACTGTTCATTGGTAATCGGTTCTCAATGGGGGTATGTGGTGCTGCAGGATAAGGCACTGGACCGCGCAGTTCAAACCCACCAGCCGCTCCTCAGAAACCCTATACAGGGTCGCTATGAGTCGAAAATGACTCGACGGCACTTACCAACAACATCACCTACTTGAAGTTGTTCCTCCAGAGCAGTAGGGTTGTTACTGTTGGTAAGTGCTGTTGAGTTGGTTCTGATTCATAGTGACCCTGTTAAGGTTCCCGAGGAGCAGCTGGTGGGTTTGAACTGCTTATCCTATAGCACCACACCAGGACCCCAAATTAGTATGGTAGTGGGGGGCAAAGGTATTAGGTGAAAAAGTGGGGCACAAATAGGAATCCTAGTTTTCAGTTTCCCTGCTTGCTTGTCCTTAGCTCCATCTCAATAAAAACCCACCTGTGTCTCCTCTTCCAGAGGCCCCAGCCTGTGCCCACCACTGCCCTCAGTTCACCAGGCACTTAGGTCTTCACCACAGGAACGCATATCCTGTCTGGTAGTAGTTTCCAGTGCTGCCCTTGAATCTAGAAGCCCCTTGTCTTGCTCCAAGCCAGACTGGATCTACAACATATGACCGGAAGTCCGGCAGAGTGTGTGTGTGTGGGGGATCTGTCAAGTTCCCTTGGCTAGATGCCATAGGACAAATGAAAGGAGGAGATCCCTAGGTGACCTGACCTTTCTAATAACCTCCCAGGCTGCTCCAGAGGACGCAGGAGAGAGAGCCTGGCTCATGGGGAAGGGTGCACAACGTGGCAGACCCCTGGCCTCACGCAGCCTGCTTAACACACTGGCCATTTGCCTGGAGGAGGACATGCTTGTTCTGCCCACTCTTCGCCTCTAACTAAAGAGTCCCGGAGAGGGCTCTGTGGTCCGAAGCACGCTGCTCACCTCATACTTGTTGGGTGCAATGAAGTTTAAGGTCTCGTCAGGGTCATACAGGATAGAGAAAGCCAACTCCAGTACCTCCTGAAGGAGAAAGGGTCTCGTTACTCAGAGTTATGGAATGGGCTGGGTTCTATACCTCAAGATCTTGGCCAAAGTCCTAGTAACTTGGCACCACCATTGAAAAGTCTCAATTCAGACATGATTCATTAAGGGCCCCGAGCTGGATGCGGTTAGTGGTCATCAGTTTTAACTCACCCACTGCCTGCCCAAGTCACACCTCAGATGTGTTACTTTTTAAAACTGGAGAAGAGTCATTTTTCAAGACTCAGAAGACTGTGAATATGAGAGTCCATGACTGTATACTACCTTAAAAGCTCTATTATACATTATAAAGAGACTGTCCTCCTGTTTGTACTATGTTGTAAATGGCAAATAAAAACTGTAAAAAGTTTACCAATAAAGACAGCAAAAAACATTGTAGCCAAACATGGGACAATTTGAGCCTCAGCAAAACAGTAAGTATAATGGGCTGAAACAACTATAATTTGCTTAACTTTAAGACTTCTTGATACAAAAAAGCAAAACAAAACCATTCACACATACTCCCAGTGACACACATACGAAAACACATACGGACACACGGACACCCACACCACTGACACACATACAGACACACGGACACCCATACCACAGGTCCCTGTAGGGTGACATCAGGGAACTAGCTCATTATATTAGCAATAGTACAGTACCCAAGAGGGAAGGACCAAGCACTGCCCTGCCTTTCTGACATAAAAGGAACAATTGGGAAGCCAACGGTAACTGAAGGCAAGCTCCTCTTCAGAGATAGAGTGCAGCTAACAAATGGAATGACTGAGTTAGAACCTCACTACTGTGCAGACCTTAACTTCTGAATGGAAGGAGGCCTTGAGCATTAATGGCCTGCTTACATCCCAAAAAGGGAGACCATCAGACATTATGGGCCTCGTGAGAGAAGCACAAACTACCATCCAGGAAGTAGTGTCACCAGAAACAACAGTAGCAACAAAGCGTCAAACCTGAACTGGATCCCGCCTCTCAATCCTGTGTACAGATCTGGGGCAGAAAGCCCGTTACACTGTACCCTGGAGTCACAATCAGCAACCTTCAGACTTTGAGAAAGTACCAAACAAGCAACCTGATTTCTTTACTAATAAGCTGCAAAGTGGGTGGAAAAAAGGATGGAGGGAAAACTTATCAAGAAGGATCTTAGAAGACAGATCAACTCATGACTGTGTGGAACTTACTGGATTCTGATTTAACAAACAGTTGAAAGAGAGAGGGACAGAAACAGAATATGTGTGTGTGTGTGTATACAGATATTTTTAGAGAGAATAAATATAACTTCCATAAGACAATGGGCAGACATTCAAGCATCCGTGGACTAGTTCATGATATTAAACAACAATCTCTCTTTAGGTAGGACCACGGCTGTGTGAAACGAGTCCCTATACTTTAGAAATGCATACTAACTTTTTGAAAATGAAAATCACAGCATACTTGGGATCTGCTTCAGAATATACCTGCTCATCACTGAAAGACACGGTTAGGTTCCAGAGACCGGGCTAAAGCCAGTGTTACATGAAAATGGAGGATGACCACATCACTGCATGGCAGACAAATCACATCCTTACACAACTGCTAAACTGCTGAGAATCATGGGCCAGTCAAATTGACATGAACTCGCATTATTCCCACCGAGCACCTCAGCGTTCATTACTGCCACAAGTGTGCCCTTACTGCCCAGAACAGTCGATAGAAGATGGTTCACTGCTCCTGGAGCTGTGAGGTGTTGGATCATGAAACAGCTGTAAGTGAGGAGGACGTGGACTAAGTGGGAGGGACGAGGAGAGGACAGAATTAACCATGGTTGTTGAGGGTAGATGATGAGTGTACGAGGCTCTATCTACTTTTATGTTGTGTCTAAAATTACTCTTAACACACCATCCAGGAGTAATTGAAGGGGTAGGAGGAGAGGACTCTCCTAGAAGCCAGCACCACCGACTGGACTCTTCAGACCTCGCTGGGCCGGTGCCGCCCTAAGGTCACCTCTCCACTCACCTTGTTCTGCTTCAGAGCACTCTTCTCTTTCATGTGGGGACAGTCTTTCCCAGTGACAATGGCTTTAATGTCTGCAACAGGAACTGACAAACCATGCGCATTAGTCTCTGGAAGCTTCCCACTGCACTTGGTCCCTGTATCGGGACCAGGAAGACGCTCCCATTTTGAGGCTGTATTCACTCAAGGAGGGCAGCCTTTATTGTCCCCTTGTCCTTGGTCACTCAGGGAGGACAGCTTTTACTGTCCCCTCCTCCTTGGTCACTCAGGGAGGGTAGCCTTTACTGTCCTCTCCTCCTTGGTCACTCAGGGAGGGTAGCCTTTACTGTCCCCTCTTCCTTGGTCACTCAGGGAGGGTAGCCTTTACTGTCCCCTCATCCTTGGTCACTCAGGAAGGACGGCTTTTACTGTCCCCTCCTCCTTGGTCACTCAGGGAGGGTAGCCTTTACTGTCCCCTCATCCTTGGTCACTCAGGGAGGGCAGTCTTTACTGTCCCCTCCTCCTTGGTCACTCAGGGAGGGCAGTCTTTACTGTTCCCTCCTCCTTGGTCACTCAGGGAGGGTAGCCTTTACTGTCCCCTCGTCCTTGGTCACTCAGGAAGGACGGCTTTACTGTCCCCTCCTCCTTGACCTCTTGCTGTGGACCATGGTCAGGTGGAGCTGTGTCAGAGCAAATTCCCCAGGGAATGGGGCCGTGGAAATAGCCCTCACGTTCCCACCGCAGTGATGAGGGTGACAATGGCACCGTGGCAGCTACAGTCACATTCACTGCGTGTCAGACTTTTCACCCACTACTCAGTCACTCTTCCTATGACAGTTGTTGTTAAAGTGCCGTCGAGTCGGTTCCGACCCATAGCGACCCTGAACAGGGTTTCCGTGGCTGTAAATCTTTATGGGAGCAGAAAGCCTCATCTTTATCCTGTAGAGCAGCTGGTAGTTTCGAATTGCTGACCTTGCGGTTCACAGCCCAATTTGTAACCACTACGCTATGATTCCCATTTTATAGGAGGGAAAATAGCAGTGGGTAAGATTAACTTGCATAGAGAATTACTAGTCAGGGGGCAAAGTCACAATGTGAATGCAGACTGCCTTCTGACTTAGTCTTGTACCACCCTTTACAATCTACAACTACACTGGCACCTGTGATATCATTTGACTTTCCAACCACCTTGAGAGGTAGGCCAGGTGGAAATGATCTCTGACAAATGGGGAAACAGGTCCAGAGACGTAACTTGCCCAGGATCATAGAATGTGCATGAACACGCATCAGGGCCAGCGCTCAAGTCTCCCAACAATAAGTCCAGTTACGATGACACATCAACTGAGACATGAACTTACTTTTCTCCTGCAGGGATTCGAACGTCACCTCCCCCTGAGGGTTGTCATCCAGGTCACCATAGTGCAGAACCTTGTGGTTCAAGGCCAAGCGGCAGTACCAGAATCGTTCTGGAACACAGGCAGAAGCAGAGCGGGTTCAGGGGCTGGTCAGTAGGGGTCCTCCCAGTGGCCTAGGCCCTCCTCTCACCTTGCCTCCGGCGGTTCCCAATCTTCCGGAAGCTGCTACCCTCACAGAGCCGGTTGAGGCGCTGCTGCTTGATCAGCTCCAGAATCTCGGGCTGGATCTTCTCCCGTAGTTCCCTGCGTGGACCCACAGAGTAAGGAGAAGGAGAGTAAGGAGAAGGCCACCGGGCAGGGCTGCCGGCCGCCATCCTGGACCCACCCCTCTGGGCTGGCACTTACACGATCGGTGGGGACTGGAAGTCATCCTGACTCATCCTCTCCGACTGGCGCAGACGCAGGATCTCCGAGTAACTCAGGCTGCGCAGTTTGCTCTTGAACTGATCCAAGGAGTTGGGTTTGGAGGGCAAAGCCCGAGTGATCTGCTCTCGGACCACTTGCATAACCTATGAGGGCAAGAAGAGGGCAGCAGGCTTAGGCCTCTGCTCTAAGGAGTGGGCAGACCAGTGTCGTCAGCATCGCAGGCTTGAGCGGTATCGGCTGGGTGAATGAGTATGGCCTTCTCAAGGCCGCCTCCTTAGATGAGTATTTGAGCCAAATGACTGATGGTAATGAAGCACTGCTGGATGGATCAGGGTGTGGTGCTGGAGTCAGAGAGAAATGGAGGCAGCTTTGGTTCTCTTTCCTGAGCAAGTGGCTTCACATCCTCAGGCCTCCATCTTTCAAGTGGGAGAAAGGAAGAACAGTTGCCTGAGAGAGGCTGCTTTAGGACCATGTGCTATCTGGGGGTGCAGCTGGGTGCCTGGCACACTGTCCTGTCGTCAGTAAATGTGTTAGTTCCCCACAAACAACTGGTGCTGAAGAAAACTAGGAGCAGCAGCAGCCTGCAGGTGAAGTATGGCCTCACCTACGAGGGAGACTCTCCAGGTACAAACTCGACGTTCACAATGGCCACTGCTGGATGGTGGAATCCCAGACAGCTCTTTCTTCTTGATTTTTCCCAAACAGATACTGACTCCACTGGGTAAACGAGGGGGGACTAGGGCAGGAAGGGCAGCAGCTTGGTCGGCAGTGCTAAGTTTTGGACGCTTCTTGCTGTGCCGTCCTTTGCTCAAGGTTGCACAGTGAGACGGGACTGAGACTCTCCGCACAAGGAGCAAGCTGCTCTCCCCGCTCAGGGACAGCAGGGCTCTGGCCAGCTGTGTGCTGCCACATGGCCAGTTTGGCCTGTGGTCTGCAGAGAGGCTCCACGGCACTGACCTTGTTGAAGTCCTCTGCAGTGGCCCGCATCTCTTTCCAGGTCTTGTTCAACAGCTGGATGCAGATGCCAAAGAGCTCTTCAAATGCTCGATCGTGGGTAAAGAACATTGGATGGTAGTCGTTCCGCCCTTCATTTGCTGTGGAAGGAAAGAAACGAGAAGGGTAGAGCCCTGCCCGCAGAGGCTCCGGAACTTCTGCACCCGGAGTCCTGATGCACAGAACCAGACCGCGGCCATGCTGTCAGAGTATGAGACGGGCCTCTCTCCACTGCCCTGGTGTTCTCCAGGCATGTTCTCGTGCTCTGGCTCTGCCCTGTTACAGAGTCTGCTCACATGACTCGCTCAGACAGAGCAACAGCCGTGGTTCCCAAAAGTCCAGGTAAGGTAGCAGCTCAACTACGGATAGAAAGGTAATAAAGGCGTCCAGTACCATCAGCATCTAACTGCTGATGATCTCAAGTCTCAGCAGGCTTCGGTCACAAGAAATGGCTGAAGGAAGAGGGGGAGCTGCACAGACTTACGCAGTTCCCCAACCTGCAGGATCTCACAGAGCATCTTGGTGAGCTCGATGGCACTGCGGCCAAAAGGGCACTCATGCTTGTCTTCTCGGCTGCTGTTCTCCAGAACAATCTGTGGCAGGAGGAATGGAAGGGTCAGGGAGGGGTGTCAGGAAGGCAAGGGACGGGTCAGCAGGACACAGCAAGCCAGCTTCCCGCCTTTACCCGGATGTAGGTGTCCTGATGGACTTTAGCCAAGTACAGCATGTTGTCCAAAGCCAGCATTCCTGGAGGAGTCTGGGTAAAGTCCATTGCTGGATTGATATGGTTCTGGAAAGTAAAGATACGTGTGGGGTGTCACTTGAGGGGAAACTCCTAGAGACTGCCCATGTCCCGCCCCAGAATGGCACCATCACTTTGTGGGAGCCTCAAGCTCTGCACTGCAGCTGGCTCACGTTGGGCCTCTCAGCCTTGAGTATACTGCCTGGCACCTGGCAGGTGTGCCCTCAATGAAACCAACCCCATCCTCAAGCTGCACTCCATCCCAAGATACTCAGGCTCATTTCTAAAGGAACGTAGCTTCTCTGGTTAGAGGACTGAGGAGTCTCGGCCCGCTTTAGCTGACTGCTGGGCTCGTCTACAAACAGGTTGGTTTCAGAGGCCAAACGCGGACCTACTTGCCGCCACTAAAGCAGATCAAGCATCAAGGGCTCTTTTGACTTGAAAAACATCTGTGCCATTTTCTCTAAGGTCACCACCATGAAGGAGGGGACCTAAAGGGTCTGCCTGGGCAGGCCCTTTGACTTGTCAGGGAAGAAGGTCAAACACAGCTGCATTTTGGGGTACTCAGACACTTAAAATGAATTTTGCTCAAAGATATGGTTTTTGTTTTTGGTTTCTGAGAGACGCTAAAACCTTGGAAACTCCCCAGAAATTCAAGTGTCTTTGGTGAAGCTTCTAGACCATGCCTGAGGGTTAATGCTATGATATAACTCAGGTAGGGGTTTCCCAGGCCAGAAAGACCCACCTTGTAATTCAAGCAAGCACGCTTACGTAATGAGGCCCTAATAAAGGCTCAGAAGCTCCATGGGCTTCCTGGGTAGAGAAAGACATGCTAGTGCGTGCCGTCCCATTCCGGGATAGGAAAGTTCCGGGTTAAGACCCTTGCCAAAGCTTGCCTTGTATGTCTCTTCACTTGTATCCTTTTAGCTATAACAAAACTAATACATAGCACTTTTGTCATGTTAGCAAATTAGTGAACCTGAGGTAGTGGAAGCCTGCAGGTCAGGAGTGAGGAGGGCTGGGAACCCCCAAGTTTGTAGCCAGCAGGACAGAAGTGAGTGGGCCTGGGGTCCCACTGAGCTTATGAGCGGCATCCTGAAGGGATACTGAGAAAACCCTGAATATGCAGCCAGGACGCCAGAAGGGAGGTGTTGTGGGGACTCAAGAGCTGGGTGGGGAGGGTCAGAGGAGGAAATTTACACGAGTAACGGGCTGAGAACAGGACGGGACCAGAACCGAGAGTCTGCTGTCAGAGAAGTGACAAGTGGGCCTGGCCTTGGCTTCCCACGCGGGAACTTACGGTGAATCCCAGCATTTTGTAGTCTTTGGTGTACATGGCTTTGCGCTTTTCAGTCCCACTCCCGGTGACACTGCCAGGGTCGGACTCTGCGTCAAATGCAATCCTTCTCAGCTCGAATATAATGTCTCTCTGAGCCTGAGGGCGAACAGACAAGGCAGCGGTCAGCCGAGCAGGAGAAGCCCGGGAAGGCAGTGGGCCAGGCCTCTCTGGGCCCCTCTCCTAGGAGGGGTCACAGCAGGACAGCTGGGTTTGACCCACAGAAAGGCCCCTGCAGGAGCCCATCCTGGGAGGCCCAGGATTCCCAGAGCAGGCCCAACCCACTCTATAAACAAAACTGAAGCCCAGGACCTGCTCCGTTCATGTCTCTGGAATGCCTGCATCCATAGAAAACGGTCCCCACCTAGTACCTACTTGGTCATTGGGGTCCATTTTGGTCATCATCCTCTCCTCTAAGAGGTTAAAGGTCAGGACTTGCAGGACATACAGCTGATGGGCCATCTCAGTTTTGATTGGGCGGTTCCCTCGGATCACGTGCTGGAAAAAGCAGACAGAGCACAGGGTGGCATGATTTATGTCGGACTATGTCTTTGGCGGAAGAGCTGCACCATGCCCACAAAAAGGAAAGTGTACCGGGCAGGGAACAGAGCTTTCCTCGGTAACACAGGGACTTCACATTTCTGGGGAGGGGCTAGATTCAAGCAGATGCTCCCCTGAGGACCCCAGAGGGCACCACACGGCTAGGAGAATAGAGGGCAGGGGCCTCATCCTCCCCACAAGGTTGGGAGATGTGCCCTGTGAAGATTATGATAAAGGAAATCAGTAGCAGGATCCTACTCCAAACAGCACCCCAGGACCACTAAATCCTAGACAACAGCTAGAGGGCCCGCAGAAAGAGCCCACTGCAGACCGGGGCCGAACAGGGTTTGTTTCCTCACAAAAGAAAATGTCTAGACGAGAGTGGCGTCAGCACAGAGGCTGCAGAAAGGGCATTTCCTTACACATCTGCATGAAGGGCAGCAGCTGACTCCTTAGCCCGCTCTCACACACTGCCCCCGCCCTCCTCTCTGTCATTCTGTGTCCTCCCGTCGGTCTGTCCCTCTGATACTTCCTGAGGGGACCTCTTTTTGTCTCACAGGCTATGCCTCCCCCAGCTCTCCTGATGAGCAGTGCTGGATGACACGTTCATCTCCCCGGCAGCCTCTTCTCAGCCCAAACACCCTCTGTCTCACCCGCCACTTTGGGTCCTGTCACTCCCGTCCCTTCTCATCCACAGTGAGACTCTGGCCCAGATTCCCACTTGCAGCCTTATACTGTCCAGCTTTCACTCTCCAGAGCTGTGCTGTGAATATGGAAGCCACTAGCCAAGTGTAGCTATTTGCATTTACATCAGTTAAAATCCAGTTCCTCACTTACACTGGCCACTTTCAAGTGCTCCACAGTCACACGTGGCAAGTACAGCTCTAGAACATTCCCCCATCACAGAAAGCTCTATCAGAGAGTTCGGCTCCAGACTTCTCTAATTCTTGATCCTGTCTGCTAGCGCATGCTCTAACTCGAGATCAGCTCTCTATGTGGCCTGGTTCTACATCAATTTCTTTAGACTTGGCGCTTCCATTATGGGACCCACTAGTCCCATGTATCTAGTGAATGGTGGCTAGTTCACACCGAGATGTGCTGCAAGTGGAAACCTGCTCCGGGTCTTGAAGTCATCATATGAATAGAGAAAATGTAAAGTATCTCATTCAGAGGGTTTGCTTTTTTTTTTTTTTGTAATATTGGTGATGTACTGAAATGGTATCATTTTGGATACATTGAGTTAAATAAAATATATTGCTGAAGTTCATTCCACCTATTGCATGCTCTTGCATGTTACTGTTCCTTAATGTCACTTAACTCACTGTTGTCGAGTTGATTCCAACTCACGCTGCCCTAAACAGGCTGCCACATCTTTCTCCTGTGGAATGGCTGGTGTGTTCAAACCACCAAGCTTTCTGTTAGCAGCAAGTGCTTAACCACTGCACCACTAGGGCTCTTTAAGGTCACTAAGAGGACATCTAAGTTTGCCTATGTGGCTCGTATTGCATTGCAAGGGACGGTGCCACTCTAGACCTCTTCCTTTCACTGTGGGACTCCACAGCGCTCTCGTTTTCTGCCTCTAGGTCTGCACTGCCCACTCCCAATGCAGTAGCCACATGCCACATGTAGACACTTCAGTTTAAATGGAAATGAAATAAAAACTTCACTTCTCAGTCACAATGGAGATAGTTTAAACACCCAACAGCCACTGGTGGCTAGTGGCTACCACTTTAGACAGAACTTCCAGCAAGTTCTACTGGAAAGTCCTGCTCTCCATCTCTCTCTGTTAAGTGTCGTGGAGTTCGTTCTGACTCATAGTGACCCTGTCTAGGGTTTCCAAGGAGCGGCTGATGGGTTTGAACCACTGACCCCTCTTGTCTAGTGTGTGTGAATGCATCTGAGCTCGCTCTCTGCCCCCTCCTGACTCTGTGGTTGTCTCCAGCCTCCGATGACCCTGTGCATGCATTCCTTCTCTAGAGCATGCATGCCCTCACCCTAACTTGGTCCCTGTGTGTCTCTCCACCTCCCCACACTTGCTTTCCATTCTCAGCTCTGCTCCTCCCCCTTCCCTCAGTTTCCCTCCCCTCCCTCTTGCTTCCCTCAGTGGTGGGTCTTTTCCTTCCTCCTGCTACTGTTTCCCCCAATTAGGATAAATATTAATGTATATATAAACAACAATAAACAACACCAAGTCAATCCCAATGCACAGTGACTCTGTATAGGGATTCCCAAATGTTTACCAGAGCAGAAAGCCTCTTCTGTGTCCCAAGGAGCTGCTGGTGGGTTTGAACTGCTGACCTTGAGCTTAGCAGTCCAGTGCTTACCCTACAGCATTACCAGAAATCCTTCAATATATATATATATATGCTGTTGTTGTTAACTGCTGTTGAGTCGATTCTGACACAAACTTGAGATGCTGTATAGGGGTTCCAAGGCTTTAATCAATAATCGTGGGAGAAAGCTTCATCTCTCTTCCATGGAGTGGCTGGTGGGCTCGAACTGCCAAGCTTGTAGTTAGCAGTCCACAGCTACCATGCTCTTATACAAGGATGAGTCAAAAATTATCTGCACTCACGTTATCTTAAAATGTTTGCCCACAGCTGATGACAACATTGAGCGCGCATGTGAAATGATTCTGCTGGATAGACCAGTGACTATGGATTATGTGGCAAATCATCTGCAGATGAGGCATGGCTCTGCCTATGAAATCATCCACCACAGACTTGGGTTTCAAAAAGTTTGTACGAGATAGGTAAGGAAACAATTCACACAAGAGCATAAACAGAAGCGTGTGCATATCTGCCAACAAAATTGGGACCAATACTCGAAGGAAGGCAAAAGTTTCTTTTAAAAAATCATTACTGGTGACAAAACATGGATTCATCACTACGAGCCTGAGAGTAAATGGCAGAGTACCCAATGGAACCTCCTCAATCACTGACCAAGAAAAAGTTCAAAAGTCAACCATCAGCTGGAAAATAATGCTTACAGTTTTCTGGGATTCTCAAGGGCCAGTATTGGAACACTATCAGGAAAAATGCTCAACAATCCACAGTGCTCGGTACAGTGAGATGCTCACTGAAGAGCTGAAGCCTAAACTTCCGGTTAAACATGGAGGACTGCTGTCCAAGGGTACTGAGCTCAGTCTTGACAATGCACAGCCACACACCTCTGCAAAAACTTCCTGTTGAGGTATTACAGCAGCCTCCCTATCGTGCAGATCTGTTTCCTCTGAAAGCAGCCGATTCAAATCTGATGAAGACGTGAAGACAGCGGTGCTTTCGTGGCGTGCTGCTCAGCCTGAAACACTGTTTAATAAGGGAATACGAAAGCTTGTTGATAGATGGACAAAGTGTATTGAAAAGCAAGGAGATTACGTTGAAAAATGATGTATCTGTGTTTTCTGAAAGTTGACTAAAATAAATTCTACAGCCAGAGTGTGGATAAATTTTGAATCACCCATGTGTGTGTGTGTGTGTGTGTGTGTGTGTGTGTGTATAGATCGATAGATACAGATACACATATGCATATATATGTATGTATATACACATACACACACATGTATGTATGTATGTATCTATTTATCTATATACACATACGTATATCTATTTTGGTATGTGCCGTAGAGTCAGTTTCAACTCATAGCGACCCTGAACAGGGTTTCCGAGGCTGTAAATCTTTACGGGAGCAGGAAGCCTCATCTTTCTCCCGTGGAACAGCTGGTAGTTTTGAACTGCTGATGTATATATATATAGATACATACATATACAGGAGCTCTGGTAGCGTAGTGATTACAAATCGGGCTGTGAACTGCATGGTCAGCAGTTTGAAACTAACAGCTATTCTGCGGGAGAAAGATGAGGCTTTCTGCTCCTGTAAAGATTTATAGCTTCAGAAATCAGGGTTGCTATGAGTCGGAACCAACTCCACGGCACATAACAACAACAATATGCACATATGTGTGTATATTCCAGAACAAAACCTTTGCCATTCCAGCCACTCAGCCAGGTGCAATTCAGGGACACCATTACATTCACCATGCTGGGCAGCCTTGCCACTATCCACTTCAATGGCTCTTATCAGAAACTCAGTACCCATTCCTCCCTGTCCCTGGTTCCCTGTAACCACTCATCAACTTCTGTCTCTATGGATTTATCTATTCTAGAAACAAAGGAGCTTCCAAAAATTTGTAGAAAAATTCCATTCTCTTTTCATTCCATTTTTCCATGAACTTTCTGAAGCTCTCGTATTGCATAAAGGTGAAATCACATGGCATTTGTCCTTTTGTGTTTAGTTGATTTCACAAAGACACTTTCAAGGTTCCATTGTGTTGGAGCACGGCTCAGAACTCCATTTCTCTTTTGGGCTGAGAGGCAGTCCAGAGATGTCGGGACCATGTTCATGTGTCTAGCCGTGTTTTCTCTCCTCCAGGCTCCTGCTCTGCCTTGCTCCGTGCTGTCTACTCTCTGCCCTTCTCTCTGCGGTTTCCTGATCTCTCCCTGCCTGTCTCTCTATATCCCTCCCTCCTCACCTCTCCCCACAATTCACAGAACAGCTTTAGGGGGAGACAGAAAACGTGATCTGGTCTTCATTCACTTGAATCCCCCTTTCTTATGCTTGCTGACATCAGGGCTGGAAGGTAATCAGGTACTCTGGCTGTCAAAGTGCAGCTCCACACAGGTAGATTATACTTGCAAATGTCATATGAAGTCTTACTTGCATGTTGAGGCCTCAGTTCTCTGGTTTGACTTGGTGAAAAGCCCTGGACTTTTGTAAGCATACCCTTCACTATTTCCTGAAGCGTGGCAATGAGTGGACTCTGCCTGTTTACGAGATCTGCCCATAAATGAGCCTCAAAGCTCTCACCTCCTTAAGGTAAATAATAAGTCTGAAAGGGAATTAAATTTCCCCCAGGAGGCAGCCTCCCTCACATGTGCTCAGGAGTGTAGACAGGACTGCACGGCCCTGTCACCAGCTCTGATGTTTGCTTGGGACCCTTGTGCTATGCCGGCGGTTGGCTGTGACCAGGGCTGTGCCCAGTGGGGGAGAGTCAGCTCTGCAGGGTCAGGTCTGGGGGACTCTGCATGTTTTGAGTGGCTTCGTAGCTTTGTGTGCAGAGCAGGCTTCAGAATCCCACCACCTTTGCATCCTACTCATGGTGAAAGAACTGTCAGTATGAGCAGAGTGCTAGGCAGTGTATATATATGATCTCATTTAGTTCTCCATCCAGATGAGCCGAGTTAAGTGAATTGCCCGAGATTAAAGATTGGTAAAAGGCAGAGCTTTGGTAGCGTAGTGGTTATGAATCGGGCTGCTAACCTCAAGGTCGGCAGTTTGAAACTACCAGCTGTTCCGCAGGAGAACGAGGAGGCTTTCTGCTCCTGTAAAGGTTTACGGCCTTGGAAACCCTGTGCAGGGTCGCTAGGAGTTGGAGACAACGCCACGGTACTTAACAACAACCAAAAGCAGAGCAGGCACCGGTTGGCTCCAGAGTTGTGCTCAGAATCACTTCGCCTTTCAGACACGGCTCCGATTTCTCATCTGGTTCCCTGTACTGTGCTTTCCCCATTTCCCCTTTTTTTTTTTTTTTTTTTTTGATAAAAGTTTTCTTTTAATCCAGATCTCTGGATCCCCTCCCCAGCTCACCTCCTTCCCCAACATCAGCATTGTAGTAACAGAAATAGATTTCCTCTCAGATCCCTCCACCGCCACCAGCTTCTCACTCTACTTTCCTCCCTCGTGTACCCTTTCAGGCGTAAGATGTGACTCCTGCTATTTTGGGATCTTGATCAATTCCCTCAACTGTTCTTGGGAAGAAGACTAAGACCTGACCAGAGCTGCTCTTTGCTGCCTCTCCCAAGTCATCACCAATGTGCTCTTTGCCCCATCTTCTACCCAGTTATACACTCCCAGAGAGCCTTACGATGCATGGCTCTATGGCTTTACAGAGTCTGTTCCTCCAGGTTTGAATACCTTTTCCTCCTGGTCCACCTACTTAGCCCCCAAGGCTCACCCAAAGACATTTCTCCAAAGACGGTGACACCCTGGCCTTCAAGGCGGGCCTGCCTGCTCCTCCCTGTTCTCGCTACGGAGCCCCTGACAGGACATTGTTCCTTCGAGAGCCTGCACACCCTCTGATTCATGCTATGCAACTCACGATTCAGTCTTATGATCAATGTTAGCTCAGTGGACAACTTTCTTCTTCCCTCCCTATTTTATTAACACATTCCCTCTGGATGAAAATTTTGGAGTTGCAGAGCAACCAACAGCCTTAGCACTTCCCTAGAAGCTCAGCAGTTCCTGGTGGACCGTCTCCTAAAGACAACTTGGTTTTCAGGGGATTATGGAAAAAGCTTTCAGGTTTAAGAAGTTTTAGAGCCTACTGGTAAATTCCTTCTACACGTCTTTCCCCTGAACAGTAATTCCAATAATAATAATAATATAATAATAGAAGTGCTGGAGTGGTGCTGTGGGTTAATGTGCTGGAGTGCATGGTCAGTTTGAACTCGGCGGCTCAAGCTCACCAGCTGCTCCTTGGAAAGCCCATACAGGTCTCTATGAGTCAGACACGACTCGACGGCACTTAAAAACAACAACAATAATAATAATCCTATTAACAGTGAACAACACAATGATAGCAACAAAATTCATCGTGTTCCAGAAACTCACATTCAGGATTATGGAGCGAAGGTGCTTCTGTGCAAATGCATTGGCCATGTCCTAGAGGAAAACAATAAACAAACATGAGACAAGAGGGCAGGCCCACCTCTTACTGTGATCAAGAGGAAGGTGATTCACAAGCTCTAGGCATTTTTCTCCTTCTCAAAAATTTTTTTTGCCTTTGAAATAAAGGTGAGCAAATGGAAGGGTATCTGCTGACCATCAATGTTTATAAAAATCCACTCCTGTTTTCTATGAGTACAAACGACTCCAGCGGTGCTTCCCTTCCCGGGGCATAGTCCACGGCACCTTCCGAGAGGGACTCAAGACTGTTCCAGACTGGACTTTGTCATGAGGGAACTGGGCAAAGGACACAGCACGGGAAGCACAGAGCAGCACATGTACCCTTCCAGACAGACACCCTCTGCTAGGGCTGGGTGACGGGCGAGGCTCTCATGAACCTGGGAAAGAACTTTGGGTCCAGCCACCCACCCTTGCTCCTCTGGGCGGCACCTGCATCCAGAGCTGGGGGCAGACCATCTCAAATGTAGAGTCTGCCATTCATTTCTGATGGGGCTGGAGAACAACATGTTGGGGAATTTGGTTCGTAACAGGTTCACCTTTTCCATTATCTCTGGCTCGGATTTGACAGTCCTGCTTTATTTATCTAACACACTCGGGAAGTGAGACTTCTTCCAGGAGTGAGTCTGCCAGGGAGAGACGCTTTAAGGATCTCTTCAGAACGATTCATTATTTTGACCATTCTTATGCAAATATTTAAAAAAAATATGTTATACACACTGCTTTATTTCTGGAGAGATGACAATGATTATAATTTAATCACTGCCAAGGGCTGGTCTTCTTCAAAAAGAATGTTACTTACTCCTCGGTGTTGTGACACGCCATACCCTGAGGAGCTATTGAAATTCGGAGCTACTTTCCCCTAAACAAAATGGTCTCAGATTACTACGCTTTTAATTTTCCTTGACAGCTCTTCATAATTCTGTCTCCTCCTTCCAGTGTCAGCATCCTGACTTACTGATGGTAATGAGGATGACTTCACTTTCCAAGCGGCTGCCTTCATTCCACTTTATAGACAATTCTCAATCAATGGGCCTGAGGGGCCTGTTGCCCTTCCTCTCTGAGTGGCCCTTTTCTCTCCCTTCCAGATTTCTACCCAAATTCCATTCAGCTTTATTTTTGCCCTCCCTGAGCACGTACTGGCTGGCAGAGGAAGGTGGCCTAGAATCATCTGTGGTTGCTATAGGTGGCCAGCCTGAGATTAAATCTTGCCATGGACAACTCACACGGTGGATAATTGACCACGGTCCACAGCCCTAATGTAACAAGAGCCTCAGACCTGATGCTTCTCTGTGGTACGGGGGGAAAAGCACTCATCTTTTCTTTTCTCACAAAGCTGGCCTCTCTAAACTCCCTCCAGCCGCAAAATGAGCTTCCAGACTCTCTTTTGTCAACTGTCTAACCCTTTTCAACCTCCCAACGTTTAGTAAGAGACCAAAAAGGGCCTGGATGTACCTCACTGTTTCCCTATAGCAAATTGGTAGGTGAAGCAATTGTGGTGTCGTTAAGATAAAGGTCGCAGGCTATTTCTGAACATGATCTCTCCTGGCTGAGCCATGGACCATGTGAAAACACGTTACAAATGGTCCCGGGCCCTGGCAGAGGTATCCCTTCACCCCTCACAGGACTCTAAAATTGGCAGTACTGCCCTAAGCATCCTGACAAATGAAAGCAATAGCACACAGCCCTCCCTGAATCACGGTGTCCCATCAACACGAGATTCACGCCCAGCTGTGACCTCCCACCTGGGACCCCTTCCACACAGAGATGCTACTTACAGTGACAGGCAGGTCTAGAGGATTAAGGTGCTTGTCCTGCCAGCAGAAAGCAAAAGCACAGAGAGAAGCAGACGAAGAATGAGCTTTCAGCTGACATTCAAACGAAGACCGGGAAGGAAGAGACTAACAGAGCAGCGCTACCCAGGAACGACAAGGACAGACAGAACCATCCAGGCTCCTGGTCCTCACTAGACTCTACCAAGAACTCGGTGCAAGATCCGATACGAACTTCAATTTACAGAGCCATGAAAAACACAACAAACCAAACCTGCTGACTCGATTCCAACTCATAGCCACCCTACGAGTTGAGGTGTAAAACTGTCCATAGTGTTCCAGGCTGTAAATCTTTACGGAAGCAGACTGCCTCCTCTTTCTCCCAAGGAGCGGCTGGTGGGTTCGAACAGCTGACCGTCGAGTTTGCAGCAGAGCACATTAACCACTGCACCAACAGGGCTCCCTCATTATCCTTCAACATCAGAGGCCACGATGCTGATGGAGAACTAAGAAGCCTCACTTTCATACATTATGTGGGCCTTTAGCAGAGAAATATAGAAGGTCAGTGTTGGGAGGCTCCTTAGAGATCACTTTCATTTTATAGAAACAGAAGCTGAGACCAGAGAGGGTAAAGGACTCACCCAGCCAGAGGCAAGAAAAGGGCCTCTATGACTATTACATCATACGGTCTGTCCCATGGTCCAGTGGGCAGTCTGTGGGACATTTGTCTCAGAGCAGATGTTGTTGTTTCCACAGTCCAGTGAGAAAATAGGTTCAGAGAGGAAAGTAATGTGCATCACAGCACACAGCTATGAACACAAGACACGTGGTCGGCCTAGTGCTAAGCCCGCCCTCTCGCCTCTGCAAGAAAGAGCTCCATGTGTTTTGATCTCCTTGGATTGAACAGTGGTTCCTTTCTCCCCTCTCTGAGGCTTAATCCGGGGACTGGTAAACGTCGGTCAAATAAGGCCTGCTTTGTAAATACGGTTTGATTGGGAGATGGCCATGCCCACTGCTGAAAGAAGTGCTAAGCTACAATGGCAGAGTTTTGCCCAGAGACTGGTCCACAAACATGAAAATATTTACTATTACCTAACCTTTTAGCGTAGTGGTTACGAATCGGGTAGCCAACCTTAAGGTCAGCGTTCGAAACTACCAGCTGCTCCACGGGAGAAAGATGAGGCTTTCTACTCCCGTAAAGATTTACACCCTTGGAAACCCTGTACAGGGTCGCTATGGGTCGGAACCGACTCGATGGCACTTAACAACAACAACAACAAACCTTTTAAGGAGTCAAGGTGGTGCAGGGGTTCAGGTGCTCAGCTGCTAAATAAAAAGGTTGTAGGTGTGACCCCACCTGCGGCTCCATGAAAAGGTATGTCAGTCCACTTCTGTCAAGATTGACAACCTGAGAAAGCCTATGGGGGCAGTTCTACTGTCCTGTGGAGTCGCTAGGGGTTGGAACCGACATGAGAGCAGCAGGTTTGTCAGGCCCTTTCAGATTTCCCCCCACAGACCTTCCCCTTATTTGCCTTAGCAAAGCCAGCCCTCCCACCCCACCCCCTCTCCTCATGACCAGAGGAACAGGCAGACAGATCTCAGGGGAAGGGTGGACTTCAGCTCGCTGCCCAGCAGAGAGGGGCATGGGGTGAGATTAGGATTCTAAGGCAGCTACAGACCTGTCGCTTGTCCTCGGGAGCTTTCAGGAAAAGCGCGTTAATCAGTGCAATGGCGTAGGTCTGAATCTCCTGGTTGGAACTGTGCCGAGGGAGAAAGAAGGCAGAGGGCGATTAGAAGGCTGAACAACCAGATGATGCTTAGAAAAGGTTTACAAAACCACTCACAGACTGTAATCAAATAGTAATCAGGGGCCAAGTCTCAAAACCCTTCAAAGTGGACACGCTCTGTGACCCTGCAATCCTAGTCTTCGGAATTGACTCTAAGGAAGTCAGTCACCAGAGAGGCATGCAAGATTTCTCGACAAGGCGCTTCACTAAAGGACTATTCAGAAAAGAAAGAATGGCAAGCAATCAAATGGTCATATTAGCAACTTTGTTTTATATACAAGGGGGCTTCAAAAAGTTTGTGGAAAAATGGAATTAAGAGAATGGAATTTTTTCATAAACTTTTGAAGCCCCCTCATATATATCAGAATCCTAAATAATGATTAAAACCCACGTTCGAAGGCAATGGTTTTTAGCCTGGGACTCGGGGATGGGCTTAGTGGATCTGTGAACCCTAAAATTGGTTCCGAAAAGTTTTCTAAGGAGTACTACAGCAGTCACTGGAGTTTCCATTTTCACAGAAGAATCTTGTACGTGAGGGCGTGTTCAGGATAAACAGGGAAAACAGCACAAGGGTATACATAATATGTTCAGTGAGATCCCAATTTTGTTAAAAATAATGCATAGAAAAAAGCCTGCAAGTGGGACAATGGGCAAATAGCCCATTTTGTGCTTTTTCTATGTTTCCAAAGTCTTTGACTACGACTTTATCTTACTTAATCTTAAACAAAGTCACAGCAATCATTTAAGTCTGGGGGCAGATACCTCAACTAGCCCCAGCGCTTGACAAGATGTGTTCACCTGCCAGGCAGTGGGAGTTTTCTTGAGAAAGGGGTTAGTGGGCTTCTGAGCCAGGCAGGGGGCACGCTGATGTCTAATGAATGGCATGGAGTGTCCCTCAGTCCAAGTTCTCGGGACAGCTGTGGGCTGGAAGTACTCACTGACCACCTCCTAAGAAAGGCCACATTCCTCTAACATCTTGCAGGAGGCATCAGGACATTCCCAATTCAGAGACAAGAAAACAGAGGCCACAGGGAATGAGAACGCTCCTGTCTGCCGTTTGTCCTTCTCAACCCAACCAACCTTTGTAGCTCTTTGGGTATGAAAGCTGTGCCTGAAGGACTCCTTAACAGTGACAGGCAGAAATTAGAGCTGCAAATACAAGTAAAGAAAGCAGAGGGCAAATCTTGTTTGTTTGTTTTTGTTTTGTTCTTGGACCAATGGGAAGAACAGCCGAGTAGAAACTGGGCCGCCATAGACTCTCAGATCTGGGAAGTGTGGCTTCCAAGGAACTCTGCTTAACTTCCAGGTCCATGTCTGACACGCTAAAGGTGAGTGAGGAGGAATTACAGTAGTATCATCCTTGCTTTGGGAAGTCCAGTTTCCCTTAAATTGTGTTGAATCAGTTTGGACTCATACTGAACCTGTACAGGGTATCCAAGGAGCAGCTGGTGGGTTTGAACTGGTAACCTTGCAGTTAGCAGTCCACTGCATATCCTATGGCACCACACCAGTGTAGAATGGAGAGAGTGGGAGTATTCACAAGAGTTCATTTGTCTGCTGGGTTTGTTTATTTTCTAGGGGGAGGGGCAGTTCTACTCACCGGGTCTCTATGAGTCGGAATCAACTCAATAGCACATAAAATCAAAACATTTTAGGATGTGATAATCTTAACAAACAGAAACAGGAAGACTTCTGAAGTTATGAGTAGCTGATGCTGACCACCGTGTTGTTACTGTCGTTGGGTCAGTTCCGACTCTTAGTGACCATGTATAGGGTTTCCAAGGAGTGGCTGGTGGCTTTGAAGCACCAACCTCGTGGTTAGCAATCCAGCGCTTACTTAACCTACAGCCACACCAGACCACTGTGATAGGCCCTCTTTATTTCATTAGATCCTCATAAATCTGAGAGGTGGGGATGACTGCTCCAGCCTACAGAAGAGGAAAATTGAGGCCAAAAGCGATTATGAAACACACTGAAGGCAGACAGCGAGCATGCAGTTGCCTCAGTTATCTAGAACTGCTGCAACAGAAATCTCACAGCAGGTAACAACCACAAGTGTAGTGTCCCAGTTTTGTTGCTTTGTTGTTGTTAAATGCCATCAAGTCAGTTCTGACTCAGAGCGACCCTAGAACCCTAAAAGTCCCAAGTAGGACATTAGCTCTGGGGGAAGGTCCTTGTCTCCTTCCAACATGGGTGAGCCCGGCATTCCTTGGAGATCTCCCTGTGTGTTGGCATCACTCTTGTGCTATGAGGGTCTCAGCACACGACTCTGGGTCCAAAGGGCATGCTCTGCTCCTGGCGCTTATTTCTCAGTTGGCTTGTTTCTTCTTCTTTCTCTTGTAAGGTGTTGCGGGCTACACCCCGGGAGACTCCCCTTACATTGGATCAGGGCCGTGACCTGAGAGAGGGAGTTCCATTCCACCCAAATCCCCTCACAACTGATTGGCTGATCAGATCACATCATAGGAGACAGTTACATCATCACGTAACTGCCAAACCACTAGTAATCACGACCCAGCCAAGTTAACACGTATTTTGGGTGTACACAACTTAATCCATGGCATTCGACCCTTTGGCCACACAAAATCCATGTCCTTGCCACAAACAAAATACTTTCACCCTATCATATCATCTCCAAAGTCTTAAATCAACTCCAAGTCCAAGTCCCATCCTGGAGCACAGTTCCTGTTCATCTGTGAATCCAGAATCCAGGTTACTGGCATCCAGAGTACAATGGCGTGACAGGTATAAAGTAGACATTTCCATTACAAATGGGAGACAGTGAAGGGCAAGAAGGGGTAAGGGGCACTGTACAAGTCAGGAAGCCAGGAGAACAATTCCTATTAACCCTCAAGGCTTGAAAAGACCCTCTGTTCTCTGAAACCAAACCATCTGGGCAGGGGCCTTTTCCTCCACACTTGGGTGTTGGTCATGCTCTGTGGATTCCAGGTGGAGGTCCCTAGGTCCAGGCCCCCTGGGGTGGCAACTCTGCTCTCTCAGCTCAAGGTGGCTCCATTCTCATCGTCTGTTTGAGTGGTGACTCCACCCCCTTGGCCCTGGCAGTCCATCTTTCCATCCATCCCCTTGGGCACAGCAGTCCCACTCTCCGAGAACTGGTGAGGGTCTGACTCAAAGCTAGATGGCCACAGTGTCACCCTTTGAGACCCAGCAAGCCCTGGCTCTACCCTTTAAGATCACGGTCCTACCCTCTGACACTGAGGCAACTCTCTCCAGCTCCTCGTTCCTCGGCCTCTTGGGTCAGCCCAGTCTCTGTCCCTCTTGGACAAGTGTTACACAGTTCTTTAGCTCTGGCAACAAGTGCCTAGGGAAACCTGCTCCTGCCTGAAAGCATTCGTTGTCTTGTTCCGAGGACCAGTTCCTCAGCACCTTGAGCTGCTCTCCTGCTGCTGCTTCTCGCTTCTGTGACATCCCTGGTGTCACAGCTCATGAGACTCAGGGGACTGTACCACCAGGACTCAGTGGGTTTGCAGTTGAGACGGAGCTATCTCCCACGTAGCCTGATGGGATAAATTGGTAAGAGGATTAAGGGTGGGATGTTGTTGTCAAGTGCTGTCACGTTGGTTCCGGCTCACAGCAACCCTGTATAGGGTTTCCAAGGAATGACTGGTGGGTTTGAACCACCGACCTTGTGATTCACAGCTCAGTGCTTATCCTATAGTGCCACAGCAGGGCTCCAAAGCTGGGATTGTTGTTAAGTGCCGTTGAGTCGATTCCGACCCATCACAACCCTGAATAGGGTTTCTGAGGACCTTGTGATTCAAACCGACTTTGCAGTCCAGCACATTAACCCACAGCGCCACACCAGGGCATACTACCCTTAACCCTAGTACCCCCCTGATCCAATTTACAGGAGATCCCCAAGGATGTCTCATGCAACACCTTTTATCTGACAAGAGATAAAAGCAGAGACCTGAGCAGAGAAAGCGGGGTCTAAGATTACCAAGATGGAAGAGCTGGGAGCAGAGCACGTCCTGTGGACTTGAGGTCCCTATACTGTGAAGCTCCTACATCCAGAGGAACACTGACACCAAGATATATGGCGATCTCCAAAAATACTGGGCCTTCTAGTCACCTAAACTGTGACAGAATAAATTTCTAGGCATTAAAGCCATCCACACTGTGGTCTTTCTGTCGTGCAATCATTAAATAACTAAAAGTTTCCCTAACTTCCTTCTGACTCCTCACCAGAATTGTCTTTGAGGTCTATCATTCCACCAACATTCAACCTAGGCTTCTACTATTGCTGTTGTTAAGTGCCAGAGATTTGGTTCCAACCTACGGAGACCTGGATAGTGTTTCCAAGTAGCAGCTGATGGGTTTGAACCACCAACCTTGTGGCTAGCTGCCCAGTGCTTAACCTACAGAGCCACAAGTCTCTGGCTTTTATTATTGGGCACCATAAAACTCTTTTGGACTCCTGGTGAGACACTGTAGGATCGGCACTGGACTGCGGACCATAGAACTGACTCGACAGTACTTAACACCACCACCTTAAAACTCTTTTAGCTTCTACTCATTACAATTCCAAAACCACTTCCCCATTTTAGGTATCTGTTAGAGCAGCATCCTGTTGTTGGTACCTAAATCTGCTTCCACATTTTAGGTATCTGTTAGAGCAGCATCCTATTGTTGGTACCCAAATCTGCTTTAGCTCTCCAATGCTGCTGTAACAGAAATACCACCAGTAGGTAGCTTTAAAGACACAGAAGTTGATTCTCACAGTTTAGGAGGCTAGAAATCCAAATTTAGAATGCCAGCTTTCAGAGGAGACCTTTCTCTCTGTCGGCTCTAGGGGAAGGTCCTTGTCTCTTGTCAACATCTGTGGGCCTGGCGCTCCTTGGAGCTCCCTATGTCTTGATGTCAGTCTTTCCCAGAGTCTCAGAGGTTCTCAGCACAAGGATCATCCTAGGTCCAAGGATAAGTCTGTGCCCAGATCTTCTTTCTTGGTGGTAGTCACACCCTTCCTTCTCTGCTTACTTCCCATCTCGTTTCATCTCAAGGCGCTGCAGACCACGCCCCAGGAAACCTCCCCTGTCATCCCAGCAGGCCTGCGACTTGAGTAAGGATATTCATCAGTTAGCTGACCAGATACATCCTGGGAGATGATTATATCACTACATTTAACTGTCAAACCACTGAGGACCACATCCTAGCCAGGCTGACACATATCCAATCCGTGACAGCAGTGAAGCCAGGGTTGGAACTGGGATCCTCTTGAATTTGGATCCTATATATGAGACTTCTTGTTAACTAACCTCCACAGCATCCTGTTCAGTAAAAACTCATTCAACAAAACACCCACTGAGCTTCCACATAATTTAAAACAGGTGCTGCAAAAATGAATGGTCCCCGTCCTCAAGGAACTCAAGGTTTAAAATGGGAGATGGACCAAGAAAACACAGTGATTTCGTACAAATATTACAATAAATATAAACAGAGATTACCAGGTACCATGGTGGTAAGAGAGGACTTTACCCTATGGGCTGAGGACAGTTAGTAAGGCATTTAAGCAGGAGTAAGATCTGATCATGTTTGTTTCAGGAAGAATTCTGGCAGTGGTGTGGACGAGGTCACCAATGAATGAATCAACAGACCAGCTGCTTGGAACAGGAACACAGCAGAGGAAAGACTAGAAGACTTAAACTAAGAGAAGAGATGAGTGAAGGATGGGACAGGGTCCTTACTCACACCTGCAGGTGTGAGATCAGCTGTCCCACGGTGATTTCCTCTGCTATCTTCTGGTACAGACTCTGGCTGTTCAAGACCATGCTCTCCAGGATGGCCAGGGACCTCTGAAGGATCGACACGTCCACCATTGGCTGGCTAACGTACCCTGCAATCTAAAACCAGAGGAGGCAAATCAGGTCTGAAAGCTGGACAACTGGGGAATCTTATGTTAGCCATAAAGGCACTCTCCTCTTAGGCATGAGGCCTACATCTGGGCAGCTGTCCACAAATTAGTGGATTGTCCATTAGTTTTCTTAACTGTCACTGCCCCCTGTTGTAAAAGAAAAGGGGGCAAAATCAGAAGTACTCTTCACCCGCTCCCACCCCTGAGTTCAGTCTGACAATCTACACAGTAGCGTGGTGCCTGATACCAATGTGCCA
Source organism: Chrysochloris asiatica (assembly GCF_000296735.1). Classification (NCBI taxonomy): domain Eukaryota; kingdom Metazoa; phylum Chordata; class Mammalia; order Afrosoricida; family Chrysochloridae; genus Chrysochloris; species Chrysochloris asiatica. The sequence continues at coordinate 17,028,313 of NW_006408541.1, read as the reverse complement.
GGGGTTCCCTGGGTTACAGCTGAGTGTGTAACGCAATCTCAGGTTAGTTTCTATTCCATTGTGCCACCTCCAAATCTAAGGCTCTCATCTTTCCAAATAAACGTTCTGGTGTGGAAAAGCTGAGTCTAACAAGCAGAGGATTTTACTGACACTGGGATTTCATTTTACTGACATGTGCTTCTTTCTTCAAACATACACAACTTCTCCCTCTACACAGCCTAGGTGTGGGGAGGTGGAACACATCAGCACAGCTTTCATCAGATCCCTCTTCTCAATCCCTTTATAATAACATTGACACATGGTCATTTCACTTTTGTACAAATATCTCCAGTGGCAGAAGTTGCTGACATTCCAGCTCAATGATGAGGCAACTCTAGGTCACTGGATATAAGATTTACTGGTCTTCATTGCATTTTCTGAATTTAGGCTGCTCCTTGTGGTAGAAGAAAAGAGGGCAAAATTAAAAGTACTCTTAGCACCTTCCGCTTGCTCACTGAATTCAATGTGACAATCCAATCAGGCTATCTTTTGGGTTTATAAACAGGAGGCAAATGAATAGTCTTTATCTAAAGAGAAAAGAGAGCCTAGAATGCAGGTCAGAAGACTGAAGGGTTGACAGGCTGGTTTTATTCCAAGTCTCATGAACGACCTACTCCCGCTCTGCGCATGTTCAGTCCTGGAGACCAGCTCCTTCTCCCCAGTGCAGGTCTAAGTGGAATCCTTGCAGGAGCGGAAGACCAGAGGCTGAGCAGGAGGAATTGGGCCCCGGAAACATGAAACTGACCCTCCCCAGAATGGCTGTATTGTCTGCATCTCCGCCACTCACACCCAGAGTAAGAGAAAACGTTGGAGGCCTCACCTGCTTAATAAAGGTGATTGAGACCAGATCCCAGGAGACAACGCCATGGTCCATGAGCTCTAAGAAGGCAGTCAGGGTGAATGCCAGCATTTCACTGTAGCTGAGACATGTGCAAAATACACACAAAGCAATAGAGATTCAGAACCAGGAACCCAGGAGGAAAGCGGTAACACCAGGGAAGTTTCACCGGTGAAAAGTCAGTTGAAGAGCTGAGACTAAGTAAGTGCCTACGTGTACATGCAGCTGAGTCCACCCAGAGGAAAAGGTGCTGGGTGAGTGACCCCTGTCACACCGACACGAGGTAGGGGCCCCTCCTGGGTGCTTATCCCACAGCACCAAACCAGGACTGCCCATGCTTCAGAGTTACTGGGGGCAGGAGAAAAGGCAAGGTACAGACATGGGCTCATTTCCTACTCAGCCAATTACTTAGTGCAGGTTTTACCATTTCGGACTTGAATCGCTTCCTGTGTAAAACTGAGTGAATCTCCCAGCGTTAACCTCAGGTGGCTGTGGTGAGAGCCAGGTGACAACGTGTGCAAAGCCCTTCGAAGAGCAACAACTCTCTTTTCTCTCCCTCCTTACCTGCGTCATCCCTTCATGTCTATACTTAGCTCTACAATGGGCAGAACACACTCCTATCTACAGAGCATGTTCACGTACACTCTCTCACGAACAAAACTCCACACAACAACACTGCGACGTAGGTATTATCGTCCCCATTTTAAAGAGGGGGAAGTAAGGCCAGTCCCGATGCGTACTCTTAGGAGACGGCACAGATGCTGCGTCAGTGCAGACGGCTGACCAAGGCTCCAGGACCCCAGTGCGACTTGAGGATCCAAGACTTACATTCGTTGCTCAGTTTGACTGACAAGCTCAATAGCTGATGCCTCAGCTGAGGGATTTCGGACTCCCCTCTCTGCATCTCAGGTTCCACAAGCTTAGACGGGACCTAAGCCGCCTATGTGGTGCTATGGGTTAATGTGCCAGACTGCAAAGCCATTTGAACTGCAAGGTCGATGGTTCAAGCTCACCAGCTGCTCCTTGGAAACCCTATACAGGGTCGCTATGGGTCGGAATCGACTCGATGGCACTTAACAACAAGACGCCTGTTTACTCAAGGCTGATCACCAAGCGTAGTTGCCTACATCATTCCTCTCAACATTCTGCTGGAGTAAAAATGGTCTGTCTGGGTGTAAATGTGAAAATGTGTGACAGGGAGATACAAAGGAAAGCTCATGTTTGTTTGGGTCTGTGTGCCTCTGTGTGCACGTATGTGTGCAGAGTTGGGGTAGGGAGGTAATGTGGAGGAAGGAAATGGCTAGGAACAGATGCCCAGGCTGGTGGAGAATGGACAGGCAGTCTGCTCACTAACCCCCACCATGCCAAACAACTCCCAGAAACCAACAGGCTCCTCTCTTCCTTGGCTTATTGAGCCCCTATTTTTACCACTCACTTGGCACTTAGCCGTGTGCCGTCTGGTACTGTTACTTATTGTGTGAGAGCCTGCACTGTCTTCCCAACTGGACTACAAGATTGAGGACCATGATAGTGAATTCTGCCTCTCTATGTGGACCCGAAGGAGCCCTGGTGGCACTGTGGTTAAGTCCTTGGCTGCTAACTGAATTGGTAACAGTTCAAGCCCACCAGTCACTCCAAGGGAGAAAGTGTGGCAGCTGGCTTCCGTAAAGATTACCACCTCAGAAACCCTAGGGTGAGTCCCGCTCTGTCCTCTAGGGTCACCTGGAGTTGCAATGACCTGGCAGCAATATGTTTTAATGGGTGTGGACCTAGTACCTGACACACTGCTCTGTATACAGAAGGCATTCAGTGGAAAATGAGACCAGGACACCCTGTGGCACATGGAGAGTCTTTGCCAGCCTCAGGCATATAACACTTACTGTGACAAGAGCTTGGTTCCACTCTCCACAAGCCGTGTGAGGACAACAATGCCATCCATGTTGATGAACTCGGTAGCAAAGGTCACGTCAGCAGAGAGCTTGGCCAGCTCCTTCATGGCGTCCAGTCGGGTCTCCATGCTGGACGACTGGGTCCTCTCCATCAGCTGGCGTGCAGCCCGGGACTGTGAGAGCAGGGACAAGACACATGCCATCTGTTCCCTGAGGCAGCTCAGCAGGGTCCTTCTGTGAACATTCAAGCCTGGAGCTGGGCTAGCTTTTCACACTACATGTTGTTGTTAAGTGCCATCGAGGGTTTCCGAGGAGTAGCTGGTGGGTCTGAACCACCAACCTGCGGTTAGCAGTTCAGTGCTTGTCCCACAGCACCAAACCAGGACTGCCCATGCTTCAGAGTTACTAAACAACTATTTATTGACTCGGCCACGGAATGAATTACCAGTGTGCCAAGACCAATCTGTAGACATCTGTATCCTCTCTGAACCCCTCTGGTCTATGGATCAAAAACTCTCCACTAAGGGAACACAGAGGGTGATGGGACAGTCACAGTCCCACCTAACTAGGACAAGTCACAAAGAAATAGAGACAGTCCTCCTTCAGTATCCACCAGGAACTGTCCCAGGGCCACACCCATGGACAGGTACCTCAATCTATAGGTGCTCAAGACTTTTACATCAAATAAACTAGTACCTGCATATAACCTTCACATACCTTCCCGCATACGTTACTCCACCTCTAAATCACTTCTAGTACCTAGTATAAATGGGCACTTCATGCTCTCTCTAAGCCTTTGACAGATTGCTTTTTTTCCCCTTCTCATTTTAATGCGTGCTTGGTTGGTTGAATCTGGGGGAACAGAACCCATGAATACAGAGGACTAACTGCGCTTGTTCAACATAGAACAAAAAATTGTTCCCTAAAACTCGACCTGTCAGATAGCAGACCCTGTTGTCTCTTGAAGTGCTCAGCTCCCTGTCACGGGAAGCCATCAAGCAGAATCGGGCCAACCACGTGGTAGAGATGTCATAGAAGACATTCCTGCATTGGATGGAGAATTCAACAGCTAACCTTTAAGGTCCGTCTCATTCTTCAACTGGGATAACCCTAATGTGTTTTTCTTTCTGCACCTTTCTCTCAAAGTCCCTATCAATGTTCCTCAAAGTGAATGAGCTGAGGAAACTTCAGCATATCAAGGTGCCTGAAGGAGCTCATTTCAAAATCGCTTTTGGAAAACGTTGGTTGGCTAAAGCAAAACTTCCTATGAAATGAACTTTCCAGAAGGTTTGCCTCCTTTCTGCAGCTACAGCTAAAAGCCCTCTGCTAGCTTTCCTTTTGCGGAATTTAAGCAAGTTACAGGCTGTGCTGCTGCTGCTGTGTGCCGTGAAGTTGGTTCTGACTCAGAGCGACCCCATATAGGGCTTTCAAGGCTGTAAATCTTTATGGAACAGAAAGCCTCATCTTTCTCCTGCAGAGCGGCTGGTGGATTCAAACTGCTGACATTCACACTCCAACACACAACCCACTATGCTACCAGGGGAGTGCCTCACAATCTAACATTCCATCATTCTCACTAAGAATGGAGGTACCAAAAGGAAAGAGAAAGAAAGACACTCAACTACCACCTAAAGGTCATCGATTCAAACCCACGCTGAAGTGCTGTGGGAGAAAGGGATGGCAACCTACTTCCGTGACAATTACTCAGAAAGCCCTACAGAGCAATGGGTAAACGCGTTGGGAGCAAAGGCACTCCTGCTTTATTTTCCCTCACATTGCCAAGCATGTAACTCCAATCAGTCCCTGTTCCTGGTCAAGGAGTCGAGGCCTGCCCCTCCCTTTCCCCTCTGCCCTCCTCTCTTCTCCTGGGATTTAACACCAGCTCTCCATGCTACGGAAATCCCCTCATTTCTCTAAGGTGAGGACTGTGATGTGTGAGAAAAGGTCACAGGATAGAAGAATTTGAAGAGCACTGGTCTGTAGCTCACTAGAAACTTACAACTCCAAATGTCAATTTCCCTCCTGAGACAGCATTTCTGGGCTACTACCTCCTGCTCTGGGGAGAGATGTGCTTCTGGGAAAAGCAAACCATTCCTGGCAAGAGGGCTGTGAAAATGCTCAGGCACTTCCGCGAAAGCAACCCCAGGCTTTATACCAAATGAGCAGAACTGACACAAAGAGTGAAGTCCCGACGATGAGAAGAGGCCAGGAGGACAGGACAGCAGAAGGGCACCTGGTGGGTGTGAGAGCCAGGCCTGCCACTTTGTAGATGTGTGACAAGTTATTTACCTTCCCCAAGCCTCACTTTCCCAGGCTGCAAAATGGGGCAATTCAGGGTACCCACCTCATCAGGTGTCTGTGAGAATGCAACAGTGTAATGGATACAAGGTACCAGTGAAGGACGCTGGTGATTACAGAAGAAATAAGCCCTTAGAGCCACATCCTAGCCTGCTGCTGTTGGATGTCCTGAATCAATCCCAACTCACAGAGACCCCGTGTGACAGAACAGAGCTGCCCCATATAGTTTTCTTGGCTGTCCCCTTTGCGGGAACAGTCCATCAGGTCTTTCTCCAGTAGAGTCTCTGGGTGGGCTCGAACCTTCAGTCTTTTGGTGAGCAGCTGAGTGCTGAACCATTTGCACCACCAGGCTCCTTCCATCCTGGCCTTTTTGTTGTTGTTAGGAGCTGTCGAGTCAGGTTTGACTCACAGTGACCCTGCATAGAGGTTCTGAGGCTGTAAATCTTTATAGGAGCACAAAGTCTTATCTTTCTCCCAAGGAGATGCTGGTAGATTTGAACTGCCGACCTTGCAGTTGGCATTCCAGTGCTTGTCCTACAGTGGCACCAGGCCTCCTTACATCCTGGCCCACGAGTAGTGATATTCAGGCCTTTCTAGAGAATAACCTCATAACCAAACAGAATGGGGCCCACTAGCAATTCAAGGCACCAGCTTCTGCAAATGAACCGTGATAGTTTCATTCTCCTCCCGGGGATCCTAAACGTTTGATCCTAAACATTTCCTACTTTCACACATCTTTACCTCTTTCCCTCTCACTGAGAAAACAAGGGTCACCATGTACTGACTTTGCTGGTAGTCCGTCAACAAACTGACTGAATGACACCCCGGCCATTTTCTTCCTTGGGGGCTGAGGAGCCGAGGTGAATCCCTCCACCTGAGCGTAGAGTCTGTCTCGACCCACTTAGATGCTATTCCATTATCTGCTCCTTCGACCTCATCCCTTCACGCTCCCCTCTTTGCTGACTCTTTCTTATCATTTTTAAAACAGACTCAAGTCTCTTCCATCTTTAAGGACATATAAAAAAACTGCAACAGAAATTCACAACTGTGAGGGGTGGGAGAGATCAGGAGCTGGGTAGGAGACAGGAGTAGGAGGGAGATCTTTCACTAGATCTTTATTAAAGTCTTTGATTTTTGAAACATAGTAATGGTGTATCTATTTTAAAAAACACCACAAAGCTCACCTTTTCAACTACACACCCCTTCAGGAACCACCCTGTCTGCTTCCTTTCATCAGGAAGCTTCTTGATCAGGTGATGCGATCGAAGCTCTCACTTTTTCACCTTCCTTTAATTAACCCACTGCAGCCTGACTTCCACCCCATGACGCCCCCAGAACTGCTTTCCTGAACATCACCAGTGACCCTTTGACCTCTGAGGTCAACAAACAGCTTTTTTGCCCTCACTTCACCGGCCTCTCTCTGCTCATTAGAAACTGCACCTTCCTCCATGCGGAAGCCCCATATAGGCTACTGCCTGAGCCACTTCACACACCTGGCTCTCTTCCTCCCCCTTCTGGTTGCTTCCTCCTCAGGTACCTTGACGAGCTACTCTTGCTGAAAGCAGGTGTCACCTTATACTCTCACCTAGATGTTTCATGTACATCATTTCACCTGCATTGCTATTTGCTTCGATGGGCTGTTAACATTCCTCACGGGCCTTTCATACGGCCTCAGACCACCAGCCTGCCTTCTTGTAGCCTCTCTCCCACACTGCCACTGAAGTGATTTTGCTGAAACATACATCTACACGTGACACATCTTCCTGCTTAAAATCCTCCATGGCCTCCACATTTCCTTCAGGATAAAACCCAGCCCGAGAGCAAGCCACGCATGGCCCTTCACTCATGGCCTTTCACTGGTGCACACGACACGGGCCCCGCACCTCGGTGATTCAGCACACGCCGAGCTCTCTACTGGGAAGACTTTTTCATTTTCTTCTTTCCTCAGCGAATTCTTGCTTCTCCTTCCACATCTGGGCTACGTATCCCCTTCTCTTGAAAGGAAGCAGATGGTCCCATTTCTGTGTTCCCCTAGCACCTATGTAACTTTCTCTCTAGATCTTTTGAGAAAGCCCTGGTATCCTGTTTGTACACTCCATTGTGCTGTGAGAGCTCAGACTGACTTTTTAATCTCTGTAGTCCTTGTTTCTAGGAACCCTAGTGGCCCAATGGTTAAATGGTTGGCTGCCAACAAAAGGTTGGCAGTTCGAATCCACCAGGAGAAAACACCTGACTATCTGCTCCCATAAAAATGTACATTTAGGAACCCCGATTGGAGCAGTCCTACTCTCTCCTAGTTTGTCAGTACAGAGTCGGAATTGACACTTCGGCACATAACAACAAGCTCTAGTTTTTGGCCCATGATAGGTGCTTCTAAATGTTAAAGGGAAGAATTTCTGATGAAACAGAATACCTACCGGAGAGATGGCCAGCTGTAAGATGGTCCCATTCTTAATGTCACTGCGTGTCTGGGTAACAACGAGAAAAAGGAATTACTAACATCAAATCAGAAGACCGTGCAAGGAAGCTGACTCCAGGAGAGCTCTCTGTCCTTCGTACGGGAGTTGTAAGTGAGATTCTGTCAGGCCTCTGCTACTTGTTCCCTGGCACAGAGGTCCCTGGCTTCTTTTCCAATCCACTGGGTAATCAGGGGGAAAAGCCAAGTTTTCCAGTCACCAGAGAACAAGGAAAGGCACTGCCCACTCTGCCCTGGGAAACGGAAGATACCTGCGCGCTGGGTAAGCAAAATTGTACCACCTCCTGTGAGGTTCCCTTCAAAGCAAGGCTTGGATGAATTTTGCTTCTCTCTGCACTGACCTGTTCAGTGATGTAGAGCTGAGGCCCATCTGCATATCGGAGGGTGTAGTATTCTGGGTTTGGCAATGACCATCTATGCAAAAGAGACAGTACACAGCCCAGTCAGCCCTGCTTCGTGGCTGGCTCAGAAGCTGCAAATCAATACTTTTCAATAGAGTTATTCAAAGGCTCAATGGCTTGTACTCAGAGGATGAGAGAGAGAGAGACTGTATGTGTATGAGTATGTGTGTGTGAGTGAAATGCAAAGTTTTAGGCTGAGATGTTGAAAAATAACCAACGCAGCCTTTAGGAAAGGTTTTCGCCACAATAAGAAGTGTGAACAATTGAGTACAGGTCTCAGCTCCTACCAGGAGGTCAGTGGGACATTCCTGAACTTACAGTGGGAAAAAAACATTGCTAGGAGGTCTTAGGGTCAGCCTTGTCAACCCTGCCATGATCCATGAAAACCCCATACTGCGGATCAACTGGCAGAATTCCCTTCAAGTGTTCCACTGTCCCAAACAAGGCAGTTCCAACCTACCCATCACAAACTTCCTTGATGACGGATGTCAGGGGCTGTTTCTGAAAGAGAAAGAGAGAGATTTGTCTCCAGCAGCCCAGGTTTTGATGAGAGAAGATGCCAAGCAAGGTCAACAAGGGGCCCAGGAATAGACCTCTCCCCCTGGTAGTTTTTGTTGAAGGAGTGCCCCTCTGAAGCCCTGCTGACTGACCTTCCCTAGCGAGGACATCATAAAGTTCAACCTCTTGCTACCGACTCTTTACCTCTCACGCCAGTGGTCTCTGTCCCTAAGGACATCCTTCACCAGATTTCCCGCAGACCCCTCCCCTTGCGACACTGCTCCTCATTTCGGGGGCTTACCTGGTCAATTTCCAGGAGCTGAGCATTGGCACCTGGCCATTCGATGGCCACTTTGACGATGTCTGAGGGTGGCGGCATCGCAGTTTCCAAAGGCTCCTTTCTCTCGGAGACACAGCCACACACACAAGCAAAGGTGCCTGTGGAGAAAGCATGAGAATGCAGGGAGAGGTCACTGAGTTCATCTTGACTTTTCACTCTTAGGAAATCTTCTGGGGACTCTGAAGGCAGATGCTGTCCACAGTAACGGATGGAATTCCTTAGTTTGGAGGTTCCTCGATCATGACACAATTCCTCCTTGGGCTTTTGTCTCCTTAAACAAAATCAGCAAGTAGAAATGGGGCACATCTCTCTCTTATCTGTAGACCAGCCAGCAGCAAGCTCTACCAATGTGATACCTCTGTTTAAAGGTCTCTGGTGGAAGAGTGGGGTTACTGTCTAGGGACCCTGAGAGGAGAGGACATGTGCTCTGGCATGAAGAATAAACACAGCCACTCCGCGGTTAACCGAAGGAGTCCACCGACTTCTCTTCCGCAGTCACCCAGCCACATACACTCCAACCGTCTCCCTACTCATTGCTGCCACTCCCTCCTTCTCAAAAGACACACTGTGGCGTCTCCTCTGTGTGGATGATGCAGAGCTCTGAAAATGGGGAAGAGGTCTGGGCAGGAAATGCGATTTTAGTCCCTAGTGCCAAGGGCAAGGTCTGCAGAGGCCTAGAGAAGAGGGAAGAGAGGCCAACCAGACACAAAGGGTCTCTATCCGCCTCTGCCAGGCTTGGCAAGTACCCTCCCCCACTTCTCTCCAAAATAAAGGAAAATAAATCATCTCAAGCAAGTCTGGAAGATGGGCCCATGTGACCGGTATCCTAGGCAACTCTGCTAGCTTAGCGGTATTCGAAGCCGTAGCTGAAGCGCTCTCTCTCCAAGGTCTGATGCAGGGGAGGCACTGGACTGACAGATCATTTCAATGTGTATTTACACTCCTTGTCTACAGGTCTAGGAGATGCCTCACTCTTAATGAAAAAGTACAACTCGGCCTGGCAGGCCTGGCCTCCCGGAGGGCGACTGCTGCCTCTCCTGGCACATACAGGAAGGCTGTTGCCAAGCTGCTATTCGTGCAGGCTACCAATTTTTCAACCCTAACACAGATGCCAGTTCTTCTTACAAGCCAGGTTAAGTCCAAACTTAGCTGGTGAAAAGCGGTAGACTCCCTTTCCCTGCAAACCCACAAGACTCAGAAAGAGGGAAGCTCTCGTGGCCACTGCCTCACCAGAGTGAGCTGTTCAGAAGTCAACTGCCAGGACTTCCAGAACACGGTCAGGTCAAAGCCATGGTTTTCAGAGTGCCCTCCCATCTTCGCCTCAGTCCTCCGAGCAGACCTATGAAGGAGGCACAGTAGGCCGCCTACCTCCAGTTGAAGTAGACAAACTGAAGCTCTGACTTTGGTTGAATTGCCCAAATTTATCTGCTACTATGTAGGAAAGGAGCTTTGGTAGCGTAGTGGTTACGAATCGGGCTGCTAATCTCACGGTCAGCGGTTCGAAACTACCAGCTGTTCTGCAGAAGATGAGGCTCTCTGCTCCTGTAAACATCTGCAGCCTCGGAAACCCTGTACAGGGCCGCTATGAGTCTGAACCAACTCCACGGCACATAACAACAACAAGTAGGAAAGGGGGTCAGGACTGGAGCTGACCAGCCAGTGCTCTTCCCGCTCCCTAAGCCTGAATTTCTGTCCACTATAACACAGCCGTCAGAGGATCCCTAACATGCCCCCACCCCCCAGCTTCTGCAGCTCCAGGCAGGATTTTCCATTGTGAATGATATGTGACTACACCAGGAGTCCTGGTGTGGCGCTGCAGGATAAGCACTAGACTAAAAGGTTGGTTTGAACCTCAAGGTCGGCAGTTCAAACTCACCAACCACTCCCTGGAAACCGTATACAGCATGCTATGAGTCAGGACCAACTTGATGATACTTAACAATAACAACAACAAAGACAGACAACAGGGAACGAAGTAGCTCTGTAAGATAAGCACTGAACTGTGCAACACAAGTTTGTTCATTTGAGCTCACAACCTGCTATGTGAGAGAAACAGGAGGCTTTCCGCTCCAGCAAAGACTTCAGCCTAAAAAAACCTATGCAGGGCCGCTATGAGTTGGCACCAACTCAAATGTACTGTAACAATAGACATGAAACCAATCTCTGGCTGAACATTTGGCTCTAGTGAGAGCAGTAAGGGCAGGAGTTCCCAGTCCATGCATGGGTGGTACCCCGAATCTCTGGATGGTGGTGGTGTGTGCCACTGAGTCAACTGACTCACAGTGACCCCACGTTACAGCGTCCGACTGCCCCACAGGGCTTTCTAGGAGGTCATCTTTACGGGAGTACATTGCCAAGTCTTTCACCCATGAAGCTCCTGGGTGGACTGGACTTGCAAACCTTTTGATTAGCAGCTGAGCACTTAACCATCATGCTACCAGGTATCCTAGAATCTCCAATGGCAAGGGCAAATCACTTAACTTCTAGCATCCTTTCTCAGTAAAACTGCAATAATTAGGAGGTAGGACAATACAGCTGTGAGATGGTACACATAAAATTTAGATACAATTTACATAGAAAGATTGCACAGCTGTGGTATCGTGAATTTACTTGATAAGTAAACTCATTTTATCCAAAAGTAAATGCATTTCTATCCAAAGTCTTTTTAACTCCTACCAAACAACTGGGTTGTTGTTTGTTGTTACGTGCCGACCCATAGCGACCCTGTAAGGGTTTCCAAGGAGCAGCTGGTAGCTTGAACCATCAACCTTTCAGTTCAAATCAACTTTACAGTCCAGCGCAATAACCCACAGTACCACACAGGGACTCTAAACAATTGGGTGGGGCCATGCAAATAAGGTATACAGGGCTCTAACGTCAGGATTGGTTAGTTTTGCCATTCTGCTAGGCTTAAAAGGAGCCATATCAGAAGCAGGAACAAATGATCCCAAGACCATAAAGAATTAAGAACCGTGAGATTCCCTACAACCCATGGACCAATTGCCAACAGGCAGGAGACTGGCTCTTGGGCATTTGTTGTTGTGCTAGGTGCCATAGGTACCGACCCATAGTGACCTTATGCACAGCAAAACGAAACACTGCCTGATCCTGAGCCAACCTCACTACTGTTGCCACACTTGAGTCCATTGATGCTGCCACTTTGTCAATCCATCTCGCTGGG
>NW_006408541.1:16996703-17012733 GCF_000296735.1 Chrysochloris asiatica | reverse complement strand
ATCCTATGCTACCTCTTGAAAAGGTTGAACATGAACCATTTCCTTTTGGTGTAGTGAGTCTGTGGACTGGATAAAGGAACTTTGTAAATGTGCCTGAGCAGGGCAGACAGAGGCTGAGCGGCCAAATGCTGAGAGACCAAAACCAAAGTGAGGCATGCCTGCAGTCTAGCAGAGAAGGGGTACTTCTGACTGGAAGGCTGCGTGCTGCACGCACCCTGAGTTGTTTTGATCCTGAATTTTATTCTGTCCACTTCCTTGATGAACCCTTTATTTGTGAGTATTGTCTCTAAGTTCTGTGGGGCCACCACAACAGACTATCAAACCCAGATGTAAAGCAGAGAGCGCAGTGGGAGGGATGGCTGGTGTCAGAAGAGGGTAAAGGAGGGTAAAGGGTGGAGACATGTGTGACCTCCGCCTCACAGGGATCTGTCTGCCTTGGGCTGATTTCCCCACTTCTGAAACCAGAGGAAGTCAGCCCTGAACTCCATGCTGTGGATGTGGACATAACATCACAAGATACAAATGTCTGACTTAGGCTTAACAGGGGGGCAGGTTGTACCTGTCAGGAAAACACTGACTTGGCATTTGGGTACCCAGGCTCCTGCTAAAGGCCATGCTTCTCCTGCCAGCACAGGTGACACAGAGGGGCCCCTGTGATGGGATGTGCCCAGCCAGGGACCACAGCAGTGAACAGAGAGCCCACAAGGCTGATAGTTCAAGGCCACCTACCGTTCTATGAGAGACTATTATAAGTCTGCTCCCACAAAGATTTAAAGTCTCCAAAACCCTAGACAGTCAAGTACAAGTCTGGGAACTGAATCGACAAAAGTTAACAAGTCCTTGTTGAGTTGATTCCGGCTCTCAGTGATCCCTCAGGGCAGAGTAGAAACTTCCCCAGAGGGTTTCCAAGCCTGTAATCTTATGGGAGCAGCCTGCCACAGCTTTCTCCCATGGAGCAGCTGGTGGGTTTGAACTGCTGATCTTTTGGTTATCCTTTATCTTGACCCCATATGACATTACCTGTGTCTTTATCAAATTTAGCCCTGAATGACTCTTGGCTGTTTCCCAAAATTCAATACCATTTAAAGCACGGGCTCTGCAACCACCAAGACTAGTCAAGGGTTCACCAGTCCCCACTCACTCACCCCTCTCAGCAACTTTGTGGTTTCCCAGAGAGCAGACAGCCCGATTAGTACTAGATACGCCCCACCCCTACTGCAGCTGAATAAGACCGGGTAAACTCCCAGTTGTAGCCGGACTATGAGTCTCTCTCTTGAACCAAATGGCAAAGACTGAGGGAGCTGGATGGCAGTGGGCCCTGGAGCAGTAAGGTCAGGGTCAGGGTCAGGGCAGGTACCAGGCAAGTCAAAGCCACTCACAAGACCAAGAGATGGAGAAGTAAAAACCAAGTCTTGCAGAAAGCTATTCTGAAGAAAAAAGAAAAAATCCAGAAATGGGTAGACAAGCAGAGACAGAAACCCTCAAAGTCCCATAACAAGGTGGAAACAGTTACTGTCTGGTGACTCCAGATTTCATGGCTACACTTCCTACACAGACAGTCCATGAAACTCCTGGATATCCTTTCAATAAAACCCCTTTAAATTGAGCTAGCTAGTGTTTCTGTTCATTGCAACTAAACCAAGCCTATGACAAAGACCGAGCCCAAGTCCTGAGAGAACTCTGACATGGTGGTGTGAATGGTCAGATAGCAGTACTGGCAGGCCCGTAATTAACACTGGCTGGTTAATGACGAGTTAAGTCCATTTGTGGTGCTGTGGGTTAACGGTGCTGGACTGCAAACTCATTTGAACTGCAAGGTTGGCGGTTCAAGGTCACCAACTGCACTTCAGAAACCCTAAACAGGGTCACAATGGGTTGGAACCGACTCAACGGCACTTAACAAGAGCAACGTCCATTTAGCTAAGTTTGGTTTGCTTAAAACAGATCAGTTACATGATTCTGCAGGAATCATCCTGTATAAAATAGTAATGTGTTAACAATACAGCCTCTTTATAGTTGGTTGCTTACTTCTACATGCGTTTTTATAGTCGATGCTCACAACACCCTGCTTTTACAGGTGAGACATCCAAGGTTTGGACAGGTTTAGAAACCTGTGTTTCCCCCTGCTCCTCCCACCTAAAGAAGGCAGAAATTACTCATCAAAAACAGAGTCTCGAGTCTGGATCTTTGGACTCCAGTTAGCTCTTTTCCCTATTCCCAATACTCTGTTGTTGTTGATGAGGAGGATATTAACTGCTAATAATGACATATGTAAACAGTGCCAGGCACTGTGCTAAGAGCTTTACATCTGTTAATTAATTCAATACACATAGCAAGACTGTGTGGTTATATTATTATCCCCATCTGCCAGATCAGCAAACAGAGACACAGGAAAATTAAGTAGCCTGCTCAATGTCACAAAGCTCATTAAGTGGCAGAACAAGAATTTGATCCCAGGCAATATGACGTTCTGAAAGCCACATGAAAGCTGGCAGGGCTATACCTGGCCCACAGCACGTGCTCTGCAGAGATGAAAGCTCACTGAAGCAGAGACTTATAACAGCTAGAGCTCACTATTGTAACAGATTCCACTGTCGAAAGAATGTGGTCCCTACTTCCTTGCAATGGCATTTAGTTGTTCACCATTTGGCCCAAGTCTCCTATCTGCTACTTTCACAGCTAGCTGGACCACGCTCTTTCATTTCTTAGATACCCTGCACATCCTCTTCCTTCCTCTGATTGTCAAAAGAGCTTCTATGTTCAAATTTCAAAGCCCAAGTCAAATGTCACCTTCTCTCTGTAACACTCCTAGTTGCATCTACTTTTCCCAGCAAAAGTAAACATCCCCATATGTTCTCACAGTATCTGTTCATATCTCTTTGAAGGCTCTTGTCAGGACTCTATAACAGTCAAATATGTATACATCTATTTTTCACTGTGGGAGAAAGATCAGACTTTCTGCTCCCATAAAGATGGGAACCCTACACACACTCGCTATGACTTGGAACCGACTCAATGGCACACAACCAACAAATAGTTCCTCCTCTAAGGCAGGGGCGACCCTGTAGTCTCAGAACCTAGCACAGTGCCTGACAGAGCACTGTGTCTGCCAAAATCCAAATGTGCTGACTTGCTCAACTCCTTAGAGTCAGGGATGGCTCCACGGAAAAAGGGACCAGCAAGGCTTGCTCAGGTAGAGTGGTGCTCCATGGCCCACCAACTCCCAGCTGTCCCTATCACACACCATTTCCATTATTTCAATTCGGCCCCCATATCCAGCATTAGAAAGCATCTCACTGGAAATCCAGATTTAGTACCTCTGACTCCAGTGAAAACCAAGTGGTAGAAACACCTCTTTGCTTTTCTCCCTGTGAAAAGACCAAGAGAAAGAAGAATGGGCATTGCTATGTTCTCCAGATGACATTCCTGGGACAGAGATCTCTGCATAGGGAATCCTTCCAGTACATGCTTGCTCACACTCTTGATTTTCATTTCAGGAAGGAAGTGGAAATGAGGTTGAAGCCATCCAGTAACACTGCAGAATTCTCAGGGTTATAAATAGCCTCGTGCTCTACTGCTCAGGCGTAATGAAGAGTTTATCAGAAACCAGCCAGAACGAAGGAGCAGGCAAGGTCCAGGGGGCATTTGCCCCTTCTGGGTTCAAAGACTCTCCAGTCCTCAATCTCCCACTTCTGTAGAGCCTGGCAGATAAAACAAGGATCTGGCAAACTCAAAATGCCATAAAACATAGAGGTGCGCACCAATCGGAGGTAGATAAGGCTGAAGAATGGAAGCTCAGGTTTTCAAAGGCAGAGCTGAGAAAACAAGAGAAAAATGGCCACATGGGTGTCTCCAGTGGAGTCCTGCCTAAGTGGCTTCTGGGAAGTGTGTTAATGAAATCAGCACTGCAGGGCTTCACGGCGATTTCTCAGCTACCCCTGATGGAGCTGGAGTCCCACAGCAGGGTTGGAGAGCCCATCTTAGAAAAGGAAGTGAAAGACGATCCCTTCCCATTACTAAGGAATTCAGAAAGGAGACTGCCAGAAGGTTGCCAGCTCCCCTTCCGCCCCCCTTCCGTTCGTTTGGGGGAGCATGAGGAGTGCTTTCTGTTCTGTTCTTTTGCTTTTGATTCAGTGGGGGAGGCCTGTGTAAGTTTGGTTTCTGTATTTCCTGCAAGAGAATGACACCCCCCACCCCCCAGGAAGGCAACTAGAAGCCACACCCACTTTCTAATCAAGAACTTAATCTCAAGAGTTAAGTGTTTCCCTCAGAAACCCCCTCGGAGCTGTGACTCAACTTCCCCTAGTGCTGACCACAGATGAGACTCTGAGGCACTGAGGAGGGGGTCTGGTTGGCAGAGATTCTGGTTCTGACATGTTTGGCCAGAAACCCTGGGCAGAACCATCATACCAAGGGCAGCTGATGTTTCTCCTCTTTGTGGAAATTTGGACACAAGGGCTCACCCAAATACGTAGTGAAAAGACACTCATTTAAGTAAAGACCAAAGTATGGTGAGGGGGCTTCTTCCCCTTAACACCTACCCCAAACTGCTAGGTCTCTTCTTATCTTGCTTAGAAACCTCTATATGGTGTTGGTGTTGGGAGTCATGGTCGACCCATAGCGCCTACAGGACACAGTAGAGCTGCCCTCGCGGGGTTTCCAAGGTTGTCTCTACGGGGAGCAGACTGGCAGGTCGTTTTCTCCACAAAGCCACTAGTGGGTTTGAACTGATGGACTGAACCACTGTCCTTTGGGTTAGCAGCCAAGTGTTTTAAGCACTGTGCCAGCAGGGCTCCTTTAGCAACCTTCTGCAGTTTCCTGTATATACAGTGTAGGGCCTCAGCTCCTAGGTAGGGCTGTCAACTCTGCTCCAATCTGGCTCTCAGATCCAACCACATGTTCCTGCCAACATCCCGCCTTTCTAAGCCTGGCCGCTTGCTGTGCTAAGGCCCTCCTTCTTGTCCAGCTGCCTGACTTCTACTCGGAGGCCCAGCTCAGACACTCTTGTCACTTCAAGCAAAATTAACTGCACCTTATCGACTGCCCTGAACAACAACTACAACACTATCTGGTTCCCGCAGTCTTCCAGTCACGTCTTCATGGTTTATAATTCTCCAATGGCAGTCTCTTCCCTTGCTCCTCCAAGTGTGATCTGTACCCCAAGAGTACTGCCTGGGAGCTTGTTAGTAATGCAGAATTACCGGCTCTGCCCCAAACCCCCTGACTCAGAATGTGCCTACAAACAAGACCCCTGCCCAGGTGGTCCGTGCACATGTGAAGGTCTCAGAAGTGGCCTAGGGACCACCAAGCCTCAATCAGTGTACCTTTGAGAGCATTTCACATCACCTCCCAGTGATTCTCCTACACAGCTAGGGTTAGAACCATAGCTTCAGGCCCATCAGCAAACTGGCCCACAACAGGGCCACGTCAGGGCTAGATGCAGAACTAGATGCAGAACGTAGCTGTGTCCACAGAATTCCACACCCTTCCAACCCTTCCAGCAGACCCCCAGCCCTGTCTTTGAAAGAGAATAAAAACAGTACCGACAGAATTACGCCTTACCTGTTACTCTAGTTGTGTGCTGTTGAATAGGTTCGGATTTACAGTGATACTGTATAGGGTTTCCGAGAATGGTTAGTGGGTTTGAACTGCTGAACTTGCAGTTATCAATCCAGTGTTTATAGAGCACCACACCAGGGCTCTGTGCTTTGCCTTGTTAAGTGCCATTGAGTCGGTACTGACGGCCCATAGCGACCCTGTATAGGGTTTCTAAGCAGCTTAGGCTAGAACTTTCCAAATCCCCTGCTTCAAAAACCGAGATGAAATTAGAAGGAATCAGTGTTCAAAGACCACTCGCCTCCACTTGTTTGGAATGCGAAGAAACAGAAATTGAGATGGAAAATATAGACATCTCTGGTAGCATAGTGGTTACGAATTTGGCTGTGAACCTTAAGGTCAGCAGTTCGAAACTGCCAGCTGTTCCGCAGGAGAAAGATGAGGCTTTCTGCTCCCGTAAAGATTTACAGCCTCGGAAACCCTGTACAGGGTCGCTATGGGTCGGAACCGACTCCACAGCACATAACAATAACAACAAATCCAAGAGGGTCCCTTTAATAGACAACCTGGGTTGTACTGGGAGGCGGAGCTTATACAGGGAGGAGGGCGGTCTGCTGAGAAGAGCCCTGGGAAATCCTGACTCCTTCTACCCGCCATGAAAGTGCGCTATTGGTGCAGTACAATCGATCCAAGCCCTCTCATTTTATAAATATGAGAATTGACATCCAGCGAAGTTGGCAAGGCCATGCCACCACTTCGAGACAAGAGAAGGCCTAGGTTCCTGACTCATGTGCTCCAGCGTTGCCACAAGCATGTGCACTGAAATAAACAAAAATCCTACTGCCATCGAGTCGATTCCGACGCACAGACATGCTATAGGACACAGGTGGATTGCTCCATAAGAGTTTCTGAGACTGAATCTTAGCGAGCAGACAGTCTCATCTTTCTCTGGCAGAGTGCCTAGTGGGTTTGAACCGCCAATTTTTTGTTTAGCAGCCCAACACCTAACCCACCGTGCCACCAGGGTTCCCACATGAACAACAGAGCTGGTTATTACAAAAAGCCCCTCTGGGCCTTGGGTTCCTGGTCTAACCAAGGGGCTGGACTGGATGTTTTTGAGGTCTTTTCAAAATTTGACCATCTAGGAGTCTTGGTGTGGCGCTGTAAGATAACACTGGATTGCTAACCAAAAGGTTGGCGGTTCAAATCCACCAGTGTTCCTTGGAAACTCTAACATGGTTGCTGTGAGTCAGAACCAAGTCAGCAGCACTTAACAACAGTGAAGCAGTGCAGGAAATTGCATTCTGTAGTGGGGCAGACTTGGGATTAGGATTCCAGCTCTATTTCCTTATCTGTAACAATCTTTTATCTGCAAAATGAGGATTATAATCAACCCTACCCTATAAGGTGTATATGAAGATTGTTGTTGGAGTTGTTAGGTGTCACTGAATTGATTCTTGACTCACAGCAACACCATGAGACAGAAGAGAACTGCCTCACAGGGTCATGGTGTGGCGCTGTAGGATAAAGCACTGGACCGCAAGGTATGGTGGAACCACCAGACTGGAAGTTCAAACCCAGCAGCTGCTTCTTAGAAACCCTCTACAGGGTCGCTATGAGTCAGAACCGACTTGACGGCACTTCACAGCAAATCTTTATAGCAGCAGATCACCAAGTCTTTTTTCTGCAGAGCTGCTGGATGGATAGGTTAGAATCACCAACCTTTGGTTAGCAATCCAGTGTTATCCTACAACGCCACAGAACCTTAGCAGCCAAATATTTCACCATTGTGCCACCAAGGCTGTTCCTTAAGAAGATGAAATACCCACAGAGCTTAGGCATAATAGCTGGTGGAATTGCAACTTGCAAAGTCGCAACATAGCCACTAGGTTTTCCCTACCCGCCAGGCTGAGAGACACTGAGGACAAAACCAGAGAACCTAGGTGAAGGCACTTGGGAGGAAAACCAACAGAAAAGGTGCAGCATGACTCTGGCACTGACAGACAATTATTATCATTATTTCCTAGCTGAAGAACCTTGGAGAGCTTTATAGTCAGGTCCAGAGCACATAATAGATGCTCAACAAATCTTCTCTAGTGACTCAAAGGAGACCAGCATGCCTAATGGCGTTCAAAAAACCAAATGCCTTCAGTGGCCAAGCAAGTAAGTAAATAGGCAGCCTCCAAGTAAGGTCTTGGCAAACCACAAAGTGCACGCCCTGCTTAAAGGAGTTCAAATTCAACGTTCTATTATGAAATGTTACGGAGCCTGGCCAAGTCAATCCCTTTGCGACCTCTGGCACACCACCAATTCTGGTTCTCTTCACAGCATTCGATAATCTGGTACCGCAGTTAATCATGTTATATGATCATGTTTACCCCGTAAACATCCTGAAGATGAAAGCTCTGATACATTGTAGATATACAGTGAGTAACCGAACTGAATGGACACATTAATTACATTGTGAGTTTACATCCACTGTTCCACGCACCTCTGAGGTACTCCAGGGTGTGTGAGTTTTCCCACCTAGATCCTGAGGTGGACTCAGGTGGGCTTCAGGCAGGACTCAGGGACGGTGTCTGGGATAAAGAAGGTTTCTCTTCAACTATACCAAATACGTCTGTTCCTAAATCCATGTGCAGGAGGTACTGAGTCATCCACACATATCACTTTAGCAGGAATAAGCTAGAATATCCCCCATACTGATGCCAATGCTTTCAAGAAGTTTGGTTCCCCACTTCCTGCAGCTCCAAACTCCAGTGGTTGCATGAGGTACAGATCACACCAGACTGTGGAGATTAACGGTGTAAATCCTAATCTTGCCTCCTTCATTCGCAAACTCTAGGATGGTTCCTAGCCGTTACTATAACTTTCAGGGACGTCATTATTGTTATAAGTAAAATGCAGACAGAACCAAAACCAAACTTATTACCAGAGTCAATTTCAACTCATGGTGACCTTCCAGAAGAGAGCAGAACTGCCCCCAAAAGATTTCCAAGGCAGAATAATACACTGGGCCGCAAGATTAATTTGAACTGCAAAGTTGGTGGTTCAAATCCACCAGCCGCTCCTTGGAAACCTCTATACAGGGGTGCTATGAGTCAGAATTGACTCATCTTTCTCCTGCAGAGTGGGTGGTGTTATGAACCACAAACCTCTGGTTAGCAGTCAAGTGATTAACCACTGTGCCACCTGGGATCCTTTGCAAATAACCGCAAAGGACGCGTGGTGGTTATGTGCCGTGGAGTCGGTTCTGACTCATAGCGACCCTGTACAGGGTTTCCAAGGCTGTAAATCTTTACGGGAGCAGAACGCTTCATCTTTCTCCCACGAAACAGCTGTAGTTTCGAACTGCTGACCGATTCATAACCACTATGCTACCAGAGCTCCTTAGAGGGGATTAAGTATGCTGAGGTATATTAAAAAAAAAAGGAGCCCTGCTGGTATGGTAGTCAAGCGTTCAGGTGCTAACCAAAAGGTCAGCAGTTCAAACCCACCAGCAGCTGCAAGAGAGAAAGAACCTCAAGATCTGTTCCTGTAAAGATTTCAGCCTAAAAAACCCTATGAGCAGTTCTACTATGTCATAGAGGGTCACAATGAGTTGTGATCGACTCAAGGACACACAATAGACACATGTGACTACTGAAGGCTCAGACGGGCTGCAAATGTACAAAGCATCCATGATTTCAAAGATTTAGTTCAAAGGAAAAAACAAAACAAAAAGAATATGAAATATCTCATTTAAAGTATTGTTATGCTGATGACATGTTGAAATAATAATAATATGGAACTTACTTGGTTAAATAAAATGCTACTAAAATTAACTCCACTGGTTTCTTTGGCTTTTTAAAGAGTGGCTTGCACCATATGTCTACTGGACAAATTGCTCTAGCATAAGCCTAGCTAGCACACAAAAAGGACCCCAAATATTGGTTCCCTTTCCCCACAGGTAAGGCAGACATCAGGGAGCAGGATTCACATTCCCTTCCTCCCACTAAACACAAGTTCCACATTCATCTACTTAGTAAAGATTTACAGTGCATGATAGAGATGTAACTGGAGCAGAAACACACACCCTCGCCTCCTTGGGGGCCTTATTCGCTGGTGGGATAGACAGACATTGTTGTTGTTAAGTGCCATTGAGTTGGTTCCCACTCATAGCTACCCTGTATAGTATAGAGGGTTTCCGAGTAGCAGCTGGTGAGCTTGAACCGCCGATCTTGTGGTTCAAACCGACTTTGCAGTCCAGTGCATTAACACGGCGCCACGCCAGGACTCCAGCCAGACATTAGTACACTAATAAATAAATGGATACCTGCAGCTGTCCAAGTGGTGAAGAAGTACCCAGAGTGATGAAAGTGGGAAATGACTTTGAGTCTGGACGAGGGAGAACTCTCTTAAGGAGTGATGCTTGTACAGAGATTCAATGGAGTGAAGAGCGGAGTTTACTAGGCCCAGCCCAGCCTAGCCCAGGGTGAAGGGAAGGACGTACTATAACAGGCTTTGAGAAGAGCAAAATCTTAGTCTGTTGAAGGAACTGGAATAGGGCCAGTGTGGGGAGAGTATCAAGCTAGCAAGACCAGTGGGCTTGAGTGAGGTCAGCGTGGACAAGACCCCCAGGTCTGTTGAGGATATTGAGCTGACCCTACAAGGGCTGGGCCGTTTTAAGTCAGTTTCCAGCAGTGGAGTGTCCCCTCGGATCTGCGAGGACAGGGCAGTAGCATCAGGGCAGAGGAGTTAGGACGATGCAACTGTCCAGTAGAGAGGCCGGTACTCAGGGGGTGCGGTGGAGATGAAAGATGGATGAATTGAGGGCGAAAGAGCAGGCGGGATCGATGGGGCAGGAGATGGATTGCAGCAAGCGAGGTGATGCCAAGAACGACTCCGAGTTTCGGACCTGTACCCATAAACACCCCCCCCACCCACCCTGGGTTAATTTCAGACCCTCTCCGACACTCCCCCTCTCCCCTCCGACCCCGGCCAGGCCCAGCCGCCGCTCCTCATAGCCAGACCCACTCTCTTTCCCACCCGACGAGCCTTTCCTTCCCGGACAGGGTCTCCGCTCCGGCCCCAGCTCGGGCCGAGACCCTTCGGGGGGCCTGTAGAACAGACGCGGTCCAGCCAGGCCCGCCCTCTCTAGGCACCCAACCTCACGGCAGAAGCAGGCCCCGGTCCCTGGCCTTCCTCCCGGTCCGGCCTCTCCTCCCTCCGTCCCTTGGACCCAACTCTTGTTCGAGCCCCTCTGAACCCAACGAGCCGCACACTCACCAGGGCGCTGACCTAGGCCCTGATCCCGCGCCCAGGTCTCTGCTGCTGCGGTTCCTCCAGTCTCAGCACGCCCCGCCTTTCCAGAACCCCGCCCTTTGAAGGCCGTTACGGGCTCCTATTGCCTTCTTTCGCCGTCTCACTAAAATCTCTTTCTTCAATTGGGTTATACGGTTGTCGCTCCGGTAAAGGCGGGCCTATCTGGGGGAAATTTACGGCGGTCTCCGCCCCTCCAGTAGAGGCTTCTTAAAGAAACAGGATGCCTTTTCCCTCAAGCTAAGGAGTCTGGAGGAACGTGCTTTCTCAGCAAACGCAAGAGGCAGCACTATTATTATTATTATTATTATTATTATTATTATTTTTAAAACTTCTGTTGGAACAGTCCAGGAAAGAAGGAAGCGATATTGACTCCTCGTGACAAATCAGAGGGCTAAGCGGACCTCAAGTCCTCAGCGGGTGTGTAAAGTACACTCACCAGTGGGGATAAATGTGGTTTGGGGAACTGAGTGGGAGGTGACAGTCGTGTCAGGGACTGGGTACAATCGCGGCTGCTCACCACCAAGATGAAGCTAATTATAGCGGTACCCAGGGCTGACCGTGGGCGCTGAGCAGAGGCACAGGGTACAGCTCAGCTGCTGCGCTGTTGGTGGGGATCAGTGGGTGGTGGCATTCGTCACAGCACCTGCAGATGGGAACAAGGCTAGGCACCGAGCCAAAGACTTACTTGTGCCATCTCCCTTAATACTCACAGCGACCCTACCAGCTAGGTACTATGTGAACCCCGTGGTACAGATGAGAAAACTGAGGTTCGGAGAGGTGTCAACATGTTACAGCTGGATGGGTAGAGCCCAGGCCCACCCAGCGGCTCCAAGTCGTAGAAGAAAGATCTGGTGATCTGCTCCCAATAAAATTTTGATTGCTGTTACCTGCCGTCGGTGGAATCGGTTCTGACCCATAGCGACCCTGTATAGGGTTTCTGAGGGGCTGCTGGTGAGCTTGAACTGCCGACCTTGTGGTTCAAACCAAATCCTATGGGAAATTTCGACTGATGGTCTACTCCCTTAAAGATTACTGTCAAGAATACACTATGGAGTAGCATTACTCTGTCCACATGGATCAGAATCCACTCAACTGCACCCAACAACCACCATTTATAAGGCACTTCACAGTCTGCAAGGTCTCTGGTTTGGGTTCACCAGGAGTCAGAACCAATATGATGGGTATGGTTTGGTTTTCACAGTCTGTAAAACCGTTTTCTGTGCATTGATTTATTTGATTTTCAAAACATTGGAATTGGAATTGATTTTATTAGTCTAATTTTACTGGTGAATACAGTGAGGCTCAGAAAAGTGGAGGCTTATTCGAGCTCTTATCACCAGCCCTTGCAGAGACCAGCAAACTTTCTGTAAAAGGCCACATGCAAATACTTTTGACTAGGCAGGTTGTACAGCCTCTGCACAATTCTTCTCAATTCTGCTGTTTTCGTGTGAAAGCAGCCAGAAACCCAAATAAACTAAACCACTTGTCATCCACACAATTACAAATCTGACCTTTCAGTTAGCAGCTTAGTACAAACTGTCTTTATCACCCAGTGATGCTGTTCTGGTGCAAAAGCAGCCATGGATAATGTAGAGCCTGGTATGTTCTAATAAAGCTTTATTAAAAAAAAAAAAAAACCAGTGGTGGCCTCTGGGCATAGGTGACCAACTCCTATTCTACAACCCTTTGTTGGCTATGAACAAACCCTTTTGTTTGTCATTGCTTTGTGAAATCCTCAAAACAATCTTACTATTACTAACTCTATTATTGTTTGTTCTTATTGTATTATTCTTTTTGTGGATGTTATTATTATCCTCACTGAAGGTAATTTTAAAACAATGGCAGCAGTACATTGACAGGAAACTCCCTGAAATTCAGGCGGGATTCAGAAAAGACTATGGAAAGAGGGATATTATTGTTGATGGTAGATGGCTCTTGACTGAAAGCAGAGAAGACCAGAAAGATGTTTACCTGTGTTTTATTGACTATGCAAAGCCATTCAATTGTGTGGCTCATAACAAACTCTGGATACTATTGTGAAGAATGGGAATATTCCAGAATACTTCATTGCCTTCATACAAAACCTGTCCATAGACCAAACAACAGTTGTTCAAACAGAACAAGGAGGTACTGTGTGGTTTTAAATCAGGAAAGGTGTACGTTAGGGTTGTATCCTTTCACCATATTTGTTCAGTCTGTATGCAGAGCGAATAAAGACCAGATGAAGAAGAATACAGGATATAGATTTGTGGTGGTGGTGGTGATGTGCCGTGGAGTCGGTTCCGATTCATAGCAACCCTGTACAGGGTTGCCAAGGCTGTAAATCTTTACAGGAGCAGAAAGCCTTATCTTTCTCCCGTGGAACAGCTGGTAGTTTTGAACTGCTGACCTTGAGTCTAGTAACTCAATTCGTAATCATTACACTACCAGAGTTCCTTATCAGGACTGGAGGAAGACTCATTAACCACCTGCCCTGCCATATGTAGATGACATAACCTTGCTTGATGAAACTGAAGACGACTTGAAGCACTTACTGATGAAGATTAAAGACTACAGACTTCAGTATGGATTGTTGTTGTTAAGTGCTGTGAAGTCGGTTCCGACTCATAGCAAACCTGTGTAGCGTTTCCCAGGAGCAGCTGGTGGGTTTGAACCACCAATCTTGTGGTTAGCAGTCCCAGTGCCGATACTACAGTGCCACACCAAGAGTCCAACCTCAATAACAAAAATAGTCACGATAAATGGAGAAAAGTTTGACGTTGCCAAGGATTTCATTTATTTGGATACATAATCAACACTCATGGAAATAGCAGTTAAGAAATCCAATGATATATTGCATTCAGAAATCTGCTGCAAAAAACCTCTATAAAGTGTTAGAAAGCAAAGGTATCTGTCACTTGGAGAACTAAGGTTCACCTGACCTTATTCATGGTATTTTCAATCCCCTCATATGCATGCAAAAGCTGGACAATGAATAAGGGAGATTGAAGAAGAATTGATGCCTTTGAATTATACTGTTAATAGAAAAAATAGAAGATACTGTGGACGGCCAGAAAAACGGTAGCACGTTCTTAGGATAAGCACTAGATTATGAACCATAAAGTTAGTGGTTCAAGTCTACCAGTCACTCCTCGGGAGAAAGATGAGACTTTCTGTTCCCACAAATCTTTACAGCCTCAGAGATCCTATGTAGGGTTTCTATGGGTTGAACTGACTCCACGGCACTTATCAACAACAAAGCCAGAAGAATAAATTAGTCCTGGAAGAAGTATAACCAGAATGCTCTTTAGAAGCAAGGATGGTGACACGTGGTCTCATGGGCTGTAAGCAGGGTATCAGTCCCTGGAGAGGGATACATGTTTGGAAAAGTAGAGGAGCAGTGAAAAAGAAGAAGACCCTCAATGAGGCATACTGCAACAATGGGGTTGTGAGGGTGGTGCAGAACTAAGGCACATTTTGTTCAATTTTACACGGGGTCACTTAGGAGTTGGAACCGACTTGATGGCACCTAACAACAGCAAGTATTAACAAGGTTAAGGATTTAACTGAAGTCATCTCAGGAGCTGGCACTCAAGTTCAGTTGTCCTCATTCTAAATTCCATTCTTTAGCCACCACACTGTGTTGAGACCAAGTTTCACCATCCTTGCTTTTTAGAAGCATTCTGGCTGTACATCTCTCAAGATTGATTTGTTCCAAAGGACTCTGTGAGATTCCATGAGAATTCCACCTCACTCTAGAAGATGTCCTTTCTGTCCTATCCCAAGGTGAATGGCAGGCCAAGCTCATTTCCCCTTTAACCTGTCCACAAGAGTTGCTCTTGTAGTTCCTCTCCTTAAGAACATTCTCCCTCTCCTCGCTGCCTTCCCCATTTACCCCAGCCCATGAACACCTCTCCTCCTGGAGCTCTTATGCTCTGTCTACTCAACAGCCTTTAATACTGCTTAGAATCGAGTCTGCTGGAAAATAAGCTCCAGGCAGGCAGTGACTCCCTAGCTCGCCACCAAAATCCCTTCTCCCTGCTTTCCACAGGAGCATGGCTGCTCAACTAAGCTTCATTTCCCAGTCACACTTGCAATTGGTACCAAAGTTCTCGCTGGAGGGATGCCAGTGGAAGAGATTTCAAGCAAGGCCATCTAGTCAGGGGTCTGCTCCTCCCCGCTCCTTCTCTTTCTGACTCGATCCATGATGACAAGATTCAGGGAATGGCAGAGCCACAACATGGAAGGAACCTGGGTCCTGGAATGTTCACATGGAGCAGTAAACTGCCTGCTGCCCTGGGATACTCACTTCATATTTTAATGCAAAACAGAAACAATCTTCTTTGCTCCTTAAGTTACTAAATTTGGGGGTGATATAAGGGAGGTTAAGGAGTTCTGGTAATGGAGTGGTTATGAGTCGGGCTGCTAACCTCAAGGTCAGCAGTTTGAAACTACCAGTGATTCCATGGGAGACACATGAGGCTTTCTGCTCCTGTAAAGATTTACAGCCTCAGAAACCCTATACAGAGTCGCTAGGAGTCGGAATCGACTCCATGGCACATAACTACCACCACCACAAGGGAGGCTGTTTGTTAGAGTCACCCTGCCCTTGAATGACCCCAAGAGCGAACACCTCCTTAAATTTTGGAACTGAGGCACCTCACTCACCTCATCCTAGCCGTGCTCTGCTCAGTGCATGTTTAAGCATAAAATCATTCACTTAACTTTACAACACTTTGTCATCTTCCCCACTGCCCCTTTACATACACACCACCCTAGTTTGCCAATACAAGTTCTCTGGTTGCCAGCTTCAGGAGTCACCTCTGGCTAATTCTAGGAGAAAAGCAGACTAGTGGCTAACTCACAGAGGTGATGAAAGCTGGAGACCCTGGATTAAAAAGGACTGAGACAGGGATGCTTAGGTAGGAATCACTTCTATTCTTTTCCTCCCTCTCTTCCATCAGAGCACAAGAGTTAGGGTCCCTGGAGCAAGACTTTGATTGGTTCATGTAACATGGCTAAGGAGAAGTAGCCTTGGTGGCTCAGCAGTTAAGCATTCAGCTATTTACCAAAAGATGCGATAGTCAGCTTCTGTAAAGATTGTTGTTGTTGTTGTTGTTGTCAGGTGCCATCGAGTCGGAACCGACTCATAGCGACCCCATGCACAGCAGAACGAAACAATGTTCGATCC
>NW_006408541.1:16993063-16994653 GCF_000296735.1 Chrysochloris asiatica | reverse complement strand
ATGGAACAGACTTAGAATCCTACAGGCAGCTCTAGTCTATCCTCTATGGTTCCTATGAGTCAGAATCAATTTAATGGTAAGGAGTTTTGGGTTTTAATTAAGAAGGTCGGGCACATTGCTTGACAGCGTCACCAAGACTGTACACAATGGAGGAATAATCAGTTCTAATTCCACACCGCTAGCTGCTTCAAGATCTATATCTAAGTACAATGCCTACAAGGAAGACCAGTTAATACCACTGTTATTCAAATTGATGCACCAACCACTAAAGCCAGTGATGATGAGATTAAAGAACTCTACCAACTTCTTCAGTTTGAAACTGATCAAACATGCAATCAAGATGTATGGATAATTACTGGTGATTGGAATACAAAAGTTGGAAACAAAGAGGAAAGATCAGTAATGGGAAAATATGGCCTTGATGATAGAAATGATACTGGAGATTGCTTGATAGAATTGTGCAAGACCAATGGCTTCTTCATTGCAAATGACTTTTTAAAAACAACATAGAAGATGACTATATACATGGACCTCATCAGATGGAATGCAAAGAAATCAAATTGGCTACATCTGTAGGAAGAGAAGGTAGGAAAGCCAAAATAAGGCCAGGGGCAGATGATGGAATAGACCATCAATTGCTCATATGCAAGTTCAGGCTGAAGCTGAAGAAAATTAAAACAAGTCCACGAGAGCCAGAATACACTAATGACCAAAGACCAGAAGAGTTGTAGGATGGCATCTAGAACATCATACAGGAGGAAAGCAAAAGATTGTTAAGAAGACAAAAAAGAAGGAAAAGACCAAAATGGATGCCAGAAGAGACTCTGAAACTTGCTCTGCAGTGTAGAGATGCTAAAGCAAATGGAAGAAATGAGGAGGCAAAAGAGCTGAGCAGACAGTTGCTAATGGAAGCTTGAGAAGATAAAGTCAAGGACTATACTGAAATGTGCAAAGACCTGGAGTTAGAAATCCAAAAGAGAAGAACACATTTAGCATTTCTCAAGCTGATAGAACTGAAGAAAAAAATTTAAGCCTCAACTTGCAATATTGAAGATTCTATGGGCAAAATGTTGAATGATGCAGAAAGCTTTAAAAGAAGATGGAAGGAATACACAAAACCACTGTACCAAAAAGAAATGGTTGAACATCAAAAGGTAGCATATGACCAAGAGCCAAAGCTACTGAAGGACAAAGTCCTTCATTGGCAAAGAACAAGGCTCTGGGAATTGATGGAATACAGATTGAAATCTTTCAACTGATACAACACTGGAGGCACTCACTCATCTATGCCAAGAAATTTGGAAGACCAATCACTTACCTGGCTAACTGACTGGAAGAGATCCATATTTGTGCCCATTCCAGAGAGGGGTGACCCAATGGAATGCAGAACTCTTTGGACAACATAATTAATAACGCAAGCAAGTAAAAATGGCTGCAACAGGACATTGACAGGAACTACCAGAAGTTCAAGCCAGATTCAGGTGAGGACAGAGAATGAGGGATATTGTTGTTGTCAGATGAATCTTGGCTGAAAGCAGAGAATACCAGAAAGATGTTTACCTATGCTTTATTGACTACTTAAAGGCTTTC
>NW_006408541.1:16988390-16992044 GCF_000296735.1 Chrysochloris asiatica | reverse complement strand
AATGGGCTCAAGCACAACAATTGTGAGTGTGATGCAAGACCGGGTTGTGTTTCGTTCTGTTGTGCATAAGGTCACTAAGAGTTGGTACTGACTCAACAGCACCTAACAACAATAATAAAGCTGCTGCCTCTGGAAAACTGAGGCAAGGTTCTTTGTTTCCAGGCTGGGACCAAGTAAGATCAAGAAGTACCAGGAACAGGCGGTCATGATTATGTGAACACAACACAGCGTGTGGCACATAGTTTAGTTATGATCTTGGGCTTTGTAATCATAGCTCTGACCCTGATCCTTATCAGCTGTATGTTCTTGAGTAAGTTACTAGATCTGAGTATCAGTTTCCTCATCTGCACAATGGGAATAATCAGTACTAAATATAATGTATTATCATAGCAATTCAATGAGATAAAGTACTTATACAGCACTT
The DNA here is from genome assembly GCF_000296735.1 of Chrysochloris asiatica. Classification (NCBI taxonomy): domain Eukaryota; kingdom Metazoa; phylum Chordata; class Mammalia; order Afrosoricida; family Chrysochloridae; genus Chrysochloris; species Chrysochloris asiatica. The sequence continues at coordinate 16,991,620 of NW_006408541.1, read as the reverse complement.
AGCACATTGGCACTGTATGATAAGCACTAGACTGCAAATCACAAGGTGAGAAAGATGATGCTTTTTGCTCCTGCAAAGATTTACAACCTTGGAAATCCTGTACATAGTCACCGTGAGTCAGAACTCACACCATGGCACGCAGCAATAACAACAGCGTAATGCTTGGCACATAATAAATGCTCAATAAATTGTATGCTGTTTTTTGTTTGTTTTAAATTATGATAGTCCTTTCATTGGTTTCTCTGGCTGGTACAAAAGGCTATGTGCTTGGCTGATAATCAAAAGATTGGGGGTTCAAGTCCCCCAGAGGCACCTTTAGAGTAAGGTCTGACAATCTACTTCCCCAAAATCAGCCATTGACAACCTTATGGAAGATAGTTCTTCTCTGATACACATGGGGTCACTATGAGGTGAACTCAACTCAACAGGAAATGTCTCTCAGTAAGTGTTACAATGGAAGCTGGGCCAGGTTTCACCTCGTGATTTGCAGTCTAGTGCTTATCATACAGTGCCAATGTGCTAAGTGCTGTATAAATACTTTATCTCATTGAATTGCTATGATAATACATTATATTTGATACTGATTAGTCCCATTGTACAGATGAGGAAACTGATAGTCAGACAGATCTAGTAACATCTCAATTTTTCTTTAGGCTGCCGGGTTGCTGATCCATCAACTTGCTACATTTGAGTAAACTGATGTGCCCTTTGTGGCCTTATTCTCTCCTTATGTGGCTTAGAACCCTGGTCTTCATGATAACCACTCTGTGTATTCACCCCAATTTCTGTGCTCCCTCCTGGCGACGTTGTCAGATCAAATTATCATTGGACTTCTATCTGTAAAATCGGCAGTTTACTCACCAGCGTTACTGCTTCACTTTCTGCTGGTCTGTGCTTCATACCATGTGATCTGGAGAATAGCATTCCAGGAGAGGGGACAACAAGGGCAACAGCACAAAACTGGGAAGAAACAGCTTTTGAAGAGTGAGAAAGTAGGACTGCAAGGCTCAAGCTGAGCGCACAAGGGGAGAATAGAATGAAATGAAATCAAAGATGCAGCCAAATGCCCTATCATTTAGGGTCTTGTGACCATGGTAAAGAGTTAGTCTTTCTTGTGCCCTGCCACTCTAAAGATAGAGTATTGACAACACAGTGGATGCTAATGGGAATAATAGAAGCATTGAGGTCACAGGGTTTCAGAGATTGAACTATGTCCCCTGAAAATGTGTGTCAGTTTGGCTGGGCCATGATTCTCTTGGCTTGGCAGTTATGTAGTGATGTAATATGGCAGTTATGCAAGGACCCCCCCCCCCCAAGATGTGATCTGATATGATAAACCAATCTGTTGCAAAAGGATTAAGGGTGGGATGTAGCAATCTTAATCCCTGATGCCCTATCTCCTAAAATCCAGTCCCTTTACCCCACTTTGTTCTTGTAATCTTCTTTAATCTTCACACCACTTGGCATTGTGTTACTGTTCTTGTTTCGCCACTTTCCTACTAGAAGCCAGCTCCGTAAGACAGTGTTATTGACTGTCTTGTTGATATCTTTATTCCTTAGTAGTACACCATGGGTGGTCAATGCTTACTTGTTGCATTGTTGAGCTAATGAATACAAAGAAACCAATGCAGGAGCTCCAAGAATTTGATTGATGTTTGCATCTTCCTAGACACTCATAAATTAAGCATCCCTTTTCTTACACACAATTATTGTCAAAATACAATCCCTGCCTCTATGACAGAAGGATTTGGTATGGTGCTTTATAAATGTCAAAACCTGTGTTTATCTGCTAAAAGGAATAGAACTATCATTTACTGTGGGCCCGGCTTAGTATCCTAGTACTGCTGAAAGAGAAATATCGTAAGTAGGCAGTTTTAGAGAACAGTAACTAATTTCTCACAGTTTGGGAGGCTAGAAGTGAATTTGGGGGGCCGGCTCTAAGGAAAGGCTCTCTGTCAGCTCTGGGGTAAAGTCCTTGTCTCTTTCAGTTTGTGTAACCGTGGTGTCCCTAGGTTCCTTGACCATCCTCACACAGAAAATCTTTTTCATGTAAGCCTCATTCATGTAACAGAGAAAACCGTACTCCCCAATGAGATCCCATCTACAGGTTTAGGGGTTAGGATTCCAACACATATTTGGGGCATATTTTTGGGGAACACAGTTGCATTCATAATAGGATCTGTTACAGGCAAAGATTTCTGATATACATTATCTCATTTAAAACTCCCAACTCTCTATGGAATATGAGAGTGACCATTTAGCAGATGAGGAAGGCTGAGGTTTAGAAATAGGAAGAAACATGCTGAGGTCTTACAGCCTGACTGGTGCCTAATAAAATCAATTTGACTTTAAAACCCATGTCTTGTTTTCTATACTGCCCAGTGAAAACAACGTATTTGAACATTTCATTCTTTAGTTCTTTCTGTTTTCAAACACTGTTAATCTTGAATATATATGAGACTATGTGCTAAAATCTTTATTTGCTCCTCACGACCCTATGAACTACACACTTTTATAAGCTTTATTTTATCAGTGAGGAAACTGAGGCACAGGTTTAAATGTTTGCTAAGGGTTGGTGCTGTGGGTTAATGTGCCAGATTGCAAAGCCGTTTGAACTGCAAGGACGGTGGTACAAGCTCACCAGCTGCTCCTCGGAAACCCTATACAGGGTCACTATGGGTCTAAACCAACTCAATGGCACTTCACAACAACAAGGGTTATTTGGTTGAGGGCTAAAGCCAATATTTAAATCCTGTTCTGTCTCATTTCAAGGACTGTGCCTTTTCTGCAATTTTATGCTGTCTCTCTTAAGATAACTTTCTGCCTCAGATAGAAAGAAAAGAAAAATGACTGAAACAGGCAAATAAAATATCATTAAGAAAATTCATGGTGACTTGGTTCTCTAAGTGGGAAGCAAAGGGCAGGAGGCAGTCAGCCAGGCTAGCAGCAGCTCTAGCAGGTTGGGGGTTCACATAACTCACGATAACTTAATTTGGGAAGATCGCTCTTCCAGGAACTGGGGGTTACGGTGTATTTCTGTGAGTGGAAATAGGCACGGGCGGAGGATTCTGAGAAAAGGGGTGGGAGGTCTTTGTACCCCGCAAGCGGTCTTTGCCCGGCAGGACTATACTTAAGCCTTTTGTGTGGGCCTAGCGCCCTCTGCTGGCCTGTAGGAAATCACCTTTCAACATTTGCTGTGTGTGTGTGTGTGTGTGTGTGTGTGTGTGTGT
>NW_006408541.1:16976101-16988253 GCF_000296735.1 Chrysochloris asiatica | reverse complement strand
TTTTTTTTTTTTTTTTTTCTATTTTGAACCAGGGGCACTCTTTTAAGGATGTAACATTAATTTATTTACTCTTAGGGACCTTACATACTGAATCTAATTTAACCTTCACCCTAACTCTCTGAAGTAGAAATTATTATGATTACTCTCATTTTTCACAAGAGGAACCTGAAGCACTGAGAGTTTAAGCAATTTGCTGAATAGCGATTAAATGGCAGGTGTGGGATTTGAACAAGTGGACTTTGACCTTCAGCATCTGTGCTCTTGAAGCCACCCATAGAACACCCCCTGGCAAATCTCCCCATAAAGAGCTTTACTCCATTCAGACACAGAAATGGCTCAATAATTCCTTAGAAAGTGGCAACCAGACTAGAACTGTGGTGTGGGTCAGCTGCTCTCTGTGTTCATGCAAAGGGGGTTCCTGTGGGTGGCTGGGCCTAAATCTACTACAGTGGGCCCCCAGCCAGCTCTAAGCTTAGCCCGTTGGGGTGGTCCCTGCCCCTATTTCTCCAGCTTGGCTACAACAAAAACAAATAGCTCTAATTAATAAAGTATTTAGCAACCAGTAAAGAGTACTGACAAAGGAGCTCTGGTAGCATAGTGGTTACGAATCGGGCTGTGAACAGCGAGGTCAGCAGTTCAAAACTACCAGCTGCTCCACGGGAGAAAGGAGAACGATGAGGCTTTCTGCTCCTGTAAAGATTTACAGCCTCGGAAACCCTGTACAGGGTCGCTATGGGTCGGAACTGACTCGACAGCACATAACAACAACAACAACAAGGAGTACTGACATATCAGAACAGATAGCCCACCCCCCCAGAGCAGGTTCCAAGAAGACCACCCCATCCCACCACCATATAAGCAAGGCCTTCACCCTCTAGTTGCTGGCTTATGGAGATATGGGGAAAACACTCAGGAGTTTGAGACGTCTACGTTTTACCTACTGGACAGTATCATTTTTAGTGCTGTGTGTCCTGAGGCCATTTGGCTGACTGCTCTGAACTTCAATATCCTCATCTATAAAATTGGGATAATAGTCCAAAGGAGCTCATGTAGCTTGTGAAGGGATTACATAAGGTAAAGCAAGTAAGCATCGACTTCTAGCTCAGAGTGGACATTCAATTGGTGGGAGTTGTTATTAATGGTCCAAGCAGATGGGTGTGGGAGTGGGTGTTTGGGGTTGGAGGAGAATGAGATATCTGTGCGGACCCAGGATCCTCTCTTCCATCAACCTTTGCCTTCATCCTCTCCAATTCTAGGTTCTGTTTTAGAAATCAGAGTCTGAGTGGGGGCTGGGGGATCCTTTTTGAACCCATACTTCCTTGTTGTTGTTGTGTGCCGTGGAGTCGGTTCTGACTCGTAGCGACCCTGTGCAGGGTTTCTGAGGCTTTAAATCTTTACGAGAGCAGAAAGCCACATCTTTCTCCCGTGGAACAGCTGGTAGTTTCGAACTGCTGACCTTGCAGTTTGCAGCCCGATTCATAACCACTACGCTACCAGAGCTCCTTTAGCTACAACAAACATCTTGCAGAGTTGTATTGAACTGGTCTGGTTTGTTCAGGGCAGCTGCCCATTTGTTGAGACGTAGGGACAGCCATCATGAAGAAATGAAGGCTCACTTTTGCCAGAGAGCCTTCATTTCACTTTTGCCAGAGAGCCTTCATTTCAAGAAGACTTCCTTACCTGAAAACTTATCTGTTCTTGCTGCAAATATTTGTTGAGTGCTCAGCATATATCAGCCACTGGCTATATATAGTGATAAACCAAACAAACGTGGGTCCCAGCCTCACGGCACTCAGCCCCACAGGGAGACAGACTGTAATCAAATACTCAGACATATGTCATTTTAAATTGTGATAAATGTTTCCAGGCATTAAAGGATGAGTAGGATTCCAACGGAGCTGATAAAAGAGGCATTGTAAAGTCCACTTTACAGAAGCAGAAACTAAGCCTCAGAGAGTCCATTTCTGGAGTCAGAAAGAACCCCATCTTCCTGACTGTTTAGCTTGGATTCTTTAACACTGTGACTATGCCTTGTGATTTCTTCTGGCTTGCCATCCTATAAAACTAGGATAATGACATCTGCCTTCCAGGGAGCTGCCGAAGATGAAATGACTTCACATATTAAATAAAAACAGAAAGTTGTTTTGAGAGGCAAATGCTGGGCAATTTCCCACTCCCACTCAGCAGCCTTGCAACTTGTAGTTCAAGTTCGTGCCTCAGCACAGTTATAACACAGCCAATGCCATGATCTGGTGGTGGAGGGTGTGGGGTGTTCTCACACAGTTGAAACCAAGAACGTAAACTCCATGAACGCCACTGTGAATAATGACGACAATGATGGTGGTGAATGTACTTCCATACGCTGAATGCCGAGTCCTGGTGTGGCTCTGTGGACTTTAAAGCCGCTTTGAACCACAAGGTTGGCAGTTCAAGCTCACCAGCCACTCCCTGGAAACCCTATACAGGGTTGCTATGAGTTGGAAGCAACTTGGTGGCACTTAACAACAACAACTATGTATTGTAGTAACGGGGTAAAGAGACCTCATCTTCACATATATAAATATTATGGTAGAGGTGTGCTATTGAGTTAGTTCTAACTAACAGTGACACTGTATAGGGTTTCCGAGGCTATAAATCTTTATGGGAGCAGACAGCCTCATCTTTCTCCCATGGAGTGGCTGGTGGATTCAAACTGCTGTCCTTACAGTTAGCAGCCTAACACATAACCCACTGTACTACCAGGGCTCCTTACAAATATTATGGTCTTTAGTAAGTCTTAACCAGGGTTTAAAACAAGACAAAGCAAATACAGATCATCTGGGTGAGGGAAGATACCGATGTGACGCCATGATGAATTTCCAAAAGTTCTACCTCCACGAGGTGACCTTTTATAGGGCACAGAGGATAAAGGAATGTCCTCCTACAACCATGACTGACAACAGCAATGGAGAACATACACATGCAGGTCCTGTGGAAGTAAGCAGGGAACTGTTGCAGATAGGAAAGCTTACGGACTGTCTCTGAGGCTCTCAGGGTATGACATTGAGCCCAAATGCATTAAGGAGCGTGTCCTGTGAAGGCTGCCTATTTCAGCCCTAAGCCCACTTTTTGATATACTCAACTTGTAATTCCAGCAGTTTGGATGTCAGAAATGCATGAGGTATTCAAGAAAAACTGGCATCTGAACACTGAAACCTAGGCACAAGATGGAACTGAACTCTACCTGGCTGGAGTTGTTCTCAGTCAAAAAGCCTTTAGATTTCATGCTGTATGGCAGCATGTGGCAGGTAGTCCACACGTACTATTTAGCTTTTGCATATTCATTTCACTATATATATGTGCCAGGCTTCGAACACTAATCATCACAGCAAAACTGAGCCATAGGTGGGGTTATTCCTGTTGAACAGATCATGAAACCGAGGCTCACCCTTCAGCTTTCTCACCTGTGAACAGGAGCCATAAGAGTCCTATTTGTAGGGAGGTTGTGGGATTTCAGTTAACATAGCATATTGCCTGGGGAATAGCAGGTGCTCAGTACATAGTGTTATTGAAGCCAGGATGTTTGGACACGTCATCAGACAGGATGAGTCCCTGGAGAAGGATCATCATGTTTGGTAAAGTAGAGAGTCAACAAAAAGAAAAAGCTCCTCACTAAGATGGGCTGACACAGTGACAGCAACAATGGGCTCAAACGTGACAATTGTGACAATGGCATTGGAAGAGGCAGTGCTTTGTTCGTTCTCTTGTACATGGGGTCGCTACCAGTCAGAATTGACTCAACGAAAGCTAACAACACTTCTATCTCTCAGAGCCACACAGCTAATAAATGGCCAGTGTTTTTTTCTTCCCACCATGACCCTGATACTAGGTCCGTCTGTGTACCTCTGCTATTTCCTTCCCCCCATGGCTCTGGTGGAGACAGAAGGACGAGCCATAAGAACAGCAACATGGTAAGAACACAACTGTCTAAAAACAGGAAACTCTCAGCAAGCTGAAACTGTTATTGTTTTCCTAATAAAATTGGATCAAGATGACAGATGAAACACATGTAGTAGCTTTGCCCCGCCCCCAATATTTAGAAAAGACAGGAAAACAGTATGTGTTAATAGAAGATATTGGGTAGAATGGGAGAGAAAGGTAGAACAAAATTCAAATTCATTAAAAAAAAGACCAGATTTACTGGTTTGGTAGGCGCAGGTGGTACTGCCGATAGCTACAGACCTTAGATCTGATGTCACTCTTGGAGCCCACTTTCAACCCCATAAAAAAACAGGCCTATAAATTGAACAAGAACACCCAGGAGGAACATGCTTCTCAGAACAATCAACTATACAAAATCCTAAGGCACTCTTTGCCCCAAAGCAAAATTAAGAGGGCAGAAAAGGCCAGGCAACTGGGCAAATGGAAGTGGGGAATCCAAGGTGAAACGGGGCAAAATACTGACACACTGTGAGGATTGTCACTAACGTCATGGAACACTCTGTGTATAAATGATGGAATGGGAAACCAATTTGCTCTGTAAAATTTCACCAAAACCACAATAAAATATTTTTTTAAAATGGTATGTGTATTCCAAAATCATATGGGAAATCAGAAAAGCATGTCTCCAGTGGACTACATAAAATATTACAAATGAATCAGAAAGTCAGGATGAAAAAGAACGAAGAAAATAGCACATAAAACAGAAAACAAGGTAAATGGGTAGAAATGTACAAATATGTCAATAATCATATACCTATGAATACATTTAATTCACTGTTAAAAGACACAGACTCTTGAATTGATTTGAAAAATGCCAAATTGTATTCTGCTTTATAAGACAGAGCTAAAACAAATAATACAGAAAGATTGAAAATGGAAAAAGGCATACCAGGCAAATGCTAGCAAAAGAAAGTAAGAGTGCAAATAATCTTACTATCAGGCAAATGGATTTCAAGGCAAATAGCACTGGAATTTTTTGAAAAGAGAAAAAAGGAGTATTTCACGATGATAAAATGTTCAATCTACCAACAAGTTGAATTGTTATGTTTGTATGTGCCCACTAACATAGGCTTGAAATATATACTACAAAAACGAATAGAATTACAAGGACAAAATGGCAAATCTGTAGGTTATGGAAAACATTATTATGCCTGCTGGAAATCTACAAAATAAGTAGAATACAAGAATACAGAGAATTTAAAGGAGCTCTGGTAGCATAATGGTTATGAGTCGGGCTGCTAACCTCAAGGTCAGCAGTTCGAAACCACCAGTGATTCCGTGGGAGAAAGATGATGCTTTCTGCTCCTGTAAAGATTTACAGCCTCAGAAACTCTATACCTGGTTGCAATGAGTCAGAATCGACCCTTCGGTACATGTCTACCATCATAGAGAATTGAACACTATGATTAACAAATAGATTTATATAGAGACAAATGCCCTTTTCAAACAGGCATAAGTTTACAAAAATTGACCTTACTTGAAATTAATATTTTTTTTCTTTTAAAGCCCCCCTTTCTCCTTTTTCTCCTGTTCTCTTACTTTCCTTTCCTCTTCCTCTTTTCCCCTTTCTCTCCATTGGAATCAGCAGATTCTCCTGTTCCCAGGATTAGTAGCAAAGTGATTATATCCTTCTAGATTTTTCTTTATATTCATAAAATCAGGCCTAAATAGATTATAATATGTAAATTTCTAGATCTCATTTACAAAGATGAAACCACAGTTTGTAAATATCTCTGCGTTGTTACAGATAGAAAATGGGAGTCGTCTCAATTCAGCAGGTAGAGGTTCCAGTTTTTCTTTTTGAATAGTTGCATGAAATTCCATGATTTTAACAACTGGTATGACCATGCGGGCTGAATTTTCCATTTTCACTCTGTGTCCTGGGACAATTTTCTCTGGACATCTTTTCCTGCAGTTGCTCTGTGTTCATGTCCCCCTCCCACCACATACCCACATTGTGAGGGATGTGAATAGCCACATATACTTGTGCATAGACGTATAATCTGGTGTGTTTATTTCTATGGAATTGAGTCCTAGGCGTGGGATTGCTGGGTTAAAGGATACATGGAGTTGTTTCATTTTGATATTCATTGCCAGATTGCTCTTCAACAAGGTCATAGTTCCTGGTGATGTGGTAGAAACAGCTCTGTCCCCTACTGCTGTAGGTGTTGTTACAATCCCATTCTGCTACTCTAATGTGAGTCAAATGATAACTCATTGTTATTTAATTTGCATTTCCCTGACTCTAGGGAGATTGAACATCTTTTTATACATTTATTTGCCATTTGAATTTGTTCTTCTATGAACTGTCTAATCATAGCTTTTGGCCATTTTTATTCTGATGTTAATTTGCAAAAGCTTTCTCTTTAATTCTCACAATTGTTTTATATTTATGTATAAAGAGCCCTTGTAGCATAATGGATTATGAATGAGCTGGGCTGCTAACTGCAAGGTCAGCATTTTGAATCTGTCAGTTGATGAGGTCTGGTGTGGAGCTGTGGGCTAATGTGCCAGACTGCAAAGCTGTTTGAACTGCAAAGCTGTTTGAACTGGTGGTTCAAGCTCACCAGCTGCTCCTTGGAAACCCTATACAAGGTCACTATGGGTTGGATCTGACTCAATGGCACTTCACAACACAAGTTGATGAGGCTTTCTTTTCCCGTAAAGATTTATAGCCTTGGAAACCCTATACAGGGTCACGATGAGTCAGACCCGATTCTGTGGCGCACAACCACCACCATATATATATGGAGTCCTGGTGTGGCGCTGTAACATAAGCACTAGACAGTTAACCACAAGGTCTGCAGTTCAAACCCACCAGCTACTCCTTGGAGATACTATACAGGTTGACAATGAGTAGGAACCAAATTGATGGAATTTAAGAATAACAACATATATGTATGTGTGTAAACATACATCTATCTATCTATCTATCTATCTCTCTATGTATCCGTCTATTTCACCACTCATCTATCACTTTGTTGTGCTGTGGTGGCTTGTGAGTTGCTATGATGCTGAAAGCTATGCCATTGGTATTTTAAATACCAGGAGGGTTGCCCATGGATGCAGGTTTCAGCTGAGTTTCCTGACTAAGTCTAGGCAGAAGGAGAGGCACACTACTTCTAAATGGTTAGCCACCAAAAACCTTATGAATAGCAGTGGAACACTGTCAGATAGCACCAGACTATTGAACATTAAAACATTATGAATAGCAAGAGAATATTGTCAGATACAGTCTCGGAAGAAGAGCCCTTCAGCTTGGAAGGTACTCAAAATATGACTGAGGAAGAACTGCCCCTTGACCATGTTGACACAAATGGAGTAAAGCTCTTGGGATCTTCTTTTCAAAATGAGGAGAGACAGCTGTAGATATCCATTAATAATCTGAACATAGAATGTATAAAGTATGAATCTAGGAAAACTGGAAGTTGTCAAAAATGAAATGAAATGCATTAAGATCTATATCCTAGCCATCGTGAGCTGAAATGGACTGGCAGTGGCCATTTTGAACCTGACAATCATATGGTTTACATGTCGGCAATGACGAATCGAAGAGAAACGGTGTTGTAGGCACTATCAAAAAGAGCATTTCAATATCTTTCTTAAAGTATAATGCAATCTGTGATAGGATACTATCCATATGTCTACAAGGAATACCACTTAATACTACTATTTCTCAAATCTAAACAGCAGTCATACACGCTTGCTTGCTGAAAGTGAAAAGGACTTAAAATGCTGATGAAGATTACAGACAACAGCCTTCAGTATGGGTTGTACCTCAATGTAAAGAAAACAAAAATCCTCACCACTGGACCAATGAATAACATTATGATAAATGGAGAAAAGATTGAAGTTGTGAAAGAGTTCATTTTGCTTGAATCCACCATCCTCACTCATGGAAGCAGCGGACAAGAAATCAAGCAATGTATCATATTAGGCAAATCTGCTGCACAAGACCATGCTTTTTAAAGTGTTCAAGAGCAAAGACGTCAGGTTTAGGACTAAGGTGCACCTGACGCAAGCCATGATCTTTTCAATAACCTCATAAGCATGTGAACGTTGGGCAATTAATAAGGAAGACTTTAGAAGAAGTGATGCATTTGAGTCATGATGTTGACGAAGAATATTGAAAGTACCATGGTCTACCAGAAGAACAACCAAATTTGTTTTGGAAGAAGTATAGCCAGAATGCTCCTTGGAAACCAGGATGGTGAAACTTCATCTCTTATTCTTCAGACATATTTTCAGGAGGTACCAGTCTCTAGAGAAGGACATTATGGTTGGAAGGTCAACAAAAAAGAAGAAGACCTCCAATGAGATGGCTTGGCACAGTGGCAACAGCAGTGTTTTCGAGTAGGACAATGATTGTGAGGCTGGCACAGGACCAGGCAGAGGGTCACTAGCGTTAGAACCAACGCTAGTGACAACCTGACAACAGTGTATATACATCACTGGGGGTGCTGCCAAGTGCTCTGCTGCTAAATAAAAGCTCAGGAGTTTTAACCCAACAGTGATCCATGGAAGAAAGATGTGGCAGTCTGCGTCTATAAAGATAGTTATTTTTATTGTTAAGTGCTGTCTAGTTGGTTCCAACTCATAGCGACCCTGGATAGGATTTCCAAGGAGCGGCTGGTGATTTTGAACCACTGACCTTGTGGTTCAAACTGACCTTGCAGTTCAGTGCTTTATCCCACAGCATCACAGCAAGACTCTAAACTGTAAGGGGCAATTCTACTTTGTCTTATAAGGTTGCTATGAGTTGGAAAGATGAGGCATTCTGCTCCTGTAAAGACTTACAGCCTCGGAAACCCTGTACAGGGTCGCTACGAGTCAGAACTGACTCCACAGCATACAGCCACCAGCCACCATGAATTGGAACTGACTCGACAGCACTAGGTTTATATAGATAGACAGACAGATAGATTGAGAAACTATAGATAGATGATTAATAGGTAATGATAGATATAGATAGAGAGATATACAGACATTAAAACTCTTATTCTGCCGCTACTGGAGTCCTGGTATGGCACTGTGGGTTAATGCAACAGACTTCAAAGCCATTAAAACTGCAAGGTTGGTGGTTCAAGCTCACCGATGCTCTTTGGAAACTTTATACAGGGTTGCTATGGGTCGGAACTGACTCGACAACACTTAACACCACCACCACCACCAAAATCATTTGTTGATTGCTTTAATTTGCAGAACCTTTTGCCATACAAAAGCCTTTATTTTTTCATAGACAAATACAAATATATCTGCCTTTTTATGTTGCCTGGTTTTCATATTTGGCTAGAAAGATCTCATCAAATTTTAGGTTGGTATTATCTCATATATTTTCTTCTTAGATTTTGATAATTTTATTTTTCAGCTTTGTCTTTAATTCATCCAGAATTTATCTTTGTTTAAATGATATGAGTTAGGATTTCAAATTGATTTCTTCTAGCCCTGCAATGTCTAATGCAGTACTCACTGGCCACATGAGGCCACTGAGCACTTGAAATGTAGCGAGCCTGACCCGAGTGGACATCTGCTATAGGTATACAATACACACTGGATTTGAACACTTAGAATAAACTCTGTTAACTATCTCACTAATTTTCTTATTAATAAAGATGAGGTACTTCATACAATCACTGATTATAATGTAGTTCGATCATTGCATACTGAAGTGATAAAATCACAGTCATTGAGTTGATTGTAACTTGTAGTGACTGTGAAGGACACAGTAGAACTGCCTCAGGGGGCTTCCCAGACTGCAAGTCTTTATGGACACGGACCACCACATCTTTCTCCTGCACAGAAGTAGGTGCGTTCCAACCACCAAGGTTTTGTTTAGTAGCGGAATGCTTAAAGCACTGTGTCACCAGAACTCCCTCCTTGGAGAGATTGGATTAAATAAAATATTTACTAAAATTAACTCTGTACATTTCTTTGTGCTCTTTATAATGTGGGTATTGGAAGGAAATGAAACAACATACATGGCTGACGTTATATTTGTTGGATGGCACAAGTCTAGATAATCAGTCATGTCACATGTTTTTGTTCTCTTTCACTTACCTTTTATCTGCCTCGTGATGGCTGTAGCTACTATATTCCCTAGAGTAGGTATCTGCTTTATTCATCACTTGCCATCCTTGTTTAACAGCCTGTTTACATTTGGGGAAATTCACACTCATGAGCCCTACAGCTCCAGGGAAGGAGTTAGAACTCAAGTGCCCAGCTTCCCTCACAATTATGCTGCTATGCTATTGCTGTGTGCCATCAAGTCAGTTCGAACTCATAGGGTTTCTGAGGCTAGAAATCTTTATAGGGGCAGAAAGCCTTATCTTTCTTCTAAGGAGTGACTAGTGGATTTGAATTGCTGACTTTATGGTTAGCAGCCCAATGCGTAGCCAGTACCCCTTCCTCTACGTCCTCTTCTGAATCCAGAGTGACTTTCTGGCAGCTCTCTGTCAATGCACTGGGGAACTGATTATGAATTAGCCTCATGGGTACTGTATATAGGGTTTTCAAAGACTATAAATCTTTATGGGAGCACACAATCTCATCTTTGTTTTGAGGAACAACTGGTGGGTTTGAACTGCTGGCTTTTCAGTTAGTAGCCTAATAGGGCACTAGCTCTAGGGGATGGCTTGCTCTCTCTCTGTTGGGTCTTGGGAAAAGTCCTTGTCCCTTCCTCATTCCTTGGCGAACTTCATGTGGCTGGGCTTCTGTGTTCCCTTTATCTCTGCCTACTTCTCTGTGCCTAATTTGTTCATTTTATATCATTTTAAGACTGGTGGGCCTCATTAGCATAACAGTACACCCACAGGTATAGGAGTTAGAATTCACGCTGCATATGAGGCAATTGAAGGAGCTCTGGTAGCGTAGTGGTTATGAATCCGGCTGCTAACCACAAGGTCAGCAGTTCAAAACTACCAGCTGTTCTGTGGGAGAAAGATGAGGCTTTCTGGTCCAGTAAAGATTTACAGCCTCAGAAACCCTGTACAGGCCCACTATGTGTCGGAACCGACTCCACAGCACATAACAGTGAGGCAATTGAAAAGACCATGTCTTGGGTCAGGCATACCTTTGTCTTCAAAGTGACATATTTGCTTTTTAACACTTACCATGCAACCCAGGAATTTAATTCCAAGATGTGCATTCTGGAGAAATGAAAACATTCACCCATACAAAGACTTGTACATAAATGCTCATAGAAACTTTACTCATGGTAGTCCCAAACTAGAAATAACACGAATATCCATTAACAGGAAAATGGATGGACAAATTGTAGTGGATCCTTACCATGGGAAAGCATTGCTGTTAAGGCTGTGAAATCAGTTCCGATTCAGCTACCCTATATAGGTTCTGAGGAGTGGCTGGTGGGTTTGAACTGCTGACCTTTCGGTTCAAATTGACCTTGCAGTCCAACGCATTATCCTGCAGCAAAAACTACCCAGTAACAAAAGGAATGAACTATTGTTACATACAGCAATATGGTGAATCTCAAAATAATTATGCTGAGTGAAAGAAGCCAGACAAAAAAAGATGAAAGGAAATTATACTCTCTGGATAATTCAGACTATAGTTTTACAGTGAAGGAAATCTACCCAAAGCAGATCAGCGGTTACTTGGGAGCTGGTGGATGGAAAACAAAAGTGTGGGAGTACTAAAGAGCGTGAGAAAGCTTTTGAGGATGATCCAAGTGGAATCCCCGCATTCAAGTTTTACAGGTGAGGCAGCTTCCCTGTTAGGTACTGATGAGGTTGAACATCCTCCAAATCTCAAGAGCAAGACTTGCCATATGTGTCTCCAGTTTCACTTCTTCCCTTTTATGACTGCTTATACTGTGAAGGAGCTCTGGTAGCGTAGTGGTTACAAATTGGGCTGCTAATCTTAAGGTCAGCAGTTCGAAACTACCAGCTGTTCTGTGGGAGAAAGATGAGGCCTTCTGCTCCCATAAAGATTTGCAACCTCGGAAACCCTGTGCAGGGTCACTATGAGTCGGAACTGACTCCACGGTACTTAACAACAATACCAACAACATGGCACTGTGGGCTAATGCTCCAGACTGCAAAGCCGTTTGAACTGCCAAGGTCGGCGGTTCAAGTTTATCAGTCACTCCTTGGAAACTCTATACGGGTCGCTATGGGTCGGAACTGACTCGACGGCACTTAACAAAAACAAAA
>NW_006408541.1:16967245-16975021 GCF_000296735.1 Chrysochloris asiatica | reverse complement strand
TCAAGTTCATCAGACTGTATCAGCTCACTCTTCCCCACCCCCCCCCCCCCCTTCTTTCCTCTCCTGGTTGAGCTCCAATCATCCAGTCATCCGGTCCAGGTCACGTGGGTATCATCTGCAAGTGTGGGTCCTCTCTTCCTGTCAGCCGGTAGCTCCACTCTCCTCTCGAGTCCTCCATGGCCATGCCACTGACTCTGGGCCCAAGAGTCCCCAGGCTTCCTCACACTGCTTGCTACCCAGGTCTCCAACTGGGTCCACAGAAGTCCACTGAACATTGTAGGGCTAAGCTTGCCGCTTCATTGCTGCTTTTACCCCACTTCCCCCCATCGGTGATGTGTGTGGTCACCAATCAGAGCGTGCAATTCTTGGAAGGGGGTTTGCGTTGAGAGGACTTGGCCACTTGCCTTGATGTTTCCTTGCGAAGCGATTTGTTTGTTCTTGAAGTAACAGTCCATCTGCCTCCATTTTTCCTGCAGGTCTTTCTTTTAAGAGGTATCTTTTATTCTTCTAGCTGCTCCAGGCTGATCTGCTCGTCCTTTCAAGTGGGGATTTCTCATCTCTGGAGATCTGGATGTGGTTCTGGTTTCTACCTATAGTTTTATGTATTGCAACGGCTCTGCAGAAAGCCTCATTCACTGGGTACACTGTAGCCCCATTTTAGGTATTCCAATCAGTCATAGGCAGAAGACGGATTTACATAAAGGCTTCTACTCTTGAAGGACACTGGCCAAGTGTTTTGTAGAGCTAAATGCAATTTGAGTTTGTCTGATGTGGTCTCCTGATTTGTTGCGGACCGTGTAAGACTGGTCAGAGGTTCAAGGCCCTATAGGCCCAAGTGTAACAAATGAAGCCACTTGGCAGTTAATAGCAAATTGTTTTTCATCAAATTGTTTAGTCATATTTATTTAATTCCAAACATGAGCCCTGGATGTCCACAATATAGGGAGAAATGCAATATTCCCCTAAGTTTCTAAGGTCAAGATTTTCCCCCTAGAACCAAGGCAGTAAAACTTCCTCAGAGGACGAACAAGGACAGGTTTACTGGGATTAAGCAGGGAGGCTCTGGAGATGAACTGCCCGGGGTATATTCACTTGGGGTGGAGTGGTAAATTCTGGGAATATGGGATTAAGGACAATGGGGACAACGCCCTCGGACCACCCTGGGTTCAATCAGTTTGATCCAAGTGAAGGTTAAACCCAGTAAGGAAGAAAGGAATATTGGTTTAAGTAAGGTTTACTGGCTTAATTTATTTTAAAGATTGTCTTGTCTGAATAATACCATTCTTCTTCTGTAAAGATCCCTCCCCGCTTGGTGTGAAGCTCCTCCCCTGAATAAAGCAGAGGCCCGAGCCTCCCCAGGTGTGCATTACGGGTTGGAAGGCATGCAGTAAAGATTGCAGGGCAGTGAGTTGCTGCCTGCAGAGGCCATGATGCTTGTAGTCCCAAGCCTGCCCACCAGTGATGTATCCACCCTGGCTTTGGGGTGCCTCATTGTCTCCCTTCTTCTGTTTGTCTGTGTATTCTTTCGCTATCCCTATTGCCGCTGAATCTCCCCTCCTCGTGAACTAAACACTCGTGAACAACACAACTATGTCGAGGTCAGACCCCGACACTGATTAGACTGGGATTAGGGGCTTTGGGGAAGAATACTATAAAGGTGATGGGCCATTTTCACTACAACATATCCATCATATCGGGGGGCACATAGTATTTCCATGACTCACTAACTCATACCTCCATCACTTGATTTAGGTGGTGTCTGTCTGTCAGGCTACAACACATTTTTCCTTCACTGTAAAATCAAAGCTCCATTTTGTGTGTGTGTTATCCAAAGAAAAGGATACATTCTCAATAAATCCATTGAAAATCAATGTCTATTCTCCCAATAATCTATATAAGAGTTATAGCAGACAAGCCAGTGTCATTGCAGTGTGGCCATTCTTGTCCCTTGTAGTGAACATAGAGTGTAGTTGAGGGCCGTATGCCTTGGTGTAACATTCAGTAGGGAATTCTACTATTAAAGGAAGAAAGGGACAATGGCTACTATGGGGCTCTGTGACAGGTTCTAAGTGTCAAAAGCACCTGACATTTTTTAACATCCACCTTCTTCACTAGACTACAGCTCAATGAGACGAGTTGGGTTAGACAATATAATCACAGGTCTTACCCTAAAGTGCAGGCACACTTTATTGAATGGATGTTAAAAGAACAGATTTTTTTGTTTACATGTGTGTATGTTTTTTGCCCAGCCCTTAACTTTCAAACTTCATCTGTCACCTGACAAAAAAAATGGACATGTTGTTGGATTTAGTATTTTTTTACTTAACGATCTTTCACTGGGAAAAATTCTAGCATTTACAAATTATAATGGGTATAAACTGTCATTTCTTTACCATCAACATCCACAGCCTACTCTGCTGCCTGTAAATCATGGTTCAGAAGGGTTGTTTTTTTTTTGTTGTTGTTGTTGTTTGTAATAAAAAGAGAGTCTAACGATCTTACTTTGGTAAAGGTTTCTGCCTTTTCTTTTTCTTTATAAAAAAATATGTGCGGAGATGGTGACAGCCTGAGAGCTGGTTGTCCCTCTCACACCAAGCAGATGCTAAACAGGCATGCCACCAACATCACTGTCACCCTGGGTCAGAGCACAGGGCTGGGTATACAAGACGACCATCTTACCAGTGGGGCTACATCTCAACGGGTTACACTTCACCCATTTCTCGGCCCATCAATATCCAATGTGTTTGTTTTCGGTAACCCAGCATCGACAATTTATGCTGACAAATTGAACGAGAACCCATTTGAGCAGGTTTGGAATTTTCCTTTCTTAATACAAGTGCCTGACTGCACAATCATCATGCTGCATGCGTGGGGACTGAGCAGCCTACACAGTGTGCTCCTCATCAGCAAATGAAGCATGAAGGAACCCACTAAGTGCTGTCTTCACGCTATGGTTGGACAAGCAGCACCAGAGCTTCTAGTGTAAAATTGATGTCTAGCTTGACTTTTAGGGGACAGGTCCACCAACCAACACATGCAGATTGTGGGTGTGTGTCTATGTGAGTGTGTACAGACATTCAGTTCAATCCCACACTCCCCATGTTGCATAGCCAACGCCACTATCCATGTTCAAATCTTTCCTTTCTCTTGTTTGTTCTAATGAGAAAATTAGTATACATTGTTTCCTTGCCAGTATATGAGGAAAAAAAAAACAAGAGAGGAAAAAAAAGAAGAAAACAGTTTCCTTTTTTTTCCCTTTTCGTTTTTCCTTCCTTTTCAACTGCCTTCTTCCTCATTCAAGTCAGCATGTGTCTACACTTCACCCAGTGAATAATTCTCCCTTCCCTCCCACCCCTTGTTGTGACGGGCCTTGGAGTCAGTTCCAACTCATAGTGACCCTGTCTAGGGTTTCCGAGGCTATAAATGTTCTCCTACAGAACAGCTGGTAGTTTCGAACTGCTGACCTTGAGGTTCGCAGCCCAATTTGTAACCACTACACTACCAGAGCTGCTTTCCCACCCCTGGTAGTCATCAAAGAAGATTTATTATAGAATGAAAACCTTTCCTTGACTTTTTACAGTAGTGGTCCCATACAATATCTGTCCGTTTGAGACTGACTCTAAGTTCCCTCATGTTATTCGGTGTTTTGCAGATTCATTGTTATTCTTAATGTTGCATAACATTCCATTGTATGTATGTACCAAAGTTTGTCCAACTATCCCTTTGCTGATGGGCTGTCTCCATCTTTTGTGAATAATGCTACAAGGAACATGGGTGCATAAATATCTATTTGTGTTACGGCTCATATTTCTTGAGGATTTATACCAAGTAGAGAGATTGCTGGGTCATATTGTATTTCTATTTCCAACCCATGAGAAAGTTCCATAATTTTTTTCAAAGCAGTTATACTATTTTATAGTCCCACCAGCAGTGAGCATGTCTTCATGTTTGTTGGCTACCTGAATGTCTTCTTTGGTGAAGTGTTTGTTCATATCCTCAGTCCATTTTTCAATTGGTGTCTTTGTCTTCTTCTTGAGGTATTGAAGTGTTTTAGACATTTTAGATAGTAGTATCTTGTCTGATGGCTGCCTGGTGTGGCGCTGTGGGTTAATGGGCCAGAGTGCAAAGCCGTTTGAACTGCAAGGTCGGTGGTTCAAGCTTACCAACTACTCCTCAGAAACCCTATACAGGGTTGCTATGGGTTGGAACCAACTCGACGGCACTTAACAACAAACAACATCTCGTCTGATGGAGTCCTGGTGTGGCGATGTGGGTTAACACGCCAGACTGCAAAGCTGTTTGAACTGCTAAGTCGGTGGTTCAAGCTCACCAGCTGCTCCTCGGAAACCCTATACAGGGTCGCTATGGGTCAGAACCGACTCGACGGCACTTAACAACAACAACATCTTGTCTGATATGTCATTGCCCAAAGTTTTTCCTAGTCTGTGGGTTCTCTTTTGATGAAATCTTTTGATGCACATAAGTGTCTAATTTTTAGGAAGTCCCAGTCATCTATTTTGTCTTCTGCTGTTTTGGCCTTCAGTTTTGCTATATGAAAACAGAATGAATGAATGAATGACCTTTTTGTTTTGTAAGGGTTAAGTGAAAGATTCCATTTGATTCTTTTGGGGGTGGGAGGATTTCATTTTGTAGTCATCATCTGTATGAAGTCTTCATAGTTAACTTGTCCATCACCATTAATGTCTGCTTCTCAGATCGTCTTATCTACTTCTTCACCTGTTAGTTTTTCTCCTAAATTTGTCACGATGTGACGTAGTTCTGCCAGGCTAATGTAACCATTGCCATCGTTGTCAAATATTCAGACTGCTTCACGGATCTCTTCTTCACTGTCTGTGTCTCTCATTTTTCTAGCATCAGAGGCATAGATTCTGGGAAGTAAATAATGTCCTTACCATCCGCATCTACTTTGTTGGTTATAATAGATGATTTAGCTTCTGTTGGGTTCTGACCTAGTGAGCTCATGACAGTTCCAATTTCCTTTTGTTGTGATCGTACCACCATCATCTTTATCGAATAGGGAGAACGCTTCCTTGACTTCAGTAATCTGGTCTTTCAGTCAGATGATCAGCCGTGCTGCTAGCAAAGAGGGGGCCGTGCCAAGTGAACAAGGATGACGGCGCACCGGCACCAGCTGTGACAGCGGGAGGTCTCTGCTGCTTCTGTAGTGACCACTGCTACTGACCAGACATGGTGTGCGCTGCACTGCCCACCTCCTGTGCCGCTGCCAACTGGGAGTACCTGTGCCACATCTAGGAGACTCTTGGTACCTGGATTTAGCCGTTTAACCCACTAGTAAACTATCTCAACTTGGTCACATTATTTATGTTAACTTTGATTAGTGATTTAAAATTTCTATGTTTATTTGTGTCTACTGCTTGCTTTTGATTCTTTTTCCTTATTGGTCAATGTTTATGTTTTATTATTTTTTTTAGAAGAAATTTTACCAAGAAACAAAGGAAAAAAAACGTAATCAAGAAAATCAAAAAGGAAAAACTGAAATGACCTTGGTGGTATAGAAATTTGAAATAGTCATTAAGGTGATTTTTTGATGCAGAAATATACATAGAAGGAAAGGAGTGTTGGTGTGGCGCTGTGGGATAAAGCACCAGACTGCAAGGTTGGTTTGAACCCGGAGGTCAGTGGTTCAAACTCACCAGCCACTCCTTGGAAACCCTTTATAGGGCTGTTTTGAGTCAGAACTGACTCCACAAGCACTTAACAACAACAATCCTCCATATACCAAAACATCATCTTTGCTAACATCCTAGTGCAATTTTTCCAAACGTTTTTCTTGAAAATGAAAGATTTTATACCCAGAAACACATATATGAATATCTATGTAGTAAGTTATGGTGTTGGCATAGAATACTGAGTATGCATGGACTGCCAGAAGAACACACAAATCTGTCTTGGGAGAAGTGCACCCAGAATGTTCTGTAGAAGTGAGGATGGTAGGAATTCATGTCATATGCTTTGGACATGTTATCATGAGGAACCAGTCCCTGTAAGAGGACCTTATGGTAGATGAAGTAGAAGATCGGGGGGTAGGGGGAAAGGAGGACCCTTAATGAGATGGATGGACACAGTGGCTACAACAGTGGACTCAAACATAACAACAATTGTGAGGATGGCGCAGGACCAGGCAGTGTTTCATTCTGTTATTCGTAGGGTTGCTATGCGTTGAAACTACTCAATGGCACCTAACAACACACACACATATACATATATATTGTTGTTGTTAAGTGTCTTTGAGTAGGTTCTGACTCATAGCAAACCTGTATAGGGTTTCCAAGGAGCGTGTGGTGGGCTTGAACCGCTGACCTTGTGGTTCAAACCGACCTTTAGTTCAATGCATTAGCTTGCAGTTCCACAAAGACATATATATATAGAGAGAGCTCTGTTAGCGTAGTGATTACTAGTCGGACTGTGAACCTTAAGGTCAGCAGTCAAAACTACCAGCCATTCCGCTGGAGAAAGATGAGGCTTTCTGCTCCCATAAAGACTTACAGGCTCGGAAACCCTGTCCAGGGTCACCATGAGTCAGAACTGACTCCATGGCGCACCACCCCCCACCATATATGTATATAAAGGAAAATGATAAATGAGATGAATACCTGTGTGCCCAGGACCTATTAGTGAAATGTAAAGCTTCTTTTCAATTTCTCCCCAAATGCTAAGTTAAAACCCATCCATCTTTCACAGCTGGAACTCATATCCTAGACTTTGTGTTACTTAGTCACTTGTTTACCTTTCTATGTTGTTGTTGTTTTTGTTAAGTGCCATCGAGTTGGTTCCGACCCATAGCGACCCTGTATAGGATTTCCAAGGAGACATTGGTGAGCTTGAACTGTCAACCTTGCAGTTCAAACGGCTTTGCAGTCTGGCCCATTAACCAACAGCGCCACACCAGGACTCCAACTGTGCATCCCTAAACAATGCAGTGGTTGAATTTTCTTTGCTTTTAAACTTTATGTAAATGAAATAATGCTGTCTCTTTCTCTCTGTCTGTCTGTCTGTCTGTCTCTCTCTCTATATATTAAGTTTTTATTGTGAATTGAGTGATAATTTACATGGGAGAACATCAGCTTTACACTCATCCTATTGTATTTTGTTTCATTGCAATGATTACAATCCCCTCCATGCATCATCATTCAACAGTATTTGCTTCTATTCCCTCAGTTTTTTTGTCTTTTGTTTTGGATGTACATCAAAGCACTCAGGAATATGCAATCAAACACCCAAAGGGCATACCCTGTAAGCCTGCCCCATGCTTGCCAGCACACAGCCCCTCTCCCTTCCATGGGAGTCCCCAGCAGCTCCATCTCTCCACGTCATCATCTCTGCCTCCATCTCTGGCATCACTGCTTCTCTGAATAGGGTCCCACACTCCCCTCCTGTTCTTCTCCCCTGATGGTACCAGGGTCCTCTGCTCCTGGTCTGTCAGATCAACCACTCCCTTCTTTTTGTTCCAAAACGTCTATCTTTACAGTTGAAACAATCGCAATTAGTCATGATAACAGTTACTCACTCACTATTGAACCACAAGAGTCTTATCCCCATCTCTGTTCACCAGCCCCATCTAGACAAGTTGAAAACCACTCAGTGGAGAATCTACCTTCACTCGCACCCTCTGAAACTAAACTCCTTCTTGAAAATTTGTAAGCCAGTTACTTCATGCCTATTAGTCCCCCTCATCCCCCATTTTAGGTAATCAATGTCTAAGTTGCCCAACCCTATCAACCCTGTGTACAGAGG
>NW_006408541.1:16956035-16967004 GCF_000296735.1 Chrysochloris asiatica | reverse complement strand
AACAACAACAACAACACATCCATAAATATAGGTTAATTTCATCAAATTGTAGTGAATTACACTTGTTTTCTTTATAAAAAACTTTTTTTTTTTCTTCTTGCCGTGTCTATATTTTTCCTTTGTTCAATCAACATTATGGCTTTAAGAGAGAATCATGATGATGTGTTTAACTGAAGTTAATTCATTTTTTTGGTGTATATAATGACTACTACTGGATCATACTAACATTTATTTGTCTAGTCTAATATAATTAATGGACATTTGGACACTTTAAAAATTGCTATTATAAAAATATTGCAATAAATGTTCTTGTACACATCTATGAGAACAGATGTGTACAAATTTTTCTAGGGCAGCGTTTCCATAGTGAAGTTTTTGGCATTCTAGATGAGATTCTTTTTCCTGTCCTTTTACTGACACATTGAAGGGTGTATTGTATATCTGTTGTTCCCACTTGCTAAATGCCTATAATACTTTTAGCCATAGCAACAACCCAAAACATCCCAATATTTTCAAACACTCTTTTAGATGCTTCATTGAGAGCTACTGTTTTCGAGTATGTATGTAGAGAATTACTTACTGATGAAGATCAAAGACCACAGTTTTCAGTATGAGTTGAATCTCAATGTAAAGAAACAAAAATCCTCACCACTGGACCAATAAATAACATCGTGATCAATGGAGAAAAGATTAAAGTTGTCCAAGACCTCATTTTGCTTGGATCCACTGTCAAACTCATAAAAACAGAAGTCAAAAAAATCAAATGATGTATCACACTAGGCAAATTTGCTGCACAAGACTTTTTGCTTTTTAAAGTGTTCAAGAGCAAAGCTGTCAGTCTGAGGACTAAGGTGCGTCTGATCTAAGCCCAGGTATTTTCAATAGCCTCATATGTGTGAAAGTTGAATGGTGAATAAGGAAGACCTTAGAAGAATTGATGCATTTGAGTTATGATGTTGGAGAAGTGTATTGAAGGTACCGTGGTGTGGCACAAGAACAAACAAATCTGTGTTGGAAGAAGTGTAGTCAGAGTGCTCCTAAGAAGCCAAGATGGCGAGACTTCGTCTCTCATATTTTGGACATATTATTAGGAGGGACAAGTCCCTGGAGAAGTACATCATGCTTGGTAAAGTGGAGGGTCAGTGAAAAAGAGATATTGTACCCAAGGTCATTCTCTAATGTTCTTCATAGAAGAATTTCTCACATTTATCACCTTTGCAGGTTTTCTCTCCTGTGTGAATACTCTGCTTTAGAGGGAGGAGTAACTCCTACTTGGAGGCTCTTTAACCATCACTTGGATTGTCTATTATGTGAGTTCTGTGATGGTGAGGATGGCAGGGCATGGAAGGATTTCCCATGTTTTCCGCAGTGATTGGCTTTTGCTCCTGCGTTAATTCTCTCAATTCGAGTGCGGTGTGATTTACTGAAGGCCTTTACACTTAGATCAATGCACTGAGGTTTTCTTCTGTGTACATTCTCTGATGTTTAGTCAGATTTGACTTTGTGTCAAAGCATTTTCACATTTGTACTGTTTCTCCCCTGTTTGAGTGTTATGGTGTACACATTTTGACTTCATGCATGTTTTCCTGGATTCATGTGGCTCTCTATTACTAAGAGTTCTTAGAGAAACTTTGAGCACTTTGGATAAAGGTTGTCCATATTTGCTACCTTCACAGGGTTTCTCTCCTGTGTGAGCTCTCGGGTGTGTAACGAAGACTGTTTTTTTGTGGAAGGCTATTTTACAGTCATTATATTCAGGAAGTTGTTCCAAAATGGAATTCTTCTGATGCTGAATAAGTCCTCAGTATGACCACAAGGTTTCTTCTTTTGTTTGTTTTCATAGGGCTTGTTCCTTGTATGAGGTTTCTCATGTGTGCTATGAAGGAACTCACATGCAGTGAAATCGTCAGACTTTTTTCTTACATGGTTTCTATGACTAATTCCGAAACATTTTTCAAGCTTGTTTCAAATGAGTCACACTTATGGGCTATTTTTCTTGAGGACACTGGGTGAGTAACCAGATCAAATATTTCTCCTAAGACCTTGCTTCTCTTCTTAGTCAGTGTTTTGTTGTGGATGAATAAAGCTTGCCTCAAAAGTTTGGCTTCGATAAGATACAATATAATAAATAGGTAGGTCAAAAAGCAATGCTACAAATTCATAGATTTTATTAAACAAAATTATCAAAATATGAAGCTATTATTTCTCAACGTATCTTCCATTTGGTCTACACACTTCTGAAGGCAGTGTTTCCATCTCCCTAACCCTCCCCTGAGGAGTCCTGGTGTGGAGTTGCTGGATCAGCGTTGGACCGCTCACCCAAAGGTTGGCAGTTCAAACCCACCAGTAATTCCTCAGAAACCCTATACAGGGTCGTTATAAGTTGGAACAGACTTGATGACACTTAACAACAACAACTCAAAGAATTATGTGCTTTTCGACTTACACCGTATGAAAATGACATTTTTGGCATCTGCGAGAGACTCAAATCATGTTCATTTTCAATGTTGTTTGAGTTTTAGGAACAAAAAGATGTTTGAAGGGGCAAACCAGGGCTGTAGGTTGGGGGTAAAAAAAAAGTTTGGCTTCATTTTCCTGGCTTCTCTCATTCATGTTTTCTAGATTCCCAGATTTCTAGAAATACAAAAAAGTAACCATACATCCTACATCTTGACACATTTATTAAGACATGAGGTTGTACATAAATGATCTGCGTTAAATTAATTCTTGAGTTTCAAACACAATCTTCTAGGATGAAAGAACTCTTAAGCAAATATTTATTTAACTCTTTTGCTTTGGTAATATGAACACAAAGACGAAAACACACAATATACTAGAAAAAGGGAGAGAAAACTGAAGAGTAACACACGTAGCTTTGGCTCATTATAAATATACTTCATAATGAGCTGTTATTAGCACTTAACAACAACAACAATGTATTTGGTTATAATCCCACTTGGGACTGAGCTGTCTTTGAGACAGGATTAGTGTAGGGTGTATCTTGAATCAATCTGTTTTGAGATATAAAAGAGAAGAAACAAGTGAAGGAAGACACATGTCAGGATACATGTGTCATGGCCCCAAAGCAGAAGGACAAAGAAGCAAGCATCTTCCTCCAGAGATGAACTAGAAAATCTTCCCTGAGAGATGGTACCCTGAATTCAGCCTTCTACCTTCCTAAACTGTGTGAGGAGAAATTTCTGTCTGTTAAAACCACACATTTGTGATGTTTCTGATATTGTTAAGTGCCGCCGAGTCAGTTCCAACCCATAGTGACTCTGTGTAGGGTTTCCAAGGAGTAGCTGGTGAGCTTGAACTGCCGACCTTGTAGTTCAAACAGCTTTGCACCACAGCAGTACTATATAATGAAGTTGTTGTTGTTGTTAAGTGCCATTGAGTCGGTTCCATAGCGACCCTGTACAGGGTTTCTGAGGCTGTAAATCTTTATGGGAGCAGAAAGCCTCATCTTTCTCCCGCGGAGCGGCTGGTAGTTTCGAACTGCTGGCCTTAAGGTTCACAGCCCGATTCGTAACCACTATGCTACCAGAGCTCCTCCATATTCCTACCGTTGGTGTTATTATTCGTTTCTATCAGAGTTAATCAACCATCTCTCCTCATTCACAATCCTACTTTTCCACTTTTCAACCTGATGATGCGCTTTACCAACCAGTTATGTCTTGTCGCAATACTGATTTTCGATTCTGCTTTTATATCAAGTTTTCCTCCTCTTGGTTTGTTCTTTTCTTGAGAACTCAAATACTTGGCTACTCCATTAAATCCTAGGCCCTTTATAACATTTGTCATAACAAATTGTTGCCAAGGGTGATTACTGTTATCCTCTGCCATTTATATTTTATGCAATAATGTTAATTGTATACTTTAAAATGTATGACCTTTCTATAGAAGTTAAAACAATTAGAAATAAATATGCTAGCAAAGTAAATCTTGTATTATGTCTATACTTAATTTTTTTATACTAAATTTAAAATTTATACCTAAATTTGCAATACATATTAAAGCAGTGACCCCATAATCTACAATATCATCAGCTCATATCAGGATTAGCTATTTGATTAATAAATTGCTCCTTTTTGACCATAAACCTAATCTGATGTTCTTCAGAAAAATGCAACTCTTCCAATTGTCTTTTAAAAATCTTACCACTTTCAGTTCCATTTATGGTAAAATATGCAAGTAAATTCTGTCTATATGATACGTTTTAGAACTATTTCCACAGCAGTGGTTCTTAACAGCATTCTCTATTTTTCTTCTGCGATCAAGTCTATTTCATTGCTCTTGGCAGTGTTTCCAACCTTAAAACTTTTTTATTTTTAGTTTGGGATTTTGGCTGTTTCAAACCTCCAATGAAAATGGAGTCAGCATGTTTAGCTTTTCGTTTTTCTCACGGCTGTTGAATAACTTGCAGCAAAGGAAGGCGGCAATACTGACTTTGACATCTCCTGTGGAACACTGTGTTCATGTGGCTTCGGAAACCCTGTACAGAGTCACCCGACTGCTCCGACCACTCCTTCTCAGGCTCCTTGCTCTCACCACTTCCTGATCTCCAAAGGAAGTGCCTTTCCTTTCCTGTTATCTCTATATCAGATCTATAACAGCGAGTGCTGGGTAACTGTGAAATCCCCACCTGCCATTTTCTTCCCACAATACCTACTTTGGTCCCTTTAACTTCCTTGTCATTCCTTGATCATACCTCCCGTTCCCCCAATCTGGGAATCCCTCAGATAGTCTCATAGCTCATTCCATCCTTTCATTGAAGGTTCTAGCCCACTGTTGTTGTTCAAATGTCCACCACCTCAAAGAGGCCTTCCTTAACCTTCCTTCTTAAAACAACATTCTCTATCAGCCTCTATCCCCTTCATCTGACTTTAATCTTGGATGTTGTTGTTGTTGTTGTTTTTAAGTGCTGTTCAATCAGTTCCAACCATAGTGACCCTGTATAGGGTTTCCAAGGAGTGACAGATCAGCTTGAACTGCGGACCTTGTAGTTCAAATGGCTTCGCAGTCTGGCACATTAACCCACAGGACTCCTTAATCTTGAATAATGCTGATTATTACTGAAGATAGCATGCATTTATTTCTTAGTTGGATCTTGTTGTAGAAATAGAGACTTTGTTTCTGTATCCCTTATGCTTATAATGTAGGTGAAACATTATAAACAAAACTAAACAACCAAACAAAAACAGTTGCCACTAAATTGATTCTGCCTCACGGTAACTCTGTATGGTATAAGTAGAACTGTGCTCAAGACGGTTTTTAATCACTGATTTTTTTTCTTTTCTTTCCAGAAGCATAGCATCAGGTCTTTCATCCAAGGAACTTCTGGGTGGACTCAAACCTCCAACCTTCTGATTAGCAGCCAAGTACGTGGACCATTTATTTATACCAGCCAAGGACTTGAAGTGGCACATAGTAGGTCATAACATGTATTTTTGGAGTAAACAACTATAAAGACAAATGTGTGTTAACACAGGAAGAAAGCTGAACAACGGCCCTTGCTACACTGTGAAAATAATGGAGAAATAAAGGCCTAGGGTGAGAAACACAGTACAGTACAATGAATTACTTCACAAGACTCTTCTACCCATAGCTCATCGAACGCCCACCAAAAAGCTTTTTCCTGATGGCTCTAGGTAAGAAAAGGTGGTAGAAGCAGCTGAGAGGATAGAATTCAGCTGTCATGGTTAAAAGAGTTAACTGTGCTAAGCATAGATTTTAAACGAGTCATCACAGAAGCAGGAGGGCTGCATCTCACTACCAACCATGAAGATCGCTCAGCATTGAACTTCTTCAACCCAGGGACAGAACTCTGTGATACCAGAGGAATGGTAGCAGCAGATCCAAGAACCAGAGCACGAGACAGAATGAGGGTTTCCCAGCCCACGGAGCAAATATAGTTGAGTGATTTTGGCCAGGAGGCTTGCTTGCAGGGGTGGTTCTTACGATAGGCGATGTATGGTGTTGAAGTTGCATGGGAAGCCTCCAAATATTTAGTGACCCTCTCGGTTAAAATCTCTGAGCATCACAAAGTGTATATGTATTTCTCTCACCACCCATTTGTCAGTTTGTTGTGTTGTGATGGCTTGTATGTTGCCACGATGCTGAGAGTTATGCCGCTGGTATTTCAAATACCAGTAAGGTTACCCATAGTAGAGAGGTCTTAGTGGAGCTTGCAGACTAACACAGACTAGGAAGAAAGCCCTAGTGATCTACTTGTGAAATGGAGCCAATGAAAACCCTATAGAGCACAAAGGAATACCATCCAAAAAGGTGTTGGAAAACAAGCCTCCTAGATTAGAAGGCCCTCAGAATACAGTATGGCTGCAACAATGAATTCCAGCATCCCAAACAATCATGAAGATTGTGCAAGACTGGGCAACGTCCTAAGAAAGTTACAAACTCGTAAGAAGTTACTTAAATCTTTGCAGCCCTCTGTGTTATATCATCTGTACGAAAGATATAATAAAAGTGCCTACCTCATCAAGTTGTTAGATGTATATCAGCTAATCCAGGTGAGGAATTTAACAGTTACTGAAACATAAGCAGACCTAAACAGTAGGCAATAGTATGTGATATAATTATATGATATAAATATTGTGACTTTGTTACTCTTATTTTCAAAGTTGGGAAAGCAAAAGTAACAGAAAAATGTATGTCCAAATTTAAATTATTATTCTTAAAGTTACAGAAAATGGGAAGCACTTGTTAAGAAAGGATCTCAAAAATGATATTTATTATGTGAGAAGAAAAGCGTTTAGATGATTTCCACTAATGCTTAGGAGTCCTGGTGTGGTGATGCGGGTTCATGCACTGGACTGCAAGGTCATTTTGAACCAAAGATCAGGTGGTTAGCTTCACCAGTGTCTCCTTGAAAACCCTATACAGGGTTGTTATGAGTTGGAACTGACTTTACTGGCACTTAACAACAACAACAACAATAATGCTGATATCAGGAAGAAATGTATCTAATTTAAATGATATTATAGATTAAAAAAAATCCCTGATATTGATAGAAAAGTATATTTCTATCACATAATTCACAGTAGAAAAGAATATTTCTGTCAACATCAGGTGATCACATCAACAGTAACCAATGATAGAATAAAAATAAGAGCCTAGACCTTGGAAATCACTAGAAGAGAGAAAAAAAGAAATGGTAACAATGCAGGAAAAGGGGAAAGCAGAGAAAAATGAACAATAAAAATTAACAAGAAAGTCTGGTTACTAAATATGCAAATTCTTAAATCATGAGTAATAAGTAACACATATGTAATAAGAACACATCACCTGGGATGTGTTCATATTTCCTTCTACTCCTGGAAAAGTTTAAAAACTGTGAAGGCAGGGAGTAGGAGATAGACACATCATAGTTCAGGTGTTGGGGAGGGGATGGACGACCAAGGTAGATGGGGGAACACGTAGGCAGGTTTGCATGGGCTAAATGGAACAGAGGTAAATAGTGATGTATGCTCAACCTTGGAACAACAAGGATCTCTGCGATACAGGGATCAAGGCATAGTCTGAATGGGCAAAAGAGGGGAAATAATGTTAAGATGCTCGACTGTCTTCTGAATGTTGGTTTCCCTGGCCTACTATTGCAAGATAGACACTTGAGTGGGATAGAAAGGAATGTTGGGAAACATGATTACAGAAAGACTGTAAGCCCGCCTTCAGCCTATAACAGATTGGAATACCTAAGAGGGATTCTAGAACTTGCCCAGTAAAATAGGTTTATTGTGGAGTATTTGTACTCTATAGGACCTTAGGTGAAATCCTGAGCCCCATCCAGAACCTTCTGAGGTGGAACATTACCACTTGAAAGGACTTGCAGACCAGCCTGGAGCAGCAAAAAGAACAGAAGATACTTCTAGAAAGAAAGGCCAGCAGGAAAAAATTGAAAACAAAAAAGGCAATCTGATTGGCTACAACAAGAACAAGCAAGTTGTTCACCGGGGAGCAGTCAAGGCAAGTGTTCCTGCAGGACAAACCCTACTCTAAGACTGAAACTCAAAGGGAACACATGAGCAGGCATGAAAGCTTGCTGGTGACCACGTTGGTCTACTAGTGAGTGGAAGAGGGGAAATGCAACAATGAAGATATGAGCTGAGTTCGACCATGTTCCATAGATTCCTGTCACCCTGAAGATGAGATCTAGAAGAGGAAATGCTGGTTGGTCTGAAGTATGATGAGACCTGGGGACTCCTGAACTCATGGACAAGGGTCTAGCCACAAAGGGCTAGAGCTGAGAGTGAAGCGTCCAGCTGATATGAAGTGAGGGGAGACACACAAGAACGCCCAAACTTGCAGATAGTACCTATTTGACCTAGCTTCCATGGCTTGATGATCAGAACTCGAATAGAGGAAGATAAAAAAATCTGATAAAAGAAACAAGTGTAAATTGCTACAATTTGATGAACTTGACCTATACTTATGGATATGTTGTTGTTGTTGTTAGGTACTGTAGAGTCAGTTCCGACCCATAGCAACCCTGTATAGGGTTTCCGAGGAGCAGCTGGTGAGCTTGAACTGCTGACCTTGCTGTTCAAATGGCTTTGCAGTCTGGCGCATTAACCCACAGAGCCACACCAGGACTCCTACTTATGGATATAGTAGCTCAAAATGCCAACTGAGAGGGAAGGAGTCTTCTCATCAAGGACCAAACCTATCCCCTCTGTACAGAGGGTTGATAGGGATGGGCAACTTAGACATTGACTACATAAAATGGGGGTTGTTGTTATTGTTGTTAAGTGCTGTCGAGTCGGTTCTGACCCATAGTGACCCTGTGCAGGGTTTTCTAGGAGCAACTGGTGAGCTTGAACCGCTAACCTTGAAGTTCAAACAGCTTTGCAGTCTGGCGCATTAACCCACAGCGCCACACCAGGACTCCAAAATGGGGGTAAGGGGTGGCTATTAGGACACAAAGTGGCTGGCTTCCAATTTTTCAAGAGGGAGTTTAATTTTAGAGTGCTGGGAAGGTAGAATCCGTATCAAATAGTTTTCATCTTGTCTAGATGGGTCTGGAGAAAGGAGATAAGCATAAGATTCTTATGATTCAATTGTGAGTAATTGTTATCATGACCAATTGTGATTGTCACAACTGTAAAGGTAGAAGTTTTGTAACATAAAGGGGGGAGTAGTTAATTTTACATTCCAGGAACAGAGGGCCCTAGGACCATCAAGGGAGAAGAGCATGAGTGGAATGTGGGACCCTATCCAGAGAAGCAATGACACCAGAGATGGAGGCAGAGATGGGGACATGGAGAGACATAGCAGCTCTAGAGGCTGGACAGAGAAAGGTGTGTGCTGGCGGCCAGGAGGCAGGCTTGCAGAATGTGCCCTTTGGTTGTTTAAATGATTGTATATTCCTCAGTGTTCTTGTGTACATCAAAAGCAACAACTACAACAACAACAAAAACCCAGAGGGGGCAGGCTTGCAGGGTATACCCTTTGGTTGGTTGATGATGCATGGAGGGGATTATAACCATGGCAATGATACGATGTATGATAGAATGAATGTAAAGCTAATGTTTTCTCATGTAAACGATCACATAATTCACAATAAAACAGTTAAGAAATAATAAAAAAAAAAAAGAGCTGTTAGGAATATTAAACGTATGGATAGAGGAAGATAGTTGCATTTCCTTTTAATAATGTGCACCCACAGTCTTTTTTCTTTCCATTTGGAATGAAATCATGGTAATGAGACAATGATGAAATTCCAGTTAATAAAAATTTAATTAATTTGGGCAATTAATCTGGAGCTCATCACTGAAGGAAATCTCTATTTTTAAATCTCTTGTTGATTAAGGATTTGCCTCTGAACAGGTTTTACACCTCCAGAACTGTGTGAAAATAAATTTCCTCTCTTTAAAAACAAACAAACAAACAAATAAATAAAAATAAAAAATCCAGAGGTAGTAGAAGCAAATACTGTTGAATGGTGATGCATGGAGGGGATTGTAATCACTGCAATGATACGAAATATGATAGGATGAGTAAAAAACTGATGTTCTCCCATGTAAACTATCTCTCAATGCACAATAAACACTTTAATAAATAATAATAATAAACTGTGAAGGCAGAGCTGCAGGAGAGTAAGGAGCAAAGAAGTCATGAGAACTACTGTCTACTTTGAAGATCCTCATAGCATTTGCCTAGAAGCTCACACAAAGCAACTGATAGCTCATGGTGGAAATGTCTTTTTGATCCTTATGAATGGGCAATAGGGGGACTGTTGTAGCCCTGCATAAACATGCAGATCTAAGAGAAACAGGCTTCTCACTGGGAACGCTAATACATCTTCTTACTATTTTCTTAATTATTTATAACTTCCTTTGATCTAATTGCAGACACAAGCAAAACACCTGAAGCCTAATTAACGAAGACATAGATAAACCAATTACAGTACTTCAAAGATGAGATGTAGTCCATTACCAAATAGATTGTATACTGAAGTTTTTGATCTCTGGGCTTTACTTTAAAAACAATCCAGTAAGCTAAAGTAATAATAACAACAAACAATAATTTACAATAATTATCAGAGCTATGTACACTGTGCAGGTGTGGGATGGCATATGGGAATACACCCAAAAGCATATGTAGGTTTGACAGGGGATATTTCTATAAACGTATTTGTATGTGCTGCAAATATATCCAAGTATATAGTAGAGTATACAGGGGGCAAAGTTATGCAAACTTCTTAGACTAACCAAACTCCTTGAGGGGTTGAGACTTAAAGCCTTAGAACCATAGTCTTCTGAACATCAAGGTCAATTGTCATAGTCCATAAAGATAATGTTCTACATACTACCTTGGTGAGTAGCCATGGGGGTCTTAAAAGCTTGCAAGTAGTCATTTGAGATGTAACTATCAGTCTCTCTCCATCTGGAGCAAAGAAGAGTGAAGAAAACCAAAGATGCAGAAAACAATTAGTTCACATGAACCACAGCTT
>NW_006408541.1:16950132-16951251 GCF_000296735.1 Chrysochloris asiatica | reverse complement strand
AATAAATTAAGCTCCACAGAGCATTATGGTGTTTGCTTTTTGTAGCATAATAAACATCTAATTTCCTCTTCAAAGTAATTAGTCTTCATGACTTTTTTCAGTCCCTACCAGCACTACTGCTTAATGAATATTTGTCTGATACTGGGGTAATAATTAAATATTTTAAGTTTTAATAACAATGAATGTTAAAACAACTGCCCAGATTCCAAAATCATTCAAAATACTCGAATGCTTTTACCACCAATATGTGCGCTCCCAGGATACTAACAATTGTGGGCTTGATTTTTAAATAGATCATTATTTGCTAAAGCAATTTGACAATTACTTAAACACAGTTCACAACTCAGTGCTTTCTACTGCTTAGACATCCTGTGGTTTGATTACATTTTTGGAAATTTTAGACATCTTGCATTAGTTTGAAATTTGCACCAAAACATGAGACATTATTATTATTAATATGATCCTTCTTTGTCATCGTTTCAAATTTACATAATTGAGGTTTCTATTATCCCAGCGTTGCTGTGCTAGATATTTTCTGTAGTTTCAGTTTGAATGAATGGATATAAATACATGTAAATAAAGTCAGGAAGAATGCATATTGACTTATTACATAAGGTCCCCGGGTAGTTGAAATGGTTTGGCAGATTGAACCCACACAGTGGCGCCGTGGAAGAAAAACCTTTTAAGATTGTTGTTGTTAAGTGCTGTCGAGTTGGTTCTGACTCATAGCAACCCCATGTAGGGTTTCTAAGGAATGGCTGGTGAGTTTGAACTGCTGATTTTGTAGTTCAAACTGACCTTGTGGTCCAGTGCTTACCCTACAGTGCCGCACAAGGCAAGATTACAGTCAATCAAACTCTGCAGAGCACCTCTACTGTGCGCCACATGAGGTTGTCACAAATAGGAGTCAACTTGAAAGCAATGAGCTTGGTTTGGGTCTAATTATTATATTCTTATTTCTATAGTGACAAGGTCGGTGGTTCGAACTTACCAGCCGCTCCTCGGTAGCGCTCTACAGGGTTGCTATGAGTTGGAACCCACTCAACAACACTTCACAACTATAGATATGTGCACACATACATATATCAATACAACTATACGTACACACACATATATATA
>NW_006408541.1:16946044-16948442 GCF_000296735.1 Chrysochloris asiatica | reverse complement strand
TCACAAAATAGAGGATAATTGCATAATATTGAGAATCGTGGCCTAGCCAAGCAGACACATAATATTAACCACCCCAGTGCTCAGTAAAAACCGACTAGAATTTCAATTCTCTCTGCATTATTTGTCGTTCTCCTTACTGTAATAAATTAGTGTCAAAGAGGGAACAAAAGTTTCTCAAGGCCCCATAGCAATCTGGGAGCTTAGAAAACCCACATGCCTTCA
Organism: Chrysochloris asiatica; assembly: GCF_000296735.1. Taxonomy (NCBI): domain Eukaryota; kingdom Metazoa; phylum Chordata; class Mammalia; order Afrosoricida; family Chrysochloridae; genus Chrysochloris; species Chrysochloris asiatica. The sequence goes on along the minus strand of NW_006408541.1, from coordinate 16,948,220 downwards.
TCACCCCCAGCTCTGCTCAAGGACAACATGCTGACTCCCCTAAGTCACTGATGGGCCATGGGTAAGAGGAGGTGTTATTTTATACCATCTCCCTGCCTAAAGCACCACACTATTTCTCCTCCTCCTTTAGCTGCATCATGTGGCTGAGAGGCAGCAGGTGAGACCCCTTCTCTCAAAGACTCAAAGACCCCTCTGGAGTGTGGGTGATATAACATCATGACCGGAGGACACAGTTGTTGATGTTGTTAAGTGCCATCTAGTTGGTACCGACTCATAGGGACCTTATGCACAGCAGAACGAAAGACTGGCTGATACTGGGCCAACCTCACTATTGTTGCCACCCTTGAGTCCATCGATGCTGCTACTTGGCCAATCCATCTCGCTGGGGGACTTCCTCTTTTTCTCCGACCCTCCACGTTACCAAACACGATATCCTTCTCTAGGGACTGGTCCCTCCTGACAATATGTCTGAAGTATGAGAGAGACGAAGTTTGGCCATCCTGGCCTCCAAGGAACACTCTGGCTACACTTCTTCCAACCAAATCTGTTGGTTCTTTTGGCAGCCTATGGTACTTTCAATATTCTCCTCCAACACCATAACTGAAAAGCATCAATTCTTCTTCGGTCTTCCTTATTCACTCTCCAGCTTTCACATGCATATGAGGTTATTGAAAATACCATGGCTTGGGTCAGGCGCACTTTAGTCTTCAAGCTGACATCTTTGCTCTTCAACACTTTGAAAGGTCATGTGCAGCAGATTTGCCCAATGCGATACGTCATTGATTTCTTGACTGCTGACACAGTAGGCAGGAATGAAGAGCACTGGGGACTTTTCAGCCTCGGCCTGGAATAGACAGTCTTCAATTTCCTATTGTCCCAGACCCAAAGAGCTGGGGAGTTGTGCAGGCACTGTGATAGGCTTTGATTGAGAAATGAAAAGATTTGGGGTGTGAGTCTCTGGGCTCTACATCAACAGGCTAACCATATGGAAACTCACCTCTTTGAGAAGGTGTTCCATAGGTCAGGTCTGGAATGTAGAGTCCCATACTTTGACACATGGACATGCCCTGTCTACCAAAAATCCCAACTGCCGCAGCATTACCTAAAGAGCCCTGGAGAAGAGGGAAACTGAAACCCAAATTTGGGAGGCTGTTGCATATCTGGGTTTCCTCTGTGTGTAGGTGAATGTAGTAGTGATTCGGGGGTAGGGAGTTGGGGAGACCTGATCCCATATATTTTATATCCTCATTTTTAAGGTATAGCTTCTAGGTGTCTGCTTTTCCTGATAACAGGTAGAGAAAATCGCTCTTTACTTTCTAAAGATGGTCTCCTAAGCGAGCTGCTTATTTCTCATTTCCTTCCTCAAATAACAATTTTCAAGGCTTAGATTATTTTTTTCTTCTGTTCCTTAAAGATATTTTCCTCCATTCTGATGCTGAGATGCCAACCAGAGAGACAATGTTGTTATTGTTGTGAAGCGCCATCGAGTTGGTTCTGATCCATTGCGACTTGTATAGGGTTTCCCAGGAGCGGCTGGTGAGCTTGAACTGCCCACCTTGATGTTCAAACAGACTTTACAGTCCAGCACATTAACCTGCAGTGCCACATCAGGACTCCAGAGAGACAATAGAGATGGTCTAAATAACCCGGAAGCTTTCTTGAGTGATCCTGGGTTTACATAGTCATTCAACAAACTTCTCAAGGAGTTATTGACTTAGGTAATCAACATGGCTCCCCTCAGTCATGAAGAATAGGAGGCAGGAGAATTCAGTTTGAAGTTGGACAGCTTCCACTGGTGGTGAGGACAGTGGTTTGACTGGTTGGTCTTAAAGCTTTGCTGAGTCAGGTAGATGGAATGAATGCAAAGGAAAGCTTGTGTGAGTTCATATTGCATCCAACACAAAGAAAGTGTTAGTCAGGTCTTATTTTAGAAATTTGAGTTTTGTTCCATATTTTTCCCCATTCTAACCAGGGCCTTCTAATGTGATCACTGTCAGAGCAGTTGGTAGTGACACTGGGGTTGTCTAGTTCTTCTGGTTTCGGGTCATGGACACTGATGCTTACATAGTCCATTAGGCTTTTGGACTAATTATTTCCAAGCATCTTCAACTTTCATCCCTCTTTTTTCCTCCATACAGGGAGAGACCCATAGTTGCCCCTTGGATTGGCTACTCAT
>NW_006408541.1:16942621-16944684 GCF_000296735.1 Chrysochloris asiatica | reverse complement strand
TTTTTTTCATTTATCTGTTATTTTTTTCATGACTATTAGTAATTTTGTTTTTCCAAACTCTAAGACAGTGAAGTATATATCTGATAATTCTCACTTTCCATTAGCTTTTGGCCACACATTCTAACATATTCTCATACTAGCCTAGATTTCTCCCCAATATACCCAATATGAAACAAGTCTATCACAGGACATGTGGAGGCAGGAGGCTTTGGAAAGTAGAGATTGTGTTTTCTGGAGTTAGTAAACTTTGGAGCTGTACCATGCTCTCCTCTTTGGACCAGTGGGACTATCTGACTCCTGAAGAGAGAAGCTTAATTAAGGATGTGATGCTGGCTAACTGTAACTACCTTGTACCTTGGGGTAAGGAGTTCCTTCCTCATTGATTCACAATGCTCATGATGGAATTTTTTCTCTGAATATCTGCAAACCTCCAGAGATGCTTAATTGAACTCCAGTTCCTTGTTCCTCATTGGCATTTTGTGAAGTTAAGTAAGGCCTCTCTGTTGACTCAAGCTTCGTATGCCATGACCCTTAAAAACACTACATCCTCCTTAACACTGTACTTCTCAGGTCATTGTGTGTAAAAGAGCTAGCTGGGGAACCATTGAAAATGTAGATGGTCTTTAAACACACTCACACACAATAAGATCCATGCTATGGAATTCCTTGAGAGATTCCTAATCGCCAAATGTATGGATCTAAAATTTGTATACCTACAGCATGGTTAGGTAGCATAGTGATTACGAGTCAGGCTGCTAGCCTCAAGTTCCATGGGATAAAGATAAGGCGTTCTGCTCCCATGAAGATTTACAACCTTGGAATCCCTATACAGGATCGCTATGAGTCAGAACTGACTCCACAGCACATAACTGTGTGGTGGTGACCACCACAGCCTGGTCAGGGTCATTTACTTCTCATAGGATATTGGATTTTACAGGAAACCATGATGTCCTATTTGAAGCAAGGGAAGAAGCCCTGGGTGGTGGAAGAGAGGGGAAAAAATGCTGTGTGTGGAGTGAATTAACACATAGTGGAAGCCATCACAACTGAGACCTCAACTAGTCAGAATAGCCTGGACCCCTGAGATGACAAGAGAGAAGCAATCCTGTGGGCCTCAGTCTGTGAATGTCCAAAGAAATTTTACTTTGCTCTACCCTAATTACTCTCCCTGAGTCCCTTTTGTTATATTTACAATCTTTGAGGGGATAGAAATTGGTATGCTGGTAATAAAACTTTAACAACTAACTTTGAGGGGTGGGGAGAGCTCTAGTTTGTGGTACTTGCTGAATTTCATTAATAATTCCACCATGATGGAGTTCAAGGGCCATGGCGAGGTGAGGTGAGGAGTCCTGGTGTGGCGCTGTAAGATCGGTGCTGAACTGCTAACCACAAGGTTGGTGGTTCAAACCCACCAGTTACTCCTCATAAACCCTATAAAACATCACTATGAGTCAGAACCAACTCTAACGGCACTTAACAAACAACAACATGGTGAAGTGAACCAGCTATTAAATTCCTGAAAATTTGCAGTTGGTTCCTATAAGCTAATACTAGCTAAAATATCAAGTTCTCCCTCCTCCTCTGATAATCAATTATACATAGACCCCTACTTTGAAACTCATCCTTTTCTAGCTTAGTTTTTTCCCCTCATTAGATGTAGAAAAGTCAACTGTTGCTATTTTGTTTTTAAATTAATGAATCAGATGACTGAATAGAAGTATAAAGAGCTAGATTAAATTTTAAGTGATTAGAATAAGTGAATAGGTTTTCTCAGAAAAATTCAAATATCATGCAAACACTTTTTAAAAAAGTTATTATGTAGAGAGATTTTTCTCTCTCTTTAGATTAAGATAATGGGCTAATTGAGCAAAAATAAATCATATAATCACATTTACCATCTAGCGGAGGAGAAATGACACGTCTGTCACTAGCAGAATGTAGAAATTGTTAGAATGCAGGATCATTTAGGGAGTTCAGAGAAATTTGTTTCTTAGGTTTCAGAGATGACAATTAGAGAAACAGGTTATTAAATCTACCAGTCATCTGTCAGATTGTCATACTGT
>NW_006408541.1:16939834-16940786 GCF_000296735.1 Chrysochloris asiatica | reverse complement strand
CAGTGTTTCATTCTGCTGTGCATAGGGTCGCTATGAGTTGGTAACAACTCGATGGCATCTAACAACAACAACAACATACACATGGACTTCAGAAGATGGAATGCAAAGGAATCCAATTGACTATATCTGTGGGGAAAGATGATGGAGAAACTCATTACCATCAGCCTAAACAAGGCCAGGGGCCAATTGTGGAACTGGGGAAGCTGAAGAAAATGAAAACAAGTCCATGAGAGCCAAAATATGACCTTGAACACATCTCACCTGAATTTAGAGACCATCTCAAAAACCGATCTGATGTATTAGACAGTAATGATGGAAGAACTGAGGACTTGTGGCATATCAAGAACATCATACAAGAAGGCAAAAGGTCATTAAAAAGACAGGAAAGAAAGACAACAATGGATGCCAGAAGAGATTGGAAGAAATGAAGAGGTAAAAGAGCTGAACAGAAAATTTCCAATGGCAGCTCAAGAAGACACAGTTAAGTATTATAATGAAGTGTATAAAGACCTAGAATTAGAAAATTAAAAGGGAAGAACACACTCAACATTTCTCAAGCTGAAAAAACTGAAGAAAAAATTGAAACCTTGGGTTGCAATATTAAAAGATTCTATGGACAAAATATTGAATGATGCAGAAAGCATAAAAGGAAGATGGAAGGAATACACACAGTCACTGTACCAAGTAGAATTGGTAATGTTCAACCATTTCGAGAGGGAGCATGTGATCAACAGTACTGAAGGATGAAGTCCAAGCAGCACTGAAGACATTGGCAAAAAAAACCCTCTAGAATTTGACAGAATACTAATTAAAATCTTTCAACAAATGGATGCAGCACTGGAGGCGCTCGCTCATCTATGCCAATAAATTTGGAAGACAGGTTCTTGGCCTATTGATTGAAAGAGATCCATATTTGTGCACATTCCAAAGAGAGGTAACCCAACAGAATGCG
>NW_006408541.1:16937541-16939009 GCF_000296735.1 Chrysochloris asiatica | reverse complement strand
TTTTTTTTTTTCATATTGTTTTCCCAGTAGCATGCAAACTACCACAGGTGACTTCTCATGTTTTTGATGAATCTGTAAATGTCTTCAGACAAAGCCTGCACAATGCTGAACATCAAAAACTCTACTCCTCCAGGAACAGAGGACCCTAGGACCATCAAGGGAGAAGAGTAAGAGCGAAATGTGGGACCCTATCCAGAGAAGCAGCGACACCAGAGATGGAGGAAGAGATGAGGACATGGAGAGAGAGACTCATGGAAAGAGAAAGGCTGTGTGCTGGCAGTGAAGTGCTGGTGGCCAGGAGGCAGGTTTGCAGAATGTGCCCTTTGGTTGTTTAAATGATTATATATTCCTGAGTGTTTCTGTGTACACCCTCCCTGCCAAACAACAACAACAACAACAACAAAAAAACCCCAGAGGGAATGGAAGGAAATACTGTTGAATGATGATACACAGAGGAGACTGTAACATTGCAATGAAATGATGAATGTAAAACTGATGTTCCCCCGTGTAAGCGATCACTCAATTCACAATAAAACTGTACCCTTATTCAGAATTATGGGGAGTGCAGGGGCTCCATACGATAAGCACTGGACTGTGAACCATAAGGACCATGGGTCCAGTCCACCAGTCACTCCGTAGGAGAAAGATGAGGTTTCTGCTTCCTTGAAGATTTAAAGCCTTGGAAACCCTATACAGGGTCACTGTGAGTCGGAACCGACTCCATGGCACTTATCAATAACAACAACATCCGGAATTATAAATATAATGGTTGAAGCTCGGATTTTTACATGTATCTCACAGCTTATTGGACATCAGAAAATTCACAAGCTAGAGAATGCCCACAAATACAGTAAAAAGGCCAAGGCCGTTAGACAACACTCCTCATTTACAACACTCCAAAGAATCTTCGCTCTAGTTGTACAGTTGTATTGATAAATGTGTGTGTGGAATAAAACCATATAAATGCAACGCACGTCTAGGCTTTTCTCATCTTTTATTATACACCAGAGACTTCACATTGGCAAGAGACCCGGTTTTAGTCGGCATCAAAATATTCATACTTTAAAGAAACCCTTGGTAAATTTCGTAGAAGGACCTTTAACCATTTCTCAGAAGAAAATTCAACAGCAAAGAATTTTGTTACACATATAATTATTATGAAAAGGAAGTTTTCTCATACTCAAAATTAATCCTACGTGGAGGGGATTATAATCATTGTAATAAAACAAGGTGTATGATTTGTTGAATGTAAAACTGATGATCTGCCCTGTGAATTTTCACTAATCCACAATAAAAACCTTTAAAAAAAAAAAGAATAGAAAGTTAAATGGCTTGTGAAACCTCACACAGAGTCACAGAAGCAGGCTAGAACCCCTTCTTCCAGCTCCCAGGCCAGCATTGTTTCTCCTCAGTGCCCACAAACCTTGCCAGCAGTGTATACCCAGTGGAAAAGGACAATACCCATCCT
>NW_006408541.1:16935840-16936801 GCF_000296735.1 Chrysochloris asiatica | reverse complement strand
TGCCTCCTGCTACCTTCATCTTTCCTCTGCTAACCTCTCTCTTGCTGTCCCATCATCCGTGTTAACGTGTGTCTACCCTCTGACAGTGTTTCTCTGCTATTCATAAGGTTTTCAGTGACTAAATATTCAGAAGTAGTTCATCACTCTTTCTTCCTAGTCTGTCTTCGTCTGGAAGCTCATCTAAAACCTGTCCACCATGGGTGACCCTGCTGGTATTTAAAATACCGGTGGCATAGCTTCCAGAATCACAGCAACTCACAAGCCGCTACAGTACGATAATCTGAAAGATGGGTAGTGGATGCTTTTGAGTTGTGGTGTTGGAGGAGAATACTGAAAGTTCCATGGGCTGCCAAAAGAACCAATAGATCTGTTTGGGAAGAAGTGCAACCAGAGTACTCCTTGGAGGCCAAGATGTCGAAACTTCATCTTTCATACTTTTTAGTCACCTGTCCACCATGGGTGACCCTGCTGGCATTGAAAATACTGGTGCCATAGCTTCTAGAGTCACAGCAACGACCATATGACATACTGACAGACAAGTGGTGGATATATTGTTGTTGATGGGAAGAGATGATGGAGAAGCTCAATATCATGAATCAGAACAAGGCCAAGGGGGCCCAACTGTGAAAGGACATTCATTGTTCATACACAAGTTCAAGTTGAAGCTGAAGAAACTTAAAAATCCAAGGAAGCCAAAGTCCCACCTTGAGTGTATCCCACCTGGATTGCGAGACCATCTCAAGAACAGATTTGATGTGTTTAACACTAATGACAGAAGATCAGCTGGGTTGTGGCATAACATTAAGGACGTGATACATGAAGGAAACAAACTGTTATTAAAAAGACAGAAAAAAAAAAAAATGCCAGAAGAGACTTTGAAACTTTTCCCCCTTGAATGAAGAGTAGTTAAGATGAAAGGAAGAAATGATGAAGTAAAAGAACCGAATAGAAAATTTCCAAG
>NW_006408541.1:16930912-16935422 GCF_000296735.1 Chrysochloris asiatica | reverse complement strand
CAGAAAGCATCAAAAGAAGACGGAAGGAATACACATAGTACTGTACCAAAATTAATTGGTTGACATTCAATTTCAGGAGGTAGCATATGGTCAGGAATTGGTGATACTGAAGGAAGTGGTCCAATCCGCACTGAGGCATTGGTGATAAACAAGCTTTCAGGAACTGATGGAATACCAGTTGAGAAGTTTCAACACAATGAGTGTAATGTTGAAGCGCTCACTTGTCTATGCCAAGAAATCTGGGAGACAGTTACCTGGACAAGCGATTGGAAGAGATCCATATGTGTGCCTATTTCAAAGAAAGGTGACCGGTAGAATGCAGAAATCATTGAATAACATGATTCGTTTAACACCTAAATAAAATTACGCTAAAGATAATTCAAAAACATTGCAGCAATATGTACATTGACAAGGAATTACCAGAAATTCAAGCAGGATTTGGAAAAGGACATGGAATGAGGGATATCATTTTGAATGTCAGATGAATCTTGGCTGAAAGCAGAGAATACCAGAAAGATGTTTACTTGTGTTTTATTGATTATGCAAAGGCATTCGACTGCGTGGATCATAACAAATTCTGGATAACATTGAGCACAAAGAAAATTCCAGAACACTTCATTGTACTCATGCTGAACCTGTACATAGACCAAGAGACAGTTGTTTGAATAGAACAAGGGGACACTGAATGGTTTAAAAGGTGTGCATCAGAGTTGTATTCTTTCACCACACTTACTAACTTTGTATGTTGAGCAAATAATCCAAGAAGCTGGACTGCATGAAGAAGAATGCTGTGTTGGGATGGAAAGAAGGCTTATTAACAAATGATACAACCTTGCTTGTTGAAAGTGAAGAGGACTTGAAGCACTTGCTGATAACAATCAAAGACTATATCCCTTAATATGGATCACAACTTAACATTAAGAAAACAGAAATCCTTACAAGTGGACCAATAAGCGGCATCATATAAACATAGAACATATTAAAGTTGTCTATAATTTTATTTTACTTGGATCCATGATCAATGCCAACGGAAGCAGCAATCAAGAAATCAAATGACATATTGCATTTGGATAAATCTGCTGCAAAAGACTTCTTTAAAGTGTTAAAAGCAAAGATGTCATCTTGAGGACTAAGGCGTGTCTGACCCAAGCCATAGTATTAATTGTCTCATATTCATGCAAAAGCTGGACAACGAATAAGGATGATAGAAGAATTGATCCATTTGAATATACCACGAACTTCCGGAAGAATGAACAAATCAATCTTGGAAGAAGTACAACCAAAGTGCTCCTTAATGTACTTTGAACATATTATCAGTTGGGGATCAGTCCATGGAGAAGGCTACCAAGCTTGGGAAAGTAGAAGGTCATTGAAAAAGAGGAAAACTCAATGAGATGGATTGACAGGGACTACAACAATGGGCTCAAACGTAGCAACAACTGGGAGGCTGGTCAGGGATAGGCAGTGTTTCATTCTGTTTGTATTCTACAAGTCAGAACCGATTCAACAGCATCCAACGATGCCAACGACAATGACAATGTCAATAGGAAAATAGGCCACTGGGTGCGAGGTGTTCAGGGAAGGTGTGGGGGTGGGGGGTGAAAGAGTGAAGAACATTTTAATAGCAGTGAAACTGTCTTACATGATAATTTAGTGGTGGGTACATGACTATGGATTTGTCAGAATCAATGGAACTGTACATTACAGAGAGAACCCTGGCGTGAAATATGAACTTCAGCTGGTAATAATGTATTCTCAATTGTAACAAATGGACCATGGCGAGATGTTAATATGAGAAACTATGTGAAAAGGGATCAGGTATATGGAAACTCTCTCATGCTTTCTGCTCAATTTTTTTTGTAAACCTCACACTGATCTAGAAAAGAATGCACCTATTTTTTCAGAGCCCTGGTGATGTGATGGGTTACATGTTGATGTGATGGGCTACTAACTGCAAGGTCATCAGTTCGAATCTACCAGCCACTCTGCAGGAGAAAGAGGAGGCTTTCTGCTCCTGTGAAGATTTACAGAAGCCCTATACAGGGTCTCCATGAGGCTCCAAGGGCACACAACAAACAGATGCAGACACTGGATATTGCAATGCCCAAAGTGGTCACTAGGTGGTGGCATTAGCACAGGTCAGCTCCGTCAGAGCCCAAGGATGAAGTTGTCAGATAAGAAGGAAGCCTCACCATTTGAGGCTACAAGTGAAAGGCCTGGCCAACCCTAAGTTCTGGGGAAGGTCCAGGAGAACCTAGATCTTGCTGATACATCAAATAATGCCACTTGTCTCCCTGTTCTTAATCATGGTCATCTCCTCTGAGGGGGAAATCTGTTGTTTCTTTGATTTTCCTGATATCCAGGCCTCATTTTTTTGTTGTGAAGTGCTGTTGAGTTGGCTCCAACTCACAGCAACCTTGGTTTCTGAGGAGTGGCTGGTAAGCTTGAAGTGCCGACCTTGCGGTTCAAACGACTTTGCCGTCCAGTGCATTAACCCACAGCGCCACACGAGGATCACCACACAGGTAGTCATAAATAACTCTAGAATTTCAAACTACGAGAAGTAGGAGACATTATGTGCAATGTCTTTAAATGTTGTTTGTGGTAAGTGCCGTCGAGTCGGATTCCGACTCACAAAGACCTAGTATAGGGTTTCCAAGGAGCAGCTGGTGAACTTGAACTGCAGCCTCCCAGTTCTAAGTGGACTTTGCAGTCCAGAGCATTCACCAGCAGTGCCACACCAGGACTTCATGTCTTTAAATAGGTAGCATGTATTTGTGGCTTGTTAAATACAAGTACTTCTCATATTTTATAACAGTTAACCATCTGAACAAGGCTATGAACTAAGCACTATTGTAGCTCTTGTGTCACACATAGTGTGCCATACCAGGACTCTGTGGTTGTTAAGTGCCCGTGGAGTCAGTTCCTACCCATAGCGACCCTGTATAGGGTTTCTGAGGAGTGGCTGGTGAGCTTGAATCGCCAACTTTGCAGTTCAAACTCTAGATCCTACCAAATTCAGATTCATTTCCATTTCATTCTAGGCTCAGTTAGGTGTAAGTACTAGATAGGAATGTGTTGGCTCTGAAGACAGATTGCTTGGGTTCAAATCCATGCTCCAACATTTACCTGCTCTATCACACAGGCATCGTGTGTGACTCAGTTGCCTCATCTGTCAAACAGACTCCATAGTGTTCTTGTAAAGATGAAATATGCTAACTGATGTACAGTGCTTGGACCAGAATCTGGCACACAGCCAATGCTCAATAAATGTTAGCTGCCGTTTTTATTATTCTCCACCTTGCATTCCATATCCTGTTTTTATTTAATGCCTCTTTCCTATTGCATGTACTTTGCATTTCTCATCCAATGAAAACCCTATAGATTACAATGGCCTGATGTCATTTTGCATGGGATCTCCATGAGTTCTGGCAGCTAACAACAACAACTTAGGCATCAAAGAATGTTTTGTCCACAAACACCTCCACTATCAAAAAGGCATTAATGCCCCAAAAACAACAGTAACAGTAACAATAATGATAGATGGACCTGGTAATTTTCACTGCCATTCACGGAGGTAGTTGGAGCCTATGATTATTCTCATTTTACAGAGGAGGAAATTAAGATTCAGAGAAGTGAAGTGATTTATTCTAGGTCACACAGCATAGTAATGGCAAAAGTGGGGCCAGACCCCAGTCTGGTCTACTCTTTTCACCACCCCAGGTCTCTCCTCAGAAGCACAAGATGGAGTTTGTTCCCCAAGGTCCCAGGCTGAGCCTCAGAGTGGTAAATAAAAGTGATGAACTGATTGGTGGGAGGGGAGGACGAGCATGTGTCTAGAACCTGAGGCATGATGAACCAATAGCCTGAGATGAGCGCTTCAAACCTGCTCAGTCTCAGTCCCATCTCCTCCCTCGGGGTAACCCTATATAGGGTCGCTATGGATTGGAACTGACTGGAGCTACTTAACAACAATAACAACAACAACAACAAGGTACTGGCAAGCTGGCCGGGCCACAGGGTCTGTTTGAGGTGGCTGAGAGGAACCTGCCTGGGAAGGCAGGGAGATGGGAAAAGATGGCTCTTGAGGGTTCAGTGAGTGACTCAGCCTGGGCAGGTGTCGTCTCTCCTCCCCAACATGGTGGGGATGAGGGAGGGAGAAGATGATGATCAGTTTGGTCCTGAAAGCGCTCCTTTTCCTGGCATTATGTAAAAACCTTTAAGCATCATACTATGGGAGTCTGTGGGCAATAAAGGGGTCCACATGTGGGTTCTTCACACAGTTTACTCATTGTGTCAAGTTCCTCACATCCCTAGTCCCCCCTAAACCTGTTTCCTTGGCCATAGAATAAGGATTAAACTTCTCAAACAGGAGTAGTAGCAAGAACAATCACAGACACCCCCTCCATACACAGAGTAGACAGGGATGGGCAACTTGGACATTGGCTACCCAAAATGGGGGGGGGGGGGGCTACAAAGGCAAGAAGTGACTGGCTTACAAGCTTTCAAG